>NW_028225232.1:0-600000 GCF_052327205.1 Somniosus microcephalus | reverse complement strand
CTTCACCCTCCAGACTTCACCTTCTCCTTCTCCTTCTTCTGATTCTTCTGATTCACCCTCCAGACTTCATCTTCTCTATCTCCTTCTTCTGCTTCTTCTGATTCACACTCCTGACTTCACCTTCTCCTTCTCCTTCTTCTACTTCTTCTGATTCACCCTCCTGACTTCACCTTCTCCTTCTCCTTCTACTACTTCTTCTGCTTCACCCTCCAGACTTCACCTTCTCCTTCTCCTTCTTCTACTTCTTCTGATTCACCCTCCAGACTTCACCTTCTCCTTCTCCTTCTTCTGCTTCTTCTGATTCACCCTCCAGACTTCACCTTCTCCTTCTCCTTATTCTGCTTCTTCTGATTCACCCTCCAGATTTCACCTTCTCCTTCTCCTTCTTCTGCTTCTTCTGATTCACCCTCCAGACTTCACCTTCTCCTTCTCCTTCTTCTGCTTCTTCTGATTCACCCTCCAGACTTCACCTTCTCCTTCTTCTGCTTCTTCTGATTCACCCTCCAGACTTCACCTTCTCCTTCTCCTTCTTCTACTTCTTCTGATTCACCCTCCAGACTTCCCATTCTCCTTCTCCTTCTTCTGCTTCTTCTGATTCAACCTCCTGACTTCACCTTCTCCTTCTCCTTCTTCTACTTCTTCTGATTCACCCTCCTGACTTCACCTTCTCCTTCTCCTTCTTCTACTTCTTCTGCTTCACCTTCCAGACTTCACCTTCTCCTTCTCCTTCTTCTACTTCTTCTGATTCACCCTCCAGACTTCACCTTCTCCTTCTCCTTCTTCTGCTTCTTCTGATTCACCCTCCAGACTTCACCTTCTCATTCTCCTTCTTCTGCTTCTTCTGCTTCACACTCCAGACTTTACCTTCTCCTTCTCCTTCTTCTGCTTCTTCTGCTGCGCCCTCCAGGCTTCACCTTCTCCTTCTCCTTCTTCTGCTTCTTCTGCTTCACCGTCCTGACTTCACCTTCTCCTTCTCCTTCTTCTACTTCTTCTGCTACACCCCCCTGACTTCACCTGCTCCTTCTCCTTCTTCTGCTTCTTCTGATTCACCCTCCTAACTTCACCTTCTCCTTCTCCTTCTTCTGCTTCTTCTGATTCACCCTCCTGACTTCACCTTCTCCTTCTCCTTCTTCTGCTTCTTCTGATTCACCCTCCAGACTTCACCTTCTCCTTCTCCTTCTTCTGCTTCTTCTGATTCACCCTCCAGACTTCACCTTCTCCTTCTCCTTCTTCTGCTTCTTCTGATTCACCCTCCAGACCTCACCTTCTCCTTCTCCTTCTTCTACTTCTTCTGATTCACCCTCCAGACTTCATCTTCTCCTTCTCCTTCTTCTGCTTCTTCTGATTCACCCTCTAGACTTTACCTTCTCCTTCTTCTGCTTCTTCTGATTCACCCTCCAGACTTCACCTTCTCCTTCTCCTTCTTCTACTTCTTCTGATTCACCCTCCAGACTTCACCTTCTCCTTCTCCTTCTTCTACTTCTTCTGATTCACCCTCCAGTCTTCACCTTCTCCTTCTCTTTCTTCTGCTTCTTCTGCTTCACCCTCCAGACTTCACCTTCTCCTTCTCCTTCTTCTGATTCTTCTGATTCACCCTCCAGACTTCACCTTCTCTATCTCCTTCTTCTGCTTCTTCTGATTCACCCTCCTGACTTCACCTTCTCCTTCTCCTTCTTCTACTTCTTCTGTTTCACCCTCCTGACTTTACCTTCTCCTTCTCCTTCTTCTACTTCTTCTGCTTCACCCACCAGACTTCACCTTCTCCTTCTCCTTCTTCTACTTCTTCTGATTCACCCTCCAGACTTCACCTTCTGCTTCTCCTTCTTCTGCTTCTTCTGATTCACCCTCCAGACTTCACCTTCTCCTTCTCCTTATTCTGCTTCTTCTGATTCACCCTCCAGACTTCACCTTCTCCTTCTCCTTCTTCTGCTTCTTCTGATTCACCCTCCAGACTTCACCTTCTCCTTCTCCTTCTTCTGCTTCTTCTGATTCACCCTCCAGACTTCACCTTCTCCTTCTCCTTCTTCTGCTTCTTCTGATTCACCCTCCAGACTTCACCTTCTCCTTCTCCTTCTTCTACTTCTTCTGATTCACCCTCCAGACTTCACCTTCTCCTTCTCCTTCTTCTGCTTCTTCTGATTCACCCTCCTGACTTCACCTTCTCCTTCTCCTTCTTCTACATCTTCTGATTCACCCTCCTGACTTCACCTTCTCCTTCTCCTTCTTCTACTTCTTCTGCTTCACCCTCCAGACTTCACCTTCTCCTTCTCCTTCTTCTACTTCTTCTGATTCACCCTCCAGACTTCACCTTCACCTTCTCCTTCTTCTACTTCTTCTGATTCACCCTCCAGACTTCACCTTCTCCTTCTCCTTCTTCTGCTTCTTCTGATTCACCCTCCAGACTTCACCTTCTCCTTCTCCTTATTCTGCTTCTTCTGAATCACCCTCCAGACTTCACCTTCTCCTTCTCCTTCTTCTGCTTCTTCTGATTCACCCTCCAGACTTCACCTTCTCCTTCTCCTTCTTCTGCTTCTTCTGATTCACCCTCCAGACTTCACCTTCACCTTCTCCTTCTTCTACTTCTTCTGATTCACCCTCCAGACTTCACCTTCTCCATCTCCTTCTTCTGCTTCTTCTGATTCACCCTCCAGACTTCACCTTCTCCTTCTCCTTCGTCTGCTTCTTCTGATTCACCCTCCAGACTTCACCTTCTCCTTCTCCTTCTTCTGCTTCTTCTGATTCACCCTCCAGACTTCACCTTCTCCTTCTCCTTCTTCTACTTCTTCTGATTCACCCTCCAGACTTCACCTTCTCCTTCTCTTTCTTCTGCTTCTTCTGATTCACCCTCCAGACTTCACCTTCTCCTTCTCCTTCTTCTGATTCTTCTGATTCACCCTCCAGACTTCACCTTCTCATTCTCCTTCTTCTGCTTCTTCTGATTCACCCTCCTGACTTCACCTTCTCCTTCTCCTTCTTCTACATCTTCTGATTCACCCTCCTGACTTCACCTTCTCCTTCTCCTTCTTCTACTTCTTCTGCTTCACCCTCCAGACTTCACCTTCTCCTTCTCCTTCTTCTACTTCTTCTGATTCACCCTCCAGACTTCACCTTCTCCTTCTCCTTCTTCTACTTCTTCTGATTCACCCTCCAGACTTCACTTTCTCCTTCTCCTTCTTCTACTTCTTCTGATTCACCCTCCAGACTTCACCTTCTCCTTCTCCTTATTCTGCTTCTTCTGAATCACCCTCCAGACTTCACCTTCTCCTTCTCCTTCTTCTGCTTCTTCTGATTCACCCTCCAGACTTCACCTTCTCCTTCTCCTTCTTCTGCTTCTTCTGATTCACCCTCCAGACTTCACCTTCTCCTTCTCCTTCTTCTACTTCTTCTGATTCACCCTCCAGACTTCACCTTCTCCATCTCCTTCTTCTGCTTCTTCTGATTCACCCTCCAGACTTCACCTTCTCCTTCTCCTTCGTCTACTTCTTCTGATTCACCCTCCAGACTACACCTTCTCCTTCTCCTTCTTCTACTTCTTCTGATTCACCCTCCAGACTTCACCTTCTCCTTCTCCTTCTTCTGTTTCTTCTGATTCACCCTCCAGACTTCACATTCTCCTTCTCCTTCTTCTGCTTCTTCTGATTCACCCTCCTGACTTCTCCTTCTCCTTCTCCTTCTTCTACTTCTTCTGATTCACCCTCCTGACTTCACCTTCTCCTTCTCCTTCTTCTCCTTCTTCTGCTTCACCCTCCAGACTTCACCTTCTCCTTCTCCTTCTTCTACTTCTTCTGATTCATCCACCAGACTTCACCTTCTCCTTCTCCTTCTTCTGCTTCTTCTGATACACCCTCCAGACTTCACCTTCTCCTTCTCCTTATTCTGCTTCTTCTGATTCACCCTCCAGACTTCAACTTCTCCTTCTCCTTATTCTGCTTCTTCTGATTCACCCTCCAGACTTCACCTTCTCCTTCTCCTTCCTTTGCTTCTTCTGATTCACCCTCCAGACTTCACCTTCTCCTTCTCCTTCTTCTGCTTCTTCTGCTGCGCCCTCCAGGCTTCACCTTCTCCTTCTCCTTCTTCTGCTTCTTCTGCTTCACCGTCCTGACTTCACCTTCTCCTTCTCCTTCTTCTACTTCTTCTGCTACACCCCCCTGACTTCACCTGCTCCTTCTCCTTCTTCTGCTTCTTCTGATTCACCCTCCTAAATTCACCTTCTCCTTCTCCTTCTTCTGCTCCTTCTGATTCACCCTCCTGACTTCACCTTCTCCTTCTCCTTCTTCTGCTTCTTCTGATTCACCCTCCAGACTTCACCTTCTCCTTCTCCTTCTTCTGCTTCTTCTGATTCACCCTCCAGACTTCACCTTCTCCTTCTCCTTCTTCTGCTTCTTCTGATTCACCCTCCAGACCTCACCTTCTCCTTCTCCTTCTTCTACTTCCTCTGATTCACCCTCCAGACTTCATCTTCTCCTTCTCCTTCTTCTGCTTCTTCTGATTCACCCTCCAGACTTCACCTTCTCCTTCTCCTTCTTCTACTTCTTCTGATTCACCCTCCAGACTTCCCATTCTCCTTCTCCTTCTTCTGCTTCTTCTGATTCAACCTCCTGACTTCACCTTCTCCTTCTCCTTCTTCTACTTCTTCTGATTCACCCTCCTGACTTCACCTTCTCCTTCTCCTTCTTCTACTTCTTCTGCTTCACCTTCCAGACTTCACCTTCTCCTTCTCCTTCTTCTACTTCTTCTGATTCACCCTCCAGACTTCACCTTCTCCTTCTCCTTCTTCTGCTTCTTCTGATTCACCCTCCAGACTTCACCTTCTCATTCTCCTTCTTCTGCTTCTTCTGCTTCACACTCCAGACTTTACCTTCTCCTTCTCCTTCTTCTGCTTCTTCTGCTGCGCCCTCCAGGCTTCACCTTCTCCTTCTCCTTCTTCTGCTTCTTCTGCTTCACCGTCCTGACTTCACCTTCTCCTTCTCCTTCTTCTACTTCTTCTGCTACACCCCCCTGACTTCACCTGCTCCTTCTCCTTCTTCTGCTTCTTCTGATTCACCCTCCTAACTTCACCTTCTCCTTCTCCTTCTTCTGCTTCTTCTGATTCACCCTCCTGACTTCACCTTCTCCTTCTCCTTCTTCTGCTTCTTCTGATTCACCCTCCAGACTTCACCTTCTCCTTCTCCTTCTTCTGCTTCTTCTGATTCACCCTCCAGACTTCACCTTCTCCTTCTCCTTCTTCTGCTTCTTCTGATTCACCCTCCAGACCTCACCTTCTCCTTCTCCTTCTTCTACTTCTTCTGATTCACCCTCCAGACTTCATCTTCTCCTTCTCCTTCTTCTGCTTCTTCTGATTCACCCTCTAGACTTTACCTTCTCCTTCTTCTGCTTCTTCTGATTCACCCTCCAGACTTCACCTTCTCCTTCTCCTTCTTCTACTTCTTCTGATTCACCCTCCAGACTTCACCTTCTCCTTCTCCTTCTTCTACTTCTTCTGATTCACCCTCCAGTCTTCACCTTCTCCTTCTCCTTCTTCTGTTTCTTCTGCTTCACCCTCCAGACTTCACCTTCTCCTTCTCTTTCTTCTGCTTCTTCTGCTTCACCCTCCAGACTTCACCTTCTCCTTCTCCTTCTTCTGATTCTTCTGATTCACCCTCCAGACTTCACCTTCTCTATCTCCTTCTTCTGCTTCTTCTGATTCACCCTCCTGACTTCACCTTCTCCTTCTCCTTCTTCTACTTCTTCTGTTTCACCCTCCTGACTTTACCTTCTCCTTCTCCTTCTTCTACTTCTTCTGCTTCACCCACCAGACTTCACCTTCTCCTTCTCCTTCTTCTACTTCTTCTGATTCACCCTCCAGACTTCACCTTCTGCTTCTCCTTCTTCTGCTTCTTCTGATTCACCCTCCAGACTTCACCTTCTCCTTCTCCTTATTCTGCTTCTTCTGATTCACCCTCCAGACTTCACCTTCTCCTTCTCCTTCTTCTGCTTCTTCTGATTCACCCTCCAGACTTCACCTTCTCCTTCTCCTTCTTCTGCTTCTTCTGATTCACCCTCCAGACTTCACCTTCTCCTTCTCCTTCTTCTGCTTCTTCTGATTCACCCTCCAGACTTCACCTTCTCCTTCTCCTTCTTCTACTTCTTCTGATTCACCCTCCAGACTTCACCTTCTCCTTCTCCTTCTTCTGCTTCTTCTGATTCACCCTCCTGACTTCTCCTTCTCCTTCTCCTTCTTCTACATCTTCTGATTCACCCTCCTGACTTCACCTTCTCCTTCTCCTTCTTCTACTTCTTCTGCTTCACCCTCCAGACTTCACCTTCTCCTTCTCCTTCTTCTACTTCTTCTGATTCACCCTCCAGACTTCACCTTCACCTTCTCCTTCTTCTACTTCTTCTGATTCACCCTCCAGACTTCACCTTCTCCTTCTCCTTCTTCTGCTTCTTCTGATTCACCCTCCAGACTTCACCTTCTCCTTCTCCTTATTCTGCTTCTTCTGAATCAACCTCCAGACTTCACCTTCTCCTTCTCCTTCTTCTGCTTCTTCTGATTCACCCTCCAGACTTCACCTTCTCCTTCTCCTTCTTCTGCTTCTTCTGATTCACCCTCCAGACTTCACCTTCACCTTCTCCTTCTTCTACTTCTTCTGATTCACCCTCCAGACTTCACCTTCTCCATCTCCTTCTTCTGCTTCTTCTGATTCACCCTCCAGACTTCACCTTCTCCTTCTCCTTCGTCTGCTTCTTCTGATTCACCCTCCAGACTTCACCTTCTCCTTCTCCTTCTTCTGCTTCTTCTGATTCACCCTCCAGACTTCACCTTCTCCTTCTCCTTCTTCTACTTCTTCTGATTCACCCTCCAGACTTCACCTTCTCCTTCTCTTTCTTCTGCTTCTTCTGATTCACCCTCCAGACTTCACCTTCTCCTTCTCCTTCTTCTGATTCTTCTGATTCACCCTCCAGACTTCACCTTCTCATTCTCGTTCTTCTGCTTCTTCTGATTCACCCTCCTGACTTCACCTTCTCCTTCTCCTTCTTCTACATCTTCTGATTCACCCTCCTGACTTCACCTTCTCCTTCTCCTTCTTCTACTTCTTCTGCTTCACCCTCCAGACTTCACCTTCTCCTTCTCCTTCTTCTACTTCTTCTGATTCACCCTCCAGACTTCACCTTCTCCTTCTCCTTCTTCTACTTCTTCTGATTCACCCTCCAGACTTCACTTTCTCCTTCTCCTTCTTCTACTTCTTCTGATTCACCCTCCAGACTTCACCTTCTCCTTCTCCTTATTCTGCTTCTTCTGATTCACCCTCCAGACTTCACCTTCTCCTTCTCCTTCTTCTGCTTCTTCTGATTCACCCTCCAGACTTCACCTTCTCCTTCTCCTTCTTCTGCTTCTTCTGATTCACCCTCCAGACTTCACCTTCTCCTTCTCCTTCTTCTGCTTCTTCTGATTCACCCTCCAGACTTCACCTTCTCCTTCTCCTTCTTCTACTTCTTCTGATTCACCCTCCAGACTTCACCTTCTCCTTCTCCTTCTTCTGCTTCTTCTGATTCACCCTCCTGACTTCTCCTTCTCCTTCTCCTTCTTCTACATCTTCTGATTCACCCTCCTGACTTCACCTTCTCCTTCTCCTTCTTCTACTTCTTCTGCTTCACCCTCCAGACTTCACCTTCTCCTTCTCCTTCTTCTACTTCTTCTGATTCACCCTCCAGACTTCACCTTCACCTTCTCCTTCTTCTACTTCTTCTGATTCACCCTCCAGACTTCACCTTCTCCTTCTCCTTCTTCTGCTTCTTCTGATTCACCCTCCAGACTTCACCTTCTCCTTCTCCTTATTCTGCTTCTTCTGAATCAACCTCCAGACTTCACCTTCTCCTTCTCCTTCTTCTGCTTCTTCTGATTCACCCTCCAGACTTCACCTTCTCCTTCTCCTTCTTCTGCTTCTTCTGATTCACCCTCCAGACTTCACCTTCACCTTCTCCTTCTTCTACTTCTTCTGATTCACCCTCCAGACTTCACCTTCTCCATCTCCTTCTTCTGCTTCTTCTGATTCACCCTCCAGACTTCACCTTCTCCTTCTCCTTCGTCTGCTTCTTCTGATTCACCCTCCAGACTTCACCTTCTCCTTCTCCTTCTTCTGCTTCTTCTGATTCACCCTCCAGACTTCACCTTCTCCTTCTCCTTCTTCTACTTCTTCTGATTCACCCTCCAGACTTCACCTTCTCCTTCTCTTTCTTCTGCTTCTTCTGATTCACCCTCCAGACTTCACCTTCTCCTTCTCCTTCTTCTGATTCTTCTGATTCACCCTCCAGACTTCACCTTCTCATTCTCGTTCTTCTGCTTCTTCTGATTCACCCTCCTGACTTCACCTTCTCCTTCTCCTTCTTCTACATCTTCTGATTCACCCTCCTGACTTCACCTTCTCCTTCTCCTTCTTCTACTTCTTCTGCTTCACCCTCCAGACTTCACCTTCTCCTTCTCCTTCTTCTACTTCTTCTGATTCACCCTCCAGACTTCACCTTCTCCTTCTCCTTCTTCTACTTCTTCTGATTCACCCTCCAGACTTCACTTTCTCCTTCTCCTTCTTCTACTTCTTCTGATTCACCCTCCAGACTTCACCTTCTCCTTCTCCTTATTCTGCTTCTTCTGAATCACCCTCCAGACTTCACCTTCTCCTTCTCCTTCTTCTGCTTCTTCTGATTCACCCTCCAGACTTCACCTTCTCCTTCTCCTTCTTCTGCTTCTTCTGATTCACCCTCCAGACTTCACCTTCTCCTTCTCCTTCTTCTACTTCTTCTGATTCACCCTCCAGACTTCACCTTCTCCATCTCCTTCTTCTGCTTCTTCTGATTCACCCTCCAGACTTCACCTTCTCCTTCTCCTTCGTCTACTTCTTCTGATTCACCCTCCAGACTACACCTTCTCCTTCTCCTTCTTCTACTTCTTCTGATTCACCCTCCAGACTTCACCTTCTCCTTCTCCTTCTTCTGTTTCTTCTGATTCACCCTCCAGACTTCACATTCTCCTTCTCCTTCTTCTGCTTCTTCTGATTCACCCTCCAGACTTCAACTTCTCCTTCTCCTTATTCTGCTTCTTCTGATTCACTCTCCAGACTTCACCTTCTCCTTCTCCTTCCTTTGCTTCTTCTGATTCACCCTCCAGACTTCACCTTCTCCTTCTCCTTCTTCTGCTTCTTCTGCTGCGCCCTCCAGGCTTCACCTTCTCCTTCTCCTTCTTCTGCTTCTTCTGCTTCACCGTCCTGACTTCACCTTCTCCTTCTCCTTCTTCTACTTCTTCTGCTACACCCCCCTGACTTCACCTGCTCCTTCTCCTTCTTCTGCTTCTTCTGATTCACCCTCCTAAATTCACCTTCTCCTTCTCCTTCTTCTGCTCCTTCTGATTCACCCTCCTGACTTCACCTTCTACTTCTCCTTCTTCTGCTTCTTCTGATTCACCCTCCAGACTTCACCTTCTCCTTCTCCTTCTTCTGCTTCTTCTGATTCACCCTCCAGACTTCACCTTCTCCTTCTCCTTCTTCTGCTTCTTCTGATTCACCCTCCAGACCTCACCTTCTCCTTCTCCTTCTTCTACTTCCTCTGATTCACCCTCCAGACTTCATCTTCTCCTTCTCTTTCTTCTGCTTCTTCTGATTCACCCTCCAGACTTCACCTTCTCCTTCTCCTTCTTCTACTTCTTCTGATTCAGGCTCCAGACTTCACCTTCTCCTTCTCCTTCTTCTACTTCTTCTGATTCACCCTCCAGACTTCATCTTCTCCTTCTCCTTCTTCTCCTTCTTCTGATTCACCCTCCAGACTTCACCTTCTCCTTCTCCTTCTTCTGCTTCTTCTGATTCACCCTCCAGACTTCACCTTCTCCTTCTCCTTCTTCTACTTCTTCTGATTCACCCTCCAGACTTCACCTTCTCCTTCTCCTTCTTCTACTTCTTCTGATTCACCCTCCAGTCTACACCTTCTCCTTCTCCTTCTTCTGTTTCTTCTGCTTCACCCTCCAGACTTCACCTTCTCCTGCTCCTTCTTCTGATTCTTCTGATTCACCCTCCAGACTTCACCTTCTCCTTCTCCTTCTTCTGCTTCTTCTGATTCACCCTCCAGAACTCACCTTCCCTTCTCCTTCTTCTACTTCTTCTGATTCACCCTCCTGACTTCACCTTCTCCTTCTCCTTCATCTACTTCTTCTGCTTCACCCTCCAGACTTCACCTTCTCCTTCTCCTTCTTCTACTTCTTCTGATTCACCCTCCAGACTTCACCTTCTCCTTCTCCTTCTTATACTTCTTCTGATTCACCCTCCAGACTTCACCTTCTCCTTCTCCTTCTTCTACTTCTTCTGATACACCCTCCAGACTTCACCTTCTCCTTCTCCTTCTTCTGCTTCTTCTGATTCACCCTCCAGACTTCACCTTCTCCTTCTCCTTATTCTGCTTCTTCTGATTCACCCTCCAGACTTCACCTTCTCCTTCTCCTTCTTCTGCTTCTTCTGATTCAACCTCCAGACTTCACCTTCTCCTTCTTCTTCTTCTGCTTCTTCTGATTCACCCTCCAGACTTCACCTTCTCCTTCTCCTTCTTCTACTTCTTCTGATTCACCCTCCAGTCTACACCTTCTCCTTCTCCTTCTTCTGTTTCTTCTGCTTCACCCTCCAGACTTCACCTTCTCCTTCTCTTTCTTCTGCTTCTTCTGATTCACCCTCCAGACTTCACCTTCTCCTGCTCCTTCTTCTGATTCTTCTGATTCACCCTCCAGACTTCACCTTCTCCTTCTCCTTCTTCTGCTTCTTCTGATTCACCCTCCAGAACTCACCTTCTCCTTCTCCTTCTTCTACTTCTTCTGATTCACCCTCCTGACTTCACCTTCTCCTTCTCCTTCATCTACTTCTTCTGCTTCACCCTCCAGACTTCACCTTCTCCTTCTCCTTCTTCTACTTCTTCTGATTCACCCTCCAGACTTCACCTTCTCCTTCTCCTTCTTATACTTCTTCTGATTCACCCTCCAGACTTCACCTTCTCCTTCTCCTTCTTCTACTTCTTCTGATACACCCTCCAGACTTCACCTTCTCCTTCTCCTTCTTCTGCTTCTTCTGATTCACCCTCCAGACTTCACCTTCTCCTTCTCCTTATTCTGCTTCTTCTGATTCACCCTCCAGACTTCACCTTCTCCTTCTCCTTCTTCTGCTTCTTCTGATTCAACCTCCAGACTTCACCTTCTCCTTCTTCTTCTTCTGCTTCTTCTGATTCACCCTCCAGACTTCACCTTCTCCTTCTCCTTCTTCTACTTCTTCTGATTCACCCTCCAGACTTCACCTTCTCCTTCTCCTTCTTCTGCTTCTTCTGATTCACCCTCCAGACTTCACCTTCTCCTTCTCCTTCGTCTACTTCTTCTGATTCACCCTCCAGACTACACCTTCTCCTTCTCCTTCTTCTACTTCTTCTGATTCACCCTCCAGACTTCACCTTCTCCTTCTCCTTCTTCTGTTTCTTCTGATTCACCCTCCAGACTTCACCTTCTCCTTCTCCTTCTTCTACTTCTTCTGATTCACCCTCCAGATATCACCTTCTCCTTCTCCTTCTTCTACTTCTTCTGATTCACCCTCCAGACTTCATCTTCTCCTTCTCCTTCTTCTGCTTCTTCTGATTCACCCTCCAGACTTCACCTTCTCCTTCTCCTTCTTCTGCTTCTTCTGATTCACCCTCCAGACTTCAACTTCTCCTTCTCCTTCTTCCACTTCTTCTGATTCACCCTTCTGACTTCACCTTCTCCTTCTCCTTCTTCTACTTCTTCTGATTCACCCTCCTGACTTCACCTTCTCCTTCTCCTTCTTCTACTTCTTCTGCTTCACCCTCCAGACTTCACCTTCTCCTTCTCCTTCTTCTACTTCTTCTGATTCACCCTCCAGACTTCACCTTCTCCTTCTCCTTCTTCTGCTTCCTCTGCTTCACCCTCCAGACTTCACCTTCTCCTTCTCCTTCTTCTGCTTCTTCTGCTTCACCCTCCAGACTTCACCTTCTCCTTCTCCTTCTTCTGCTTCTTCTGATTCACCCTCCAGACTTCACCTTCTCATTCTCCTTCTTCTGCTTCTTATGCTGCGCCCTCCAGACTTCACCTTCTCCTTCTCCTTCTTCTGCTTCTTCTGCTTCACACTCCAGACTTCACCTTCTTCTTCTCCTTCTTCTGCTTCTTCTGCTGCGCCCTCCAGGCTTCACCTTCTCCTTCTCCTTCTTCTGCTTCTTCTGGTTCACCGTCCTGACTTCACCTTCTCCTTCTCCTTCTTCTACTTCTTCTGCTACACCCCCTTGACTTCACCTGCTCCTTCTCCTTTTTCTGCTTCTTCTGATTCACCCTCCTAAATTCACCTTCTCCTTCTCCTTCTTCTGCTTCTTCTGATTCACCCTCCTGACTTCACCTTCTCCTTCTCCTTCTTCTGCTTCTTCTGATTCACCCTCCAGACTTCACCTTCTCCTTCTCCTTCTTCTGCTTCTTCTGATTCACCCTCCAGATTTCACCTTCTCCTTCTCCTTCTTCTGCTTCTTCTGATTCACCCTCCAGACCTCACCTTCTCCTTCTCCTTCTTCTACTTCTTCTGCTTCACCGTCCTGACTTCACCTTCTCCTTCTCCTTCTTCTACTTCTTCTGCTACACCCCCTTGACTTCACCTGCTCCTTCTCCTTTTTCTGCTTCTTCTGATTCAACCTCCTAAATTCACCTTCTCCTTCTCCTTCTTCTACTTCTTCTGCTACACCCCCTTGACTTCACCTGCTCCTTCTCCTTCTTCTGCTTCTTCTGATTCACCCTCCAGACTTCACCTTCTCCTTCTCCTTCTTCTGCTTCTTCTGATTCACCCTCCAGACTTCACCTTCTCCTTCTCCTTCTTCTACTTCTTCTGATTCACCCTCCAGACTTCACCTTCTCCTTCTCCTTCTTCGACTTCTTCTGATTCACCCTCCAGTCTTCACCTTCTCCTTCTCCTTCTTCTGTTTCTTCTGCTTCACCCTCCAGACTTCACCTTCTCCTTCTCTTTCTTCTGCTTCTATTGCTTCACCCTCCAGACTTCACCTTCTCCTTCTCCTTCTTCTGATTCTTCTGATTCACCCTCCAGACTTCATCTTCTCTATCTCCTTCTTCTGCTTCTTCTGATTCACCCTCCTGACTTCACCTTCTCCTTCTCCTTCTTCTACTTCTTCTGATTCACCCTCCTGACTTCACCTTCTCCTTCTCCTTCTTCTACTTCTTCTGCTTCACCCTCCAGACTTCACCTTCTCCTTCTCCTTCTTCTACTTCTTCTGATTCACCCTCCAGACTTCACCTTCTCCTTCTCCTTCTTCTGCTTCTTCTGATTCACCCTCCAGACTTCACCTTCTCCTTCTCCTTATTCTGCTTCTTCTGATTCACCCTCCAGACTTCACCTTCTCCTTCTCCTTCTTCTGCTTCTTCTGATTCACCCTCCAGACTTCACCTTCTCCTTCTCCTTCTTCTGCTTCTTCTGATTCACCCTCCAGACTTCACCTTCTCCTTCTCCTTCTTCTGCTTCTTCTGATTCACCCTCCAGACTTCACCTTCTCCTTCTCCTTCTTCTACTTCTTCTGATTCACCCTCCAGACTTCCCATTCTCCTTCTCCTTCTTCTGCTTCTTCTGATTCAACCTCCTGACTTCACCTTCTCCTTCTCCTTCTTCTACTTCTTCTGATTCACCCTCCTGACTTCACCTTCTCCTTCTCCTTCTTCTACTTCTTCTGCTTCACCTTCCAGACTTCACCTTCTCCTTCTCCTTCTTCTACTTCTTCTGATTCACCCTCCAGACTTCACCTTCTCCTTCTCCTTCTTCTGCTTCTTCTGATTCACCCTCCAGACTTCACCTTCTCATTCTCCTTCTTCTGCTTCTTCTGCTGCGCCCTCCAGACTTCACCTTCTCCTTCTCCTTCGTCTGCTTCTTCTGCTTCACACTCCAGACTTTACCTTCTCCTTCTCCTTCTTCTGCTTCTTCTGCTGCGCCCTCCAGGCTTCACCTTCTCCTTCTCCTTCTTCTGCTTCTTCTGCTTCACCGTCCTGACTTCACCTTCTCCTTCTCCTTCTTCTACTTCTTCTGCTACACCCCCCTGACTTCACCTGCTCCTTCTCCTTCTTCTGCTTCTTCTGATTCACCCTCCTAACTTCACCTTCTCCTTCTCCTTCTTCTGCTTCTTCTGATTCACCCTCCTGACTTCACCTTCTCCTTCTCCTTCTTCTGCTTCTTCTGATTCACCCTCCAGACTTCACCTTCTCCTTCTCCTTCTTCTGCTTCTTCTGATTCACCCTCCAGACTTCACCTTCTCCTTCTCCTTCTTCTGCTTCTTCTGATTCACCCTCCAGACCTCACCTTCTCCTTCTCCTTCTTCTACTTCTTCTGATTCACCCTCCAGACTTCATCTTCTCCTTCTCCTTCTTCTGCTTCTTCTGATTCACCCTCCAGACTTTACCTTCTCCTTCTTCTGCTTCTTCTGATTCACCCTCCAGACTTCACCTTCTCCTTCTCCTTCTTCTACTTCTTCTGATTCACCCTCCAGACTTCACCTTCTCCTTCTCCTTCTTCTACTTCTTCTGATTCACCCTCCAGTCTTCACCTTCTCCTTCTCCTTCTTCTGTTTCTTCTGCTTCACCCTCCAGACTTCACCTTCTCCTTCTCTTTCTTCTGCTTCTTCTGCTTCACCCTCCAGACTTCACCTTCTCCTTCTCCTTCTTCTGATTTTCTGATTCACCCTCCAGACTTCACCTTCTCTATCTCCTTCTTCTGCTTCTTCTGATTCACCCTCCTGACTTCACCTTCTCCTTCTCCTTCTTCTACTTCTTCTGTTTCACCCTCCTGACTTTACCTTCTCCTTCTCCTTCTTCTACTTCTTCTGCTTCACCCACCAGACTTCACCTTCTCCTTCTCCTTCTTCTACTTCTTCTGATTCACCCTCCAGACTTCACCTTCTGCTTCTCCTTCTTCTGCTTCTTCTGATTCACCCTCCAGACTTCACCTTCTCCTTCTCCTTATTCTGCTTCTTCTGATTCACCCTCCAGACTTCACCTTCTCCTTCTCCTTCTTCTGCTTCTTCTGATTCACCCTCCAGACTTCACCTTCTCCTTCTCCTTCTTCTGCTTCTTCTGATTCACCCTCCAGACTTCACCTTCTCCTTCTCCTTCTTCTGCTTCTTCTGATTCACCCTCCAGACTTCACCTTCTCCTTCTCCTTCTTCTACTTCTTCTGATTCACCCTCCAGACTTCACCTTCTCCTTCTCATTCTTCTGCTTCTTCTGATTCACCCTCCTGACTTCACCTTCTCCTTCTCCTTCTTCTACATCTTCTGATTCACCCTCCTGACTTCACCTTCTCCTTCTCCTTCTTCTACTTCTTCTGCTTCACCCTCCAGACTTCACCTTCTCCTTCTCCTTCTTCTACTTCTTCTGATTCACCCTCCAGACTTCACCTTCACCTTCTCCTTCTTCTACTTCTTCTGATTCACCCTCCAGACTTCACCTTCTCCTTCTCCTTCTTCTGCTTCTTCTGATTCACCCTCCAGACTTCAACTTCTCCTTCTCCTTATTCTGCTTCTTCTGAATCACCCTCCAGACTTCACCTTCTCCTTCTCCTTCTTCTGCTTCTTCTGATTCACCCTCCAGACTTCACCTTCTCCTTCTCCTTCTTCTGCTTCTTCTGATTCACCCTCCAGACTTCACCTTCACCTTCTCCTTCTTCTACTTCTTCTGATTCACCCTCCAGACTTCACCTTCTCCATCTCCTTCTTCTTCTTCTTCTGATTCACCCTCCAGACTTCACCTTCTCCTTCTCCTTCGTCTGCTTCTTCTGATTCACCCTCCAGACTTCACCTTCTCCTTCTCCTTCTTCTGCTTCTTCTGATTCACCCTCCAGACTTCACCTTCTCCTTCTCCTTCTTCTACTTCTTCTGATTCACACTCCAGACTTCACCTTCTCCTTCTCTTTCTTCTGCTTCTTCTGATTCACCCTCCAGACTTCACCTTCTCCTTCTCCTTCTTCTGATTCTTCTGATTCACCCTCCAGACTTCACCTTCTCATTCTCCTTCTTCTGCTTCTTCTGATTCACCCTCCTGACTTCACCTTCTCCTTCTCCTTCTTCTACATCTTCTGATTCACCCTCCTGACTTCACCTTCTCCTTCTCCTTCTTCTACTTCTTCTGCTTCGCCCTCCAGACTTCACCTTCTCCTTCTCCTTCTTCTACTTCTTCTGATTCACCCTCCAGACTTCACCTTCTCCTTCTCCTTCTTCTACTTCTTCTGATTCACCCTCCAGACTTCACTTTCTCCTTCTCCTTCTTCTTCTTCTTCTGATTCACCCTCCAGACTTCACCTTCTCCTTCTCCTTATTCTGCTTCTTCTGAATCACCCTCCAGACTTCACCTTCTCCTTCTCCTTCTTCTGCTTCTTCTGATTCACCCTCCAGACTTCACCTTCTCCTTCTCCTTCTTCTGCTTCTTCTGATACACCCTCCAGACTTCACCTTCTCCTTCTCCTTCTTCTACTTCTTCTGATTCACCCTCCAGACTTCACCTTCTCCATCTCCTTCTTCTGCTTCTTCTGATTCACCCTCCAGACTTCACCTTCTCCTTCTCCTTCGTCTACTTCTTCTGATTCACCCTCCAGACTACACCTTCTCCTTCTTCTACTTCTTCTGATTCACCCTCCAGACTTCACCTTCTCCTTCTCCTTCTTCTGTTTCTTCTGATTCACCCTCCAGACTTCACATTCTCCTTCTCCTTCTTCTGCTTCTTCTGATTCACCCTCCTGACTTCACCTTCTCCTTCTCCTTCTTCTACTTCTTCTGATTCACCCTCCTGACTTCACCTTCTCCTTCTCCTTCTTCTACTTCTTCTGCTTCACCCTCCAGACTTCACCTTCTCCTTCTCCTTCTTCTACTTCTTCTGATTCACCCTCCAGACTTCACCTTCTCCTTCTCCTTCTTCTGCTTCTTCTGATACACCCTCCAGACTTCACCTTCTCCTTCTCCTTATTCTGCTTCTTCTGATTCACCCTCCAGACTTCAACTTCTCCTTCTCCTTATTCTGCTTCTTCTGATTCACCCTCCAGACTTCACCTTCTCCTTCTCCTTCCTTTGCTTCTTCTGATTCACCCTCCAGACTTCACCTTCTCCTTCTCCTTCTTCTGATTCTTCTGATACACCCTCCAGGCTTCACCTTCTCCTTCTCCATCTTCTGCTTCTTCTGATTCACCCTCCTGACTTCACCTTCTCCTTCTCCTTCTTCTGCTTCTTCTGATTCACCCTCCTGACTTCAACTTCTCCTTCTCCATCTTCTACTTCTTCTGCTTCACCCTCCAGACTTCAACTTCTCCTTCTCCTTCTTCTACTTCTTCTGATTCACCCTCCAGACTTCACCTTCTCCTTCTCCTTCTTCTGCTTCTTCTGATTCACCCTCCAGACTTCACCTTCTCCTTCTCCTTCTTCTGCTTCTTCTGATTCACCCTCCAGACTTCACCTTCTCCTTCTCCTTCTTCTACTTCTTCTGATTCACCCTCCAGACTTCACCTTCTCCTTCTCCTTCTTCTGCTTCTTCTGATTCACCCTCCAGACTTCACCTTCTCCTTCTCCTTCGTCTACTTCTTCAGATTCACCCTCCAGACTACACCTTCTCCTTCTCCTTCTTCTACTTCTTCTGATTCACCCTCCAGACTTCACCTTCTCCTTCTCATTCTTCTGTTTCTTCTGATTCACCCTCCAGACTTCATCTTCTCCTTCTCCTTCTTCTACCTCTTCTGATTCACCCTCCAGACTTCACCTTCTCCTTCTCCTTCTTCTACTTCTTCTGATTCACCCTCCAGACTTCATCTTCTCCTTCTCCTTCTTCTACTTCTTCTGATTCACCCTCCAGACTTCACCTTCTCCTTCTCCTTCTTCTGCTTCTTCTGATTCACCCTCCAGACTTCACCTTCTCCTTCTCCTTATTCTGCTTCTTCTGATTCACCCTCCAGACTTCACCTTCTCCTTCTCCTTCTTCTACTTCTTCTGATTCACCCTCCAGACTTCACCTTCTCCTTCTCCTTCTTCTGCTTCTTCTGATTCACCCTCCAGACTTCACCTTCTCCTTCTCCTTCTTCTACTTCTTCTCATTCACCCTCCAGACTTCACCTTCTCCTTCTCCTTCTTCTGCTTCTTCTGATTCATCCTCCAGACTTCACCTTCTCCTTCTCCTTCTTCTGTTTCTTCTGATTCACCCTCCAGACTTCATCTACTCCTTCTCCTTCTTCTACTTCTTCTGATTCACCCTCCAGACTTCACCTTCTCCTTCTCCTTCTTCTACTTCTTCTGATTCACACTCCAGACTTCATCTTCTCCTTCTCCTTCTTCTACTTCTTCTGATTCACCCTCCAGACTTCACCTTCTCCTTCTCCTTCTTCTGCTTCTTCTGATTCACCCTCCAGACTTCACCTTCTCCTTCTCCTTATTCTGCTTCTTCTGATTCACCCTCCAGACTTCACCTTCTCCTTCTCCTTCTTCTGCTTCTTCTGATTCACCCTCCAGACTTCACCTTCTCCTTCTCCTTCTTCTGCTTCTTCTGATTCACCCTCCAGACTTCACCTTCTCCTTCTCCTTCTTCTACTTCTTCTGATTCACCCTCCAGACTTAACCTTCTCCTTCTCCTTCTTCTGCTTCTTCTGATTCACCCTCCAGACTTCACCTTCTCCTTCTCCTTCGTCTACTTCTTCTGATTCACCCTCCAGACTACACCTTCTCCTTCTCCTTCTTCTACTTCTTCTGATTCACCCTCCAGACTTCACCTTCTCCTTCTCCTTCTTCTGTTTCTTCTGATTCACCCTCCAGACTTCATCTTCTCCTTCTCCTTCTTCTACTTCTTCTGATTCACCCTCCAGACTTCACCTTCTCCTTCTCCTTCTTCTACTTCTTCTGATTCACCCTCCGGACTTCATCTTCTCCTTCTCCTTCTTCTGCTTCTTCTGATTCAACCCTCCAGACTTCACCTTCTCCTTCTCCTTCTTCTACTTCTTCTGATTCACCCTCCTGACTTCAACTTCTCCTTCTCCATCTTCTACTTCTTCTGCTTCACCCTCCAGACTTCAACTTCTCCTTCTCCTTCTTCTACTTCTTCTGATTCACCCTCCAGACTTCACCTTCTCCTTCTCCTTCTTCTGCTTCTTCTGATTCACCCTCCAGACTTCACCTTCTCCTTCTCCTTCTTCTGCTTCTTCTGATTCACCCTCCAGACTTCACCTTCTCCTTCTCCTTCTTCTACTTCTTCTGATTCACCCTCCAGACTTCACCTTCTCCTTCTCCTTCTTCTGCTTCTTCTGATTCACCCTCCAGACTTCACCTTCTCCTTCTCCTTCGTCTACTTCTTCAGATTCACCCTCCAGACTACACCTTCTCCTTCTCCTTCTTCTACTTCTTCTGATTCACCCTCCAGACTTCACCTTCTCCTTCTCATTCTTCTGTTTCTTCTGATTCACCCTCCAGACTTCATCTTCTCCTTCTCCTTCTTCTACCTCTTCTGATTCACCCTCCAGACTTCACCTTCTCCTTCTCCTTCTTCTACTTCTTCTGATTCACCCTCCAGACTTCATCTTCTCCTTCTCCTTCTTCTACTTCTTCTGATTCACCCTCCAGACTTCACCTTCTCCTTCTCCTTCTTCTGCTTCTTCTGATTCACCCTCCAGACTTCACCTTCTCCTTCTCCTTATTCTGCTTCTTCTGATTCACCCTCCAGACTTCACCTTCTCCTTCTCCTTCTTCTACTTCTTCTGATTCACCCTCCAGACTTCACCTTCTCCTTCTCCTTCTTCTGCTTCTTCTGATTCACCCTCCAGACTTCACCTTCTCCTTCTCCTTCTTCTACTTCTTCTCATTCACCCTCCAGACTTCACCTTCTCCTTCTCCTTCTTCTGCTTCTTCTGATTCATCCTCCAGACTTCACCTTCTCCTTCTCCTTCTTCTGTTTCTTCTGATTCACCCTCCAGACTTCATCTACTCCTTCTCCTTCTTCTACTTCTTCTGATTCACCCTCCAGACTTCACCTTCTCCTTCTCCTTCTTCTACTTCTTCTGATTCACACTCCAGACTTCATCTTCTCCTTCTCCTTCTTCTACTTCTTCTGATTCACCCTCCAGACTTCACCTTCTCCTTCTCCTTCTTCTGCTTCTTCTGATTCACCCTCC
Organism: Somniosus microcephalus; assembly: GCF_052327205.1. Taxonomy (NCBI): domain Eukaryota; kingdom Metazoa; phylum Chordata; class Chondrichthyes; order Squaliformes; family Somniosidae; genus Somniosus; species Somniosus microcephalus. The sequence continues at coordinate 579,820 of NW_028225232.1, read as the reverse complement.
AGACTTCACCTTCTCCTTCTCCTTATTCTGCTTCTTCTGATTCACCCTCCAGACTTCACCTTCTCCTTCTCCTTCTTCTGCTTCTTCTGATTCACCCTCCAGACTTCACCTTCTCCTTCTCCTTCTTCTGCTTCTTCTGATTCACCCTCCAGACTTCACCTTCTCCTTCTCCTTCTTCTACTTCTTCTGATTCACCCTCCAGACTTAACCTTCTCCTTCTCCTTCTTCTGCTTCTTCTGATTCACCCTCCAGACTTCACCTTCTCCTTCTCCTTCGTCTACTTCTTCTGATTCACCCTCCAGACTACACCTTCTCCTTCTCCTTCTTCTACTTCTTCTGATTCACCCTCCAGACTTCACCTTCTCCTTCTCCTTCTTCTGTTTCTTCTGATTCACCCTCCAGACTTCATCTTCTCCTTCTCCTTCTTCTACTTCTTCTGATTCACCCTCCAGACTTCACCTTCTCCTTCTCCTTCTTCTACTTCTTCTGATTCACCCTCCGGACTTCATCTTCTCCTTCTCCTTCTTCTGCTTCTTCTGATTCACCCTCCAGACTTCACCTTCTCCTTCTCCTTCTTCTGCTTCTTCTGATTCACCCTCCAGACTTCACCTTCTCCTTCTCCTTCTTCTGCTTCTTCTGATTCACCCTCCAGACTTCACCTTCTCCTTCTCCTTCTTCTACTTCTTCTGATTCACCCTCCAGACTTCACCTTCTCCTTCTCCTTCTTCTGCTTCTTCTGATTCACCCTCCTGACTTCACCTTCTCCTTCTCCTTCTTCTACATCTTCTGATTCACCCTCCTGACTTCACCTTCTCCTTCTCCTTCTTCTACTTCTTCTGCTTCACCCTCCAGACTTCACCTTCTCCTTTTCCTTCTACTACTTCTTCTGATTCACCCTCCAGACTTCACCTTCTCCTTCTCCTTCTTCTACTTCTTCTGATTCACCCTCCAGACTTCAACTTCTCCTTCTCCTTCTTCTACTTCTTCTGATTCACCCTCCAGACTTCACCTTCTCCTTCTCCTTCTTCTGCTTCTTCTGATTCACCCTCCAGACTTCACCTTCTCCTTCTCCTTATTCTGCTTCTTCTGAATCACCCTCCAGACTTCACCTTCTCCTTCTCCTTCTTCTGCTTCTTCTGATTCACCCTCCAGACTTCACCTTCTCCTTCTCCTTCTTCTGCTTCTTCTGATTCACCCTCCCGACTTCACCTTCACCTTCTCCTTCTTCTACTTCTTCTGATTCACCCTCCAGACTTCACCTTCTCCATCTCCTTCTTCTGCTTCTTCTGATTCACCCTCCAGACTTCACCTTCTCCTTCTCCTTCGTCTGCTTCTTCTGATTCACCCTCCAGACTTCACCTTCTCCTTCTCCTTCTTCTGCTTCTTCTGATTCACCCTCCAGACTTCACCTTCTCCTTCTCCTTCTTCTGCTTCTTCTGATTCACCCTCCAGACTTCACCTTCTCCTTCTCCTTCTTCTGCTTCTTCTGATTCACCCTCCAGACTTCACCTTCTCCTTCTCCTTCTTCTGCTTCTTCTGATTCACCCTCCAGACTTCACCTTCTCCTTCTCCTTCTTCTACTTCTTCTGATTCACCCTCCAGACTTCACCTTCTCCTTCTCCTTCTTCTACTTCTTCTGATTCACCCTCCAGACTTCACCTTCTCCTTCTCCTTCTTCTACTTCTTCTGATTCACCCTCCAGACTTCACCTTCTCCTTCTCCTTCTTCTGCTTCTTCTGATTCACCCTCCAGACTTCACCTTCTCCTTCTCCTTATTCTGCTTCTTCTGAATCACCCTCCAGACTTCACCTTCTCCTTCTCCTTCTTCTGCTTCTTCTGATTCACCCTCCAGACTTCACCTTCTCCTTCTCCTTCTTCTGCTTCTTCTGATTCACCCTCCAGACTTCACCTTCACCTTCTCCTTCTTCTACTTCTTCTGATTCACCCTCCAGACTTCACCTTCTCCATCTCCTTCTTCTGCTTCTTCTGATTCACCCTCCAGACTTCACCTTCTCCTTCTCCTTCGTCTGCTTCTTCTGATTCACCCTCCAGACTTCACCTTCTCCTTCTCCTTCTTCTGCTTCTTCTGATTCACCCTCCAGACTTCACCTTCTCCTTCTCCTTCTTCTACTTCTTCTGATTCACCCTCCAGACTTCACCTTCTCCTTCTCTTTCTTCTGCTTCTTCTGATTCACCCTCCAGACTTCACCTTCTCCTTCTCCTTCTTCTGATTCTTCTGATTCACCCTCCAGACTTCACCTTCTCCTTCTCCTTCTTCTGCTTCTTCTGATTCACCCTCCTGACTTCACCTTCTCCTTCTCCTTCTTCTACATCTTCTGATTCACCCTCCTGACTTCACCTTCTCCTTCTCCTTCTTCTACTTCTTCTGCTTTACCCTCCAGACTTCACCTTCTCCTTCTCCTTCTTCTCCTTCTTCTGATTCACCCTCCAGACTTCACCTTCTCCTTCTCCTTCTTCTACTTCTTCTGATTCACCCTCCAGACTTCACTTTCTCCTTCTCCTTCTTCTACTTCTTCTGATTCACCCTCCAGACTTCACCTTCTCCTTCTCCTTATTCTGCTTCTTCTGAATCACCCTCCAGACTTCACCTTCTCCTTCTCCTTCTTCTGCTTCTTCTGATTCACCCTCCAGACTTCACGTTCTCCTTCTCCTTCTTCTGCTTCTTCTGATTCACCCTCCAGACTTCACCTTCTCCTTCTCCTTCTTCTACTTCTTCTGATTCACCCTCCAGACTTCACCTTCTCCATCTCCTTCTTCTGCTTCTTCTGATTCACCCTCCAGACTTCACCTTCTCCTTCTCCTTCGTCTACTTCTTCTGATTCACCCTCCAGACTACACCTTCTCCTTCTCCTTCTTCTACTTCTTCTGATTCACCCTCCAGACTTCACCTTCTCCTTCTCCTTCTTCTGTTTCTTCTGATTCACCCTCCAGACTTCACATTCTCCTTCTCCTTCTTCTGCTTCTTCTGATTCACCCTCCTGACTTCACCTTCTCCTTCTCCTTCTTCTACTTCTTCTGATTCACCCTCCTGACTTCACCTTCTCCTTCTCCTTCTTCTACTTCTTCTGCTTCACCCTCCAGACTTCACCTTCTCCTTCTCCTTCTTCTACTTCTTCTGATTCACCCTCCAGACTTCACCTTCTCCTTCTCCTTCTTCTGCTTCTTCTGATACACCCTCCAGACTTCACCTTCTCCTTCTCCTTATTCTGCTTCTTCTGATTCACCCTCCAGACTTCAACTTCTCCTTCTCCTTATTCTGCTTCTTCTGATTCACCCTCCAGACTTCACCTTCTCCTTCTCCTTCCTTTGCTTCTTCTGATTCACCCTCCAGATTTCAACTTCTCCTTCTCCTTCTTCTGATTCTTCTGATTCACCCTCCAGACTTCACCTTCTCCTTCTCCATCTTCTGCTTCTTCTGATTCACCCTCCTGACTTCACCTTCTCCTTCTCCTTCTTCTACTTCTTCTGATTCACCCTCCTGACTTCACCTTCTCCTTCTCCATCTTCTACTTCTTCTGCTTCACCCTCCAGACTTCAACTTCTCCTTCTCCTTCTTCTACTTCTTCTGATTCACCCTCCAGACTTCACCTTCTCCTTCTCCTTCTTCTGCTTCTTCTGATTCACCCTCCAGACTTCACCTTCTCCTTCTCCTTCTTCTGCTTCTTCTGATTCACCCTCCAGACTTCACCTTCTCCTTCTCCTTCTTCTACTTCTTCTGATTCACCCTCCAGACTTCACCTTCTCCTTCTCCTTCTTCTGCTTCTTCTGATTCACCCTCCAGACTTCACCTTCTCCTTCTCCTTCGTCTACTTCTTCTGATTCACCCTCCAGACTACATCTTCTCCTTCTCCTTCTTCTACTTCTTCTGATTCACCCTCCAGACTTCACCTTCTCCTTCTCATTCTTCTGTTTCTTCTGATTCACCCTCCAGACTTCATCTTCTCCTTCTCCTTCTTCTACCTCTTCTGATTCACCCTCCAGACTTCACCTTCTCCTTCTCCTTCTTCTACTTCTTCTGATTCACCCTGCAGACTTCATCTTCTCCTTCTCCTTCTTCTACTTTTTCTGATTCACCCTCCAGACTTCACCTTCTCCTTCTCCTTCTTCTGCTTCTTCTGATTCACCCTCCAGACTTCACCTTCTCCTTCTCCTTATTCTGCTTCTTCGGATTCACCCTCCAGACTTCACCTTCTCCTTCTCCTTCTTCTACTTCTTCTGATTCACCCTCCAGACTTCACCTTCTCCTTCTCCTTCTTCTGCTTCTTCTGATTCACCCACCAGACTTCACCTTCTCCTTCTCCTTCTTCTACTTCTTCTGATTCACCCTCCAGACTTCACCTTCTCCTTCTCCTTCTTCTGTTTCTTCTGATTCACCCTCCAGACCTCATCTACTCCTTCTCCTTCTTCTACTTCTTCTGATTCACCCTCCAGACTTCACCTTCTCCTTCTCCTTCTTCTACTTCTTCTGATTCACCCTCCAGACTTCATCTTCTCCTTCTCCTTCTTCTACTTCTTCTGATTCACCCTCCAGACTTCACCTTCTCCTTCTCCTTCTTCTGCTTCTTCTGATTCACCCTCCAGACTTCACCTTCTCCTTCTCCTTATTCTGCTTCTTCTGATTCACCCTCCAGACTTCACCTTCTCCTTCTCCTTCTTCTGCTTCTTCTGATTCACCCTCCAGACTTCACCTTCTCCTTCTCCTTCTTCTGCTTCTTCTGATTCACCCTCCAGACTTCACCTTCTCCTTCTCCTTCTTCTACTTCTTCTGATTCACCCTCCAGACTTAACCTTCTCCTTCTCCTTCTTCTGCTTCTTCTGATTCACCCTCCAGACTTCACCTTCTCCTTCTCCTTCGTCTACTTCTTCTGATTCACCCTCCAGACTACACCTTCTCCTTCTCCTTCTTCTACTTCTTCTGATTCACCCTCCAGACTTCACCATCTCCTTCTCCTTCTTCTGTTTCTTCTGATTCACCCTCCAGACTTCATCTTCTCCTTCTCCTTCTTCTACTTCTTCTGATTCACCCTCCAGACTTCACCTTCTCCTTCTCCTTCTTCTACTTCTTCTGATTCACCCTCCGGACTTCATCTTCTCCTTCTCCTTCTTCTGCTTCTTCTGATTCACCCTCCAGACTTCACCTTCTCCTTCTCCTTCTTCTGCTTCTTCTGATTCACCCTCCAGACTTCACCTTCTCCTTCTCCTTCTTCTGCTTCTTCTGATTCACCCTCCAGACTTCACCTTCTCCTTCTCCTTCTTCTACTTCTTCTGATTCACCCTCCAGACTTCACCTTCTCCTTCTCCTTCTTCTGCTTCTTCTGATTCACCCTCCTGACTTCACCTTCTCCTTCTCCTTCTTCTACATCTTCTGATTCACCCTCCTGACTTCACCTTCTCCTTCTCCTTCTTCTACTTCTTCTGCTTCACCCTCCAGACTTCACCTTCTCCTTTTCCTTCTTCTACTTCTTCTGATTCACCCTCCAGACTTCACCTTCTCCTTCTCCTTCTTCTACTTCTTCTGATTCACCCTCCAGACTTCAACTTCTCCTTCTCCTTCTTCTACTTCTTCTGATTCACCCTCCAGACTTCACCTTCTCCTTCTCCTTCTTCTGCTTCTTCTGATTCACCCTCCAGACTTCACCTTCTCCTTCTCCTTATTCTGCTTCTTCTGAATCACCCTCCAGACTTCACCTTCTCCTTCTCCTTCTTCTGCTTCTTCTGATTCACCCTCCAGACTTCACCTTCTCCTTCTCCTTCTTCTGCTTCTTCTGATTCACCCTCCAGACTTCACCTTCACCTTCTCCTTCTTCTACTTCTTCTGATTCACCCTCCAGACTTCACCTTCTCCATCTCCTTCTTCTGCTTCTTCTGATTCACCCTCCAGACTTCACCTTCTCCTTCTCCTTCGTCTGCTTCTTCTGATTCACCCTCCAGACTTCACCTTCTCCTTCTCCTTCTACTGCTTCTTCTGATTCACCCTCCAGACTTCACCTTCTCCTACTCCTTCTTCTACTTCTTCTTATTCACCCTCCAGACTTCACCTTCTCCTTCTCTTTCTTCTGCTTCTTCTGATTCACCCTCCAGACTTCACCTTCTCCTTCTCCTTCTTCTGATTCTTCTGATTCACCCTCCAGACTTCACCTTCTCCTTCTCCTTCTTCTGCTTCTTCTGATTCACCCTCCTGACTTCACCTTCTCCTTCTCCTTCTTCTACATCTTCTGATTCACCCTCCTGACTTCACCTTCTCCTTCTCCTTCTTCTACTTCTTCTGCTTCACCCTCCAGACTTCACCTTCTCCTTCTCCTTCTTCTACTTCTTCTGATTCACCCTCCAGACTTCACCTTCTCCTTCTCCTTCTTCTACTTCTTCTGATTCACCCTCCAGACTTCACTTTCTCCTTCTCCTTCTTCTACTTCTTCTGATTCACCCTCCAGACTTCACCTTCTCCTTCTCCTTCTTCTGCTTCTTCTGATTCACCCTCCAGACATCACCTTCTCCTTCTCCTTATTCTGCTTCTTCTGAATCACCCTCCAGACTTCACCTTCTCCTTCTCCTTCTTCTGCTTCTTCTGATTCACCCTCCAGACTTCACCTTCTCCTTCTCCTTCTTCTGCTTCTTCTGATTCACCCTCCAGACTTCACCTTCTCCTTCTCCTTCTTCTACTTCTTCTGATTCACCCTCCAGACTTCACCTTCTCCATCTCCTTCTTCTGCTTCTTCTGATTCACCCTCCAGACTTCACCTTCTCCTTCTCCTTCGTCCACTTCTTCTGATTCACCCTCCAGACTACACCTTCTCCTTCTCCTTCTTCTACTTCTTCTGATTCACCCTCCAGACTTCACCTTCTCCTTCTCCTTCTTCTGTTTCTTCTGATTCACCCTCCAGACTTCACCTTCTCCTTCTCCTTCTTCTGCTTCTTCTGATTCACCCTCCTGACTTCACCTTCTCCTTCTCCTTCTTCTACTTCTTCTGCTTCACCCTCCAGACTTCACCTTCTCCTTCTCCTTCTTCTACTTCTTCTGATTCACCCTCCAGACTTCACCTTCTCCTTCTCCTTCTTCTGCTTCTTCTGATACACCCTCCAGACTTCACCTTCTCCTTCTCCTTATTCTGCTTCTTCTGATTCACCCTCCAGACTTCAACTTCTCCTTCTCCTTATTCTGCTTCTTCTGATTCACCCTCCAGACTTCACCTTCTCCTTCTCCTTCCTTTGCTTCTTCTGATTCACCCTCCAGACTTCACCTTCTCCTTCTCCTTCTTCTGATTCTTCTGATTCACCCTCCAGACTTCACCTTCTCCTTCTCCTTCTTCTACTTCTTCTGATTCACCCTCCTGACTTCACCTTCTCCTTCTCCATCTTCTACTTCTTCTGCTTCACCCTCCAGACTACAACTTCTCCTTCTCCTTCTTCTACTTCTTCTGATTCACCCTCCAGACTTCACCTTCTCCTTCTCCTTCTTCTGCTTCTTCTGATTCACCCTCCAGACTTCACCTTCTCCTTCTACTTCTTCTGCTTCTTCTGATTCACCCTCCAGACTTCACCTTCTCCTTCTCCTTCTTCTACTTCTTCTGATTCACCCTCCAGACTTCACCTTCTCCTTCTCCTTCTTCTGCTTCTTCTGATTCACCCTCCAGACTTCACCTTCTCCTTCTCCTTCGTCTACTTCTTCTGATTCACCCTCCAGACTACACCTTCTCCTTCTCCTTCTTCTACTTCTTCTGATTCACCCTCCAGACTTCACCTTCTCCTTCTCATTCTTCTGTTTCTTCTAATTCACCCTCCAGACTTCATCTTCTACTTCTCCTTCTTCTACCTCTTCTGATTCACCCTCCAGACTTCACCTTCTCCTTCTCCTTCTTCTACTTCTTCTGATTCACCCTCCAGACTTCATCTTCTCCTTCTCCTTCTTCTACTTCTTCTGATTCACCCTCCAGACTTCACCTTCTCCTTCTCCTTCTTCTGCTTCTTCTGATTCACCCTCCAGACTTCACCTTCTCCTTCTCCTTATTCTGCTTCTTCTGATTCACCCTCCAGACTTCACCTTCTCCTTCTTCTACTTCTTCTGATTCACCCTCCAGACTTCACCTTCTCCTTCTCCTTCTTCTGCTTCTTCTGATTCACCCTCCAGACTTCACCTTCTCCTTCTCCTTCTTCTACTTCTTCTGATTCACCCTCCAGACTTCACCTTCTCCTTCTCCTTCTTCTGCTTCTTCTGATTCACCCTCCAGACTTCACCTTCTCCTTCTCCTTATTCTGCTTCTTCTGATTCACCCTCCAGACTTCACCTTCTCCTTCTTCTACTTCTTCTGATTCACCCTCCAGACTTCACCTTCTCCTTCTCCTTCTTCTGCTTCTTCTGATTCACCCTCCAGACTTCACCTTCTCCTTCTCCTTCTTCTACTTCTTCTGATTCACCCTCCAGACTTCACCTTCTCCTTCTCCTTCTTCTGTTTCTTCTGATTCACCCTCCAGACTTCATCTACTCCTTCTCCTTCTTCTACTTCTTCTGATTCACCCTCCAGACTTCACCTTCTCCTTCTCCTTCTTCTACTTCTTCTGATTCACCCTCCAGACTTCACCTTCTCCTTCTCCTTCTTCTGCTTCTTCTGATTCACCCTCCAGACTTCACCTTCACCTTCTCCTTCTTCTACTTCTTCTGATTCACCCTCCAGACTTCACCTTCTCCATCTCCTTCTTCTGCTTCTTCTGATTCACCCTCCAGACTTCACCTTCTCCTTCTCCTTCGTCTGCTTCTTCTGATTCACCCTCCAGACTTCACCTTCTCCTTCTCCTTCTACTGCTTCTTCTGATTCACCCTCCAGACTTCACCTTCTCCTACTCCTTCTTCTACTTCTTCTTATTCACCCTCCAGACTTCACCTTCTCCTTCTCTTTCTTCTGCTTCTTCTGATTCACCCTCCAGACTTCACCTTCTCCTTCTCCTTCTTCTGATTCTTCTGATTCACCCTCCAGACTTCACCTTCTCCTTCTCCTTCTTCTGCTTCTTCTGATTCACCCTCCTGACTTCACCTTCTCCTTCTCCTTCTTCTACATCTTCTGATTCACCCTCCTGACTTCACCTTCTCCTTCTCCTTCTTCTACTTCTTCTGCTTCACCCTCCAGACTTCCCCTTCTCCTTCTCCTTCTTCTACTTCTTCTGATTCACCCTCCAGACTTCACCTTCTCCTTCTCCTTCTTCTACTTCTTCTGATTCACCCTCCAGACTTCACTTTCTCCTTCTCCTTCTTCTACTTCTTCTGATTCACCCTCCAGACTTCACCTTCTCCTTCTCCTTCTTCTGCTTCTTCTGATTCACCCTCCAGACATCACCTTCTCCTTCTCCTTATTCTGCTTCTTCTGAATCACCCTCCAGACTTCACCTTCTCCTTCTCCTTCTTCTGCTTCTTCTGATTCACCCTCCAGACTTCACCTTCTCCTTCTCCTTCTTCTGCTTCTTCTGATTCACCCTCCAGACTTCACCTTCTCCTTCTCCTTCTTCTACTTCTTCTGATTTAGCCTCCAGACTTCACCTTCTCCATCTCCTTCTTCTGCTTCTTCTGATTCACCCTCCAGACTTCACCTTCTCCTTCTCCTTCGTCCACTTCTTCTGATTCACCCTCCAGACTACACCTTCTCCTTCTCCTTCTTCTACTTCTTCTGATTCACCCTCCAGACTTCACCTTCTCCTTCTCCTTCTTCTGTTTCTTCTGATTCACCCTCCAGACTTCACCTTCTCCTTCTCCTTCTTCTGCTTCTTCTGATTCACCCTCCTGACTTCACCTTCTCCTTCTCCTTCTTCTACTTCTTCTGATTCACCCTCCTGACTTCACCTTCTCCTTCTCCTTCTTCTACTTCTTCTGCTTCACCCTCCAGACTTCACCTTCTCCTTCTCCTTCTTCTACTTCTTCTGATTCACCCTCCAGACTTCACCTTCTCCTTCTCCTTCTTCTGCTTCTTCTGATACACCCTCCAGACTTCACCTTCTCCTTCTCCTTATTCTGCTTCTTCTGATTCACCCTCCAGACTTCAACTTCTCCTTCTCCTTATTCTGCTTCTTCTGATTCACCCTCCAGACTTCACCTTCTCCTTCTCCTTCCTTTGCTTCTTCTGATTCACCCTCCAGACTTCACCTTCTCCTTCTCCTTCTTCTGATTCTTCTGATTCACCCTCCAGACTTCACCTTCTCCTTCTCCATCTTCTGCTTCTTCTGATTCACCCTCCTGACTTCACCTTCTCCTTCTCCTTCTTCTACTTCTTCTGATTCACCCTCCTGACTTCACCTTCTCCTTCTCCATCTTCTACTTCTTCTGCTTCACCCTCCAGACTACAACTTCTCCTTCTCCTTCTTCTACTTCTTCTGATTCATCCTCCAGACTTCACCTTCTCCTTCTCCTTCTTCTGCTTCTTCTGATTCACCCTCCAGACTTCACCTTCTCCTTCTACTTCTTCTGCTTCTTCTGATTCACCCTCCAGACTTCACCTTCTCCTTCTCCTTCTTCTACTTCTTCTGATTCACCCTCCAGACTTCACCTTCTCCTTCTCCTTCTTCTGCTTCTTCTGATTCACCCTCCAGACTTCACCTTCTCCTTCTCCTTCGTCTACTTCTTCTGATTCACCCTCCAGACTACACCTTCTCCTTCTCCTTCTTCTACTTCTACTGATTCACCCTCCAGACTTCACCTTCTCCTTCTCATTCTTCTGTTTCTTCTGATTCACCCTCCAGACTTCATCTTCTCCTTCTCCTTCTTCTACCTCTTCTGATTCACCCTCCAGACTTCACCTTCTCCTTCTCCTTCTTCTACTTCTTCTGATTCACCCTCCAGACTTCATCTTCTCCTTCTCCTTCTTCTACTTCTTCTGATTCACCCTCCAGACTTCACCTTCTCCTTCTCCTTCTTCTGCTTCTTCTGATTCACCCTCCAGACTTCACCTTCTCCTTCTCCTTATTCTGCTTCTTCTGATTCACCCTCCAGACTTCACCTTCTCCTTCTCCTTCTTCTACTTCTTCTGATTCACCCTCCAGACTTCACCTTCTCCTTCTCCTTCTTCTGCTTCTTCTGATTCACCCTCCAGACTTCACCTTCTCCTTCTCCTTCTTCTACTTCTTCTGATTCACCCTCCAGACTTCACCTTCTCCTTCTCCTTCTTCTGTTTCTTCTGATTCACCCTCCAGACTTCATCTTCTCCTTCTCCTTCTTCTACTTCTTCTGATTCACCCTCCAGACTTCACCTTCTCCTTCTCCTTCTTCTACTTCTTCTGATTCACCCTCCAGACTTCATCTTCTCCTTCTCCTTCTTCTACTTCTTCTGATTCACCCTCCAGACTTCACCTTCTCCTTCTCCTTCTTCTGCTTCTTCTGATTCACCCTCCAGACTTCACCTTCTCCTTCTCCTTATTCTGCTTCTTCTGATTCACCCTCCAGACTTCACCTTCGCCTTCTCCTTCTTCTGCTTCTTCTGATTCACCCTCCAGACTTCACCTTCTCCTTCTCCTTCTTCTGCTTCTTCTGATTCACCCTCCAGACTTCACCTTCTCCTTCTCCTTCTTCTACTTCTTCGGATTCACCCTCCAGACTTAACCTTCTCCTTCTCCTTCTTCTGCTTCTTCTGATTCACCCTCCAGACTTCACCTTCTCCTTCTCCTTCGTCTACTTCTTCTGATTCACCCTCCAGACTACACCTTCTCCTTCTCCTTCTTCTACTTCTTCTGATTCACCCTCCAGACTTCACCTTCTCCTTCTCCTTCTTCTGTTTCTTCTGATTCACTCTCCAGACTTCATCTTCTCCTCCTCCTTCTTCTACTTCTTCTGATTCACCCTCCAGACTTCACCTTCTCCTTCTCCTTCTTCTACTTCTTCTGATTCACCCTCCGGACTTCATCTTCTCCTTCTCCTTCTTCTGCTTCTTCTGATTCACCCTCCAGACTTCACCTTCTCCTTCTCCTTCTTCTGCTTCTTCTGATTCACCCTCCAGACTTCAACTTCTCCTTCTCCTTCTTCTACTTCTTCTGATTCACCCTCCAGACTTCACCTTCTCCTTCTCCTTCTTCTACTTCTTCTGATTCACCCTCCAGTCTTCACCTTCTCCTTCTCCTTCTTCTGTTTCTTCTGCTTCACCCTCCAGACTTCACCTTCTCCTTCTCTTTCTTCTGCTTCTTCTGATTCACCCTCCAGACTTCACCTTCTCCTTCTCCTTCTTCTGATTCTTCTGATTCACCCTCCAGACTTCACCTTCTCCTTCTCCTTCTTCTGCTTCTTCTGATTCACCCTCCTGACTTCACCTTCTCCTTCTCCTTCTTCTACTTCTTCTGATTCACCCTCCTGACTTCACCTTCTCCTTCTCCTTCTTCTACTTCTTCTGCTTCACCCTCCAGACTTCACCTTCTCCTTCTCCTTCTTCTACTTCTTCTGATTCACCCTCCAGACTTCACCTTCTCCTTCTCCTTCTTCTGCTTCTTCTGCTTCACACTCCAGACTTCACCTTCTCCTTCTCCTTCTTCTGCTTCTTCTGCTGCGCCCTCCAGGCTTCACCTTCTCCTTCTCCTTCTTCTGCTTCTTCTGCTTCACCGTCCTGACTTCACCTTCTCCTTCTCCTTTTCTACTTCTTCTGCTACACCCCCCTGACTTCACCTGCTCCTTCTCCTTCTTCTGCTTCTTCTGATTCACCCTCCTAACTTCACCTACTCCTTCTCCTTCTTCTGCTTCTTCTGATTCACCCTCCTGACTTCACCTTCTCCTTCTCCTTCTTCTGCTTCTTCTGATTCACCCTCCAGACTTCACCTTCTCCTTCTCCTTCTTCTGCTTCTTCTGATTCACCCTCCAGACTTCACCTTCTCCTTCTCCTTCTTCTGCTTCTTCTGATTCACCCTCCAGACCTCACCTTCTCCTTCTCCTTCTTCTACTTCTTCTGATTCACCCTCCAGACTTCATCTTCTCCTTCTCCTTCTTCTGCTTCTTCTGATTCACCCTCCAGACTTCACCTTCTCCTTCTCCTTCTTCTGCTTCTTCTGATTCACCCTCCAGACTTCACCTTCTCCTTCTCCTTCTTCTACTTCTTCTGATTCACCCTCCAGACTTCACCTTCTCCTTCTCCTTCTACTACTTCTTCTGATTCACCCTCCAGTCTTCACCTTCTCCTTCTCCTTCTTCTGTTTCTTCTGCTTCACCCTCCAGACTTCACCTTCTCCTTCTCTTTCTTCTGCTTCTTCTGCTTCACCCTCCAGACTTCACCTTCTCCTTCTCCTTCTTCTGATTCTTCTGATTCACCCTCCAGACTTCACCTTCTCTATCTCCTTCTTCTGCTTCTTCTGATTCACCCTCCTGACTTCACCTTCTCCTTCTCCTTCTTCTACTTCTTCTGATTCACCCTCCTGACTTCACCTTCTCCTTCTCCTTCTTCTACTTCTTCTGCTTCACCCTCCAGACTTCACCTTCTCCTTCTCCTTCTTCTACTTCTTCTGATTCACCCTCCAGACTTCACCTTCTCCTTCTCCTTCTTCTGCTTCTTCTGATTCACCCTCCAGACTTCACCTTCTCCTTCTCCTTATTCTGCTTCTTCTGATTCACCCTCCAGACTTCACCTTCTCCTTCTCCTTCTTCTGCTTCTTCTGATTCACCCTCCAGACTTCACCTTCTCCTTCTCCTTCTTCTGCTTCTTCTGATTCACCCTCCAGACTTCACCTTCTCCTTCTCCTTCTTCTGCTTCTTCTGATTCACCCTCCAGACTTCACCTTCTCCTTCTCCTTCTTCTACTTCTTCTGATTCACCCTCCAGACTTCACCTTCTCCTTCTCCTTCTTCTGCTTCTTCTGATTCACCCTCCTGACTTCACCTTCTCCTTCTCCTTCTTCTACATCTTCTGATTCACCCTCCTGACTTCACCTTCTCCTTCTCCTTCTTCTACTTCTTCTGCTTCACCCTCCAGACTTCACCTTCTCCTTCTCCTTCTTCTACTTCTTCTGCTTCACCCTCCAGACTTCACCTTCTCCTTCTCTTTCTTCTGCTTCTTCTGCTTCACCCTCCAGACTTCACCTTCTCCTTCTCCTTCTTCTGATTCTTCTGATTCACCCTCCAGACTTCAACTTCTCTATCTCCTTCTTCTGCTTCTTCTGATTCACCCTCCTGACTTCACCTTCTCCTTCTCCTTCTTCTACTTCTTCTGATTCACCCTCCTGACTTCACCTTCTCCTTCTCCTTCTTCTACTTCTTCTGCTTCACCCTCCAGACTTCACCTTCTCCTTCTCCTTCTTCTACTTCTTCTGATTCACACTCCAGACTTCACCTTCTCCTTCTCCTTCTTCTGCTTCTTCTGATTCACCCTCCAGACTTCACCTTCTCCTTCTCCTTATTCTGCTTCTTCTGATTCACCCTCCAGACTTCACCTTCTCCTTCTCCTTCTTCTGCTTCTTCTGATTCACCCTCCAGACTTCACCTTCTCCTTCTCCTTCTTCTGCTTCTTCTGATTCACCCTCCAGACTTCACCTTCTCCTTCTCCTTCTTCTGATTCACCCTCCAGACTTCACCTTCTCCTTCTCCTTCTTCTACTTCTTCTGATTCACCCTCCAGACTTCACCTTCTCCTTCTTCTTCTGCTTCTTCTGATTCACCCTCCTGACTTCACCTTCTCCTTCTCCTTCTTCTACATCTTCTGATTCACCCTCCTGACTTCACCTTCTCCTTCTCCTTCTTCTACTTCTTCTGCTTCACCCTCCAGACTTCACCTTCTCCTTCTCCTTCTTCTACTTCTTCTGATTCACCCTCCAGACTTCACCTTCTCCTTCTCCTTCTTCTACTTCTTCTGATTCACCCTCCAGACTTCACCTTCTCCTTCTCCTTCTTCTACTTCTTCTGATTCACCCTCCAGACTTCACCTTCTCCTTCTCCTTCTTCTGCTTCTTCTGATTCACCCTCCAGACTTCACCTTCTCCTTCTCCTTATTCTGCTTCTTCTGAATCATCCTCCAGACTTCACCTTCTCCTTCTCCTTCTTATGCTTCTTCTGATTCACCCTCCAGACTTCACCTTCTCCTTCTCCTTCTTCTGCTTCTTCTGATTCACCCTCCAGACTTCACCTTCACCTTCTCCTTCTTCTACTTCTTATGATTCACTCTCCAGACTTCACCTTCTCCATCTCCTTCTTCTGCTTCTTCTGATTCACCCTCCAGACTTCACCTTCTCCTTCTCCTTCGTCTACTTCTTCTGATTCACCCTCCAGACTTCACCTTCTCCTTCTCCTTCTTCTGCTTCTTCTGATTCACCCTCCAGACTTCACCTTCTCCTTCTCCTTCTTCTACTTCTTCTGATTCACCCTCCAGACTTCACCTTCTCCTTCTCCTTCTTCTGATTCTTCTGATTCACCCTCCAGACTTCACCTTCTCCTTCTCCTTCTTCTGCTTCTTCTGATTCACCCTCCTGACTTCACCTTCTCCTTCTCCTTCTTCTACATCTTCTGATTCACCCTCCTGACTTCACCTTCTCCTTCTCCTTCTTCTACTTCTTCTGCTTCCCCCTCCAGACTTCACCTTCTCCTTCTCCTTCTTCTACTTCTTCTGATTCACCCTCCAGACTTCACCTTCTCCTTCTCCTTCTTCTACTTCTTCTGATTCACCCTCCAGACTTCACCTTCTCCTTCTCCTTCTTCTGCTTCTTCTGATTCACCCTCCAGACTTCACCTTCTCCTTCTCCTTATTCTGCTTCTTCTGATTCACCCTCCAGACTTCACCTTCTCCTTCTCCTTCTTCTGCTTCTTCTGATTCACCCTCCAGACTTCACCTTCTCCTTCTCCTTCTTCTGCTTCTTCTGATTCACCCTCCAGACTTCACCTTCTCCTTCTCCTTCTTCTGCTTCTTCTGATTCACCCTCCAGACTTCACCTTCTCCTTCTCCTTCTTCTACTTCTTCTGATTCACCCTCCAGACTTCACCTTCTCCTTCTCCTTCTTCTGCTTCTTCTGATTCACCCTCCTGACTTCACCTTCTCCTTCTCCTTCTTCTACATCTTCTGATTCACCCTCCTGACTTCACCTTCTCCTTCTCCTTCTTCTACTTCTTCTGCTTCACCCTCCAGACTTCACCTTCTCCTTCTCCTTCTTCTACTTCTTCTGCTTCACCCTCCAGACTTCACCTTCTCCTTCTCTTTCTTCTGCTTCTTCTGCTTCACCCTCCAGACTTCACCTTCTCCTTCTCCTTCTTCTGATTCTTCTGATTCACCCTCCAGACTTCAACTTCTCTATCTCCTTCTTCTGCTTCTTCTGATTCACCCTCCTGACTTCACCTTCTCCTTCTCCTTCTTCTACTTCTTCTGATTCACCCTCCTGACTTCACCTTCTCCTTCTCCTTCTTCTACTTCTTCTGCTTCACCCTCCAGACTTCACCTTCTCCTTCTCCTTCTTCTACTTCTTCTGATTCACCCTCCAGACTTCACCTTCTCCTTCTCCTTCTTCTGCTTCTTCTGATTCACCCTCCAGACTTCACCTTCTCCTTCTCCTTATTCTGCTTCTTCTGATTCACCCTCCAGACTTCACCTTCTCCTTCTCCTTCTTCTGCTTCTTCTGATTCACCCTCCAGACTTCACCTTCTCCTTCTCCTTCTTCTGCTTCTTCTGATTCACCCTCCAGACTTCACCTTCTCCTTCTCCTTCTTCTGATTCACCCTCCAGACTTCACCTTCTCCTTCTCCTTCTTCTACTTCTTCTGATTCACCCTCCAGACTTCACCTTCTCCTTCTTCTTCTGCTTCTTCTGATTCACCCTCCTGACTTCACCTTCTCCTTCTCCTTCTTCTACATCTTCTGATTCACCCTCCTGACTTCACCTTCTCCTTCTCCTTCTTCTACTTCTTCTGCTTCACCCTCCAGACTTCACCTTCTCCTTCTCCTTCTTCTACTTCTTCTGATTCACCCTCCAGACTTCACCTTCTCCTTCTCCTTCTTCTACTTCTTCTGATTCACCCTCCAGACTTCACCTTCTCCTTCTCCTTCTTCTACTTCTTCTGATTCACCCTCCAGACTTCACCTTCTCCTTCTCCTTCTTCTGCTTCTTCTGATTCACCCTCCAGACTTCACCTTCTCCTTCTCCTTATTCTGCTTCTTCTGAATCATCCTCCAGACTTCACCTTCTCCTTCTCCTTCTTATGCTTCTTCTGATTCACCCTCCAGACTTCACCTTCTCCTTCTCCTTCTTCTGCTTCTTCTGATTCACCCTCCAGACTTCACCTTCACCTTCTCCTTCTTCTACTTCTTATGATTCACTCTCCAGACTTCACCTTCTCCATCTCCTTCTTCTGCTTCTTCTGATTCACCCTCCAGACTTCACCTTCTCCTTCTCCTTCGTCTACTTCTTCTGATTCACCCTCCAGACTTCACCTTCTCCTTCTCCTTCTTCTGCTTCTTCTGATTCACCCTCCAGACTTCACCTTCTCCTTCTCCTTCTTCTACTTCTTCTGATTCACCCTCCAGACTTCACCTTCTCCTTCTCCTTCTTCTGATTCTTCTGATTCACCCTCCAGACTTCACCTTCTCCTTCTCCTTCTTCTGCTTCTTCTGATTCACCCTCCTGACTTCACCTTCTCCTTCTCCTTCTTCTACATCTTCTGATTCACCCTCCTGACTTCACCTTCTCCTTCTCCTTCTTCTACTTCTTCTGCTTCCCCCTCCAGACTTCACCTTCTCCTTCTCCTTCTTCTACTTCTTCTGATTCACCCTCCAGACTTCACCTTCTCCTTCTCCTTCTTCTACTTCTTCTGATTCACCCTCCAGACTTCACCTTCTCCTTCTCCTTCTTCTACTTCTTCTGATTCACCCTCCAGACTTCACCTTCTCCTTCTCCTTCTTCTGCTTCTTCTGATTCACCCTCCAGACATCACCTTCTCCTTCTACTTATTCTGCTTCTTCTGAATCACCCTCCAGACTTCACCTTCTCCTTCTCCTTCTTCTGCTTCTTCTGATTCACCCTCCAGACTTCACCTTCTCCTTCTCCTTCTTCTACTTCTTCTGATTCACCCTCCAGACTTCACCTTCTCCATCTCCTTCTTCTGCTTCTTCTGATTCACCCTCCAGACTTCACCTTCTCCTTCTCCTTCGTCTACTTCTTCTGATTCACCCTCCAGACTACACCTTCTCCTTCTCCTTCTTCTACTTCTTCTGATTCACCCTCCAGACTTCACCTTCTCCTTCTCCTTCTTCTGTTTCTTCTGATTCACCCTCCAGACTTCACCTTCTCCTTCTCCTTCTTCTACTACTTCTGATTCACCCTCCAGACTTGACCTTCTCCTTCTCCTTCTTCTACTTCTTCTGATTCACCCTCCAGACTTCATCTTCTCCTTCTCCTTCTTCTGCTTCTTCTGATTCACCCTCCAGACTTCACCTTCTCCTTCTCCTTCTTCCGATTCTTCTGATTCACCCTCCAGACTTCACCTTCTCCTTCTCCTTCTTCTACTTCTTCTGATTCACCCTCCAGACTTCACCTTCTCCTTCTCCTTCTTCTACTTCTTCTGATTCACCCTCCAGTCTTCACCTTCTCCTTCTCCTTCTTCTGTTTCTTCTGCTTCACCCTCCAGACTTCACCTTCTCCTTCTCTTTCTTCTGCTTCTTCTGATTCACCCTCCAGACTTCACCTTCTCCTTCTCCTTCTTCTGATTCTTCTGATTCACCCTCCAGACTTCACCTACTCCTTCTCCTTCTTCTGCTTCTTCTGATTCACCCTCCTGACTTCACCTTCTCCTTCTCCTTCTTCTACTTCTTCTGATTCAGCCTCCTGACTTCAGCTTCTCCTTCTCCTTCTTCTACTTCTTCTGCTTCACCCTCCAGACTTCACCTTCTCCTTCTCCTTCTTCTACTTCTTCTGATTCACCCTCCAGACTTCACCTTCTCCTTCTCCTTATTCTGCTTCTTCTGATTCACCCTCCAGACTTCACCTTCTCCTTCTCCTTATTCTGCTTCTTCTGATTCACCCTCCAGACTTCACCTTCTCCTTCTCCTTCCTTTGCTTCTTCTGATTCACCCTCCAGACTTCACCTTCTCCTTCTCCTTCTTCTGATTCTTCTGATTCACCCTCCAGACTTCACCTTCTCCTTCTCCATCTTCTGCTTCTTCTGATTCACCCTCCTGACTTCACCATCTCCTTCTCCATCTTCTACTTCTTCTGCTTCACCCTCCAGACTTCAACTTCTCCTTCTCCTTCTTCTACTTCTTCTGATTCACCCTCCATACTTCTCCTTCTCCTTCTCCTTCTTCTGCTTCTTCTGATTCACCCTCCAGACTTCACCTTCTCCTTCTCCTTCTTCTCCTTCTTCTGATTCACCCTCCAGACTTCACCTTCTCCTTCTCCTTCTTCTACTTCTTCTGATTCACCCTCCAGACTTCACCTTCTCCTTCTCCTTCTACTGCTTCTTCTGATTCACCCTCCAGACTTCACCTTCTCCTTCTCCTTCGTCTACTTCTTCTGATTCACCCTCCAGACTACACCTTCTCCTTCTCCTTCTTCTACTTCTTCTGATTCACCCTCCAGACTTCACCTTCTCCTCCTCCTTCTTCTGTTTCTTCTGATTCACCCTCCAGACTTCATCTTCTCCTTCTCCTTCTTCTCCTTCTTCTGATTCACCCTCCAGACTTCACCTTCTCCTTCTCCTTCTTCTACTTCTTCTGATTCACCCTCCAGACTTCATCTTCTCCTTCTCCTTCTTCTGCTTCTTCTGATTCACCCTCCAGACTTCAACTTCTCCTTCTCCTTCTTCTGCTTCTTCTGATTCACCCTCCAGACTTCAACGTCTCCTTCTCCTTCTTCTACTTCTTCTGATTCACCCTCCAGACTTCACCTTCTCCTTCTCCTTCTTCTACTTCTTCCGATTCACCCTCCAGACTTCATCTTCTCCTTCTCCTTCTTCTGCTTCTTCTGATTCACCCTCCAGACTTCACCTTCTCCTTCTCCTTCTTCTGCTTCTTCTGATTCACCCTCCAGACTTCACCTTCTCCTTCCCCTTCTTCTACTTCTTCTGATTCACCCTCCAGACTTCACCTTCTCCTTCTCCTTCTTCTACTTCTTCTGATTCACCCTCCAGTCTTCACCTTCTCCTTCTCCTTCTTCTGTTTCTTCTGCTTCACCCTCCAGACTTCACCTTCTCCTTCTCTTTCTTCTGCTTCTTCTGATTCACCCTTCAGACTTCACCTTCTCCTTCTCCTTCTTCTGATTCTTCTGATTCACCCTCCAGACTTCATCTTCTCCTTCTCCTTCTTCTGCTTCTTCTGATTCACCCTCCTGACTTCACCTTCTCCTTCTCCTTCTTCTACTTCTTCTGATTCACCCTCCTGACTTCACCTTCTCCTTCTCCTTCTTCTACTTCTTCTGCTTCACCCTCCAGACTTCACCTTCTCCTTCTCCTTCTTCTGCTTCTTCTGATTCACCCTCCAGACTTCACCTTCTCATTCTCCTTCTTCTGCTTCTTCTGATTCACCCTCCAGACTTCACCTTCTCCTTCTCCTTCTTCTGCTTCTTCTGATTCACCCTCCAGACATCACCTTCTCCTTCTCCTTATTCTGCTTCTTCTGAATCACCCTCCAGACTTCACCTTCTCCTTCTCCTTCTTCTGCTTCTTCTGATTCACCCTCCAGACTTCACCTTCTCCTTCTCCTTCTTCTGCTTCTTCTGATTCACCCTCCAGACTTCACTTTCTCCTTCTCCTTCTTCTACTTCTTCTGATTCACCCTCCAGACTTCACCTTCTCCATCTCCTTCTTCTGCTTCTTCTGATTCACCCTCCAGACTTCACCTTCTCCTTCTCCTTCGTCTACTTCTTCTGATTCACCCTCCAGACTACACCTTCTCCTTCTCCTTCTTCTACTTCTTCTGATTCACCCTCCAGACTTCACCTTCTCCTTCTCCTTCTTCTGTTTCTTCTGATTCACCCTCCAGACTTCACCTTCTCCTTCTCCTTCTTCTACTACTTCTGATTCACCCTCCAGACTTCACCTTCTCCTTCTCCTTCTTCTACTTCTTCTGATTCACCCTCCAGACTTCATCTTCTCCTTCTCCTTCTTCTGCTTCTTCTGATTCACCCTCCAGACTTCACCTTCTCCTTCTCCTTCTTCTACTTCTTCTGATT
The DNA here is from genome assembly GCF_052327205.1 of Somniosus microcephalus. Taxonomy (NCBI): domain Eukaryota; kingdom Metazoa; phylum Chordata; class Chondrichthyes; order Squaliformes; family Somniosidae; genus Somniosus; species Somniosus microcephalus. Next base: position 558,715 of record NW_028225232.1, on the reverse strand, counting down.
CACCCTCCAGACTTCACCTTCTCCTTCTCCTTCTTCTACTTCTTCTGATTCACCCTCCAGTCTTCACCTTCTCCTTCTTCTGTTTCTTCTGCTTCACCCTCCAGACTTCACCTTCTCCTTCTCTTTCTTCTGCTTCTTCTGATTCACCCTCCAGACTTCACCTTCTCCTTCTCCTTCTTCTGATTCTTCTGATTCACCCTCCAGACTTCACCTTCTCCTTCTCCTTCTTCTGCTTCTTCTGATTCACCCTCCTGACTTCACCTTCTACTTCTCCTTCTTCTACTTCTTCTGATTCACCCTCCTGACTTCACCTTCTCCTTCTCCTTCTTCTACTTCTTCTGCTTCACCCTCCAGACTTCACCTTCTCCTTCTCCTTCTTCTACTTCTTCTGATTCACCCTCCAGACTTCACCTTCTCCTTCTCCTTCTTCTGCTTCTTCTGATTCACCATCCAGACTTCACCTTCTCCTTCTCCTTATTCTGCTTCTTCTGATTCATCCTCCAGACTTCAACTTCTCCTTCTCCTTATTCTGCTTCTTCTGATTCACCCTCCAGACTTCACCTTCTCCTTCTCCTTCCTTTGCTTCTTCTGATTCACCCTCCAGACTTCACCTTCTCCTTCTCCTTCTTCTGATTCTTCTGATTCACCCTCCAGACTTCACCTTCTCCTTCTCCATCTTCTGCTTCTTCTGATTCACCCTCCTGACTTCACCTTCTCCTTCTCCTTCTTCTACTTCTTCTGATTCACCCTCCTGACTTCACCTTCTCCTTCTCCATCTTCTACTTCTTCTGCTTCACCCTCCAGACTTCAACTTCTCCTTCTCCTTCTTCTACTTCTTCTGATTCACCCTCCAGACTTCACCTTCTCCTTCTCCTTCTTCTGCTTCTTCTGATTCACCCTCCAGACTTCACCTTCTCCATCTCCTTCTTCTGCTTCTTCTGATTCACCCTCCAGACTTCACCTTCTCCTTCTCCTTCTTCTACTTCTTCTGATTCACCCTCCAGACTTCACCTTCTCCTTCTCCTTCTTCTGCTTCTTCTGATTCACCCTCCAGACTTCACCTTCTCCTTCTCCTTCGTCTACTTCTTCTGATTCACCCTCCAGACTACACCTTCTCCTTCTCCTTCTTCTACTTCTTCTGATTCACCCTCCAGACTTCACCTTCTCCTTCTCATTCTTCTGTTTCTTCTGATTCACCCTCCAGACTTCATCTTCTCCTTCTCCTTCTTCTACTTCTTCTGATTCACCCTCCAGACTTCACCTTCTCCTTCTCCTTCTTCTACTTCTTCTGATTCACCCTCCAGACTTCATCTTCTCCTTCTCCTTCTTCTACTTCTTCTGATTCACCCTCCAGACTTCACCTTCTCCTTCTCCTTCTTCTGCTTCTTCTGATTCACCCTCCAGACTTCACCTTCTCCTTCTCCTTATTCTGCTTCTTCTGATTCACCCTCCAGACTTCAACTTCTCCTTCTCCTTCTTCTACTTCTTCTGATTCACCCTCCAGACTTCACCTTCTCCTTCTCCTTCTTCTGCTTCTTCTGATTCACCCTCCAGACTTCACCTTCTCCTTCTCCTTCTTCTGCTTCTTCTGATTCACCCTCCAGACTTCACCTTCTCCTTCTCCTTATTCTGCTTCTTCTGATTCACCCTCCAGACTTCAACTTCTCCTTCTCCTTCTTCTGCTTCTTCTGATTCACCCTCCAGACTTCACCTTCTCCTTCTCCTTCTTCTGCTTCTTCTGATTCACCCTCCAGACTTCACCTTCTCCTTCTCCTTCTTCTACTTCTTCTGATTCACCCTCCAGACTTAACCTTCTCCTTCTCCTTCTTCTGCTTCTTCTGATTCACCCTCCAGACTTCACCTTCTCCTTCTCCTTCGTCTACTTCTTCTGATTCACCCTCCAGACTACACCTTCTCCTTCTCCTTCTTCTACTTCTTCTGATTCACCCTCCAGACTTCACCTTCTCCTTCTCCTTCTTCTGTTTCTTCTGATTCACCCTCCAGACCTCATCTTCTCCTTCTCCTTCTTCTACTTCTTCTGATTCACCCTCCAGACTTCACCTTCTCCTTCTCCTTCTTCTACTTCTTCTGATTCACCCTCCGGACTTCATCTTCTCCTTCTCCTTCTTCTGCTTCTTCTGATTCACCCTCCAGACTTCACCTTCTCCTTCTCCTTCTTCTGCTTCTTCTGATTCACCCTCCAGACTTCAACTTCTCCTTCTCCTTCTTCTACTTCTTCTGATTCACCCTCCAGACTTCACCTTCTCCTTCTCCTTCTTCTACTTCTTCTGATTCACCCTCCAGTCTTCACCTTCTCCTTCTCCTTCTTCTGTTTCTTCTGCTTCACCCTCCAGACTTCACCTTCTCCTTCTCTTTCTTCTGCTTCTTCTGATTCACCCTCCAGACTTCACCTTCTCCTTCTCCTTCTTCTGATTCTTCTGATTCACCCTCCAGACTTCACCTTCTCCTTCTCCTTCTTCTGCTTCTTCTGATTCACCCTCCTGACTTCACCTTCTCCTTCTCCTTCTTCTACTTCTTCTGATTCACCCTCCTGACTTCACCTTCTCCTTCTCCTTCTTCTACTTCTTCTGCTTCACCCTCCAGACTTCACCTTCTCCTTCTCCTTCTTCTACTTCTTCTGATTCACCCTCCAGACTTCACCTTCTCCTTCTCCTTCTTCTGCTTCTTCTGATTCACCCTCCAGACTTCTCCTTCTCATTCTCCTTCTTCTGCTTCTTCTGCTGCGCCCTCCAGACTTCACCTTCTCCTTCTCCTTCTTCTGCTTCTTCTGCTTCACACTCCAGACTTCACCTTCTCCTTCTCCTTCTTCTGCTTCTTCTGCTGCGCCCTCCAGGCTTCACCTTCTCCTTCTCCTTCTTCTGCTTCTTCTGCTTCACCGTCCTGACTTCACCTTCTCCTTCTCCTTCTTCTACTTCTTCTGCTACACCCCCCTGACTTCACCTGCTCCTTCTCCTTCTTCTGCTTCTTCTGATTCACCCTCCTAACTTCACCTTCTCCTTCTCCTTCTTCTGCTTCTTCTGATTCACCCTCCTGACTTCACCTTCTCCTTCTCCTTCTTCTGCTTCTTCTGATTCACCCTCCAGACTTCACCTTCTCCTTCTCCTTCTTCTGCTTCTTCTGATTCACCCTCCAGACTTCACCTTCTCCTTCTCCTTCTTCTGCTTCTTCTGATTCACCCTCCAGACCTCACCTTCTCCTTCTCCTTCTTCTACTTCTTCTGATTCACCCTCCAGACTTCATCTTCTCCTTCTCCTTCTTCTGCTTCTTCTGATTCACCCTCCAGACTTCACCTTCTCCTTCTCCTTCTTCTGCTTCTTCTGATTCACCCTCCAGACTTCACCTTCTCCTTCTCCTTCTTCTACTTCTTCTGATTCACCCTCCAGACTTCACCTTCTCCTTCTCCTTCTTCTACTTCTTCTGATTCACCCTCCAGTCTTCACCTTCTCCTTCTCCTTTTTCTGTATCTTCTGCTTCACCCTCCAGACTTCACCTTCTCCTTCTCTTTCTTCTGCTTCTTCTGCTTCACCCTCCAGACTTCACCTTCTCCTTCTCCTTCTTCTGATTCTTCTGATTCACCCTCCAGACTTCACCTTCTCTATCTCCTTCTTCTGCTTCTTCTGATTCACCCTCCAGACTTCACCTTCTCCTTCTCCTTCTTCTGTTTCTTCTGATTCACCCTCCAGACTTCATCTTCTCCTTCTCCTTCTTCTACTTCTTCTGATTCACCCTCCAGACTTCACCTTCTCCTTCTCCTTCTTCTGTTTCTTCTGATTCACCCTCCAGACTTCATCTTCTCCTTCTCCTTTTTCTACTTCTTCTGATTCACCCTCCAGACTTCACCTTCTCCTTCTCCTTCTTCTACTTCTTCTGATTCACCCTCCAGATTTCATCTTCTCCTTCTCCTTCTTCTACTTCTTCTGATTCACCCTCCAGACTTCACCTTCTCCTTCTCCTTCTTCTGCTTCTTCTGATTCACCCTCCAGACCTCACCTTCTCCTTCTCCTTATTCTGCTTCTTCTGATTCACCCTCCAGACTTCACCTTCTCCTTCTCCTTCTTCTGCTTCTTCTGATTCACCCTCCAGACTTCACCTTCTCCTTCTCCTTCTTCTGCTTCTTCTGATTCACCCTCCAGACTTCACCTTCTCCTTCTCCTTCTTCTACTTCTTCTGATTCACCCTCCATACTTAACCTTCTCCTTCTCCTTCTTCTGCTTCTTCTGATTCACCCTCCAGACTTCACCTTCTCCTTCTCCTTCGTCTACTTCTTCTGATTCACCCTCCAGACTACACCTTCTCCTTCTCCTTCTTCTACTTCTTCTGATTCACCCTCCAGACTTCACCTTCTCCTTCTCCTTCTTCTGTTTCTTCTGATTCAACCTCCAGACTTCATCTTCTCCTTCTCCTTCTTCTACTTCTTCTGAATCACCCTCCAGACTTCACCTTCTCCTTCTTCTTCTTCTACTTCTTCTGATTCACCCTCCGGACTTCATCTTCTCCTTCTCCTTCTTCTGCTTCTTCTGATTCACCCTCCAGACTTCACCTTCTCCTTCTCCTTCTTCTGCTTCTTCTGATTCACCCTCCAGACTTCAACTTCTCCTTCTCCTTCTTCTACTTCTTCTGATTCACCCTCCAGACTTCACCTTCTCCTTCTCCTTCTTCTACTTCTTCTGATTCACCCTCCAGTCTTCACCTTCTCCTTCTCCTTCTTCTGTTTCTTCTGCTTCACCCTCCAGACTTCACCTTCTCCTTCTCTTTCTTCTGCTTCTTCTGATTCACCCTCCAGACTTCACCTTCTCCTTCTCCTTCTTCTGATTCTTCTGATTCACCCTCCAGATTTCACCTTCTCCTTCTCCTTCTTCTGCTTCTTCTGATTCACCCTCCTGACTTCACCTTCTCCTTCTCCTTCTTCTACTTCTTCTGATTCACCCTCCTGACTTCACCTTCTCCTTCTCCTTCTTCTACTTCTTCTGCTTCACCCTCCAGACTTCATCTTCTCCTTCTCCTTCTTCTACTTCTTCTGATTCACCCTCCAGACTTCACCTTCTCCTTCTCCTTCTTCTGCTTCTTCTGATTCACCCTCCAGACTTCACCTTCTCATTCTCCTTCTTCTGCTTCTTCTGCTGCGCCCTCCAGACTTCACCTTCTCCTTCTCCTTCTTCTGCTTCTTCTGCTTCACACTCCAGACTTCACCTTCTCCTTCTCCTTCTTCTGCTTCTTCTGCTGCGCCCTCCAGGCTTCACCTTCTCCTTCTCCTTCTGCTTCTTCTGCTTCACCGTCCTGACTTCACCTTCTCCTTCTCCTTCTTCTACTTCTTCTGCTACACCCCCCTGACTTCACCTGCTCCTTCTCCTTCTTCTGCTTCTTCTGATTCACCCTCCTAACTTCAACTACTCCTTCTCCTTCTTCTGCTTCTTCTGATTCACCCTCCTGACTTCACCTTCTCCTTCTCCTTCTTCTGCTTCTTCTGATTCACCCTCCAGACTTCACCTTCTCCTTCTCCTTCTTCTGCTTCTTCTGATTCACCCTCCAGACTTCACCTTCTCCTTCTCCTTCTTCTGCTTCTTCTGATTCTCCCTCCAGACCTCACCTTCTCCTTCTCCTTCTTCTATTTCTTCTGATTCACCCTCCAGACTTCATCTTCTCCTTCTCCTTCTTCTGCTTCTTCTGATTCACCCTCGAGACTTCACCTTCTCCTTCTCCTTCTTCTGCTTCTTCTGATTCACCCTCCAGACTTCACCTTCTCCTTCTCCTTCTTCTACTTCTTCTGATTCACCCTCCAGACTTCACCTTCTCCTTCTCCTTCTTCTACTTCTTCTGATTCACCCTCCAGTCTTCACCTTCTCCTTCTCCTTCTTCTGTATCTTCTGCTTCACCCTCCAGACTTCACCTTCTCCTTCTCTTTCTTCTGCTTCTTCTGCTTCACCCTCCAGACTTCACCTTCTCCTTCTCCTTCTTCTGATTCTTCTGATTCACCCTCCAGACTTCACCTTCTCTATCTCCTTCTTCTGCTTCTTCTGATTCACCCTCCTGACTTCACCTTCTCCTTCTCCTTCTTCTACTTCTTCTGATTCACCCTCCTGACTTCACCTTCTCCTTCTCCTTCTTCTACTTCTTCTGCTTCACCCTCCAGACTTCACCTTCTCCTTCTCCTTCTTCTACTTCTTCTGATTCACCCTCCAGACTTCACCTTCTCCTTCTCCTTCTTCTGCTTCTTCTGATTCACCCTCCAGACTTCACCTTCTCCTTCTCCTTATTCTGCTTCTTCTGAATCACCCTCCAGACTTCACCTTCTCCTTCTCCTTCTTCTGCTTCTTCTGATTCACCCTCCAGACTTCACCTTCTCCTTCTCCTTCTTCTGCTTCTTCTGATTCACCCTCCAGACTTCACCTTCACCTTCTCCTTCTTCTACTTCTTCTGATTCACCCTCCAGACTTCACCTTCTCCATCTCCTTCTTCTGCTTCTTCTGATTCACCCTCCAGACTTCACCTTCTCCTTCTCCTTCGTCTACTTCTTCTGATTCACCCTCCAGACTTCACCTTCTCCTTCTCCTTCTTCTGCTTCTTCTGATTCACCCTCCAGACTTCACCTTCTCCTTCTCCTTCTTCTACTTCTTCTGATTCACCCTCCAGACTTCACCTTCTCCTTCTCCTTCTTCTGATTCTTCTGATTCACCCTCCAGACTTCACCTTCTCCTTCTCCTTCTTCTGCTTCTTCTGATTCACCCTCCTGACTTCACCTTCTCCTTCTCCTTCTTCTACATCTTCTGATTCACCCTCCTGACTTCACCTTCTCCTTCTCCTTCTTCTACTTCTTCTGCTTCCCCCTCCAGACTTCACCTTCTCCTTCTCCTTCTTCTACTTCTTCTGATTCACCCTCCAGACTTCACCTTCTCCTTCTCCTTCTTCTACTTCTTCTGATTCACCCTCCAGACTTCACCTTCTCCTTCTCCTTCTTCTACTTCTTCTGATTCACCCTCCAGACTTCACCTTCTCCTTCTCCTTCTTCTGCTTCTTCTGATTCACCCTCCAGACATCACCTTCTCCTTCTCCTTATTCTGCTTCTTCTGAATCACCCTCCAGACTTCACCTTCTCCTTCTCCTTCTTCTGCTTCTTCTGATTCACCCTCCAGACTTCACCTTCTCCTTCTCCTTCTTCTGCTTCTTCTGATTCACCCTCCAGACTTCACCTTCTCCTTCTCCTTCTTCTACTTCTTCTGATTCACCCTCCAGACTTCACCTTCTCCATCTCCTTCTTCTGCTTCTTCTGATTCACCCTCCATACTTCACCTTCTCCTTCTCCTTCGTCTACTTCTTCTGATTCACCCTCCAGACTACACCTTCTCCTTCTCCTTCTTCTACTTCTTCTGATTCACCCTCCAGACTTCACCTTCTCCTTCTCCTTCTTCTGTTTCTTCTGATTCACCCTCCAGACTTCACCTTCTCCTTCTCCTTCTTCTACTACTTCTGATTCACCCTCCAGACTTCACCTTCTCCTTCTCCTTCTTCTACTTCTTCTGATTCACCCTCCAGACTTCATCTTCTCCTTCTCCTTCTTCTGCTTCTTCCGATTCACCCTCCAGACTTCACCTTCTCCTTCTCCTTCTTCTGCTTCTTCTGATTCACCCTCCAGACTTCACCTTCTCCTTCTCCTTCTTCTACTTCTTCTGATTCACCCTCCAGACTTCACCTTCTCCTTCTCCTTCTTCTACTTCTTCTGATTCACCCTCCAGTCTTCACCTTCTCCTTCTCCTTCTTCTCTTTCTTCTGCTTCACCCTCCAGACTTCACCTTCTCCTTCTCTTTCTTCTGCTTCTTCTGATTCACCCTCCAGACTTCACCTTCTCCTTCTCCTTCTTCTGATTCTTCTGATTCACCCTCCAGACTTCACCTTCTCCTTCTCCTTCTTCTGCTTCTTCTGATTCACCCTCCTGACTTCACCTTCTCCTTCTCCTTCTTCTACTTCTTCTGATTCACCCTCCTGACTTCAGCTTCTCCTTCTCCTTCTTCTACGTCTTCTGCTTCACCCTCCAGACTTCACCTTCTCCTTCTCCTTCTTCTCCTTCTTCTGATTCATCCTCCAGACTTCACCTTCTCCTTCTCCTTATTCTGCTTCTTCTGATTCACCCTCCAGACTTCACCTTCTCCTTCTCCTTATTCTGCTTCTTCTGATTCACCCTCCAGACTTCACCTTCTCCTTCTCCTTCCTTTGCTTCTTCTGATTCACCCTCCAGACTTCACCTTCTCCTTCTCCTTCTTCTGATTCTTCTGAATCACCCTCCAGACTTCACCTTCTCCTTCTCCATCTTCTGCTTCTTCTGATTCACCCTCCTGACTTCACCTTCTCCTTCTCCTTCTTCTACTTCTTCTGATACACCCTCCTGACTTCACCTTCTCCTTCTCCATCTTCTACTTCTTCTGCTTCACCCTCCAGACTTCAACTTCTCCTTCTCCTTCTTCTACTTCTTCTGATTCACCCTCCAGACTTCACCTTCTCCTTCTCCTTCTTCTGCTTCTTCTGATTCACCCTCCAGACTTCACCTTCTCCTTCTCCTTCTTCTGCTTCTTCTGATTCACCCTCCAGACTTCACCTTCTCCTTCTCCTTCTTCTACTTCTTCTGATTCACCCTCCAGACTTCACCTTCTCCTTCTCCTTCTTCTGCTTCTTCTGATTCACCCTCCAGACTTCACCTTCTCCTTCTCCTTCGTCTACTTCTTCTGATTCACCCTCCAGACTACACCTTCTCCTTCTCCTTCTTCTACTTCTTCTGATTCACCCTCCAGACTTCACCTTCTCCTCCTCCTTCTTCTGTTTCTTCTGATTCACCCTCCAGACTTCATCTTCTCCTTCTCCTTCTTCTACTTCTTCTGATTCACCCTCCAGACTTCACCTTCTCCTTCTCCTTCTTCTACTTCTTCTGATTCACCCTCCAGACTTCATCTTCTCCTTCTCCTTCTTCTGCTTCTTCTGATTCACCCTCCAGACTTCATCTTCTCCTTCTCCTTCTTCTGCTTCTTCTGATTCACCCTCCAGACTTCAACTTCTCCTTCTCCTTCTTCTACTTCTTCTGATTCACCCTCCAGACTTCACCTTCTCCTTCTCCTTCTTCTACTTCTTCCGATTCACCCTCCAGACTTCATCTTCTCCTTCTCCTTCTTCTGCTTCTTCTGATTCACCCTCCAGACTTCACCTTCTCCTTCTCCTTCTTCTGCTTCTTCTGATTCACCCTCCAGACTTCACCTTCTCCTTCTCCTTCTTCTACTTCTTCTGATTCACCCTCCAGACTTCACCTTCTCCTTCTCCTTCTTCTACTTCTTCTGATTCACCCTCCAGTCTTCACCTTCTCCTTCTCCTTCTTCTGTTTCTTCTGCTTCACCCTCCAGACTTCACCTTCTCCTTCTCTTTCTTCTGCTTCTTCTGATTCACCCTCCAGACTTCACCTTCTCCTTCTCCTTCTTCTGATTCTTCTGATTCACCCTCCAGACTTCACCTTCTCCTTCTCCTTCTTCTGCTTCTACTGATTCACCCTCCTGACTTCACCTTCTCCTTCTCCTTCTTCTACTTCTTCTGATTCACCCTCCTGACTTCACCTTCTCCTTCTCCTTCTTCTACTTCTTCTGCTTCACCCTCCAGATTTCACCTTCTCCTTCTCCTTCTTCTGCTTCTTCTGATTCACCCTCCAGACTTCACCTTCTCCTTCTCCTTCTTCTGCTTCTTCTGATTCACCCTCCAGACTTCACCTTCTCCTTCTCCTTATTCTGCTTCTTCTGATTCACCCTCCAGACTTCACCTTCTCCTTCTCCTTATTCTGCTTCTTCTGATTCACCCTCCAGACTTCACCTTCTCCTTCTCCTTCCTCTGCTTCTTCTGATTCACCCTCCAGACTTCACCTTCTCCTTCTCCTTCTTCTGATTCTTCTGATTCACCCTCCAGACTTCACCTTCTCCTTCTCCATCTTCTGCTTCTTCTGATTCACCCTCCTGACTTCACCTTCTCCTTCTCCTTCTTCTACTTCTTCTGATTCACCCTCCTGACTTCACCTTCTCCTTCTCCATCTTCTACTTCTTCTGCTTCACCCTCCAGACTTCAACTTCTCCTTCTCCTTCTTCTACTTCTTCTGATTCACCCTCCAGACTTCACCTTCTCCTTCTCCTTATTCTGCTTCTTCTGATTCACCCTCCAGACTTCAGCTTCTCCTTCTCCTTCTTCTGCTTCTTCTGATTCACCCTCCAGACTTCACCTTCTCCTTCTCCTTCTTCTACTTCATCTGATTCACCCTCCAGACTTCACCTTCTCCTTCTCCTTCTTCTGCTTCTTCTGATTCACCCTCCAGACTTCACCTTCTCCTTCTCCTTCGTCTACTTCTTCTGATTCACCCTCCAGACTACACCTTCTCCTTCTCCTTCTTCTACTTCTTCTGATTCACCCTCCAGACTTCACCTTCTCCTTCTCCTTCTTCTGTTTCTTCTGATTCACCCTCCAGACTTCATCTTCTCCTTCTCCTTCTTCTACTTCTTCTGATTCACCCTCCAGACTTCACCTTCTCCTTCTCCTTCTTCTACTTCTTCTGATTCACCCTCCAGACTTCATCTTCTCCTTCTCCTTCTTCTGCTTCTTCTGATTCACCCTCCAGACTTCACCTTCTCCTTCTCCTTCTTCTGCTTCTTCTGATTCACCCTCCAGACTTCAACTTCTCCTTCTCCTTCTTCTACTTCTTCTGATTCACCCTCCAGACTTCACCTTCTCCTTCTCCTTCTTCTACTTCTTCTGATTCACCCTCCAGTCTTCACCTTCTCCTTCTCCTTCTTCTGTTTCTTCTGCTTCACCCTCCAGACTTCACCTTCTCCTTCTCTTTCTTCTGCTTCTTCTGATTCACCCTCCAGACTTCACCTTCTCCTTCTCCTTCTTCTGATTCTTCTGATTCACCCTCCAGACTTCACCTTCTCCTTCTCCTTCTTCTGCTTCTTCTGATTCACCCTCCTGACTTCACCTTCTCCTTCTCCTTCTTCTACTTCTTCTGATTCACCCTCCTGACTTCACCTTCTCCTTCTCCTTCTTCTACTTCTTCTGCTTCACCCTCCAGACTTCACCTTCTCCATCTCCTTCTTCTACTTCTTCTGATTCAACCTCCAGACTTCACCTTCTCCTTCTCCTTCTTCTGCTTCTTCTGCTTCACACTCCAGACTTCACCTTCTCCTTCTCCTTCTTCTGCTTCTTCTGCTGCGCCCTCCAGGCTTCACCTTCTCCTTCTCCTTCTTCTGCTTCTTCTGCTTCACCGTCCTGACTTCACCTTCTCCTTCTCCTTCTTCTACTTCTTCTGCTACACCCCCCTGACTTCACCTGCTCCTTCTCCTTCTTCTGCTTCTTCTGATTCACCCTCCTAACTTCACCTTCTCCTTCTCCTTCTTCTGCTTCTTCTGATTCACCCTCCTGACTTCACCTTCTCCTTCTCCTTCTTCTGCTTCTTCTGATTCACCCTCCAGACTTCACCTTCTCCTTCTCCTTCTTCTGATTCACCCTCCAGACTTCACCTTCTCCTTCTCCTTCTTCTGCTTCTTCTGATTCACCCTCCAGACCTCACCTTCTCCTTCCCCTTCTTCTACTTCTTCTGATTCACCCTCCAGACTTCATCTTCTCCTTCTCCTTCTTCTGCTTCTTCTGATTCACCCTCCAGTCTTCACCTTCTCCTTCTCCTTCTTCTGCTTCTTCTGATTCACCCTCCAGACTTCACCTTCTCCTTCTCCTTCTTCTACTTCTTCTGATTCACACTCCAGACTTCACCTTCTCCTTCTCCTTCTTCTACTTCTTCTGATTCACCCTCCAGTCTTCACCTTCTCCTTCTCCTTCTTCTGTTTCTTCTGCTTCACCCTCCAGACTTCACCTTCTCCTTCTCTTTCTTCTGCTTCTTCTGCTTCACCCTCCAGACTTCACCTTCTCCTTCTCCTTCTTCTGATTCTTCTGATTCACCCTCCAGACTTCACCTTCTCTATCTCCTTCTTCTGCTTCTTCTGATTCACCCTCCTGACTTCACCTTCTCCTTCTCCTTCTTCTACTTCTTCTGATTCACCCTCCTGACTTCACCTTCTCCTTCTCCTTCTTCTACTTCTTCTGCTTCACCCTCCAGACTTCAACTTCTCCTTCTCCTTCTTCTACTTCTCCTGATTCACCCTCCAGACTTCACCTTCTCCTTCTTCTGCTTCTTCTGATTCACCCTCCAGACTTCAACTTCTCCTTCTCCTTCTTCTACTTCTTCTGCTTCACCCTCCAGACTTCAACTTCTCCTTCTCCTTCTTCTACTTCTTCTGATTCACCCTCCAGACTTCACCTTCTCCTTCTCCTTATTCTGCTTCTTCTGATTCACCCTCCAGACTTCACCTTCACCTTCTCCTTCTTCTGCTTCTTCTGATTCACCCTCCAGACTTCACCTTCTCCTTCTCCTTCTTCTACTTCATCTGATTCACCCTCCAGACTTCACCTTCCCCTTCTCCTTCGTCTACTTCTTCTGATTCACCCTCCAGACTACACCTTCTCCTTCTCCTTCTTCTACTTCTTCTGATTCACCCTCCAGACTTCACCTTCTCCTTCTCCTTCTTCTGTTTCTTCTGATTCACCCTCCAGACTTCATCTTCTCCTTCTCCTTCTTCTGCTTCTTCTGATTCACCCTCCAGACTTCAACTTCTCCTTCTCCTTCTTCTACTTCTTCTGATTCACCCTCCAGACTTCACCTTCTCCTTCTCCTTCTTCTGATTCTTCTGATTCACCCTCCAGACTTCACCTTCTCCTTCTCCTTCTTCTGCTTCTTCTGATTCACCCTCCTGACTTCACCTTCTCCTTCTCCTTCTTCTACTTCTTCTGATTCACCCTCCTGACTTCACCTTCTCCTTCTCCTTCTTCTACTTCTTCTGCTTCACCCTCCAGACTTCACCTTCTCCTTCTCCTTCTTCTACTTCTTCTGATTCAACCTCCAGACTTCACCTTCTCCTTCTCCTTCTTCTGCTTCTTCTGCTTCACACTCCAGACTTCACCTTCTCCTTCTCCTTCTTCTGCTTCTTCTGCTGCGCCCTCCAGGCTTCACCTTCTCCTTCTCCTTCTTCTGCTTCTTCTGCTTCACCGTCCTGACTTCACCTTCTCCTTCTCCTTCTTCTACTTCTTCTGCTACACCCCCCTGACTTCACCTGCTCCTTCTCCTTCTTCTGCTTCTTCTGATTCACCCTCCTAACTTCACCTTCTCCTTCTCCTTCTTCTGCTTCTTCTGATTCACCCTCCTGACTTCACCTTCTCCTTCTCCTTCTTCTGCTTCTTCTGATTCACCCTCCAGACTTCACCTTCTCCTTCTCCTTCTTCTGCTTCTTCTGATTCACCCTCCAGACTTCACCTTCTCCTTCTCCTTCTTCTGCTTCTTCTGATTCACCCTCCAGACCTCACCTTCTCCTTCCCCTTCTTCTACTTCTTCTGATTCACCCTCCAGACTTCATCTTCTCCTTCTCCTTCTTCTGCTTCTTCTGATTCACCCTCCAGTCTTCACCTTCTCCTTCTCCTTCTTCTGCTTCTTCTGATTCACCCTCCAGACTTCACCTTCTCCTTCTCCTTCTTCTACTTCTTCTGATTCACCCTCCAGACTTCACCTTCTCCTTCTCCTTCTTCTACTTCTTCTGATTCACCCTCCAGTCTTCACCTTCTCCTTCTCCTTCTTCTGTTTCTTCTGCTTCACCCTCCAGACTTCACCTTCTCCTTCTCTTTCTTCTGCTTCTTCTGCTTCACCCTCCAGACTTCACCTTCTCCTTCTCCTTCTTCTGATTCTTCTGATTCACCCTCCAGACTTCACCTTCTCTATCTCCTTCTTCTGCTTCTTCTGATTCACCCTCCTGACTTCACCTTCTCCTTCTCCTTCTTCTACTTCTTCTGATTCACCCTCCTGACTTCACCTTCTCCTTCTTCTTCTTCTACTTCTTCTGCTTCACCCTCCAGACTTCAACTTCTCCTTCTCCTTCTTCTACTTCTTCTGATTCACCCTCCAGACTTCAACTTCTCCTTCTTCTGCTTCTTCTGATTCACCCTCCAGACTTCACCTTCTCCTTCTCCTTCTTCTGCTTCTTCTGATTCACCCTCCAGACTTCACCTTCTCCTTCTCCTTCTTCTACTTCTTCTGATTCATCCTCCAGACTTCACCTTCTCCTTCTCCTTCTTCTGCTTCTTCTGATTCACCCTCCAGACTTCACCTTCTCCTTCTCCTTCGTCTACTTCTTCTGATTCACCCTCCAGACTACACCTTCTCCTTCTCCTTCTTCTTCTTCATCTGATTCACCCTCCAGACTTCACCTTCTCCTTCTCCTTCTTCTGTTTCTTCTGATTCACCCTCCAGACTTCATCTTCTCCTTCTCCTTCTTCTACTTCTTCTGATTTACCCTCCAGACTTCACCTTCTCCTTCTCCTTCTTCTACTTCTTCTGATTCACCCTCCAGACTTCATCTTCTCCTTCTCCTTCTACTGCTTCTTCTGATTCACCCTCCAGACTTCACCTTCTCCTTCTCCTTCTTCTGCTTCTTCTTATTCACCCTCCAGACTTCAACTTCTCCTTCTCCTTGTTCTACTTCTTCTGATTCACCCACCAGACTTCACCTTCGCCTTCTCCTTCTTCTACTTCTTCCGATTCACCCTCCAGACTTCATCTTCTCCTTCTCCTTCTTCTGCTTCTTCTGATTCACCCTCCAGACTTCACCTTCTCCTTCTCCTTCTTCTGCTTCTTCTGATTCACCCTCCAGACTTCACCTTCTCCTTCTCCTTCTTCTACTTCTTCTGATTCACCCTCCAGACTTCACCTTCTCCTTCTCCTTCTTCTACTTCTTCTGATTCACCCTCCAGACTTCACCTTCTCCTTCTCCTTCTTCTGCTTCTTCTGATTCACCCTCCTGACTTCACCTTCTCCTTCTCCTTCTTCTACTTCTTCTGATTCACCCTCCTGACTTCACCTTCTCCTTCTCCTTCTTCTACTTCTTCTGCTTCACCCTCCAGACTTCACCTTCTCCTTCTCCTTCTTCTACTTCTTCTGATTCAACCTCCAGACTTCACCTTCTCCTTCTCCTTCTTCTGCTTCTTCTGCTTCACACTCCAGACTTCACCTTCTCCTTCTCCTTCTTCTGCTTCTTCTGCTGCGCCCTCCAGGCTTCACCTTCTCCTTCTCCTTCTTCTGCTTCTTCTGCTTCACCGTCCTGACTTCACCTTCTCCTTCTCCTTCTTCTACTTCTTCTGCTACACCCCCCTGACTTCACCTGCTCCTTCTCCTTCTTCTGCTTCTTCTGATTCACCCTCCTAACTTCACCTTCTCCTTCTCCTTCTTCTGCTTCTTCTGATTCACCCTCCTGACTTCACCTTCTCCTTCTCCTTCTTCTGCTTCTTCTGATTCACCCTCCAGACTTCACCTTCTCCTTCTTCTGCTTCTTCTGATTCACCCTCCAGACTTCACCTTCTCCTTCTCCTTCTTCTGCTTCTTCTGATTCACCCTCCAGACCTCACCTTCTCCTTCCCCTTCTTCTACTTCTTCTGATTCACCCTCCAGACTTCATCTTCTCCTTCTCCTTCTTCTGCTTCTTCTGATTTACCCTCCAGTCTTCACCTTCTCCTTCTCCTTCTTCTGCTTCTTCTGATTCACCCTCCAGACTTCACCTTCTCCTTCTCCTTCTTCTACTTCTTCTGATTCACCCTCCAGACTTCACCTTCTCCTTCTCCTTCTTCTACTTCTTCTGATTCACCCTCCAGTCTTCACCTTCTCCTTCTCCTTCTTCTGTTTCTTCTGCTTCACCCTCCAGACTTCACCTTCTCCTTCTCTTTCTTCTGCTTCTTCTGCTTCACCCTCCAGACTTCACCTTCTCCTTCTCCTTCTTCTGATTCTTCTGATTCACCCTCCAGACTTCACCTTCTCTATCTCCTTCTTCTGCTTCTTCTGATTCACCCTCCTGACTTCACCTTCTCCTTCTCCTTCTTCTACTTCTTCTGATTCACCCTCCTGACTTCACCTTCTCCTTCTCCTTCTTCTACTTCTTCTGCTTCACCCTCCAGACTTCAACTTCTCCTTCTCCTTCTTCTACTTCTTCTGATTCACCCTCCAGACTTCACCTTCTCCTTCTTCTGCTTCTTCTGATTCACCCTCCAGACTTCACCTTCTCCTTCTCCTTCTTCTGCTTCTTCTGATTCACCCTCCAGACTTCACCTTCTCCTTCTCCTTCTTCTACTTCTTCTGATTCACCCTCCAGACTTCACCTTCTCCTTCTCCTTCTTCTGCTTCTTCTGATTCACCCTCCAGACTTCACCTTCTCCTTCTCCTTCGTCTACTTCTTCTGATTCACCCTCCAGACTACACCTTCTCCTTCTCCTTCTTCTTCTTCATCTGATTCACCCTCCAGACTTCACCTTCTCCTTCTCCTTCTTCTGTTTCTTCTGATTCACCCTCCAGACTTCATCTTCTCCTTCTCCTTCTTCTACTTCTTCTGATTCACCCTCCAGACTTCACCTTCTCCTTCTCCTTCTTCTACTTCTTCTGATTCACCCTCCAGACTTCATCTTCTCCTTCTCCTTCTACAGCTTCTTCTGATTCACCCTCCAGACTTCACCTTCTCCTTCTCCTTCTTCTGCTTCTTCTGATTCACCCTCCAGACTTCAACTTCTCCTTCTCCTTCTTCTACTTCTTCTGATTCACCCACCAGACTTCACCTTCTCCTTCTCCTTCTTCTACTTCTTCCGATTCACCCTCCAGACTTCATCTTCTCCTTCTCCTTCTTCTGCTTCTTCTGATTCACCCTCCAGACTTCACCTTCTCCTTCTCCTTCTTCTGCTTCTTCTGATTCACCCTCCAGACTTCACCTTCTCCTTCTCCTTCTTCTACTTCTTCTGATTCACCCTCCAGACTTCACCTTCTCCTTCTCCTTCTTCTACTTCTTCTGATTCACCCTCCAGTCTTCACCTTCTCCTTCTCCTTCTTCTGTTTCTTCTGCTTCACCCTCCAGACTTCACCTTCTCCTTCTCTTTCTTCTGCTTCTTCTGATTCACCCTCCAGACTTCACCTTCTCCTTCTCCTTCTTCTGATTCTTCTGATTCACCCTCCAGACTTCACCTTCTCCTTCTCCTTCTTCTGCTTCTTCTGATTCACCCTCCTGACTTCACCTTCTCCTTCTCCTTCTTCTACTTCTTCTGATTCACCCTCCTGACTTCACCTTCTCCTTCTCCTTCTTCTCCTTCTTCTGCTTCACCCTCCAGACTTCACCTTCTCCTTCTCCTTCTTCTGCTTCTTCTGATTCACCCTCCAGACTTCACCTTCTCCTTCTTCTTCTGCTTCTTCTGATTCACCCTCCAGACTTCACCTTCTCCTTCTCCTTATTCTGCTTCTTCTGATTCACCCTCCAGACTTCACCTTCTCCTTCTCCTTCTTCTGCTTCTTCTGATTCACCCTCCAGACTTCACCTTCTCCTTCTCCTTCTTCTACTTCTTCTGATTCACCCTCCTGACTTCACCTTCTCCTTCTCCTTCTTCTACTTCTTCTGCTTCACCCTCCAGACTTCAACTTCTCCTTCTCCTTCTTCTACTTCTTCTGATTCACCCTCCAGACTTCACCTTCTCCTTCTTCTGCTTCTTCTGATTCACCCTCCAGACTTCACCTTCTCCTTCTCCTTCTTCTGCTTCTTCTGATTCACCCTCCAGACTTCACCTTCTCCTTCTCCTTCTTCTACTTCTTCTGATTCACCCTCCAGACTTCACCTTCTCCTTCTCCTTCTTCTGCTTCTTCTGATTCACCCTCCAGACTTCACCTTCTCCTTCTCCTTCGTCTACTTCTTCTGATTCACCCTCCAGACTACACCTTCTCCTTCTCCTTCTTCTTCTTCATCTGATTCACCCTCCAGACTTCACCTTCTCCTTCTCCTTCTTCTGTTTCTTCTGATTCACCCTCCAGACTTCATCTTCTCCTTCTCCTTCTTCTACTTCTTCTGATTTACCCTCCAGACTTCACCTTCTCCTTCTCCTTCTTCTACTTCTTCTGATTCACCCTCCAGACTTCATCTTCTCCTTCTCCTTCTACTGCTTCTTCTGATTCACCCTCCAGACTTCACCTTCTCCTTCTCCTTCTTCTGCTTCTTCTTATTCACCCTCCAGACTTCAACTTCTCCTTCTCCTTGTTCTAATTCTTCTGATTCACCCACCAGACTTCACCTTCTCCTTCTCCTTCTTCTACTTCTTCCGATTCACCCTCCAGACTTCATCTTCTCCTTCTCCTTCTTCTGCTTCTTCTGATTCACCCTCCAGACTTCACCTTCTCCTTCTCCTTCTTCTGCTTCTTCTGATTCACCCTCCAGACTTCACCTTCTCCTTCTCCTTCTTCTACTTCTTCTGATTCACCCTCCAGACTTCACCTTCTCCTTCTCCTTCTTCTACTTCTTCTGATTCACCCTCCAGACTTCACCTTCTCCTTCTCCTTCTTCTGCTTCTTCTGATTCACCCTCCTGACTTCACCTTCTCCTTCTCCTTCTTCTACTTCTTCTGATTCACCCTCCTGACTTCACCTTCTCCTTCTCCTTCTTCTACTTCTTCTGCTTCACCTCCAGACTTCACCTTCTCCTTCTCCTTCTTCTACTTCTTCTGATTCAACCTCCAGACTTCACCTTCTCCTTCTCCTTCTTCTGCTTCTTCTGCTTCACACTCCAGACTTCACCTTCTCCTTCTCCTTCTTCTGCTTCTTCTGCTGCGCCCTCCAGGCTTCACCTTCTCCTTCTCCTTCTTCTGCTTCTTCTGCTTCACCGTCCTGACTTCACCTTCTCCTTCTCCTTCTTCTACTTCTTCTGCTACACCCCCCTGACTTCACCTGCTCCTTCTCCTTCTTCTGCTTCTTCTGATTCACCCTCCTAACTTCACCTTCTCCTTCTCCTTCTTCTGCTTCTTCTGATTCACCCTCCTGACTTCACCTTCTCCTTCTCCTTCTTCTGCTTCTTCTGATTCACCCTCCAGACTTCACCTTCTCCTTCTCCTTCTTCTGCTTCTTCTGATTCACCCTCCAGACTTCACCTTCTCCTTCTCCTTCTTCTGCTTCTTCTGATTCACCCTCCAGACCTCACCTTCTCCTTCCCCTTCTTCTACTTCTTCTGATTCACCCTCCAGACTTCATCTTCTCCTTCTCCTTCTTCTGCTTCTTCTGATTCACCCTCCAGTCTTCACCTTCTCCTTCTCCTTCTTCTGCTTCTTCTGATTCACCCTCCAGACTTCACCTTCTCCTTCTCCTTCTTCTACTTCTTCTGATTCACCCTCCAGACTTCACCTTCTCCTTCTCCTTCTTCTACTTCTTCTGATTCACCCTCCAGTCTTCACCTTCTCCTTCTCCTTCTTCTGTTTCTTCTGCTTCACCCTCCAGACTTCACCTTCTCCTTCTCTTTCTTCTGCTTCTTCTGCTTCACCCTCCAGACTTCACCTTCTCCTTCTCCTTCTTCTGATTCTTCTGATTCACCCTCCAGACTTCACCTTCTCTATCTCCTTCTTCTGCTTCTTCTGATTCACCCTCCTGACTTCACCTTCTCCTTCTCCTTCTTCTACTTCTTCTGATTCACCCTCCTGACTTCACCTTCTCCTTCTCCTTCTTCTACTTCTTCTGCTTCACCCTCCAGACTTCAACTTCTCCTTCTCCTTCTTCTACTTCTTCTGATTCACCCTCCAGACTTCACCTTCTCCTTCTTCTGCTTCTTCTGATTCACCCTCCAGACTTCACCTTCTCCTTCTCCTTCTTCTGCTTCTTCTGATTCACCCTCCAGACTTCACCTTCTCCTTCTCCTTCTTCTACTTCTTCTGATTCACCCTCCAGACTTCACCTTCTCCTACTCCTTCTTCTGCTTCTTCTGATTCACCCTCCAGACTTCACCTTCTCCTTCTCCTTCGTCTACTTCTTCTGATTCACCCTCCAGACTACACCTTCTCCTTCTCCTTCTTCTTCTTCATCTGATTCACCCTCCAGACTTCACCTTCTCCTTCTCCTTCTTCTGTTTCTTCTGATTCACCCTCCAGACTTCATCTTCTCCTTCTCCTTCTTCTACTTCTTCTGATTCACCCTCCAGACTTCACCTTCTCCTTCTCCTTCTTCTACTTCTTCTGATTCACCCTCCAGACTTCATCTTCTCCTTCTCCTTCTACTGCTTCTTCTGATTCACCCTCCAGACTTCACCTTCTCCTTCTCCTTCTTCTGCTTCTTCTGATTCACCCTCCAGACTTCAACTTCTCCTTCTCCTTCTTCTACTTCTTCTGATTCACCCACCAGACTTCACCTTCTCCTTCTCCTTCTTCTACTTCTTCCGATTCACCCTCCAGACTTCATCTTCTCCTTCTCCTTCTTCTGCTTCTTCTGATTCACCCTCCAGACTTCACCTTCTCCTTCTCCTTCTTCTGCTTCTTCTGATTCACCCTCCAGACTTCACCTTCTCCTTCTCCTTCTTCTACTTCTTCTGATTCACCCTCCAGACTTCACCTTCTCCTTCTCCTTCTTCTACTTCTTCTGATTCACCCTCCAGTCTTCACCTTCTCCTTCTCCTTCTTCTGTTTCTTCTGCTTCACCCTCCAGACTTCACCTTCTCCTTCTCTTTCTTCTGCTTCTTCTGATTCACCCTCCAGACTTCACCTTCTCCTTCTCCTTCTTCTGATTCTTCTGATTCACCCTCCAGACTTCACCTTCTCCTTCTCCTTCTTCTGCTTCTTCTGATTCACCCTCCTGACTTCACCTTCTCCTTCTCCTTCTTCTACTTCTTCTGATTCACCCTCCTGACTTCACCTTCTCCTTCTCCTTCTTCTCCTTCTTCTGCTTCACCCTCCAGACTTCACCTTCTCCTTCTCCTTCTTCTGCTTCTTCTGATTCACCCTCCAGACTTCACCTTCTCCTTCTTCTTCTGCTTCTTCTGATTCACCCTCCAGACTTCACCTTCTCCTTCTCCTTATTCTGCTTCTTCTGATTCACCCTC
Organism: Somniosus microcephalus; assembly: GCF_052327205.1. Taxonomy (NCBI): domain Eukaryota; kingdom Metazoa; phylum Chordata; class Chondrichthyes; order Squaliformes; family Somniosidae; genus Somniosus; species Somniosus microcephalus. The sequence continues at coordinate 537,719 of NW_028225232.1, read as the reverse complement.
CAGACTTCACCTTCTCCTTCTCCTTATTCTGCTTCTTCTGATTCACCCTCCAGACTTCACCTTCTCCTTCTCCTTCCTCTGCTTCTTCTGATTCACCCTCCAGACTTCACCTTCTCCTTCTCCTTCTTCTGATTCTTCTGATTCACCCTCCAGTCTTCACCTTCTCCTTCTCCATCTTCTGCTTCTTCTGATTCACCCTCCTGACTTCACCTTCTACTTCTCCTTCTTCTACTTCTTCTGATTCACCCTCCTGACTTCACCTTCTCCTTCTCCATCTTCTACTTCCTCTGCTTCACCCTCCAGACTTCAACTTCTCCTTCTCCTTCTTCTACTTCTTCTGATTCACCTTCCAGACTTCACCTTCTCCTTCTCCTTCTTCTGCTTCTTCTGATTCACCCTCCAGACTTCACCTTCTCCTTCTCCTTCTTCTGCTTCTTCTGATTCACCCTCCAGAATTCACCTTCTCCTTCTCCTTCTTCTACTTCATCTGATTCACCCTCCAGACTTCACCTTCTCCTTCTCCTTCTTCTGCTTCTTCTGATTCACCCTCCAGACTTCACCTTCTCCTTCTCCTTCGTCTACTTCTTCTGATTCACCCTCCAGACTACACCTTCTCCTTCTCCTTCTTCTACTTCTTCTGATTCACCCTCCAGACTTCACCTTCTCCTTCTCCTTCTTCTGTTTCTTCTGATTCACCCTCCAGACTTCATCTTCTCCTTCTCCTTTAACTACTTCTTCTGATTCACCCTCCAGACTTCACCTTCTCCTTCTCCTTCTTCTACTTCTTCTGATTCACCCTCCAGACTTCATCTTCTCCTTCTCCTTCTTCTGCTTCTTCTGATTCACCCTCCAGACTTCACCTTCTCCTTCTCCTTCTTCTGCTTCTTCTGATTCACCCTCCAGACTTCAACTTCTCCTTCTCCTTCTTCTACTTCTTCTGATTCACCCTCCAGACTTCACCTTCTCCTTCTCCTTCTTCTACTTCTTCTGATTCACCCTCCAGTCTTCACCTTCTCCTTCTCCTTCTTCTGTTTCTTCTGCTTCACCCTCCAGACTTCACCTTCTCCTTCTCTTTCTTCTGCTTCTTCTGATTCACCCTCCAGACTTCACCTTCTCCTTCTCCTTCTTCTGATTCTTCTGATTCACCCTCCAGACTTAGCTTCTCCTTCTCCTTCTTCTGCTTCTTCTGATTCACCCTCCTGACTTCACCTTCTCCTTCTCCTTCTTCTACGTCTTCTGATTCACCCTCCTGACTTCACCTTCTCCTTCTCCTTCTTCTACTTCTTCTGCTTCACCCTCCAGACTTCAACTTCTCCTTCTCCTTCTTCTACTTCTTCTGATTCACCCTCCAGACTTCACCTTCTCCTTCTTCTGCTTCTTCTGATTCACCCTCCAGACTTCAACTTCTCCTTCTCCTTCTTCTACTTCTTCTGCTTCACCCTCCAGACTTCAACTTCTCCTTCTCCTTCTTCTACTTCTTCTGATTCACCCTCCAGACTTCACCTTCTCCTTCTTCTGCTTCTTCTGATTCACCCTCCAGACTTCACCTTCTCCTTCTCCTTCTTCTGCTTCTTCTGATTCACCCTCCAGACTTCACCTTCTCCTTCTCCTTCTTCTACTTCTTCTGATTCACCCTCCAGACTTCACCTTCTCCTTCTCCTTCTTCTGCTTCTTCTGATTCACCCTCCAGACTTCACCTTCTCCTTCTCCTTCGTCTACTTCTTCTGATTCACCCTCCAGACTACACCTTCTCCTTCTCCTTCTTCTTCTTCATCTGATTCACCCTCCAGACTTCACCTTCTCCTTCTCCTTCTTCTGTTTCTTCTGATTCACCCTCCAGACTTCATCTTCTCCTTCTCCTTCTTCTACTTCTTCTGATTTACCCTCCAGACTTCACCTTCTCCTTCTCCTTCTTCTACTTCTTCTGATTCACCCTCCAGACTTCATCTTCTCCTTCTCCTTCTACTGCTTCTTCTGATTCACCCTCCAGACTTCACCTTCTCCTTCTCCTTCTTCTGCTTCTTCTTATTCACCTTCCAGACTTCAACTTCTCCTTCTCCTTGTTCTACTTCTTCTGATTCACCCACCAGACTTCACCTTCTCCTTCTCCTTCTTCTACTTCTTCCGATTCACCCTCCAGACTTCATCTTCTCCTTCTCCTTCTTCTGCTTCTTCTGATTCACCCTCCAGACTTCACCTTCTCCTTCTCCTTCTTCTGCTTCTTCTGATTCACCCTCCAGACTTCACCTTCTCCTTCTCCTTCTTCTACTTCTTCTGATTCACCCTCCAGACTTCACCTTCTCCTTCTCCTTCTTCTACTTCTTCTGATTCACCCTCCAGACTTCACCTTCTCCTTCTCCTTCTTCTGCTTCTTCTGATTCACCCTCCTGACTTCACCTTCTCCTTCTCCTTCTTCTACTTCTTCTGATTCACCCTCCTGACTTCACCTTCTCCTTCTCCTTCTTCTACTTCTTCTGCTTCACCCTCCAGACTTCACCTTCTCCTTCTCCTTCTTCTACTTCTTCTGATTCAACCTCCAGACTTCACCTTCTCCTTCTCCTTCTTCTGCTTCTTCTGCTTCACACTCCAGACTTCACCTTCTCCTTCTCCTTCTTCTGCTTCTTCTGCTGCGCCCTCCAGGCTTCACCTTCTCCTTCTCCTTCTTCTGCTTCTTCTGCTTCACCGTCCTGACTTCACCTTCTCCTTCTCCTTCTTCTACTTCTTCTGCTACACCCCCCTGACTTCACCTGCTCCTTCTCCTTCTTCTGCTTCTTCTGATTCACCCTCCTAACTTCACCTTCTCCTTCTCCTTCTTCTGCTTCTTCTGATTCACCCTCCTGACTTCACCTTCTCCTTCTCCTTCTTCTGCTTCTTCTGATTCACCCTCCAGACTTCACCTTCTCCTTCTCCTTCTTCTGCTTCTTCTGATTCACCCTCCAGACTTCACCTTCTCCTTCTCCTTCTTCTGCTTCTTCTGATTCACCCTCCAGACCTCACCTTCTCCTTCCCCTTCTTCTACTTCTTCTGATTCACCCTCCAGACTTCATCTTCTCCTTCTCCTTCTTCTGCTTCTTCTGATTCACCCTCCAGTCTTCACCTTCTCCTTCTCCTTTTTCTGCTTCTTCTGATTCACCCTCCAGACTTCACCTGCTCCTTCTCCTTCTTCTACTTCTTCTGATTCACCCTCCAGACTTCACCTTCTCCTTCTCCTTCTTCTGCTTCTTCTGCTTCACCCTCCTGACTTCACCTTCTCCTTCTCCTTCTTCTGCTTCTTCTGATTCACCCTCCAGACTTCACCTTCTCCTTCTCCTTCTTCTGCTTCTTCTGATTCACCCTCCAGACTTCACCTTCTCCTTCTCCTTCTTCTACTTCTTCTGATTCACCCTCCAGACTTCATCTTCTCCTTCTCCTTCTTCTGCTTCTTCTGATTCACCCTCCAGACTTCACCTTCTCCTTCTCCTTCTTCTGCTTCTTCTGATTCACCCTCCAGACATCACCTTCTCCTTCTCCTTCTTCTACTTCTTCTGATTCACCCTCCAGACATCACCTTCTCCTTCTCCTTCTTCTACTTCTTCTGATTCACCCTCCTGACTTCACCTTCTCCTTCTCCTTCTTCTACTTCTTCTGATTCACCCTCCTGACTTCACCTTCTCCTTCTCCTTCTTCTACTTCTTCTGCTTCACCCTCCAGACTTCACCTTCTCCTTCTCCTTCTTCTACTTCTTCTGATTCACCCTTCAGACTTCACCTTCTCCTTCTCCTTTTTCTGCTTCTTCTGATTCACCCTCCAGACTTCACCTTCTCCTTCTCCTTATTCTGCTTCTTCTGATTCACCCTCCAGACTTCACCTTCTCCTTCTCCTTCTTCTGCTTCTTCTGATTCACCCTCCAGACTTCACCTTCTCCTTCTCCTTCTTCTGCTTCTTCTGATTCACCCTCCAGACTTCACCTTCTCCTTCTCCTTCGTCTACTTCTTCTGATTCACCCTCCAGACAACACCTTCTCCTTCTCCTTCTTCTACTTCTTCTGATTCACCCTCCAGACTTCGCCTTCTCCTTCTCCTTCTTCTGCTTCTTCTGATTCACCCTCCTGACTTCACCTTCTCCTTCTCCTTCTTCTACTTCTTCTGGTTCACCCTCCTGACTTCACCTTCTCCTTCTCCTTCTTCTACTTCTTCTGCTTCACCCTCCAGACTTCACCTTCTCCTTCTCCTTCTTCTACTTCTTCTGATTCACCCTCCAGACTTGACCTTCTCCTTCTCCTTCTTCTACTTCTTCTGATTCACCCACCAGACTTCACCTTCTCCTTCTCCTTCTTCTACTTCTTCCGATTCACCCTCCAGACTTCATCTTCTCCTTCTCCTTCTTCTGCTTCTTCTGATTCACCCTCCAGACTTCACCTTCTCCTTCTCCTTCTTCTGCTTCTTCTGATTCACCCTCCAGACTTCACCTTCTCCTTCTCCTTCTTCTACTTCTTCTGATTCACCCTCCAGACTTCACCTTCTCCTTCTCCTTCTTCTACTTCTTCTGATTCACCCTCCAGTCTTCACCTTCTCCTTCTCCTTCTTCTGTTTCTTCTGCTTCACCCTCCAGACTTCACCTTCTCCTTCTCTTTCTTCTGCTTCTTCTGATTCACCCTCCAGACTTCACCTTCTCCTTCTCCTTCTTCTGATTCTTCTGATTCACCCTCCAGACTTCACCTTCTCCTTCTCCTTCTTCTGCTTCTTCTGATTCACCCTCCTGACTTCACCTTCTCCTTCTCCTTCTTCTACTTCTTCTGATTCACCCTCCTGACTTCACCTTCTCCTTCTCCTTCTTCTCCTTCTTCTGCTTCACCCTCCAGACTTCACCTTCTCCTTCTCCTTCTTCTGCTTCTTCTGATTCACCCTCCAGACTTCACCTTCTCCTTCTTCTTCTGCTTCTTCTGATTCACCCTCCAGACTTCACCTTCTCCTTCTCCTTATTCTGCTTCTTCTGATTCACCCTGCAGACTTCACCTTCTCCTTCTCCTTATTCTGCTTCTTCTGATTCACCCTCCAGACTTCACCTTCTCCTTCTCCTTCCTCTGCTTCTTCTGATTCACCCTCCAGACTTCACCTTCTCCTTCTCCTTCTTCTGATTCTTCTGATTCACCCTCCAGTCTTCACCTTCTCCTTCTCCATCTTCTGCTTCTTCTGATTCACCCTCCTGACTTCACCTTCTACTTCTCCTTCTTCTACTTCTTCTGATTCACCCTCCTGACTTCACCTTCTCCTTCTTCATCTTCTACTTCCTCTGCTTCACCCTCCAGACTTCAACTTCTCCTTCTCCTTCTTCTACTTCTTCTGATTCACCTTCCAGACTTCACCTTCTCCTTCTCCTTCTTCTGCTTCTTCTGATTCACCCTCCAGACTTCACCTTCTCCTTCTCCTTCTTCTGCTTCTTCTGATTCACCCTCCAGACTTCACCTTCTCCTTCTCCTTCTTCTACTTCATCTGATTCACCCTCCAGACTTCACCTTCTCCTTCTCCTTCTTCTGCTTCTTCTGATTCACCCTCCAGACTGCACCTTCTCCTTCTCCTTCGTCTACTTCTTCTGATTCACCCTCCAGACTACACCTTCTCCTTCTCCTTCTTCTACTTCTTCTGATTCACCCTCCAGACTTCACCTTCTCCTTCTCCTTCTTCTGTTTCTTCTGATTCACCCTCCAGACTTCATCTTCTCCTTCTCCTTTAACTACTTCTTCTGATTCACCCTCCAGACTTCACCTTCTCCTTCTCCTTCTTCTACTTCTTCTGATTCACCCTCCAGACTTCATCTTCTCCTTCTCCTTCTTCTGCTTCTTCTGATTCACCCTCCAGACTTCACCTTCTCCTTCTCCTTCTTCTGCTTCTTCTGATTCACCCTCCAGACTTCAACTTCTCCTTCTCCTTCTTCTACTTCTTCTGATTCACCCTCCAGACTTCACCTTCTCCTTCTCCTTCTTCTACTTCTTCTGATTCACCCTCCAGTCTTCACCTTCTCCTTCTCCTTCTTCTGTTTCTTCTGCTTCACCCTCCAGACTTCACCTTCTCCTTCTCTTTCTTCTGCTTCTTCTGATTCACCCTCCAGACTTCACCTTCTCCTTCTCCTTCTTCTGATTCTTCTGATTCACCCTCCAGACTTAGCTTCTCCTTCTCCTTCTTCTGCTTCTTCTGATTCACCCTCCTGACTTCACCTTCTCCTTCTCCTTCTTCTACTTCTTCTGATTCACCCTCCTGACTTCACCTTCTCCTTCTCCTTCTTCTACTTCTTCTGCTTCACCCTCCAGACTTCAACTTCTCCTTCTCCTTCTTCTACTTCTTCTGATTCACCCTCCAGACTTCACCTTCTCCTTCTTCTGCTTCTTCTGATTCACCCTCCAGACTTCAACTTCTCCTTCTCCTTCTTCTACTTCTTCTGCTTCACCCTCCAGACTTCAACTTCTCCTTCTCCTTCTTCTACTTCTTCTGATTCACCCTCCAGACTTCACCTTCTCCTTCTCCTTATTCTGCTTCTTCTGATTCACCCTCCAGACTTCACCTTCACCTTCTCCTTCTTCTGCTTCTTCTGATTCACCCTCCAGACTTCACCTTCTCCTTCTCCTTCTTCTACTTCATCTGATTCACCCTCCAGACTTCACCTTCTCCTTCTCCTTCTTCTGCTTCTTCTGATTCACCCTCCAGACTTCACCTTCTCCTTCTCCTTCGTCTACTTCTTCTGATTCACCCTCCAGACTACACCTTCTCCTTCTCCTTCTTCTACTTCTTCTGATTCACCTTCCAGACTTCACCTTCTCCTTCTCCTTCTTCTGTTTCTTCTGATTCACCCTCCAGACTTCATCTTCTCCTTCTCCTTCTTCTACTTCTTCTGATTCACCCTCCAGACTTCACCTTCTCCTTCTCCTTCTTCTACTTCTTCTGATTCACCCTCCAGACTTCATCTTCTCCTTCTCCTTCTTCTGCTTCTTCTGATTCACCCTCCAGACTTCACCTTCTCCTTCTCCTTCTTCTGCTTCTTCTGATTCACCCTCCAGACTTCAACTTCTCCTTCTCCTTCTTCTACTTCTTCTGATTCACCCTCCAGACTTCACCTTCTCCTTCTCCTTCTTCTACTTCTTCTGATTCATCCTCCAGTCTTCACCTTCTCCTTCTCCTTCTTCTGTTTCTTCTGCTTCACCCTCCAGACTTCACCTTCTCCTTCTCTTTCTTCTGCTTCTTCTGATTCACCCTCCAGACTTCACCTTCTCCTTCTCCTTCTTCTGATTCTTCTGATTCACCCTCCAGACTTCACCTTCTCCTTCTCCTTCTTCTGCTTCTTCTGATTCACCCTCCTGACTTCACCTTCTCCTTCTCCTTCTTCTACTTCTTCTGATTCACCCTCCTGACTTCACCTTCTCCTTCTCCTTCTTCTACTTCTTCTGCTTCACCCTCCAGACTTCACCTTCTCCTTCTCCTTCTTCTACTTCTTCTGATTCAACCTCCAGACTTCACCTTCTCCTTCTCCTTCTTCTGCTTCTTCTGCTTCACACTCCAGACTTCACCTTCTCCTTCTCCTTCTTCTGCTTCTTCTGCTGCGCCCTCCAGGCTTCACCTTCTCCTTCTCCTTCTTCTGCTTCTTCTGCTTCACCGTCCTGACTTCACCTTCTCCTTCTCCTTCTTCTACTTCTTCTGCTACACCCCCCTGACTTCACCTGCTCCTTCTCCTTCTTCTGCTTCTTCTGATTCACCCTCCTAACTTCACCTTCTCCTTCTCCTTCTTCTGCTTCTTCTGATTCACCCTCCTGACTTCACCTTCTCCTTCTCCTTCTTCTGCTTCTTCTGATTCACCCTCCAGACTTCACCTTCTCCTTCTCCTTCTTCTGCTTCTTCTGATTCACCCTCCAGACTTCACCTTCTCCTTCTCCTTCTTCTGCTTCTTCTGATTCACCCTCCAGACCTCACCTTCTCCTTCCCCTTCTTCTACTTCTTCTGATTCACCCTCCAGACTTCATCTTCTCCTTCTCCTTCTTCTGCTTCTTCTGATTCACCCTCCAGTCTTCACCTTCTCCTTCTCCTTTTTCTGCTTCTTCTGATTCACCCTCCAGACTTCACCTGCTCCTTCTCCTTCTTCTACTTCTTCTGATTCACCCTCCAGACTTCACCTTCTCCTTCTCCTTCTTCTGCTTCTTCTGCTTCACCCTCCTGACTTCACCTTCTCCTTCTCCTTCTTCTGCTTCTTCTGATTCACCCTCCAGACTTCACCTTCTCCTTCTCCTTCTTCTGCTTCTTCTGATTCACCCTCCAGACTTCACCTTCTCCTTCTCCTTCTTCTACTTCTTCTGATTCACCCTCCAGACTTCATCTTCTCCTTCTCCTTCTTCTGCTTCTTCTGATTCACCCTCCAGACTTCACCTTCTCCTTCTCCTTCTTCTGCTTCTTCTGATTCACCCTCCAGACATCACCTTCTCCTTCTCCTTCTTCTACTTCTTCTGATTCACCCTCCAGACATCACCTTCTCCTTCTCCTTCTTCTACTTCTTCTGATTCACCCTCCTGACTTCACCTTCTCCTTCTCCTTCTTCTACTTCTTCTGATTCACCCTCCTGACTTCACCTTCTCCTTCTCCTTCTTCTACTTCTTCTGCTTCACCCTCCAGACTTCACCTTCTCCTTCTCCTTCTTCTACTTCTTCTGATTCACCCTTCAGACTTCACCTTCTCCTTCTCCTTTTTCTGCTTCTTCTGATTCACCCTCCAGACTTCACCTTCTCCTTCTCCTTATTCTGCTTCTTCTGATTCACCCTCCAGACTTCACCTTCTCCTTCTCCTTCTTCTGCTTCTTCTGATTCACCCTCCAGACTTCACCTTCTCCTTCTCCTTCTTCTGCTTCTTCTGATTCACCCTCCAGACTTCACCTTCTCCTTCTCCTTCGTCTACTTCTTCTGATTCACCCTCCAGACAACACCTTCTCCTTCTCCTTCTTCTACTTCTTCTGATTCACCCTCCAGACTTCGCCTTCTCCTTCTCCTTCTTCTGCTTCTTCTGATTCACCCTCCTGACTTCACCTTCTCCTTCTCCTTCTTCTACTTCTTCTGGTTCACCCTCCTGACTTCACCTTCTCCTTCTCCTTCTTCTACTTCTTCTGCTTCACCCTCCAGACTTCACCTTCTCCTTCTCCTTCTTCTACTTCTTCTGATTCACCCTCCAGACTTGACCTTCTCCTTCTCCTTCTTCTACTTCTTCTGATTCACCCACCAGACTTCACCTTCTCCTTCTCCTTCTTCTACTTCTTCCGATTCACCCTCCAGACTTCATCTTCTCCTTCTCCTTCTTCTGCTTCTTCTGATTCACCCTCCAGACTTCACCTTCTCCTTCTCCTTCTTCTGCTTCTTCTGATTCACCCTCCAGACTTCACCTTCTCCTTCTCCTTCTTCTACTTCTTCTGATTCACCCTCCAGACTTCACCTTCTCCTTCTCCTTCTTCTACTTCTTCTGATTCACCCTCCAGTCTTCACCTTCTCCTTCTCCTTCTTCTGTTTCTTCTGCTTCACCCTCCAGACTTCACCTTCTCCTTCTCTTTCTTCTGCTTCTTCTGATTCACCCTCCAGACTTCACCTTCTCCTTCTCCTTCTTCTGATTCTTCTGATTCACCCTCCAGACTTCACCTTCTCCTTCTCCTTCTTCTGCTTCTTCTGATTCACCCTCCTGACTTCACCTTCTCCTTCTCCTTCTTCTACTTCTTCTGATTCACCCTCCTGACTTCACCTTCTCCTTCTCCTTCTTCTCCTTCTTCTGCTTCACCCTCCAGACTTCACCTTCTCCTTCTCCTTCTTCTGCTTCTTCTGATTCACCCTCCAGACTTCACCTTCTCCTTCTTCTTCTGCTTCTTCTGATTCACCCTCCAGACTTCACCTTCTCCTTCTCCTTATTCTGCTTCTTCTGATTCACCCTCCAGACTTCACCTTCTCCTTCTCCTTATTCTGCTTCTTCTGATTCACCCTCCAGACTTCACCTTCTCCTTCTCCTTCCTCTGCTTCTTCTGATTCACCCTCCAGACTTCACCTTCTCCTTCTCCTTCTTCTGATTCTTCTGATTCACCCTCCAGTCTTCACCTTCTCCTTCTCCATCTTCTGCTTCTTCTGATTCACCCTCCTGACTTCACCTTCTACTTCTCCTTCTTCTACTTCTTCTGATTCACCCTCCTGACTTCACCTTCTCCTTCTTCATCTTCTACTTCCTCTGCTTCACCCTCCAGACTTCAACTTCTCCTTCTCCTTCTTCTACTTCTTCTGATTCACCTTCCAGACTTCACCTTCTCCTTCTCCTTCTTCTGCTTCTTCTGATTCACCCTCCAGACTTCACCTTCTCCTTCTCCTTCTTCTGCTTCTTCTGATTCACCCTCCAGACTTCACCTTCTCCTTCTCCTTCTTCTACTTCATCTGATTCACCCTCCAGACTTCACCTTCTCCTTCTCCTTCTTCTGCTTCTTCTGATTCACCCTCCAGACTGCACCTTCTCCTTCTCCTTCGTCTACTTCTTCTGATTCACCCTCCAGACTACACCTTCTCCTTCTCCTTCTTCTACTTCTTCTGATTCACCCTCCAGACTTCACCTTCTCCTTCTCCTTCTTCTGTTTCTTCTGATTCACCCTCCAGACTTCATCTTCTCCTTCTCCTTTAACTACTTCTTCTGATTCACCCTCCAGACTTCACCTTCTCCTTCTCCTTCTTCTACTTCTTCTGATTCACCCTCCAGACTTCATCTTCTCCTTCTCCTTCTTCTGCTTCTTCTGATTCACCCTCCAGACTTCACCTTCTCCTTCTCCTTCTTCTGCTTCTTCTGATTCACCCTCCAGACTTCAACTTCTCCTTCTCCTTCTTCTACTTCTTCTGATTCACCCTCCAGACTTCACCTTCTCCTTCTCCTTCTTCTACTTCTTCTGATTCACCCTCCAGTCTTCACCTTCTCCTTCTCCTTCTTCTGTTTCTTCTGCTTCACCCTCCAGACTTCACCTTCTCCTTCTCTTTCTTCTGCTTCTTCTGATTCACCCTCCAGACTTCACCTTCTCCTTCTCCTTCTTCTGATTCTTCTGATTCACCCTCCAGACTTAGCTTCTCCTTCTCCTTCTTCTGCTTCTTCTGATTCACCCTCCTGACTTCACCTTCTCCTTCTCCTTCTTCTACTTCTTCTGATTCACCCTCCTGACTTCACCTTCTCCTTCTCCTTCTTCTACTTCTTCTGCTTCACCCTCCAGACTTCAACTTCTCCTTCTCCTTCTTCTACTTCTTCTGATTCACCCTCCAGACTTCACCTTCTCCTTCTTCTGCTTCTTCTGATTCACCCTCCAGACTTCAACTTCTCCTTCTCCTTCTTCTACTTCTTCTGCTTCACCCTCCAGACTTCAACTTCTCCTTCTCCTTCTTCTACTTCTTCTGATTCACCCTCCAGACTTCACCTTCTCCTTCTCCTTATTCTGCTTCTTCTGATTCACCCTCCAGACTTCACCTTCACCTTCTCCTTCTTCTGCTTCTTCTGATTCACCCTCCAGACTTCACCTTCTCCTTCTCCTTCTTCTACTTCATCTGATTCACCCTCCAGACTTCACCTTCTCCTTCTCCTTCTTCTGCTTCTTCTGATTCACCCTCCAGACTTCACCTTCTCCTTCTCCTTCGTCTACTTCTTCTGATTCACCCTCCAGACTACACCTTCTCCTTCTCCTTCTTCTACTTCTTCTGATTCACCTTCCAGACTTCACCTTCTCCTTCTCCTTCTTCTGTTTCTTCTGATTCACCCTCCAGACTTCATCTTCTCCTTCTCCTTCTTCTACTTCTTCTGATTCACCCTCCAGACTTCACCTTCTCCTTCTCCTTCTTCTACTTCTTCTGATTCACCCTCCAGACTTCATCTTCTCCTTCTCCTTCTTCTGCTTCTTCTGATTCACCCTCCAGACTTCACCTTCTCCTTCTCCTTCTTCTGCTTCTTCTGATTCACCCTCCAGACTTCAACTTCTCCTTCTCCTTCTTCTACTTCTTCTGATTCACCCTCCAGACTTCACCTTCTCCTTCTCCTTCTTCTACTTCTTCTGATTCATCCTCCAGTCTTCACCTTCTCCTTCTCCTTCTTCTGTTTCTTCTGCTTCACCCTCCAGACTTCACCTTCTCCTTCTCTTTCTTCTGCTTCTTCTGATTCACCCTCCAGACTTCACCTTCTCCTTCTCCTTCTTCTGATTCTTCTGATTCACCCTCCAGACTTCACCTTCTCCTTCTCCTTCTTCTGCTTCTTCTGATTCACCCTCCTGACTTCACCTTCTCCTTCTCCTTCTTCTACTTCTTCTGATTCACCCTCCTGACTTCACCTTCTCCTTCTCCTTCTTCTACTTCTTCTGCTTCACCCTCCAGACTTCACCTTCTCCTTCTCCTTCTTCTACTTCTTCTGATTCAACCTCCAGACTTCACCTTCTCCTTCTCCTTCTTCTGCTTCTTCTGCTTCACACTCCAGACTTCACCTTCTCCTTCTCCTTCTTCTGCTTCTTCTGCTGCACCCTCCAGGCTTCACCTTCTCCTTCTCCTTCTTCTGCTTCTTCTGCTTCACCGTCCTGACTTCACCTTCTCCTTCTCCTTCTTCTACTTCTTCTGCTACACCCCCCTGACTTCACCTGCTCCTTCTCCTTCTTCTGCTTCTTCTGATTCACCCTCCTAACTTCACCTTCTCCTTCTCCTTCTTCTGCTTCTTCTGATTCACCCTCCTGACTTCACCTTCTCCTTCTCCTTCTTCTGCTTCTTCTGATTCACCCTCCAGACTTCACCTTCTCCTTCTCCTTCTTCTGCTTCTTCTGATTCACCCTCCAGACTTCACCTTCTCCTTCTCCTTCTTCTGCTTCTTCTGATTCACCCTCCAGACCTCACCTTCTCCTTCCCCTTCTTCTACTTCTTCTGATTCACCCTCCAGACTTCATCTTCTCCTTCTCCTTCTTCTGCTTCTTCTGATTCACCCTCCAGTCTTCACCTTCTCCTTCTCCTTCTTCTGCTTCTTCTGATTCACCCTCCAGACTTCACCTTCTCCTTCTCCTTCTTCTACTTCTTCTGATTCACCCTCCAGACTTCACCTTCTCCTTCTCCTTCTTCTACTTCTTCTGATTCACCCTCCAGTCTTCACCTTCTCCTTCTCCTTCTTCTGTTTCTTCTGCTTCACCCTCCAGACTTCACCTTCTCCTTCTCTTTCTTCTGCTTCTTCTGCTTCACCCTCCAGACTTCACCTTCTCCTTCTCCTTCTTCTGATTCTTCTGATTCACCCTCCAGACTTCACCTTCTCTATCTCCTTCTTCTGATTCACCCTCCTGACTTCACCTTCTCCTTCTCCTTCTTCTACTTCTTCTGATTCACGCTCCTGACTTCACCTTCTCCTTCTCCTTCTTCTACTTCTTCTGCTTCACCCTCCAGACTTCAACTTCTCCTTCTCCTTCTTCTACTTCTTCTGATTCACCCTCCAGACTTCACCTTCTCCTTCTTCTGCTTCTTCTGATTCACCCTCCAGACTTCACCTTCTCCTTCTCCTTCTTCTGCTTCTTCTGATTCACCCTCCAGACTTCACCTTCTCCTTCTCCTTCTTCTACTTCTTCTGATTCACCCTCCAGACTTCACCTTCTCCTTCTCCTTCTTCTGCTTCTTCTGATTCACCCTCCAGACTTTACCTTCTCCTTCTACTTCGTCTACTTCTTCTGATTCACCCTCCAGACTACACCTTCTCCTTCTCCTTCTTCTTCTTCATCTGATTCACCCTCCAGACTTCACCTTCTCCTTCTCCTTCTTCTGTTTCTTCTGATTCACCCTCCAGACTTCATCTTCTCCTTCTCCTTCTTCTACTTCTTCTGATTTACCCTCCAGACTTCACCTTCTCCTTCTCCTTCTTCTACTTCTTCTGATTCACCCTCCAGACTTCATCTTCTCCTTCTCCTTCTACTGCTTCTTCTGATTCACCCTCCAGACTTCACCTTCTCCTTCTCCTTCTTCTGCTTCTTCTTATTCACCCTCCAGACTTCAACTTCTCCTTCTCCTTGTTCTACTTCTTCTGATTCACCCACCAGACTTCACCTTCTCCTTCTCCTTCTTCTACTTCTTCCGATTCACCCTCCAGACTTCATCTTCTCCTTCTCCTTCTTCTGCTTCTTCTGATTCACCCTCCAGACTTCACCTTCTCCTTCTCCTTCTTCTGCTTCTTCTGATTCACCCTCCAGACTTCACCTTCTCCTTCTCCTTCTTCTACTTCTTCTGATTCACCCTCCAGACTTCACCTTCTCCTTCTCCTTCTTCTACTTCTTCTGATTCACCCTCCTGACTTCACCTTCTCCTTCTCCTTCTTCTACTTCTTCTGCTTCACCCTCCAGACTTCACCTTCTCCTTCTCCTTCTTCTACTTCTTCTGATTCAACCTCCAGACTTCACCTTCTCCTTCTCCTTCTTCTGCTTCTTCTGCTTCACACTCCAGACTTCACCTTCTCCTTCTCCTTCTTCTGCTTCTTCTGCTGCGCCCTCCAGGCTTCACCTTCTCCTTCTCCTTCTTCTGCTTCTTCTGCTTCACCGTCCTGACTTCACCTTCTCCTTCTCCTTCTTCTACTTCTTCTGCTACACCCCCCTGACTTCACCTGCTCCTTCTCCTTCTTCTGCTTCTTCTGATTCACCCTCCTAACTTCACCTTCTCCTTCTCCTTCTTCTGCTTCTTCTGATTCACCCTCCTGACTTCACCTTCTCCTTCTCCTTCTTCTGCTTCTTCTGATTCACCCTCCAGACTTCACCTTCTCCTTCTCCTTCTTCTGCTTCTTCTGATTCACCCTCCAGACTTCACCTTCTCCTTCTCCTTCTTCTGCTTCTTCTGATTCACCCTCCAGACCTCACCTTCTCCTTCCCCTTCTTCTACTTCTTCTGATTCACCCTCCAGACTTCATCTTCTCCTTCTCCTTCTTCTGCTTCTTCTGATTCACCCTCCAGTCTTCACCTTCTCCTTCTCCTTCTTCTGCTTCTTCTGATTCACCCTCCAGACTTCACCTTCTCCTTCTCCTTCTTCTACTTCTTCTGATTCACCCTCCAGACTTCACCTTCTCCTTCTCCTTCTTCTGCTTCTTCTGCTTCACCCTCCTGACTTCACCTTCTCCTTCTCCTTCTTCTGCTTCTTCTGATTCACCCTCCAGACTTCACCTTCTCCTTCTCCTTCTTCTGCTTCTTCTGATTCACCCTCCAGACTTCACCTTCTCCTTCTCCTTCTTCTACTTCTTCTGATTCACCCTCCAGACTTCATCTTCTCCTTCTCCTTCTTCTGCTTCTTCTGATTCACCCTCCAGACTTCACCTTCTCCTTCTCCTTCTTCTGCTTCTTCTGATTCACCCTCCAGACATCACCTTCTCCTTCTCCTTCTTCTACTTCTTCTGATTCACCCTCCAGACATCACCTTCTCCTTCTCCTTCTTCTACTTCTTCTGATTCACCCTCCTGACTTCACCTTCTCCTTCTCCTTCTTCTACTTCTTCTGATTCACCCTCCTGACTTCACCTTCTCCTTCTCCTTCTTCTACTTCTTCTGCTTCACCCTCCAGACTTCACCTTCTCCTTCTCCTTCTTCTACTTCTTCTGATTCACCCTTCAGACTTCACCTTCTCCTTCTCCTTTTTCTGCTTCTTCTGATTCACCCTCCAGACTTCACCTTCTCCTTCTCCTTATTCTGCTTCTTCTGATTCACCCTCCAGACTTCACCTTCTCCTTCTCCTTCTTCTGCTTCTTCTGATTCACCCTCCAGACTTCACCTTCTCCTTCTCCTTCTTCTGCTTCTTCTGATTCACCCTCCAGACTTCACCTTCTCCTTCTCCTTCGTCTACTTCTTCTGATTCACCCTCCAGACAACACCTTCTCCTTCTCCTTCTTCTACTTCTTCTGATTCACCCTCCAGACTTCGCCTTCTCCTTCTCCTTCTTCTGCTTCTTCTGATTCACCCTCCTGACTTCACCTGCTCCTTCTCCTTCTTCTACTTCTTCTGGTTCACCCTCCTGACTTCACCTTCTCCTTCTCCTTCTTCTACTTCTTCTGCTTCACCCTCCAGACTTCACCTTCTCCTTCTCCTTCTTCTACTTCTTCTGATTCACCCTCCAGACTTGACCTTCTCCTTCTCCTTCTTCTACTTATTCTGATTCACCCTCCAGACTTCACATTCTCCTTCTCCTTCTTCTGTTTCTTCTGCTTCACCGTCCTGACTTCACCTTCTCCTTCTCCTTCTTCTACTTCTTCTGCTTCATCCCGCTGACATCACCTGCTCCTTCTCCTTCTTCTGCTTCTTCTGATTCACCCTCCTAACTTCACCTTCTCCTTCTCCTTCTTCTGCTTCTTCTGATTCACCCTCCTGACTTCACCTTCTCCTTCTCCTTCTTCTGCTTCTTCCGATTCACCCTCCAGACTTCACCTTCTTCTTCTCCTTCTTCGGCTTCTTCTGATTCACCCTCCAGACTTCACCTTCTCCTTCTCCTTCTTCTGATTCTTCTGATTCACCCTCCAGACTTCACCTTCTCCTTCTCCTTCTTCTGCATCTTCTGATTCACCCTCCTGACTTCACCTTCTCCTTCTCCTTCTTCTACTTCTTCTGATTCACCCTCCTGACTTCACCTTCTCCTTCTCCTTCTTCTACTTCTTCTGCTTCACCCTCCAGACTTCACCTTCTCCTTCTCCTTCTTCTGCTTCTTCTGATTCACCCTCCAGACTTCTCCTTCTCCTTCTCCTTCTTCTGCTTCTTCTGATTCACCCTCCAGACTTCACCTTCTCCTTCTCCTTCTTCTACTTCTTCTGATTCACCCTCCAGACTTCACCTTCTCCTTCTCCTTCTTCTACTTCTTCTGATTCACCCTCCAGTCTTCACCTTCTCCTTCTCCTTCTTCTGTTTCTTCTGCTTCACCCTCCAGACTTCACCTTCTCCTTCTCTTTCTTCTGCTTCTTCTGATTCACCCTCCAGACTTCACCTTCTACTTCTCCTTCTTCTGATTCTTCTGATTCACCCTCCAGACTTCACCTTCTCCTTCTCCTTCTTCTGCTTCTTCTGATTCACCCTCCTGACTTCACCTTCTCCTTCTTCTTCTTCTACTTCTTCTGATTCACCATCCTGACTTCACCTTCTCCTTCTCCTTCTTCTACTTCTTCTGCTTCACCCTCCAGACTTCACCTTCTCCTTCTCCTTCTTCTACTTCTTCTGATTCACCCTCCAGACTTCATCTTCTCCTTCTCCTTCTTCTGCTTCTTCTGATTCACCCTCCAGACTTCACCTTCTCCTTCTCCTTATTCTGCTACTTCTGATTCACCCTCCAGACTTCACCTTCTCCTTCTCCTTATTCTGCTTCTTCTGATTCACCCTCCAGACTTCACCTTCTCCTTCTCCTTCCTCTGCTTCTTCTGATTCACCCTCCAGACTTCACCTTCTCCTTCTCCTTCTTCTGATTCTTCTGATTCACCCTCCAGACTTCACCTTCTCCTTCTCCTTCTTCTGCTTCTTCTGATTCACCCTCCTGACTTCACCTTCTCCTTCTCCTTCTTCTACTTCTTCTGATTCACCCTCCTGACTTCACATTCTCCTTCTCCTTCTTCTACTTCTTCTGATTCACCCTCCAGACTTCACCTTCTCCTTCTCTTTCTTCTGCTTCTTCTGATTCACCCTCCAGACTTCACCTTCTCATTCTCCTTATTCTGCTTCTTCTGATTCACCCTCTAGACTTCACCTTCTCATTCTCCTTCTTCTGCTTCTTCTGATTCACACTCCAGACTTCACCTTCTCCTTCTCCTTCTTCTACTTCTTCTGATTCACCCTCCAGACTTCACCTTCTCCTTCACTTTCTTCTGCTTCTTCTGATTCACCCTCCAGACTTCACCTTCTCCTTCTCCTTCTTCTGATTCTTCTGATTCACCCTCCAGACTTCACCTTCTCCTTCTCCTTCTTCTGCTTCTTCTGATTCACCCTCCTGACTTAACCTTCTCCTTCTCCTTCTTCTACTTCTTCTGATTCACCCTCCTGACTTCACCTTCTCCTTCTCCTTCTTCTACTTCTTCTGCTTCACCCTCCAGACTTCACCTTCTCCTTCTCCTTATTCTACTTCTCCTGATTCACCCTCCAGACTTGACCTTCTCCTTCTCCTTCTTCTACTTCTTCTGATTCACCCTCCAGACTTCACCTTCTCCTTCTCCTTCTTCTGCTTCTTCTGCTTCACCGTCCTGACTTCACCTTCTCCTTCTCCTTCTTCTACTTCTTCTGCTTCATCCCCCTGACATCACCTGCTCCTTCTCCTTCTTCTGCTTCTTCTGATTCACCCTCCTAACTTCACCTTCTCCTTCTCCTTCTTCTGCTTCTTCTGATTCACCCTCCTGACTTCACCTTCTCCTTCTCCTTCTTCTGCTTCTTCTGATTCACCCTCCAGACTTCACCTTCTCCTTCTCTTTCTTCTGCTTCTTCTGATTCACCCTCCAGACTTCACCTTCTCCTTCTCCTTCTTCTGATTCTTCTGATTCACCCTCCAGACTTCACCTTCTCCTTCTCCTTCTTCTGCTTCTTCTGATTCACCCTCCTGACTTCACCTTCTCCTTCTCCTTCTTCTACTTCTTCTGATTCACCCTCCTGACTTCACCTTCTCCTTCTCCTTCTTCTACTTCTTCTGCTTCACCCTGCAGACTTCACCTTCTCCTTCTCCTTCTTCTACTTCTTCTGATTCACCCTCCAGACTTCACCTTCTCCTTCTCCTTCTTTTGCTTCTTCTGCTTCACACTCCAGACTTCACCTTCTCCTTCTCCTTCTTCTGCTTCTTCTGATTCACCCTCCTTACTTCACCTTCTCCTTCTCCTTCTTCTGCTTCTTCTGATTCACCCTCCTGACTTCACCTTCTCCTTCTCCTTATTCTGCTTCTTCTGTTTCACCCTCCAGACTTCACCTTCTCCTTCTCCTTCTTCTGCTTCTTCTGATTCACCCTCCAGACTTCACCTTCTCCTTCTCCTTCTTCTGCTTCTTCTGATTCACCCTCCAGACTTCACCTTCTCCTTCTCCTTCGTCTACTTCTTCTGATTCACCCTCCAGACTACACCTTCTCCTTCTCCTTCTTCTACTTCTTCTGATTCACCCTCCAGACTTCACCTTCTCCTTCTCCTTCTTCTGTTTCTTCTGATTCACCCTCCAGACTTCACCTTCTCCTTCTCCTTCTACTACTTCTTCTGATTCACCCTCCAGACTTCACCTTCTCCTTCTCCTTCTTCTACTTCTTCTGATTCACCCTCCAGACTTCACCTTCTCCTTCTCCTTCTTCTACTTCTTCTGCTTCTCCCTCCAGACTTCACCTTCTCCTTCTCCTTCTTCTGCTTCTTCTGATTCACCCTCCAGACTACACCTTCTCCTTCTCTTTCTTCTGCTTCTTCTGATTCACCCTCCAGACTTCACCTTCTCCTTCTCCTTCTTCTGATTCTTCTGATTCACCCTCCAGACTTCACCTTCTCCTTCTCCTTCTTCTGCTTCTTCTGATTCACCCTCCTGACTTCACCTTCTCCTTCTCCTTCTTCTACTTCTTCTGATTCACCCTCCTGACTTCACCTTCTCCTTCTCCTTCTTCTACTACTTCTGCTTCACCCTCCAGACTTCACCTTCTCCTTCTCCTTCTTCTACTTCTTCTGATTCACCCTCCAGACTTCACCTTCTCCTTCTCCTTCTTCTGATTCTTCTGATTCACCCTCCAGACTTCACCTTCTCCTTCTCCTTCTTCTGCTTCTTCTGATTCACCCTCCTGACTTCACCTTCTCCTTCTCCTTCTTCTACTTCTTCTGATTCACCCTCCTGACTTCACCTTCTCCTTCTCCTTCTTCTACTTCTTCTGATTCACCCTCCAGACTTCACCTTCTCCTTCTCTTTCTTCTGCTTCTTCTGATTCACCCTCCAGACTTCACCTTCTCCTTCTCCTTATTCTGCTTCTTCTGATTCACCCTCTAGACTTCACCTTCTCCTTCTCCTTCTTCTGCTTCTTCTGATTCACACTCCAGACTTCACCTTCTCCTTCTCCTTCTTCTACTTCTTCTGATTCACCCTCCAGACTTCACCTTCTCCTTCTCTTTTTTCTGCTTCTTCTGATTCACCCTCCAGACTTCACCTTCTCCTTCTCCTTCTTCTGATTCTTCTGATTCACCCTCCAGACTTCACCTTCTCCTTCTCCTTCTTCTGCTTCTTCTGATTCACCCTCCTGACTTCACCTTCTCCTTCTCCTTCTTCTACTTCTTCTGATTCACCCTCCAGACTTCACCTTCTCCTTCTACTTCTTCTGCTTCTTCTGATTCACCCTCCAGACTTCACCTTCTCCTTCTCCTTCTTCTGCTTCTTCTGATTCACCAACCAGACTTCACCTTCTCCTTCTCCTTCTTCTGCTTCTTCTGATTCACCCTCCAGACTTCACCTTCTCCTTCTCCTTCTTCTGCTTCTTCTGATTCACCCTCCAGACTTCACCTTCTCCTTCTCCTTCTTCTACTTCTTCTGATTCACCCTCCAGACTTCACCTTCTCCTTCTCCTTCTTTTGCTTCTTCTGATTCACCCTCCAGACTTCACCTTCTCCTTCTCCTTCGTCTACTTCTTCTGATTCACCCTCCAGACTACACCTTCTCCTTCTCCTTCTTCTACTTCTTCTGATTCACCCTCCAGACTTCACCTTCTCCTTCTCCTTCTTCTGTTTCTTCTGATTCACCGTCCAGACTTCACCTTCTCCTTCTCCTTCTTCTACTACTTCTGATTCACCCTCCAGACTTCACCTTCTCCTTCTCCTTCTTCTACTTCATCTGATTCACCCTCCAGACTTCACCTTCTCCTTCTCCTTCTTCTGCTTCTTCTGATTCACCCTCCTGACTCCACCTTCTCCTTCTTCTTCTTCTACTTCTTCTGATTCACCCTCCTGACTTCACCTTCTCCTTCTCCTTCTTCTACTTCTTCTGCTTCACCCGCCAGACTTCACCTTCTCCTTCTCCTTCTTCTACTTCTTCTGATTCACCCTCCAGACTTGACCTTCTCCTTCTCCTTCTTCTACTTATTCTGATTCACCCTCCAGACTTCACCTTCTCCTTCTCCTTCTTCTGCTTCTTCTGCTTCACCGTCC
Organism: Somniosus microcephalus; assembly: GCF_052327205.1. Lineage (NCBI taxonomy): Eukaryota > Metazoa > Chordata > Chondrichthyes > Squaliformes > Somniosidae > Somniosus > Somniosus microcephalus. The sequence continues at coordinate 516,616 of NW_028225232.1, read as the reverse complement.
TGACTTCACCTTCTCCTTCTCCTTCTTCTACTTCTTCTGATTCACCCTCCAGACTTCTCCTTCTCCTTCTCCTTCGTCTACTTCTTCTGATTCACCCTCCAGACTACACCTTCTCCTTCTCCTTCTTCTACTTCTTCTGATTCACCCTCCAGACTTCACCTTCTCCTTCTCCTTCTTCTGTTTCTTCTGATTCACCGTCCAGACTTCACCTTCTCCTTCTCCTTCTTCTACTACTTCTGCTTCACCCTCCAGACTTCACCTTCTCCTTCTCCTTCTTCTACTTCTTCTGATTCACCCTCCAGACTTCATCTTCTCCTTCTCCTTCTTCTGCTTCTTCTGATTCACCCTCCAGACTTCACCTTCTCCTTCTCCTTATTCTGCTACTTCTGATTCACCCTCCAGACTTCACCTTCTCCTTCTCCTTATTCTGCTTCTTCTGATTCACCCTCCAGACTTCACCTTCTCCTTCTCCTTCCTCTGCTTCTTCTGATTCACCCTCCAGACTTCACCTTCTCCTTCTCCTTCTTCTGATTCTTCTGATTCACCCTCCAGACTTCACCTTCTCCTTCTCCTTCTTCTGCTTCTTCTGATTCACCCTCCTGACTTCACCTTCTCCTTCTCCTTCTTCTACTTCTTCTGATTCACCCTCCTGACTTCACATTCTCCTTCTCCTTCTTCTACTTCTTCTGATTCACCCTCCAGACTTCACCTTCTCCTTCTCTTTCTTCTGCTTCTTCTGATTCACCCTCCAGACTTCACCTTCTCATTCTCCTTATTCTGCTTCTTCTGATTCACCCTCTAGACTTCACCTTCTCATTCTCCTTCTTCTGCTTCTTCTGATTCACACTCCAGACTTCACCTTCTCCTTCTCCTTCTTCTACTTCTTCTGATTCACCCTCCAGACTTCACCTTCTCCTTCTCTTTCTTCTGCTTCTTCTGATTCACCCTCCAGACTTCACCTTCTCCTTCTCCTTCTTCTGATTCTTCTGATTCACCCTCCAGACTTCACCTTCTCCTTCTCCTTCTTCTGCTTCTTCTGATTCACCCTCCTGACTTAACCTTCTCCTTCTCCTTCTTCTACTTCTTCTGATTCACCCTCCTGACTTCACCTTCTCCTTCTCCTTCTTCTACTTCTTCTGCTTCACCCTCCAGACTTCACCTTCTCCTTCTCCTTATTCTACTTCACCTGATTCACCCTCCAGACTTGACCTTCTCCTTCTCCTTCTTCTACTTCTTCTGATTCACCCTCCAGACTTCACCTTCTCCTTCTCCTTCTTCTGCTTCTTCTGCTTCACCGTCCTGACTTCACCTTCTCCTTCTCCTTCTTCTACTTCTTCTGCTTCATCCCCCTGACATCACCTGCTCCTGCTCCTTCTTCTGCTTCTTCTGATTCACCCTCCTAACTTCACCTTCTCCTTCTCCTTCTTCTGCTTCTTCTGATTCACCCTCCTGACTTCACCTTCTCCTTCTCCTTCTTCTGCTTCTTCTGATTCACCCTCCAGACTTCACCTTCTCCTTCTCTTTCTTCTGCTTCTTCTGATTCACCCTCCAGACTTCACCTTCTCCTTCTCCTTCTTCTGATTCTTCTGATTCACCCTCCAGACTTCACCTTCTCCTTCTCCTTCTTCTGCTTCTTCTGATTCACCCTCCTGACTTCACCTTCTCCTTCTCCTTCTTCTACTTCTTCTGATTCACCCTCCTGACTTCACCTTCTCCTTCTCCTTCTTCTACTTCTTCTGCTTCACCCTGCAGACTTCACCTTCTCCTTCTCCTTCTTCTACTTCTTCTGATTCACCCTCCAGACTTCACCTTCTCCTTCTCCTTCTTTTGCTTCTTCTGCTTCACACTCCAGACTTCACCTTCTCCTTCTCCTTCTTCTGCTTCTTCTGATTCACCCTCCTTACTTCACCTTCTCCTTCTCCTTCTTCTGCTTCTTCTGATTCACCCTCCTGACTTCACCTTCTCCTTCTCCTTATTCTGCTTCTTCTGTTTCACCCTCCAGACTTCACCTTCTCCTTCTCCTTCTTCTGCTTCTTCTGATTCACCCTCCAGACTTCACCTTCTCCTTCTCCTTCTTCTGCTTCTTCTGATTCACCCTCCAGACTTCACCTTCTCCTTCTCCTTCGTCTACTTCTTCTGATTCACCCTCCAGACTACACCTTCTCCTTCTCCTTCTTCTACTTCTTCTGATTCACCCTCCAGACTTCACCTTCTCCTTCTCCTTCTTCTGTTTCTTCTGATTCACCCTCCAGACTTCACCTTCTCCTTCTCCTTCTACTACTTCTTCTGATTCACCCTCCAGACTTCACCTTCTCCTTCTCCTTCTTCTACTTCTTCTGATTCACCCTCCAGACTTCACCTTCTCCTTCTCCTTCTTCTACTTCTTCTGCTTCTCCCTCCAGACTTCACCTTCTCCTTCTCCTTCTTCTGCTTCTTCTGATTCACCCTCCAGACTACACCTTCTCCTTCTCTTTCTTCTGCTTCTTCTGATTCACCCTCCAGACTTCACCTTCTCCTTCTCCTTCTTCTGATTCTTCTGATTCACCCTCCAGACTTCACCTTCTCCTTCTTCTGCTTCTTCTGATTCACCCTCCTGACTTCACCTTCTCCTTCTCCTTCTTCTACTTCTTCTGATTCACCCTCCTGACTTCACCTTCTCCTTCTCCTTCTTCTACTACTTCTGCTTCACCCTCCAGACTTCACCTTCTCCTTCTCCTTCTTCTACTTCTTCTGATTCACCCTCCAGACTTCACCTTCTCCTTCTCCTTCTTCTGATTCTTCTGATTCACCCTCCAGACTTCACCTTCTCCTTCTCCTTCTTCTGCTTCTTCTGATTCACCCTCCTGACTTCACCTTCTCCTTCTCCTTCTTCTACTTCTTCTGATTCACCCTCCTGACTTCACCTTCTCCTTCTCCTTCTTCTACTTCTTCTGATTCACCCTCCAGACTTCACCTTCTCCTTCTCTTTCTTCTGCTTCTTCTGATTCACCCTCCAGACTTCACCTTCTCCTTCTCCTTATTCTGCTTCTTCTGATTCACCCTCTAGACTTCACCTTCTCCTTCTCCTTCTTCTGCTTCTTCTGATTCACACTCCAGACTTCACCTTCTCCTTCTCCTTCTTCTACTTCTTCTGATTCACCCTCCAGACTTCACCTTCTCCTTCTCTTTTTTCTGCTTCTTCTGATTCACCCTCCAGACTTCACCTTCTCCTTCTCCTTCTTCTGATTCTTCTGATTCACCCTCCAGACTTCACCTTCTCCTTCTCCTTCTTCTGCTTCTTCTGATTCACCCTCCTGACTTCACCTTCTCCTTCTCCTTCTTCTACTTCTTCTGATTCACCCTCCAGACTTCACCTTCTCCTTCTACTTCTTCTGCTTCTTCTGATTCACCCTCCAGACTTCACCTTCTCCTTCTCCTTCTTCTGCTTCTTCTGATTCACCCTCCAGACTTCACCTTCTCCTTCTCCTTCTTCTGCTTCTTCTGATTCACCCTCCAGACTTCACCTTCTCCTTCTCCTTCTTCTGCTTCTTCTGATTCACCCTCCAGATTTCACCTTCTCCTTCTCCTTCTTCTACTTCTTCTGATTCACCCTCCAGACTTCACCTTCTCCTTCTCCTTCTTTTGCTTCTTCTGATTCACCCTCCAGACTTCACCTTCTCCTTCTCCTTCGTCTACTCCTTCTGATCACCCTCCAGACTACACCTTCTCCTTCTCCTTCTTCTACTTCTTCTGATTCACCCTCCAGACTTCACCTTCTCCTTCTCCTTCTTCTGTTTCTTCTGATTCACCGTCCAGACTTCACCTTCTCCTTCTCCTTCTTCTACTACTTCTGATTCACCCTCCAGACTTCACCTTCTCCTTCTCCTTCTTCTACTTCATCTGATTCACCCTCCAGACTTCACCTTCTCCTTCTCCTTCTTCTGCTTCTTCTGATTCACCCTCCTGACTCCACCTTCTCCTTCTTCTTCTTCTACTTCTTCTGATTCACCCTCCTGACTTCACCTTCTCCTTCTCCTTCTTCTACTTCTTCTGCTTCACCCTCCAGACTTCACCTTCTCCTTCTCCTTCTTCTACTTCTTCTGATTCACCCTCCAGACTTGACCTTCTCCTTCTCCTTCTTCTACTTATTCTGATTCACCCTCCAGACTTCACCTTCTCCTTCTCCTTCTTCTGCTTCTTCTGCTTCACCGTCCTGACTTCACCTTCTCCTTCTCCTTCTTCTACTTCTTCTGATTCACCCTCCAGACTTCTCCTTCTCCTTCTCCTTCGTCTACTTCTTCTGATTCACCCTCCAGACTACACCTTCTCCTTCTCCTTCTTCTACTTCTTCTGATTCACCCTCCAGACTTCACCTTCTCCTTCTCCTTCTTCTGTTTCTTCTGATTCACCGTCCAGACTTCACCTTCTCCTTCTCCTTCTCCTACTACTTCTGATTCACCCTCCAGACTTCACCTTCTCCTTCTCCTTCTTCTACTTCTTCTGATTCACCCTCCAGACTTCATCTTCTCCTTCTCCTTCTTCTGCTTCTTCTGATTCACCCTCCAGACTTCACCTTCTCCTTCTCCTTCTTCTGCTTCTTCTGATTCACCCTCCAGACTTCACCTTCTCCTTCTCCTTCTTCTACTTCTTCTGATTCACCCTCCAGACTTCACCTTCTCCTTCTCCTTCTTCTACTTCTTCTGATTCACCCTCCAGTCTTCACCTTCTCCTTCTCCTTCTTCTGTTTCTTCTGCTTCACCCTCCAGACTTCACCTTCTCCTTCTCTTTCTTCTGCTTCTTCTGATTCACCCTCCAGACTTCACCTTCTCCTTCTCCTTCTTCTGATTCTTCTGATCCACCCTCCAGACTTCACCTTCTCCTTCTCCTGCATTTGCTTCTTCTAATTCACCCTCCTGACTTCACCTTCTCCTTCTCCTTCTTCTACTTCTTCTGCTTCACCCTCCAGACTTCACCTTCTCCTTCTCCTTCTTCTACTTCTTCTGATTCACCCTCCAGACTTCATCTTCTCCTTCTCCTTCTTCTGCTTCTTCTGATTCACCCTCCAGACTTCACCTTCTCCTTCTCCTTATTCTGCTTCTTCTGATTCACCCTCCAGACTTCACCTTCTCCTTCTCCTTATTCTGCTTCTTCTGATTCACCCTCCAGACTTCACCTTCTCCTTCTCCTTCGTCTGCTTCTTCTGATTCACCCTCCAGACTTCACCTTCTCCTTCTCCTTCTTCTGATTCTTCTGATTCACCCTTCAGACTTCACCTTCTCCTTCTCCTTCTTCTGCTTCTTCTGATTCACCCTCCTGACTTCACCTTCTCCTTCTCCTTCTTCTACTTCTTCTGATTCACCCTCCAGACTTCACCTTCTCCTTCTCCTTCTTCTGCTTCTTCTGATTCACCCTCCAGACTTCACCTTCTCCTTCTCCTTATTCTGCTTCTTCTGATTCACCCTCCAGACTTCACCTTCTCCTTCTCCTTCTTCTACTTCTTCTGCTTCACCCTCCAGACTTCACCTTCTCCTTCTCCTTCTTCTACTTCTTCTGATTCACCCTCCAGACTTCACCTTCTCCTTCTCCTTCTTCTGCTTCTTCTGATTCACCCTCCAGACTTCACCTTCTCCTTCTCCTTATTCTGCTTCTTCTGATTCACCCTCCAGACTTCACCTTCTCCTTCTCCTGCTTCTGCTTCTTCTGATTCACACTCCAGACTTCACCTTCTCCTACTCCTTCTTCTACTTCTTCTGATTCACCCTCCAGACTTCACCTTCTCCTTCTCTTTCTTCTGCTTCTTCTGATTCACCCTCCAGACTTCACCTTCTCCTTCTCCTTCTTCTGATTCTTCTGATTCACCCTCCAGACTTCACCTTCTTCTTCTCCTTCTTCTGCTTCTTCTGATTCACCCTCCTGACTTCACCTTCTCCTTCTCCTTCTTCTACTTCTTCTGATTCACCCTCCTGACTTCACCTTCTCCTTCTCCTTCTTCTACTTCTTCTGCTTCACCCTCCAGACTTCACCTTCTCCTTCTCCTTCTTCTACTTCTTCTGATTCCCCCTCCAGACTTGACCTTCTCCTTCTCCTTCTTCTACTTCTTCTGATTCACCCTCCAGACTTCACCTTCTCCTTCTCCTTCTTCTGCTTCTTCTGCTTCACCGGCCGGACTTCACCTTCTCCTTCTCCTTCTTCTATTTCTTCTGCTTCATCCCCCTGACATCACCTGCTCCTTCTCCTTCTTCTGCTTCTTCTGATTCACCCTCCTAACTTCACCTTCTCCTTCTCCTTCTTCTGCTTCTTCTGATTCACCCTCCTGACTTCACCTTCTCCTTCTCCTTCTTCTGCTTCTTCTGATTCACCCTCCAGACTTCACCTTCTCCTTCTACTTCTTCTGCTTCTTCTGATTCACCCTCCAGACTTCACCTTCTCCTTCTCCTTCTTCTGCTTCTTCTGATTCACCCTCCAGACCTCACCTTCTCCTTCTCCTTCTTCTACTTCTTCTGATTCACCCTCCAGACTTCATCTTCTCCTTCTCCTTCTTCTGCTTCTTCTGATTCACCCTCCAGACTTCACCTTCTCCTTCTCCTTCTTCTGCTTCTTCTGATTCACCCTCCAGACATCACCTTCTCATTCTCCTTCTTCTACTTCTTCTGATTCACCCTCCAGACTTCACCTTCTCCTTCTCCTTCTTCTACTTCTTCTGATTCACCCTCCAGTCTTCACCTTCTCCTTCTCCTTCTTCTACTTCTTCTGATTCACCCTACAGACTTCACCTTCTCCTTCTCTTTCTTCTGCTTCTTCTGATTCGCCCTCCAGACTTCACCTTCTCCTTCTCCTTCTTCTGATTCTTCTGATTCACCCTCCAGACTTCACCTTCTCCTTCTCCTTCTTCTGCTTCTTCTGATTCACCCTCCTGACTTAACCTTCTCCTTCTCCTTCTTCTACTTCTTCTGATTCACCCTCCTGACTTCACCTTCTCCTTCTCCTTCTTCTACTTCTTCTGCTTCACCCTCCAGACTTCACCTTCTCCTTCTCCTTATTCTACTTCTCCTGATTCACCCTCCAGACTTGACCTTCTCCTTCTCCTTCTTCTACTTCTTCTGATTCACCCTCCAGACTTCACCTTCTCCTTCTCCTTCTTCTGCTTCTTCTGCTTCACCGTCCTGACTTCACCTTCTCCTTCTCCTTCTTCTACTTCTTCTGCTTCATCCCCCTGACATCACCTGCTCCTTCTCCTTCTTCTGCTTCTTCTGATTCACCCTCCTAACTTCACCTTCTCCTTCTCCTTCTTCTGCTTCTTCTGATTCACCCTCCTGACTTCACCTTCTCCTTCTCCTTCTTCTGCTTCTTCTGATTCACCCTCCAGACTTCACCTTCTCCTTCTCTTTCTTCTGCTTCTTCTGATTCACCCTCCAGACTTCACCTTCTCCTTCTCCTTCTTCTGATTCTTCTGATTCACCCTCCAGACTTCACCTTCTCCTTCTCCTTCTTCTGCTTCTTCTGATTCACCCTCCTGACTTCACCTTCTCCTTCTCCTTCTTCTACTTCTTCTGATTCACCCTCCTGACTTCACCTTCTCCTTCTCCTTCTTCTACTTCTTCTGCTTCACCCTCCAGTCTTCACCTTCTCCTTCTCCTTCTACTACTTCTTCTGATTCACCCTCCAGACTTCACCTTCTCCTTCTCCTTCTTCTACTTCTTCTGATTCACCCTCCAGACTTCACCTTCTCCTTCTCCTTCTTCTACTTCTTCTGCTTCTCCCTCCAGACTTCACCTTCTCCTTCTCCTTCTTCTGCTTCTTCTGATTCACCCTCCAGACTACACCTTCTCCTTCTCTTTCTTCTGCTTCTTCTGATTCACCCTCCAGACTTCACCTTCTCCTTCTCCTTCTTCTGATTCTTCTGATTCACCCTCCAGACTTCACCTTCTCCTTCTCCTTCTTCTGCTTCTTCTGATTCACCCTCCTGACTTCACCTTCTCCTTCTCCTTCTTCTACTTCTTCTGATTCACCCTCCTGACTTCACCTTCTCCTTCTCCTTCTTCTACTACTTCTGCTTCACCCTCCAGACTTCACCTTCTCCTTCTCCTTCTTCTACTTCTTCTGATTCACCCTCCAGACTTCACCTTCTCCTTCTCCTTCTTCTGATTCTTCTGATTCACCCTCCAGACTTCACCTTCTCCTTCTCCTTCTTCTGCTTCTTCTGATTCACCCTCCTGACTTCACCTTATCCTTCTCCTTCTTCTACTTCTTCTGATTCACCCTCCTGACTTCACCTTCTCCTTCTCCTTCTTCTACTTCTTCTGATTCACCCTCCAGACTTCACCTTCTCCTTCTCTTTCTTCTGCTTCTTCTGATTCACCCTCCAGACTTCACCTTCTCCTTCTCCTTATTCTGCTTCTTCTGATTCACCCTCTAGACTTCACCTTCTCCTTCTCCTTCTTCTGCTTCTTCTGATTCACACTCCAGACTTCACCTTCTCCTTCTCCTTCTTCTACTTCTTCTGATTCACCCTCCAGACTTCACCTTCTCCTTCTCTTTTTTCTGCTTCTTCTGATTCACCCTCCAGACTTCACCTTCTCCTTCTCCTTCTTCTGATTCTTCTGATTCACCCTCCAGACTTCACCTTCTCCTTCTCCTTCTTCTGCTTCTTCTGATTCACCCTATTGACTTCACCTTCTCCTTCTCCTTCTTCTACTTCTTCTGATTCACCCTCCAGACTTCACCTTCTCCTTCTACTTCTTCTGCTTCTTCTGATTCACCCTCCAGACTTCACCTTCTCCTTCTCCTTCTTCTGCTTCTTCTGATTCACCCTCCAGACTTCACCTTCTCCTTCTCCTTCTTCTGCTTCTTCTGATTCACCCTCCAGACTTCACCTTCTCCTTCTCCTTCTTCTGCTTCTTCTGATTCACCCTCCAGACTTCACCTTCTCCTTCTCCTTCTTCTACTTCTTCTGATTCACCCTCCAGACTTCACCATCTCCTTCTCCTTCTTTTGCTTCTTCTGATTCACCCTCCAGACTTCACCTTCTCCTTCTCCTTCGTCTACTTCTTCTGATTCACCCTCCAGACTACACCTTCTCCTTCTCCTTCTTCTACTTCTTCTGATTCACCCTCCAGACTTCACCTTCTCCTTCTCCTTCTTCTGTTTCTTCTGATTCACCGTCCAGACTTCACCTTCTCCTTCTCCTTCTTCTACTACTTCTGATTCACCCTCCAGACTTCACCTTCTCCTTCTCCTTCTTCTACTTCTTCTGATTCACCCTCCAGACTTCACCTTCTCCTTCTCCTTCTTCTGCTTCTTCTGATTCACCCTCCTGACTCCACCTTCTCCTTCTTCTTCTTCTACTTCTTCTGATTCACCCTCCTGACTTCACCTTCTCCTTCTCCTTCTTCTACTTCTTCTGCTTCACCCTCCAGACTTCACCTTCTCCTTCTCCTTCTTCTACTTCTTCTGATTCACCCTCCAGACTTGACCTTCTCCTTCTCCTTCTTCTACTTATTCTGATTCACCCTCCAGACTTCACCTTCTCCTTCTCCTTCTTTTACTTCTTCTGCTTCACCGTCCTGACTTCACCTTCTCCTTCTCCTTCTTCTACTTCTTCTGATTCACCCTCCAGACTTCTCCTTCTCCTTCTCATTCGTCTACTTCTTCTGATTCACCCTCCAGACTACACCTTCTCCTTCTCCTTCTTCTACTTCTTCTGATTCACCCTCCAGACTTCACCTTCTCCTTCTCCTTCTTCTGTTTCTTCTGATTCACCGTCCAGACTTCACCTTCTCCTTCTCCTTCTTCTACTACTTCTGATTCACCCTCCAGACTTCACCTTCTCCTTCTCCTTCTTCTACTTCTTCTGATTCACCCTCCAGACTTCATCTTCTCCTTCTCCTTCTTCTGCTTCTTCTGATTCACCCTCCAGACTTCACCTTCTCCTTCTCCTTCTTCTGCTTCTTCTGATTCACCCTCCAGACTTCACCTTCTCCTTCTCCTTCTTCTACTTCTTCTGATTCACCCTCCAGACTTCACCTTCTCCTTCTCCTTCTTCTACTTCTTCTGATTCACCCTCCAGTCTTCACCTTCTCCTTCTCCTTCTTCTGTTTCTTCTGCTTCACCCTCCAGACTTCACCTTCTCCTTCTCTTTCTTCTGCTTCTTCTGATTCACCCTCCAGACTTCACCTTCTCCTTCTCCTTCTTCTGATTCTTCTGATTCACCCTCCAGACTTCACCTTCTCCTTCTCCTTCATTTGCTTCTTCTAATTCACCCTCCTGACTTCACCTTCTCCTTCTCCTTCTTCTACTTCTTCTGCTTCACCCTCCAGACTTCACCTTCTCCTTCTCCTTCTTCTACTTCTTCTGATTCACCCTCCAGACTTCATCTTCTCCTTCTCCTTCTTCTGCTTCTTCTGATTCACCCTCCAGACTTCACCTTCTCCTTCTCCTTATTCTGCTTCTTCTGATTCACCCTCCAGACTTCACCTTCTCCTTCTCCTTATTCTGCTTCTTCTGATTCACCCTCCAGACTTCACCTTCTCCTTCTCCTTCCTCTGCTTCTTCTGATTCACCCTCCAGACTTCACCTTCTCCTTCTCCTTCTTCTGATTCTTCTGATTCACCCTCCAGACTTCACCTTCTACTTCTCCTTCTTCTGCTTCTTCTGATTCACCCTCCTGACTTCACCTTCTCCTTCTCCTACTTCTACTTCTTCTGATTCACCCTCCTGACTTCACCTTCTCCTTCTCCTTCTTCTACTTCTTCTGCTTCACCCTCCAGACTTCACCTTCTCCTTCTCCTTCTTCTACTTCTTCTGATTCACCCTCCAGACTTCACCTTCTCCTTCTCCTTCTTCTGGTCCTTCTGATTCACCCTCCAGACTTCACCTTCTCCTTCTCCTTATTCTGCTTCTTCTGATTCACCCTCCAGACTTCACCTTCTCCTTCTCCTGCTTCTGCTTCTTCTGATTCACACTCCAGACTTCACCTTCTCCTACTCCTTCTTCTACTTCTTCTGATTCACCCTCCAGACTTCACCTTCTCCTTCTCTTTCTTCTGCTTCTTCTGATTCACCCTCCAGACTTCACCTTCTCCTTCTCCTTCTTCTGATTCTTCTGATTCACCCTCCAGACTTCACCTTCTTCTTCTCCTTCTTCTGCTTCTTCTGATTCACCCTCCTGACTTCACCTTCTCCTTCTCCTTCTTCTACTTCTTCTGATACACCCTCCTGACTTCACCTTCTCCTTCTCCTTCTTCTACTTCTTCTGCTTCACCCTCCAGACTTCACCTTCTCCTTCTCCTTCTTCTACTTCTTCTGATTCCCCCTCCAGACTTGACCTTCTCCTTCTCCTTCTTCTACTTCTTCTGATTCACCCTCCAGACTTCACCTTCTCCTTCTCCTTCTTCTGCTTCTTCTGCTTCACCGGCCGGACTTCACCTTCTCCTTCTCCTTCTTCTATTTCTTCTGCTTCATCCCCCTGACATCACCTGCTCCTTCTCCTTCTTCTGCTTCTTCTGATTCACCCTCCTAACTTCACCTTCTCCTTCTCCTTCTTCTGCTTCTTCTGATTCACCCTCCTGACTTCACCTTCTCCTTCTCCTTCTTCTGCTTCTTCTGATTCACCCTCCAGACTTCACCTTCTCCTTCTACTTCTTCTGCTTCTTCTGATTCACCCTCCAGACTTCACCTTCTCCTTCTCCTTCTTCTGCTTCTTCTGATTCACCCTCCAGACCTCACCTTCTCCTTCTCCTTCTTCTACTTCTTCTGATTCACCCTCCAGACTTCATCTTCTCCTTCTCCTTCTTCTGCTTCTTCTGATTCACCCTCCAGACTTCACCTTCTCCTTCTCCTTCTTCTGCTTCTTCTGATTCACCCTCCAGACATCACCTTCTCATTCTCCTTCTTCTACTTCTTCTGATTCACCCTCCAGACTTCACCTTCTCCTTCTCCTTCTTCTACTTCTTCTGATTCACCCTCCAGTCTTCACCTTCTCCTTCTCCTTCTTCTGTTTCTTCTGCTTCACCCTCCAGACTTCACCTTCTCCTTCTCTTTCTTCTGCTTCTTCTGATTCACCCTCCAGACTTCACCTTCTCCTTCTCCTTCTTCTGATTCTTCTGATTCACCCTCCAGACTTCACCTTCTCCTTCTCCTTCTTTTGCTTCTTCTGATTCACCCTCCTGACTTCACCTTCTCCTTCTCCTTCTTCTACTTCTTCTGATTCACCCTCCTGACTTCACCTTCTCCTTCTCCTTCTTCTACTTCTTCTGCTTCACCCTCCAGACTTCACCTTCTCCTTCTCCTTCTTCTACTTCTTCTGATTCACCCTTCAGACTTCACCTTCTCCTTCTCCTTTTTCTGCTTCTTCTGATTCACCCTCCAGACTTCACCTTCTCCTTCTCCTTATTCTGCTTGTTCTGATTCACCCTCCAGACTTCACCTTCTCCTTCTCCTTCTTCTGCTTCTTCAGATTCACCCTCCAGACTTCACCTTCTCCTTCTCCTTCTTCTGCTTCTTCTGATTCACCCTCCAGACTTCACCTTCTCCTTCTCCTTCGTCTACTTCTTCTGATTCACCCTCCAGACAACACCTTCTCCTTCTCCTTCTTCTACTTCTTCTGATTCACCCTCCAGACTTCACCTTCTCCTTCTCCTTCTTCTGCTTCTTCTGATTCACTCTCCTGACTTCACCTTCTCCTTCTCCTTCTTCTACTTCTTCTGGTTCACCCTCCTGACTTCACCTTGTCCTTCTCCTTCATCTACTTCTTCTGCTTCACCCTCCAGACTTCACCTTCTCCTTCTCCTTCTTCTGCTTCTTCTGATTCACCCTCCAGACTTCACCTTCTCCTTCTCCTTCGTCTACTTCTTCTGATTCACCCTCCAGACAACACCTTCTCCTTCTCCTTCTTCTACTTCTTCTGATTCACCCTCCAGACTTCACCTTCTCCTTCTCCTTCTTCTACTTCTTCTGATTCACCCTCCAGTCTTCACCTTCTCCTTCTCCTTCTTCTGTTTCTTCTGCTTCACCCTCCAGACTTCACCTTCTCCTTCTCTTTCTTCTGCTTCTTCTGATTCACCCTCCAGACTTCACCTTCTCCTTCTCCTTCTTCGGCTTCTTCTGATTCACCCTCCAGACTTCACCTTCTCCTTCTCCTTCTTCTGATTCTTCTGATTCACCCTCCAGACTTCACCTTCTCCTTCTCCTTCTTCTGCTTCTTCTGATTCACCCTCCTGACTTCACCTTCTCCTTCTCCTTCTTCTACTTCTTCTGATTCACCCTCCTGACTTCACCTTCTCCTTCTCCTTCTTCTACTTCTTCTGCTTCACCCTCCAGACTTCACCTTCTCCTTCTCCTTCTTCTGCTTCTTCTGATTCACCCTCCAGACTTCTCCTTCTCCTTCTCCTTCTTCTGCTTCTTCTGATTCACCCTCCAGACTTCACCTTCTCCTTCTCCTTCTTCTACTTCTTCTGATTCACCCTCCAGACTTCACCTTCTCCTTCTCCTTCTTCTACTTCTTCTGATTCACCCTCCAGTCTTCACCTTCTCCTTCTCCTTCTTCTGTTTCTTCTGCTTCACCCTCCAGACTTCACCTTCTCCTTCTCTTTCTTCTGCTTCTTCTGATTCACCCTCCAGACTTCACCTTCTACTTCTCCTTCTTCTGATTCTTCTGATTCACCCTCCAGACTTCACCTTCTCCTTCTCCTTCTTCTGCTTCTTCTGATTCACCCTCCTGACTTCACCTTCTCCTTCTTCTTCTTCTACTTCTTCTGATTCACCCTCCTGACTTCACCTTCTCCGTCTCCTTCTTCTACTTCTTCTGCTTCACCCTCCAGACTTCACCTTCTCCTTCTCCTTCTTCTACTTCTTCTGATTCACCCTCCAGACTTCATCTTCTCCTTCTCCTTCTTCTGCTTCTTCTGATTCACCCTCCAGACTTCACCTTCTCCTTCTCCTTCTTCTGCTTCTTCTGATTCACCCTCCAGACTTCACCTTCTCCTTCTCCTTATTCTGCTTCTTCTGATTCACCCTCCAGACTTCACCTTCTCCTTCTCCTTCCTCTGCTTCTTCTGATTCACCCTCCAGACTTCACCTTCTCCTTCTCCTTCTTCTGATTCTTCTGATTCACCCTCCAGACTTCACCTTCTCCTTCTCCTTCTTCTGCTTCTTCTGATTCACCCTCCTGACTTCACCTTCTCCTTCTCCTTCTTCTACTTCTTCTGATTCACCCTCCTGACTTCACCTTCTCCTTCTCCTTCTTCTACTTCTTCTGCTTCACCCTCCAGACTTCACCTTCTCCTTCTCCTTCTTCTACTTCTTCTGATTCACCCTCCAGACTTCACCTTCTCCTTCTCCTTCTTCTGCTTCTTCTGATTCACCCTCCAGACTTCACCTTCTCCTTCTCCTTATTCTGCTTCTTCTGATTCACCCTCTAGACCTCACCTTCTCCTTCTCCTTCTTCTGCTTCTTCTGATTCACACTCCAGACTTCACCTTCTCCTTCTCCTTCTTCTACTTCTTCTGATTCACCCTCCAGACTTCACCTTCTCCTTCTCTTTCTTCTGCTTCTTCTGATTCACCCTCCAGACTTCACCTTCTCCTTCTCCTTCTTCTGATTCTTCTGATTCACCCTCCAGACTTCACCTTCTCCTTCTCCTTCTTCTGCTTCTTCTGATTCACCCTCCTGACTTCACCTTCTCCTTCTCCTTCTTCTACTTCTTCTGATTAACCCTCCTGACTTCACCTTCTCCTTCTCCTTCATCTACTTCTTCTGCTTCACCCTCCAGACTTCACCTTCTCCTTCTCCTTATTCTACTTCTTCTGATTCACCCTCCAGACTTGACCTTCTCCTTCTCCTTCTTCTACTTCTTCTGATTCACCCTCCAGACTTCACCTTCTCCTTCTCCTTCTTCTGCTTCTTCTGCTTCACCGTCCTGACTTCACCTTCTCCTTCTCCTTCTTCTACTTCTTCTGCTTCATCCCCCTGACATCACCTGCTCCTTCTCCTTCTTCTGCTTCTTCTGATTCACCCTCCAGACTTCACCTTCTCCTTCTCCTTCTTCTCCTTCTTCTGCTTCTTCTGATTCACCCTCCTGACTTCACCTTCTCCTTCTCCTTATTCTGCTTCTTCTGTTTCACCCTCCAGACTTCACCTTCTCCTTCTCCTTCTTCTGCTTCTTCTGATTCACCCTCCAGACTTCACCTTCTCCTTCTCCTTCTTCTGCTTCTTCTGATTCACCCTCCAGACTTCACCTTCTCCTTCTCCTTCTTCTACTTCTTCTGATTCACCCTCCAGACTTCACCTTCTCCTTCTCCTTCTTCTGCTTCTCCTGGTTCACCCTCCAGACTTCACCTTCTCCTCCTCCTACTTCTGCTTCTTCTGATTCACCCTCCAGACTTCACCTTCTCCTTCTCCTTATTCTGCTTCTTCTGATTCACCCTCTAGACTTCACCTTCTCCTTCTCCTTCTTCTGCTTCTTCTGATTCACACTCCAGACTTCACCTTCTCCTTCTCCTTCTTCTACTTCTTCTGGTTCATCCTCCAGACTTCACCTTCTCCTTCTCTTTCTTCTGCTTCTTCTGATTCACCCTCCAGACTTCACCTTCTCCTTCTCCTTCTTCTGATTTTTCTGATTCACCCTCCAGACTTCACCTTCTCCTTCTCCTTCTTCTGCTTCTTCTGATTCACCCTCCTGACTTCAACTTCTCCTACTCCTTCTTCTACTTCTTCTGATTCACCCTCCTGACTTCACCTTCTCCTTCTCCTTCTTCTACTTCTTCTGATTCACCCTCCAGACTTGACCTTCTCCTTCTCCTTCTTCTACTTCTTCTGATTCACCCTCCAGATTTCACCTTCTCCTTCTCCTTCTTCTGCTTCTTCTGCTTCACCGTCCTGACTTCACCTTCTCCTTCTCCTTCTTCTACTTCTTCTGCTTCATCCCCCTGACATCACCTGCTCCTTCTCCTTCTTCTGCTTCTTCTGATTCACCCTCCTAACTTCACCTTCTCCTTCTCCTTCTTCTGCTTCTTCTGATTCACCCTCCTGACTTCACCTTCTCCTTCTCCTTCTTCTGCTTCTTCTGATTCACCCTCCAGACTTCACCTTCTCCTTCTCTTTCTTCTGCTTCTTCTGATTCACCCTCCAGACTTCACCTTCTCCTTCTCCTTCTTCTGATTCTTCTGATTCACCCTCCAGACTTCACCTTCTCCTTCTCCTTCTTCTGCTTCTTCTGATTCACCCTCCTGACTTCACCTTCTCCTTCTTCTACTTCTTCTGATTCACCCTCCTGACTTCACCTTCTCCTTCTCCTTCTTCTACTTCTTCTGCTTCACCCTCCAGACTTCACCTTCTCCTTCTCCTTATTCTACTTCTTCTGATTCACCCTCCAGACTTCACCTTCTCCTTCTCCTTCTTTTGCTTCTTCTGCTTCACACTCCAGACTTCACCTTCTCCTTCTCCTTCTTCTGCTTCTTCTGATTCACCCTCCTTACTTCACCTTCTCCTTCTCCTTCTTCTGCTTCTTCTGATTCACCCTCCTGACTTCACCTTCTCCTTCTCCTTATTCTGCTTCTTCTGTTTCACCCTCCAGACTTCACCTTCTCCTTCTCCTTCTTCTGCTTCTTCTGACTCACCCTCCAGACTTCACCTTCTCCTTCTCCTTCTTCTGCTTCTTCTGATTCACCCTCCAGACTTCACCTTCTCCTTCTCCTTCTTCTACTTCTTCTGATTCACACTCCAGACTTCACCTTCTCCTTCTCCTTCTTCTGCTTCTTCTGATTCACCCTCCAGACTTCACCTTCTCCTTCTCCTTCGTCTACTTCTTCTGATTCACCCTCCAGACTACACCTTCTCCTTCTCCTTCTTCTACTTCTTCTGATTTACCCTCCAGACTTCACCTTCTCCTTCTCCTTCTTCTGTTTCTTCTGATTCACCCTCCAGACTTCACCTTCTCCTTCTCCTTCTTCTACTTCTTCTGATTCACCCTCCAGACTTCACCTTCTCCTTCTCCTTCTTCTACTTCTTCTGCTTCTCCCTCCAGACTTCACCTTTCTCTTCTCCTTCTTCTGCTTCTTCTGATTCACCCTCCAGACTTCACCTTCTCCTTCTCTTTCTTCTGCTTCTTCTGATTCTCCCTCCAGACTTCACCTCCTCCTTCTCCTTCTTCTGATTCTTCTGATTCACCCTCCAGACTTCACCTTCTCCTTCTCCTTCTTCTGCTTCTTCTGATTCACCCTCCTGACTTCACCTTCTCCTTCTCCTTCTTCTACTTCTTCTGATTCACCCTCCTGACTTCACCTTCTCCTTCTCCTTCTTCTACTTCTTCTGCTTCACCCTCCAGACTTCACCTCCTCCTTCTCCTTCTTCTACTTCTTCTGATTCACCCTCCAGACTTCACCTTCTCCTACTCCTTCTTTTGCTTCTTCTGCTTCACACTCCAGACTTCACCTTCTCCTTCTCCTTCTTCTGCTTCTTCTGATTCACACTCCTTACTTCACCTTCTCCTTCTCCTTCTTCTGCTTCTTCTGATTCACCCTCCTGACTTCACCTTCTCCTTCTCCTTATTCTGCTTCTTCTGTTTCACCCTCCAGACTTCACCTTCTCCTTCTCCTTCTTCTGCTTCTTCTGATTCACCCTCCAGACTTCACCTTCTCCTTCTCCTTCTTCTGCTTCTTCTGATTCACCCTCCAGACTTCACCTTCTCCTTCTCCTTCTTCTACTTCTTCTGATTCACCCTCCAGACTTCACCTTCTCCTTCTCCTTCTTCTACTTCTTCTGCTTCTCCCTCCAGACTTCACCTTCTCCTTCTCCTTCTTCTGCTTCTTCTGATTCACCCTCCAGACTTCACCTTCTCCTTCTCCTTCTTCTGATTCTTCTGATTCACCCTCCAGACTTCACCTTCTCCTTCTCCTTCTTCTGCTTCTTATGATTCACCCTCCTGACTTCATCTTCTCCTTCTCCTTCTTCTACTTCTTCTGATTCACCCTCCTGACTTCACCTTCTCCTGCTCCTTCTTCTACTTCTTCTGCTTCACCCTCCAGACTTCACCTTCTCCTTCTCCTTCTTCTACTTCTTCTGATTCACCCTTCAGACTTCACCTTCTCCTTCTCCTTTTTCTGCTTCTTCTGATTCACCCTCCAGACTTCACCTTCTCCTTCTCCTTATTCTGCTTCTTCTGATTCACCCTCCAGACTTCACCTTCTCCTTCTCCTTCTTCTGCTTCTTCTGATTCACCCTCCAGACTTCACCTTCTCCTTCTCCTTCTTCTGCTTCTTCTGATTCACCCTCCAGACTTCACCTTCTCCTTCTCCTTCGTCTTCTTCTTCTGATTCACCCTCCAGACTACACCTTCTCCTTCTCCTTCTTCTACTTCTTCTGATTCACCCTCCAGACTTCACCTTCTCCTTCTCCTTCTTCTGTTTCTTCTGATTCACCGTCCAGACTTCACCTTCTCCTTCTCCTTCTTCTACTACTTCTGATTCACCCTCCAGACTTCACCTTCTCCTTCTCCTTCTTCTACTTCTTCTGATTCACCCTCCAGACTTCATCTTCTCCTTCTCCTTCTTCTGCTTCTTCTGATTCACCCTCCAGACTTCACCTTCTCCTTCTCCTTCTTCTGCTTCTTCTGATTCACCCTCCAGACTTCACCTTCTCCTTCTCCTTCTTCTACTTCTTCTGATTCACCCTCCAGTCTTCACCTTCTCCTTCTCCTTCTTCTGTTTCTTCTGCTTCACCCTCCAGACTTCACCTTCTCCTTCTCTTTCTTCTGCATCTTCTGATTCACCCTCCAGACTTCACCTTCTACTTCTCCTTCTTCTGATTCTTCTGATTCACCCTCCAGACTTCACCTTCTCCTTCTCCTTCTTCTGCTTCTTCTGATTCACCCTCCTGACTTCACCTTCTCCTACTTCTTCTTCTACTTCTTCCGATACACCCTCCTGACTTCACCTTCTCCTTCTCCTTCTTCTACTTCTTCTGCTTCACCCTCCAGACTTCACCTTCTCCTTCTCCTTCTTCTACTTCTTCTGATTCACCCTCCAGACTTTATCTTCTCCTTCTCCTTCTTCTGCTTCTTCTGATTCACCCTCCAGACTTCACCTTCTCCTTCTCCTTATTCTGCTTCTTCTGATTCACCCTCCAGACTTCACCTTCTCCTTCTCCTTATTCTGCTTCTTCTGATTCACCCTCCAGACTTCACCTTCTCCTTCTCCTTCCTCTGCTTCTTCTGATTCACCCTCCAGACTTCACCTTCTCCTTCTCCTTCTTCTGTTTCTTCTGCTTCACCCTCCAGACTTCACCTTCTCCTTCTCTTTCTTCTGCTTCTTCTGCTTCACCCTCCAGACTTCACCTTCTCCTTCTCCTTCTTCTGATTCTTCTGATTCACCCTCCAGACTTCACCTTCTCTATCTCCTTCTTCTGCTTCTTCTGATTCACCCTCCTGACTTCACCTTCTCCTTCTCCTTCTTCTACTTCTTCTGATTCACCCTCCTGACTTCACCTTCTCCTTCTCCTTCTTCTACTTCTTCAGCTTCACCCTCCAGACTTCACCTTCTCCTTCTCCTTCTTCTACTTCTTCTGATTCACCCTCCAGACTTCACCTTCTCCTTCTCCTTCTTCTGCTTCTTCTGATTCACCCTCCAGACTTCACCTTCTCCTTCTCCTTATTCTGCTTCTTCTGATTCACCCTCCAGACTTCACCTTCTCCTTCTCCTTCTTCTGCTTCTTCTGATTCACCCTCCAGACTTCACCTTCTCCTTCTCCTTCTTCTGCTTCTTCTGATTCACCCTCCAGACTTCACCTTCTCCTTCTCCTTCTTCTGCTTCTTCTGATTCACCCTCCAGACTTCACCTTCTCCTTCTCCTTCTTCTACTTCTTCTGATTCACCCTCCAGACTTCACCTTCTCCTTCTCCTTCTTCTGCTTCTTCTGATTCACCCTCCTGACTTCACCTTCTCCTTCTCCTTCTTCTACATCTTCTGATTCACCCTCCTGACTTCACCTTCTCCTTCTCCTTCTTCTACTTCTTCTGCTTCACCCTCCAGACTTCACCTTCTCCTTCTCCTTCTTCTACTTCTTCTGATTCACCTTCCAGACTTCACCTTCTCCTTCTCCTTCTTCTACTTCTTCTGATTCACCCTCCAGACTTCACCTTCTCCTTCTCCTTCTTCTACTTCTTCTGATTCACCCTCCAGACTTCACCTTCGACTTCTCCTTCTTCTGCTTCTTCTGATTCACCCTCCAGACTTCACCTTCTCCTTCTCCTTATTCTGCTTCTTCTGAATCACCCTCCAGACTTCACCTTCTCCTTCTCCTTCTTCTGCTTCTTCTGATTCACCCTCCTTACTTCACCTTCTCCTTCTCCTTCTTCTGCTTCTTCTGATTCACCCTCCTGACTTCACCTTCTCCTTCTCCTTCTTCTGCTTCTTCTGCTTCACCGTCCTGACTTCACCTTCTCCTTCTCCTTCTTCTACTTCTTCTGCTTCATCCCCCTGACATCACCTGCTCCTTCTCCTTCTTCTGCTTCTTCTGATTCACCCTCCTAACTTCACCTTCTCCTTCTCCTTCTTCTGCTTCTTCTGATTCACCCTCCTGACTTCACCTTCTCCTTCTCCTTCTTCTGCTTCTTCTGATTCACCCTCCAGACTTCACCTTCTCCTTCTCTTTCTTCTGCTTCTTCTGATTCACCCTCCAGACTTCACCTTCTCCTTCTCCTTCTTCTGATTCTTCTGATTCACCCTCCAGACTTCACCTTCTCCTTCTCCTTCTTCTGCTTCTTCTGATTCACCCTCCTGACTTCACCTTCTCCTTCTTCTACTTCTTCTGATTCACCCTCCTGACTTCACCTTCTCCTTCTCCTTCTTCTACTTCTTCTGCTTCACCCTCCAGACTTCACCTTCTCCTTCTCCTTATTCTACTTCTTCTGATTCACCCTCCAGACTTCACCTTCTCCTTCTCCTTCTTTTGCTTCTTCTGCTTCACACTCCAGACTTCACCTTCTCCTTCTCCTTCTTCTGCTTCTTCTGATTCACCCTCCTTACTTCACCTTCTCCTTCTCCTTCTTCTGCTTCTTCTGATTCACCCTCCTGACTTCACCTTCTCCTTCTCCTTATTCTGCTTCTTCTGTTTCACCCTCCAGACTTCACCTTCTCCTTCTCCTTCTTCTGCTTCTTCTGACTCACCCTCCAGACTTCACCTTCTCCTTCTCCTTCTTCTGCTTCTTCTGATTCACCCTCCAGACTTCACCTTCTCCTTCTCCTTCTTCTACTTCTTCTGATTCACACTCCAGACTTCACCTTCTCCTTCTCCTTCTTCTGCTTCTTCTGATTCACCCTCCAGACTTCACCTTCTCCTTCTCCTTCGTCTACTTCTTCTGATTCACCCTCCAGACTACACCTTCTCCTTCTCCTTCTTCTACTTCTTCTGATTTACCCTCCAGACTTCACCTTCTCCTTCTCCTTCTTCTGTTTCTTCTGATTCACCCTCCAGACTTCACCTTCTCCTTCTCCTTCTTCTACTTCTTCTGATTCACCCTCCAGACTTCACCTTCTCCTTCTCCTTCTTCTACTTCTTCTGCTTCTCCCTCCAGACTTCACCTTTCTCTTCTCCTTCTTCTGCTTCTTCTGATTCACCCTCCAGACTTCACCTTCTCCTTCTCTTTCTTCTGCTTCTTCTGATTCTCCCTCCAGACTTCACCTCCTCCTTCTCCTTCTTCTGATTCTTCTGATTCACCCTCCAGACTTCACCTTCTCCTTCTCCTTCTTCTGCTTCTTCTGATTCACCCTCCTGACTTCACCTTCTCCTTCTCCTTCTTCTACTTCTTCTGATTCACCCTCCTGACTTCACCTTCTCCTTCTCCTTCTTCTACTTCTTCTGCTTCACCCTCCAGACTTCACCTCCTCCTTCTCCTTCTTCTACTTCTTCTGATTCACCCTCCAGACTTCACCTTCTCCTACTCCTTCTTTTGCTTCTTCTGCTTCACACTCCAGACTTCACCTTCTCCTTCTCCTTCTTCTGCTTCTTCTGATTCACACTCCTTACTTCACCTTCTCCTTCTCCTTCTTCTGCTTCTTCTGATTCACCCTCCTGACTTCACCTTCTCCTTCTCCTTATTCTGCTTCTTCTGTTTCACCCTCCAGACTTCACCTTCTCCTTCTCCTTCTTCTGCTTCTTCTGATTCACCCTCCAGACTTCACCTTCTCCTTCTCCTTCTTCTGCTTCTTCTGATTCACCCTCCAGACTTCACCTTCTCCTTCTCCTTCTTCTACTTCTTCTGATTCACCCTCCAGACTTCACCTTCTCCTTCTCCTTCTTCTACTTCTTCTGCTTCTCCCTCCAGACTTCACCTTCTCCTTCTCCTTCTTCTGCTTCTTCTGATTCACCCTCCAGACTTCACCTTCTCCTTCTCCTTCTTCTGATTCTTCTGATTCACCCTCCAGACTTCACCTTCTCCTTCTCCTTCTTCTGCTTCTTATGATTCACCCTCCTGACTTCATCTTCTCCTTCTCCTTCTTCTACTTCTTCTGATTCACCCTCCTGACTTCACCTTCTCCTGCTCCTTCTTCTACTTCTTCTGCTTCACCCTCCAGACTTCACCTTCTCCTTCTCCTTCTTCTACTTCTTCTGATTCACCCTTCAGACTTCACCTTCTCCTTCTCCTTTTTCTGCTTCTTCTGATTCACCCTCCAGACTTCACCTTCTCCTTCTCCTTATTCTGCTTCTTCTGATTCACCCTCCAGACTTCACCTTCTCCTTCTCCTTCTTCTGCTTCTTCTGATTCACCCTCCAGACTTCACCTTCTCCTTCTCCTTCTTCTGCTTCTTCTGATTCACCCTCCAGACTTCACCTTCTCCTTCTCCTTCGTCTTCTTCTTCTGATTCACCCTCCAGACTACACCTTCTCCTTCTCCTTCTTCTACTTCTTCTGATTCACCCTCCAGACTTCACCTTCTCCTTCTCCTTCTTCTGTTTCTTCTGATTCACCGTCCAGACTTCACCTTCTCCTTCTCCTTCTTCTACTACTTCTGATTCACCCTCCAGACTTCACCTTCTCCTTCTCCTTCTTCTACTTCTTCTGATTCACCCTCCAGACTTCATCTTCTCCTTCTCCTTCTTCTGCTTCTTCTGATTCACCCTCCAGACTTCACCTTCTCCTTCTCCTTCTTCTGCTTCTTCTGATTCACCCTCCAGACTTCACCTTCTCCTTCTCCTTCTTCTACTTCTTCTGATTCACCCTCCAGTCTTCACCTTCTCCTTCTCCTTCTTCTGTTTCTTCTGCTTCACCCTCCAGACTTCACCTTCTCCTTCTCTTTCTTCTGCATCTTCTGATTCACCCTCCAGACTTCACCTTCTACTTCTCCTTCTTCTGATTCTTCTGATTCACCCTCCAGACTTCACCTTCTCCTTCTCCTTCTTCTGCTTCTTCTGATTCACCCTCCTGACTTCACCTTCTCCTACTTCTTCTTCTACTTCTTCCGATACACCCTCCTGACTTCACCTTCTCCTTCTCCTTCTTCTACTTCTTCTGCTTCACCCTCCAGACTTCACCTTCTCCTTCTCCTTCTTCTACTTCTTCTGATTCACCCTCCAGACTTTATCTTCTCCTTCTCCTTCTTCTGCTTCTTCTGATTCACCCTCCAGACTTCACCTTCTCCTTCTCCTTATTCTGCTTCTTCTGATTCACCCTCCAGACTTCACCTTCTCCTTCTCCTTATTCTGCTTCTTCTGATTCACCCTCCAGACTTCACCTTCTCCTTCTCCTTCCTCTGCTTCTTCTGATTCACCCTCCAGACTTCACCTTCTCCTTCTCCTTCTTCTGTTTCTTCTGCTTCACCCTCCAGACTTCACCTTCTCCTTCTCTTTCTTCTGCTTCTTCTGCTTCACCCTCCAGACTTCACCTTCTCCTTCTCCTTCTTCTGATTCTTCTGATTCACCCTCCAGACTTCACCTTCTCTATCTCCTTCTTCTGCTTCTTCTGATTCACCCTCCTGACTTCACCTTCTCCTTCTCCTTCTTCTACTTCTTCTGATTCACCCTCCTGACTTCACCTTCTCCTTCTCCTTCTTCTACTTCTTCAGCTTCACCCTCCAGACTTCACCTTCTCCTTCTCCTTCTTCTACTTCTTCTGATTCACCCTCCAGACTTCACCTTCTCCTTCTCCTTCTTCTGCTTCTTCTGATTCACCCTCCAGACTTCACCTTCTCCTTCTCCTTATTCTGCTTCTTCTGATTCACCCTCCAGACTTCACCTTCTCCTTCTCCTTCTTCTGCTTCTTCTGATTCACCCTCCAGACTTCACCTTCTCCTTCTCCTTCTTCTGCTTCTTCTGATTCACCCTCCAGACTTCACCTTCTCCTTCTCCTTCTTCTGCTTCTTCTGATTCACCCTCCAGACTTCACCTTCTCCTTCTCCTTCTTCTACTTCTTCTGATTCACCCTCCAGACTTCACCTTCTCCTTCTCCTTCTTCTGCTTCTTCTGATTCACCCTCCTGACTTCACCTTCTCCTTCTCCTTCTTCTACATCTTCTGATTCACCCTCCTGACTTCACCTTCTCCTTCTCCTTCTTCTACTTCTTCTGCTTCACCCTCCAGACTTCACCTTCTCCTTCTCCTTCTTCTACTTCTTCTGATTCACCTTCCAGACTTCACCTTCTCCTTCTCCTTCTTCTACTTCTTCTGATTCACCCTCCAGACTTCACCTTCTCCTTCTCCTTCTTCTACTTCTTCTGATTCACCCTCCAGACTTCACCTTCGACTTCTCCTTCTTCTGCTTCTTCTGATTCACCCTCCAGACTTCACCTTCTCCTTCTCCTTATTCTGCTTCTTCTGAATCACCCTCCAGACTTCACCTTCTCCTTCTCCTTCTTCTGCTTCTTCTGATTCACCCTCCAGACTTCACCTTCTCCTTCTCCTTCTTCTGCTTCTTCTGATTCACCCTCCAGACTTCACCTTCACCTTCTCCTTCTTCTACTTCTTCTGATTCACCCTCCAGACTTCACCTTCTCCATCTCCTTCTTCTGCTTCTTCTGATTCACCCTCCAGACTTCACCTTCTCCTTCTCCTTCGTCTACTTCTTCTGATTCACCCTCCAGACTTCACCTTCTCCTTCTCCTTCTTCTGCTTCTTCTGATTCACCCTCCAGACTTCACCTTCTCCTTCTCCTTCTTCTACTTCTTCTGATTCACGCTCCAGACTTCACCTTCTCCTTCTCCTTCTTCTGATTCTTCTGATTCACCCTCCAGACTTCACCTTCTCCTTCTCCTTCTTCTGCTTCTTCTGATTCACCCTCCTGACTTCACCTTCTCCTTCTCCTTCTTCTACATCTTCTGATTCACCCTCCTGACTTCACCTTCTCCTTCTCCTTCTTCTACTTCTTCTGCTTCCCCCTCCAGACTTCACCTTCTCCTTCTCCTTCTTCTACTTCTTCTGATTCACCCTCCAGACTTCACCTTCTCCTTCTCCTTCTTCTACTTCTTCTGATTCACCCTCCACACTTCACCTTCTCCTTCTCCTTCTTCTACTTCTTCTGATTCACCCTCCAGACTTCACCTTCTCCTTCTCCTTCTTCTGCTTCTTCTGATTCACCCTCCAGACATCACCTTCTCCTTCTCCTTATTCTGCTTCTTCTGAATCACCCTCCAGACTTCACCTTCTCCTTCTCCTTCTTCTGCTTCTTCTGATTCACCCTCCAGACTTCACCTTCTCCTTCTCCTTCTTCTACTTCTTCTGATTCACCCTCCAGACTTCACCTTCTCCATCTCCTTCTTCTGCTTCTTCTGATTCACCCTCCAGACTTCACCTTCTCTGTCTCCTTCGTCTACTTCTTCTGCTTCACCCTCCAGACTACACCTTCTCCTTCTCCTTCTTCTACTTCTTCTGATTCACCCTCCAGACTTCACCTTCTCCTTCTCCTTCTTCTGTTTCTTCTGATTCACCCTCCAGACTTCACCTTCTCCTTCTCCTTCTTCTACTACTTCTGATTCACCCTCCAGACTTCATCTTCTCCTTCTCCTTCTTCTGCTTCTTCTGATTCACCCTCCAGACTTCACCTTCTCCTTCTCCTTCTTCTGCTTCTTCTGATTCACCCTCCAGACTTCACCTTCTCCTTCTCCTTCTTCTACTTCTTCTGATTCACCCTCCAGACTTCACCTTCTCCTTCTCCTTCTTCTACTTCTTCTGATTCACCCTCCAGTCTTCACCTTCTCCTTCTCCTTCTTCTGTTTCTTCTGCTTCACCCTCCAGACTTCACCTTCTCCTTCTCTTTCTTCTGCTTCTTCTGATTCACCCTCCAGACTTCACCTTCTCCTTCTCCTTCTTCTGATTCTTCTGATTCACCCTCCAGACTTCACCTACTCCTTCTCCTTCTTCTGCTTCTTCTGATTCACCCTCCTGACTTCACCTTCTCCTTCTCCTTCTTCTACTTCTTCTGATTCACCCTCCTGACTTCAGCTTCTCCTTCTCCTTCTTCTACTTCTTCTGCTTCACCCTCCAGACTTCACCTTCTCCTTCTCCTTCTTCTACTTCTTCTGATTCACCCTCCAGACTTCACCTTCTCCTTCTCCTTATTCTGCTTCTTCTGATTCACCCTCCAGACTTCACCTTCTCCTTCTCCTTATTCTGCTTCTTCTGATTCACCCTCCAGACTTCACCTTCTCCTTCTCCTTCCTTTGCTTCTTCTGATTCACCCTCCAGACTTCACCTTCTCCTTCTCCTTCTTCTGATTCTTCTGATTCACCCTCCAGACTTCACCTTCTCCTTCTCCATCTTCTGCTTCTTCTGATTCACCCTCCTGACTTCACCTTCTCCTTCTCCTTCTTCTACTTCTTCTGATTCACCCTCCTGACTTCACCTTCTCCTTCTCCATCTTCTACTTCTTCTGCTTCACCCTCCAGACTTCAACTTCTCCTTCTCCTTCTTCTACTTCTTCTGATTCACCCTCCACACTTCACCTTCTCCTTCTCCTTCTTCTGCTTCTTCTGATTCACCCTCCAGACTTCACCTTCTCCTTCTCCTTCTTCTGCTTCTTCTGATTCACCCTCCAGACTTCACCTTCTCCTTCTCCTTCTTCTACTTCTTCTGATTCACCCTCCAGACTTCACCTTCTCCTTCTCCTTCTTCTGCTTCTTCTGATTCACCCTCCAGACTTCACCTTCTCCTTCTCCTTCGTCTACTTCTTCTGATTCACCCTCCAGACTACACCTTCACCTTCTCCTTCTTCTACTTCTTCTGATTCACCCTCCAGACTTCACCTTCTCCTCCTCCTTCTTCTGTTTCTTCTGATTCACCCTCCAGACTTCATCTTCTCCTTCTCCTTCTTCTATTTCTTCTGATTCACCCTCCAGACCTCACCTTCTCCTTCTCCTTCTTCTACTTCTTCTGATTCACCCTCCAGTCTTCACCTTCTCCTTCTCCTTCTTCTGTTTCTTCTGCTTCACCCTCCAGACTTCACCTTCTCCTTCTCTTTCTTCTGCTTCTTCTGATTCACCCTCCAGACTTCACCTTCTCCTTCTCCTTCTTCTGATTCTTCTGATTCACCCTCCAGACTTCACCTTCTCCTTCTCCTTCTTCTGCTTCTTCTGATTCACCCTCCTGACTTCACCTTCTCCTTCTCCTTCTTCTACTTCTTCTGATTCACCCTCCTGACTTCACCTTCTCCTTCTTCTACTTTTCTGCTTCACCCTCCAGACTTCACCTTCACCTTCTCCTTCTTCTACTTCTTCTGATTCACCCTCCAGACTTCACCTTCTCCTTCTCCTTCTTCTGCTTCTTCTGATTCACCCTCCAGACTTCACCTTCTCCTTCTCCTTATTCTGCTTCTTCTGATTCACCCTCCAGACTTCAACTTCTCCTTCTCCTTATTCTGCTTCTTCTGATTCACCCTCCAGACTTCACCTTCTCCTTCTCCTTATTCTGCTTCTTCTGATTCACCCTCCAGACTTCACCTTCTCCTTCTCCTTCCTTTGCTTCTTCTGATTCACCCTCCAGACTTCACCTTCTCCTTCTCCTTCTTCTGATTCTTCTGCTTCACTCTCCTGACTTCACCTTCTCCTTCTCCTTCTTCTACTTCTTCTGATTCACCCTCCAGACTTCACCTACTCCTTCTCCTTCTTCTGCTTCTTCTGATTCACCATCCTGACTTCACCTTCTCCTTCTCCTTCTTCTGCTTCTTCTGATTCACCCTCCAGACTTCACCTTCTCCTTCTCCTTCTTCTGCTTCTTCTGATTCACCCTCCAGACTTCACCTTCTCCTTCTCCTTCTTCTGCTTCTTCTGATTCACCCTCCAGACCTCACCTTCTCCTTCTCCTTCTTCTACTTCTTCTGATTCACCCTCCAGACTTCATCTTCTCCTTCTCCTTATTCTGCTTCTTCTGATTCACCCTCCAGACTTCACCTTCTCCTTCTCCTTCTTCTGCTTCTTCTGATTCACCCTCCAGACTTCACCTTCTCCTTCTCCTTCTTCTACTTCTTCTGATTCACCCTCCAGAATTCACCTTCTCCTTCTCCTTCTTCTACTTCTTCTGATTCACCCTCCAGTCTTCACCTTCTCCTTCTCCTTCTTCTGTTTCTTCTGCTTCACCCTCCAGACTTCACCTTCTCCTTCTCTTTCTTCTGCTTCTTCTGCTTCACCCTCCAGACTTCACCTTTTCCTTCTCCTTCTTCTGATTCTTCTGATTCACCCTCCAGACTTCACCTTCTCTATCTCCTTCTTCTGCTTCTTCTGATTCACCCTCCTGACTTCACCTTATCCTTCTCCTTCTTCTACTTCTTCTGATTCACCCTCCTGACTTCACCTTCTCCTTCTCCTTCTTCTACTTCTTCTGCTTCACCCTCCAGACTTCACCTTCTCCTTGTCCTTCTTCTACTTCTTCTGATTCACCCTCCAGACTTCACCTTCTCCTTCTCCTTCTTCTGCTTCTTCTGATTCACCCTCCAGACTTCACCATCTCCTTCTACTTATTCTGCTTCTTCTGATTCACCCTCCAGACTTCACCTTCTCCTTCTCCTTCTTCTGCTATTTCTGATTCACCCTCCAGACTTCACCTTCTCCTTCTCCTTCTTCTGCTTCTTCTGATTCACCCTCCAGACTTCACCTTCTCCTTCTCCTTCTTCTGCTTCTTCTGATTCACCCTCCAGACTTCACCTTCTCCTTCTCCTTCTTCTACTTGTTCTGATTCACCCTCCAGACTTCACCTTCTCCTTCTCCTTCTTCTGCTTCTTCTGATTCACCCTCCTGACTTCACCTTCTCCTTCTCCTTCTTCTACATCTTCTGATTCACCCTCCTGACTTCACCTTCTCCTTCTCCTTCTTCTACTTCTTCTGCTTCAACCTCCAGACTTCACCTTCTCCTTCTCCTTCTTCTACTTCTTCTGATTCACCCTCCAGACTTCACCTTCTCCTTCTCCTTCTTCTACTTCTTCTGATTCACCCTCCAGACTTCACCTTCTCCTTCTCCTTCTTCTACTTCTTCTGATTCACCCTCCAGACTTCACCTTCTCCTTCTCCTTCTTCTGCTTCTTCTGATTCACCCTCCAGACTTCACCTTCTCCTTCTCCTTATTCTGCTTCTTCTGAATCACCCTCCAGACTTCCCCTTCTCCTTCTCCTTCTTCTGCTTCTTCTGATTCACCCTCCAGACTTCACCTTCTCCTTCTCCTTCTTCTGCTTCTTCTGATTCACCCTCCAGACTTCACCTTCAACTTCTCCTTCTTCTACTTCTTCTGATTCACCCTCCAGACTTCACCTTCTCCATCTCCTTCTTCTGCTTCTTCTGATTCACCCTCCAGACTTCACCTTCTCCTTCTCCTTCGTCTACTTCTTCTGATTCACCCTCCAGACTTCACCTTCTCCTTCTCCTTCTTCTGCTTCTTCTGATTCACCCTCCAGACTTCACCTTCTCCTTCTCCTTCTTCTACTTCTTCTGATTCACCCTCCAGACTTCACCTTCTCCTTCTCCTTCTTCTGATTCTTCTGATTCACCCTCCAGACTTCACCTTCTCCTTCTCCTTCTTCTGCTTCTTCTGATTCACCCTCCTGACTTCACCTTCTCCTTCTCCTTCTTCTACATCTTCTGATTCACCCTCCTGACTTCACCTTCTCCTTCTCCTTCTTCTACTTCTTCTGCTTCCCCCTCCAGACTTCACCTTCTCCTTCTCCTTCTTCTACTTCTTCTGATTCACCCTCCAGACTTCACCTTCTCCTTCTCCTTCTTCTACTTCTTCTGATTCACCCTCCAGACTTCACCTTCTCCTTCTCCTTCTTCTACTTCTTCTGATTCACCCTCCAGACTTCACCTTCTCCTTCTCCTTCTTCTGCTTCTTCTGATTCACCCTCCAGACATCACCTTCTCCTTCTCCTTATTCTGCTTCTTCTGAATCACCCTCCAGACTTCACCTTCTCCTTCTCCTTCTTCTGCTTCTTCTGATTCACCCTCCAGACTTCACCTTCTCCTTCTCCTTCTTCTACTTCTTCTGATTCACCCTCCAGACTTCACCTTCTCCATCTCCTTCTTCTGCTTCTTCTGATTCACCCTCCAGACTTCACCTTCTCCTTCTCCTTCGTCTACTTCTTCTGATTCACCCTCCAGACTACACCTTCACCTTCTCCTTCTTCTACTTCTTCTGATTCACCCTCCAGACTTCACCTTCTCCTTCTCCTTCTTCTGTTTCTTCTGATTCACCCTCCAGACTTCACCTTCTCCTTCTCCTTCTTCTACTACTTCTGATTCACCCTCCAGACTTCATCTTCTCCTTCTCCTTCTTCTGCTTCTTCTGATTCACCCTCCAGACTTCACCTTCTCCTTCTCCTTCTTCTGCTTCTTCTGATTCACCCTCCAGACTTCACCTTCTCCTTCTCCTTCTTCTACTTCTTCTGATTCACCCTCCAGACTTCACCTTCTCCTTCTCCTTCTTCTACTTCTTCTGATTCACCCTCCAGTCTTCACCTTCTCCTTCTCCTTCTTCTGTTTCTTCTGCTTCACCCTCCAGACTTCACCTTCTCCTTCTCTTTCTTCTGCTTCTTCTGATTCACCCTCCAGACTTCACCTTCTCCTTCTCCTTCTTCTGATTCTTCTGATTCACCCTCCAGACTTCACCTACTCCTTCTCCTTCTTCTGCTTCTTCTGATTCACCCTCCTGACTTCACCTTCTCCTTCTCCTTCTTCTACTTCTTCTGATTCACCCTCCTGACTTCAGCTTCTCCTTCTCCTTCTTCTACTTCTTCTGCTTCACCCTCCAGACTTCACCTTCTCCTTCTCCTTCTTCTACTTCTTCTGATTCACCCTCCAGACTTCACCTTCTCCTTCTCCTTACTCTGCTTCTTCTGATTCACCCTCCAGACTTCACCTTCTCCTTCTCCTTATTCTGCTTCTTCTGATTCACCCTCCAGACTTCACCTTCTCCTTCTCCTTCCTTTGCTTCTTCTGATTCACCCTCCAGACTTCACCTTCTCCTTCTCCTTCTTCTGATTCTTCTGATTCACCCTCCAGACTTCACCTTCTCCTTCTCCATCTTCTGCTTCTTCTGATTCACCCTCCTGACTTCACCTTCTCCTTCTCCTTCTTCTACTTCTTCTGATTCACCCTCCTGACTTCACCTTCTCCTTCTCCATCTTCTACTTCTTCTGCTTCACCCTCCAGACTTCAACTTCTCCTTCTCCTTCTTCTACTTCTTCTGATTCACCCTCCAGACTTCACCTTCTCCTTCTCCTTCTTCTGCTTCTTCTGATTCACCCTCCAGACTTCACCTTCTCCTTCTCCTTCTTCTGCTTCTTCTGATTCACCCTCCAGACTTCACCTTCTCCTTCTCCTTCTTCTACTTCTTCTGATTCACCCTCCAGACTTCACCTTCTCCTTCTCCTTCTTCTGCTTCTTCTGATTCACCCTCCAGACTTCACCTTCTCCTTCTCCTTCGTCTACTTCTTCTGATTCACCCTCCAGACTACACCTTCTCCTTCTCCTTCTTCTACTTCTTCTGATTCACCCTCCAGACTTCACCTTCTCCTCCTCCTTCTTCTGTTTCTTCTGATTCACCCTCCAGACTTCATATTCTCCTTCTCCTTCTTCTACTTCTTCTGATTCACCCTCCAGACCTCACCTTCTCCTTCTCCTTCTTCTACTTCTTCTGATTCACCCTCCAGTCTTCACCTTCTCCTTCTCCTTCTTCTGTTTCTTCTGCTTCACCCTCCAGACTTCACCTTCTCCTTCTCTTTCTTCTGCTTCTTCTGATTCACCCTCCAGACTTTAACTTCTACTTCTCCTTCTTCTGATTCTTCTGATTCACCCTCCAGACTTCACCTTCTCCTTCTCCTTCTTCTGCTTCTTCTGATTCACCCTCCTGACTTCACCTTCTCCTTCTCCTTCTTCTACTTCTTCTGATTCACCCTCCTGACTTCACCTTCTCCTTCTCCTTCTTCTACTTCTTCTGCTTCACCCTCCAGACTTCACCTTCTCCTTCTCCTTCTTCTACTTCTTCTGATTCACCCTCCAGACTTCACCTTCTCCTTCTCCTTCTTCTGCTTCTTCTGATTCACCCTCCAGACTTCACCTTCTCCTTCTCCTTATTCTGCTTCTTCTGATTCACCCTCCAGGCTTCAACTTCTCCTTCTCCTTATTCTGCTTCTTCTGATTCACCCTCCAGACTTCACCTTCTCCTTCTCCTTATTCTGCTTCTTCTGATTCACCCTCCAGACTTCACCTTCTCCTTCTCCTTCCTTTGCTTCTTCTGATTCACCCTCCAGACTTCACCTTCTCCTTCTCCTTCTTCTGATTCTTCTGCTTCACTCTCCTGACTTCACCTTCTCCTTCTCCTTCTTCTACTTCTTCTGATTCACCCTCCAGACTTCACCTACTCCTTCTCCTTCTTCTGCTTCTTCTGATTCACCCTCCTGACTTCACCTTCTCCTTCTCCTTCTTCTGCTTCTTCTGATTCACCCTCCAGACTTCACCTTCTCCTTCTCCTTCTTCTGCTTCTTCTGATTCACCCTCCAGACTTCACCTTCTCCTTCTCCTTCTTCTGCTTCTTCTGATTCACCCTCCAGACCTCACCTTCTCCTTCTCCTTCTTCTACTTCTTCTGATTCACCCTCCAGACTTCATCTTCTCCTTCTCCTTCTTCTGCTTCTTCTGATTCACCCTCCAGACTTCACCTTCTCCTTCTCCTTCTTCTGCTTCTTCTGATTCACCCTCCAGACTTCACCTTCTCCTTCTCCTTCTTCTACTTCTTCTGATTCACCCTCCAGACTTCACCTTCTCCTTCTCCTTCTTCAACTTCTTCTGATTCACCCTCCAGTCTTCACCTTCTCCTTCTCCTTCTTCTGTTTCTTCTGCTTCACCCTCCAGACTTCACCTTCTCCTTCTCTTTCTTCTGCTTCTTCTGCTTCACCCTCCAGACTTCACCTTCTCCTTCTCCTTCTTCTGATTCTTCTGATTCACCCTCCAGACTTCACCTTCTCTATCTCCTTCTTCTGCTTCTTCTGATTCACCCTCCTGACTTCACCTTCTCCTTCTCCTTCTTCTACTTCTTCTGATTCACCCTCCTGACTTCACCTTCTCCTTCTCCTTCTTCTACTTCTTCTGCTTCACCCTCCAGACTTTAGCTTCTCCTTCTCCTTCTTCTACTTCTTCTGATTCACCCTCCAGACTTCACCTGCTCCTTCTCCTTCTTCTGCTTCTTCTGATTCACCCTCCAGACTTCACCTTCTCCTTCTACTTATTCTGCTTCTTCTGATTCACCCTCCAGACTTCACCTTCTCCTTCTCCTTCTTCTGCTATTTCTGATTCACCCTCCAGACTTCACCTTCTCCTTCTCCTTCTTCTGCTTCTTCTGATTCACCCTCCAGACTTCACCTTCTCCTTCTCCTTCTTCTGCTTCTTCTGATTCACCCTCCAGACTTCACCTTCTCCTTCTCCTTCTTCTACTTGTTCTGATTCACCCTCCAGACTTCACCTTCTCCTTCTCCTTCTTCTGCTTCTTCTGATTCACCCTCCTGACTTCACCTTCTCCTTCTCCTTCTTCTACATCTTCTGATTCACCCTCCTGACTTCACCTTCTCCTTCTCCTTCTTCTACTTCTTCTGCTTCAACCTCCAGACTTCACCTTCTCCTTCTCCTTCTTCTACTTCTTCTGATTCACCCTCCAGACTTCACCTTCTCCTTCTCCTTCTTCTACTTCTTCTGATTCACCCTCCAGACTTCAACTTCTCCTTCTCCTTCTTCTACTTCTTCTGATTCACCCTCCAGACTTCACCTTCTCCTTCTCCTTCTTCTGCTTCTTCTGATTCACCCTCCAGACTTCACCTTCTCCTTCTCCTTATTCTGCTTCTTCTGAATCACCCTCCAGACTTCACCTTCTCCTTCTCCTTCTTCTGCTTCTTCTGATTCACCCTCCAGACTTCACCTTCTCCTTCTCCTTCTTCTGATTCACCCTCCAGACTTCACCTTCAACTTCTCCTTCTTCTACTTCTTCTGATTCACCCTCCAGACTTCACCTTCTCCATCTCCTTCTTCTGCTTCTTCTGATTCACCCTCCAGACTTCACCTTCTCCTTCTCCTTCGTCTACTTCTTCTGATTCACCCTCCAGACTTCACCTTCTCCTTCTCCTTCTTCTGCTTCTTCTGATTCACCCTCCAGACTTCACCTTCTCCTTCTCCTTCTTCTACTTCTTCTGATTCACCCTCCAGACTTCACCTTCTCCTTCTCCTTCTTCTGATTCTTCTGATTCACCCTCCAGACTTCACCTTCTCCTTCTCCTTCTTCTGCTTCTTCTGATTCACCCTCCTGACTTCACCTTCTCCTTCTCCTTCTTCTACATCTTCTGATTCACCCTCCTGACTTCACCTTCCCCTTCTCCTTCTTCTACTTCTTCTGCTTCCCCCTCCAGACTTCACCTTCTCCTTCTCCTTCTTCTACTTCTTCTGATTCACCCTCCAGACTTCACCTTCTCCTTCTCCTTCTTCTACTTCTTCTGATTCACCCTCCAGACTTCACCTTCTCCTTCTCCTTCTTCTGCTTCTTCAGATTCACCCTCCAGACTTCACCTTCTCCTTCTCCTTCTTCTACTTCTTCTGCTTCCCCCTCCAGACTTCACCTTCTCCTTCTCCTTCTTCTACTTCTTCTGATTCACCCTCCAGACTTCACCTTCTCCTTCTCCTTCTTCTACTTCTTCTGATTCACCCTCCAGACTTCACCTTCTCCTTCTCCTTCTTCTGCTTCTTCAGATTCACCCTCCAGACATCACCTTCTCCTTCTCCTTATTCTGCTTCTTCTGAATCACCCTCCAGACTTCACCTTCTCCTTCTCCTTCTTCTGCTTCTTCTGATTCACCCTCCAGACTTCACCTTCTCCTTCTCCTTCTTCTGCTTCTTCTGATTCACCCTCCAGACTTCACCTTCTCCTTCTCCTTCTTCTACTTCTTCTGATTCACCCTCCAGACTTCACCTTCTCCATCTCCTTCTTCTGCTTCTTCTGATTCACCCTCCAGACTTCACCTTCTCCTTCTCCTTCGTCTACTTCTTCTGATTCACCCTCCAGACTACACCTTCTCCTTCTCCTTCTTCTACTTCTTCTGATTCACCCTCCAGACTTCACCTTCTCCTTCTCCTTCTTCTGTTTCTTCTGATTCACCCTCCAGACTTCACCTTCTCCTTCTCCTTCTTCTACTACTTCTGATTCACCCTCCAGACTTCACCTTCTCCTTCTCCTTCTTCTACTTCTTCTGATTCACCCTCCAGACTTCATCTTCTCCTTCTCCTTCTTCTGCTTCTTCTGATTCACCCTCCAGACTTCACCTTCTCCTTCTCCTTCTTCTGCTTCTTCTGATTCACCCTCCAGACTTCACCTTCTCCTTCTCCTTCTTCTACTTCTTCTGATTCACCCTCCAGACTTCACCTTCTCCTTCTCCTTCTTCTACTTCTTCTGATTCACCCTCCAGTCTTCACCTTCTCCTTCTCCTTCTTCTGTTTCTTCTGCTTCACCCTCCAGACTTCACCTTCTCCTTCTCTTTCTTCTGCTTCTTCTGATTCACCCTCCAGACTTCACCTTCTCCTTCTCCTTCTTCTGATTCTTCTGATTCACCCTCCAGACTTCACCTTCTCCTTCTCCTTCTTCTGCTTCTTCTGATTCACCCTCCTGACTTCACCTTCTCCTTCTCCTTCTTCTACTTCTTCTGATTCACCCTCCTGACTTCAGCTTCTCCTTCTCCTTCTTCTACTTCTTCTGCTTCACCCTCCAGACTTCACCTTCTCCTTCTCCTTCTTCTACTTCTTCTGATTCACCCTCCAGACTTCACCTTCTCCTTCTCCTTATTCTGCTTCTTCTGATTCACCCTCCAGACTTCACCTTCTCCTTCTCCTTATTCTGCTTCTTCTGATTCACCCTCCAGACTTCACCTTCTCCTTCTCCTTCCTTTGCTTCTTCTGATTCACCCTCCAGACTTCACCTTCTCCTTCTCCTTCTTCTGATTCTTCTGATTCACCCTCCAGACTTCACCTTCTCCTTCTCCATCTTCTGCTTCTTCTGATTCACCCTCCTGACTTCACCTTCTCCTTCTCCTTCTTCTACTTCTTCTGATTCACCCTCCTGACTTCACCTTCTCCTTCTTCATCTTCTACTTCTTCTGCTTCACCCTCCAGACTTCACCTTCTCCTCCTCATTCTTCTGTTTCTTCTGATTCACCCTCCAGACTTCATCTTCTCCTTCTCCTTCTTCTACTTCTTCTGATTCACCCTCCAGACTTCACCTTCTCCTTCTCCTTCTTCTACTTCTTCTGATTCACCCTCCAGACTTCATCTTCTCCTTCTCCTTCTTCTGCTTCTTCTGATTCACCCTCCTGACTTCACCTTCTCCTTCTCCTTCTTCTACTTCTTCTGATTCAC
Organism: Somniosus microcephalus; assembly: GCF_052327205.1. Lineage (NCBI taxonomy): Eukaryota > Metazoa > Chordata > Chondrichthyes > Squaliformes > Somniosidae > Somniosus > Somniosus microcephalus. Next base: position 479,797 of record NW_028225232.1, on the reverse strand, counting down.
CCTCCTGACTTCACCTTCTCCTTCTTCTACTTTTCTGCTTCACCCTCCAGACTTCACCTTCACCTTCTCCTTCTTCTACTTCTTCTGATTCACCCTCCAGACTTCACCTTCTCCTTCTCCTTCTTCTGCTTCTTCTGATTCACCCTCCAGACTTCACCTTCTCCTTCTCCTTATTCTGCTTCTTCTGATTCACCCTCCAGACTTCAACTTCTCCTTCTCCTTATTCTGCTTCTTCTGATTCACCCTCCAGACTTCACCTTCTCCTTCTCCTTATTCTGCTTCTTCTGATTCACCCTCCAGACTTCACCTTCTCCTTCTCCTTCCTTTGCTTCTTCTGATTCACCCTCCAGACTTCACCTTCTCCTTCTCCTTCTTCTGATTCTTCTGCTTCACTCTCCTGACTTCACCTTCTCCTTCTCCTTCTTCTACTTCTTCTGATTCACCCTCCAGACTTCACCTACTCCTTCTCCTTCTTCTGCTTCTTCTGATTCACCATCCTGACTTCACCTTCTCCTTCTCCTTCTTCTGCTTCTTCTGATTCACCCTCCAGACTTCACCTTCTCCTTCTCCTTCTTCTGCTTCTTCTGATTCACCCTCCAGACTTCACCTTCTCCTTCTCCTTCTTCTGCTTCTTCTGATTCACCCTCCAGACCTCACCTTCTCCTTCTCCTTCTTCTACTTCTTCTGATTCACCCTCCAGACTTCATCTTCTCCTTCTCCTTATTCTGCTTCTTCTGATTCACCCTCCAGACTTCACCTTCTCCTTCTCCTTCTTCTGCTTCTTCTGATTCACCCTCCAGACTTCACCTTCTCCTTCTCCTTCTTCTACTTCTTCTGATTCACCCTCCAGAATTCACCTTCTCCTTCTCCTTCTTCTACTTCTTCTGATTCACCCTCCAGTCTTCACCTTCTCCTTCTCCTTCTTCTGTTTCTTCTGCTTCACCCTCCAGACTTCACCTTCTCCTTCTCTTTCTTCTGCTTCTTCTGCTTCACCCTCCAGACTTCACCTTTTCCTTCTCCTTCTTCTGATTCTTCTGATTCACCCTCCAGACTTCACCTTCTCTATCTCCTTCTTCTGCTTCTTCTGATTCACCCTCCTGACTTCACCTTATCCTTCTCCTTCTTCTACTTCTTCTGATTCACCCTCCTGACTTCACCTTCTCCTTCTCCTTCTTCTACTTCTTCTGCTTCACCCTCCAGACTTCACCTTCTCCTTGTCCTTCTTCTACTTCTTCTGATTCACCCTCCAGACTTCACCTTCTCCTTCTCCTTCTTCTGCTTCTTCTGATTCACCCTCCAGACTTCACCATCTCCTTCTACTTATTCTGCTTCTTCTGATTCACCCTCCAGACTTCACCTTCTCCTTCTCCTTCTTCTGCTATTTCTGATTCACCCTCCAGACTTCACCTTCTCCTTCTCCTTCTTCTGCTTCTTCTGATTCACCCTCCAGACTTCACCTTCTCCTTCTCCTTCTTCTGCTTCTTCTGATTCACCCTCCAGACTTCACCTTCTCCTTCTCCTTCTTCTACTTGTTCTGATTCACCCTCCAGACTTCACCTTCTCCTTCTCCTTCTTCTGCTTCTTCTGATTCACCCTCCTGACTTCACCTTCTCCTTCTCCTTCTTCTACATCTTCTGATTCACCCTCCTGACTTCACCTTCTCCTTCTCCTTCTTCTACTTCTTCTGCTTCAACCTCCAGACTTCACCTTCTCCTTCTCCTTCTTCTACTTCTTCTGATTCACCCTCCAGACTTCACCTTCTCCTTCTCCTTCTTCTACTTCTTCTGATTCACCCTCCAGACTTCACCTTCTCCTTCTCCTTCTTCTACTTCTTCTGATTCACCCTCCAGACTTCACCTTCTCCTTCTCCTTCTTCTGCTTCTTCTGATTCACCCTCCAGACTTCACCTTCTCCTTCTCCTTATTCTGCTTCTTCTGAATCACCCTCCAGACTTCCCCTTCTCCTTCTCCTTCTTCTGCTTCTTCTGATTCACCCTCCAGACTTCACCTTCTCCTTCTCCTTCTTCTGCTTCTTCTGATTCACCCTCCAGACTTCACCTTCAACTTCTCCTTCTTCTACTTCTTCTGATTCACCCTCCAGACTTCACCTTCTCCATCTCCTTCTTCTGCTTCTTCTGATTCACCCTCCAGACTTCACCTTCTCCTTCTCCTTCGTCTACTTCTTCTGATTCACCCTCCAGACTTCACCTTCTCCTTCTCCTTCTTCTGCTTCTTCTGATTCACCCTCCAGACTTCACCTTCTCCTTCTCCTTCTTCTACTTCTTCTGATTCACCCTCCAGACTTCACCTTCTCCTTCTCCTTCTTCTGATTCTTCTGATTCACCCTCCAGACTTCACCTTCTCCTTCTCCTTCTTCTGCTTCTTCTGATTCACCCTCCTGACTTCACCTTCTCCTTCTCCTTCTTCTACATCTTCTGATTCACCCTCCTGACTTCACCTTCTCCTTCTCCTTCTTCTACTTCTTCTGCTTCCCCCTCCAGACTTCACCTTCTCCTTCTCCTTCTTCTACTTCTTCTGATTCACCCTCCAGACTTCACCTTCTCCTTCTCCTTCTTCTACTTCTTCTGATTCACCCTCCAGACTTCACCTTCTCCTTCTCCTTCTTCTACTTCTTCTGATTCACCCTCCAGACTTCACCTTCTCCTTCTCCTTCTTCTGCTTCTTCTGATTCACCCTCCAGACATCACCTTCTCCTTCTCCTTATTCTGCTTCTTCTGAATCACCCTCCAGACTTCACCTTCTCCTTCTCCTTCTTCTGCTTCTTCTGATTCACCCTCCAGACTTCACCTTCTCCTTCTCCTTCTTCTACTTCTTCTGATTCACCCTCCAGACTTCACCTTCTCCATCTCCTTCTTCTGCTTCTTCTGATTCACCCTCCAGACTTCACCTTCTCCTTCTCCTTCGTCTACTTCTTCTGATTCACCCTCCAGACTACACCTTCACCTTCTCCTTCTTCTACTTCTTCTGATTCACCCTCCAGACTTCACCTTCTCCTTCTCCTTCTTCTGTTTCTTCTGATTCACCCTCCAGACTTCACCTTCTCCTTCTCCTTCTTCTACTACTTCTGATTCACCCTCCAGACTTCATCTTCTCCTTCTCCTTCTTCTGCTTCTTCTGATTCACCCTCCAGACTTCACCTTCTCCTTCTCCTTCTTCTGCTTCTTCTGATTCACCCTCCAGACTTCACCTTCTCCTTCTCCTTCTTCTACTTCTTCTGATTCACCCTCCAGACTTCACCTTCTCCTTCTCCTTCTTCTACTTCTTCTGATTCACCCTCCAGTCTTCACCTTCTCCTTCTCCTTCTTCTGTTTCTTCTGCTTCACCCTCCAGACTTCACCTTCTCCTTCTCTTTCTTCTGCTTCTTCTGATTCACCCTCCAGACTTCACCTTCTCCTTCTCCTTCTTCTGATTCTTCTGATTCACCCTCCAGACTTCACCTACTCCTTCTCCTTCTTCTGCTTCTTCTGATTCACCCTCCTGACTTCACCTTCTCCTTCTCCTTCTTCTACTTCTTCTGATTCACCCTCCTGACTTCAGCTTCTCCTTCTCCTTCTTCTACTTCTTCTGCTTCACCCTCCAGACTTCACCTTCTCCTTCTCCTTCTTCTACTTCTTCTGATTCACCCTCCAGACTTCACCTTCTCCTTCTCCTTACTCTGCTTCTTCTGATTCACCCTCCAGACTTCACCTTCTCCTTCTCCTTATTCTGCTTCTTCTGATTCACCCTCCAGACTTCACCTTCTCCTTCTCCTTCCTTTGCTTCTTCTGATTCACCCTCCAGACTTCACCTTCTCCTTCTCCTTCTTCTGATTCTTCTGATTCACCCTCCAGACTTCACCTTCTCCTTCTCCATCTTCTGCTTCTTCTGATTCACCCTCCTGACTTCACCTTCTCCTTCTCCTTCTTCTACTTCTTCTGATTCACCCTCCTGACTTCACCTTCTCCTTCTCCATCTTCTACTTCTTCTGCTTCACCCTCCAGACTTCAACTTCTCCTTCTCCTTCTTCTACTTCTTCTGATTCACCCTCCAGACTTCACCTTCTCCTTCTCCTTCTTCTGCTTCTTCTGATTCACCCTCCAGACTTCACCTTCTCCTTCTCCTTCTTCTGCTTCTTCTGATTCACCCTCCAGACTTCACCTTCTCCTTCTCCTTCTTCTACTTCTTCTGATTCACCCTCCAGACTTCACCTTCTCCTTCTCCTTCTTCTGCTTCTTCTGATTCACCCTCCAGACTTCACCTTCTCCTTCTCCTTCGTCTACTTCTTCTGATTCACCCTCCAGACTACACCTTCTCCTTCTCCTTCTTCTACTTCTTCTGATTCACCCTCCAGACTTCACCTTCTCCTCCTCCTTCTTCTGTTTCTTCTGATTCACCCTCCAGACTTCATATTCTCCTTCTCCTTCTTCTACTTCTTCTGATTCACCCTCCAGACCTCACCTTCTCCTTCTCCTTCTTCTACTTCTTCTGATTCACCCTCCAGTCTTCACCTTCTCCTTCTCCTTCTTCTGTTTCTTCTGCTTCACCCTCCAGACTTCACCTTCTCCTTCTCTTTCTTCTGCTTCTTCTGATTCACCCTCCAGACTTTAACTTCTACTTCTCCTTCTTCTGATTCTTCTGATTCACCCTCCAGACTTCACCTTCTCCTTCTCCTTCTTCTGCTTCTTCTGATTCACCCTCCTGACTTCACCTTCTCCTTCTCCTTCTTCTACTTCTTCTGATTCACCCTCCTGACTTCACCTTCTCCTTCTCCTTCTTCTACTTCTTCTGCTTCACCCTCCAGACTTCACCTTCTCCTTCTCCTTCTTCTACTTCTTCTGATTCACCCTCCAGACTTCACCTTCTCCTTCTCCTTCTTCTGCTTCTTCTGATTCACCCTCCAGACTTCACCTTCTCCTTCTCCTTATTCTGCTTCTTCTGATTCACCCTCCAGGCTTCAACTTCTCCTTCTCCTTATTCTGCTTCTTCTGATTCACCCTCCAGACTTCACCTTCTCCTTCTCCTTATTCTGCTTCTTCTGATTCACCCTCCAGACTTCACCTTCTCCTTCTCCTTCCTTTGCTTCTTCTGATTCACCCTCCAGACTTCACCTTCTCCTTCTCCTTCTTCTGATTCTTCTGCTTCACTCTCCTGACTTCACCTTCTCCTTCTCCTTCTTCTACTTCTTCTGATTCACCCTCCAGACTTCACCTACTCCTTCTCCTTCTTCTGCTTCTTCTGATTCACCCTCCTGACTTCACCTTCTCCTTCTCCTTCTTCTGCTTCTTCTGATTCACCCTCCAGACTTCACCTTCTCCTTCTCCTTCTTCTGCTTCTTCTGATTCACCCTCCAGACTTCACCTTCTCCTTCTCCTTCTTCTGCTTCTTCTGATTCACCCTCCAGACCTCACCTTCTCCTTCTCCTTCTTCTACTTCTTCTGATTCACCCTCCAGACTTCATCTTCTCCTTCTCCTTCTTCTGCTTCTTCTGATTCACCCTCCAGACTTCACCTTCTCCTTCTCCTTCTTCTGCTTCTTCTGATTCACCCTCCAGACTTCACCTTCTCCTTCTCCTTCTTCTACTTCTTCTGATTCACCCTCCAGACTTCACCTTCTCCTTCTCCTTCTTCAACTTCTTCTGATTCACCCTCCAGTCTTCACCTTCTCCTTCTCCTTCTTCTGTTTCTTCTGCTTCACCCTCCAGACTTCACCTTCTCCTTCTCTTTCTTCTGCTTCTTCTGCTTCACCCTCCAGACTTCACCTTCTCCTTCTCCTTCTTCTGATTCTTCTGATTCACCCTCCAGACTTCACCTTCTCTATCTCCTTCTTCTGCTTCTTCTGATTCACCCTCCTGACTTCACCTTCTCCTTCTCCTTCTTCTACTTCTTCTGATTCACCCTCCTGACTTCACCTTCTCCTTCTCCTTCTTCTACTTCTTCTGCTTCACCCTCCAGACTTTAGCTTCTCCTTCTCCTTCTTCTACTTCTTCTGATTCACCCTCCAGACTTCACCTGCTCCTTCTCCTTCTTCTGCTTCTTCTGATTCACCCTCCAGACTTCACCTTCTCCTTCTACTTATTCTGCTTCTTCTGATTCACCCTCCAGACTTCACCTTCTCCTTCTCCTTCTTCTGCTATTTCTGATTCACCCTCCAGACTTCACCTTCTCCTTCTCCTTCTTCTGCTTCTTCTGATTCACCCTCCAGACTTCACCTTCTCCTTCTCCTTCTTCTGCTTCTTCTGATTCACCCTCCAGACTTCACCTTCTCCTTCTCCTTCTTCTACTTGTTCTGATTCACCCTCCAGACTTCACCTTCTCCTTCTCCTTCTTCTGCTTCTTCTGATTCACCCTCCTGACTTCACCTTCTCCTTCTCCTTCTTCTACATCTTCTGATTCACCCTCCTGACTTCACCTTCTCCTTCTCCTTCTTCTACTTCTTCTGCTTCAACCTCCAGACTTCACCTTCTCCTTCTCCTTCTTCTACTTCTTCTGATTCACCCTCCAGACTTCACCTTCTCCTTCTCCTTCTTCTACTTCTTCTGATTCACCCTCCAGACTTCAACTTCTCCTTCTCCTTCTTCTACTTCTTCTGATTCACCCTCCAGACTTCACCTTCTCCTTCTCCTTCTTCTGCTTCTTCTGATTCACCCTCCAGACTTCACCTTCTCCTTCTCCTTATTCTGCTTCTTCTGAATCACCCTCCAGACTTCACCTTCTCCTTCTCCTTCTTCTGCTTCTTCTGATTCACCCTCCAGACTTCACCTTCTCCTTCTCCTTCTTCTGATTCACCCTCCAGACTTCACCTTCAACTTCTCCTTCTTCTACTTCTTCTGATTCACCCTCCAGACTTCACCTTCTCCATCTCCTTCTTCTGCTTCTTCTGATTCACCCTCCAGACTTCACCTTCTCCTTCTCCTTCGTCTACTTCTTCTGATTCACCCTCCAGACTTCACCTTCTCCTTCTCCTTCTTCTGCTTCTTCTGATTCACCCTCCAGACTTCACCTTCTCCTTCTCCTTCTTCTACTTCTTCTGATTCACCCTCCAGACTTCACCTTCTCCTTCTCCTTCTTCTGATTCTTCTGATTCACCCTCCAGACTTCACCTTCTCCTTCTCCTTCTTCTGCTTCTTCTGATTCACCCTCCTGACTTCACCTTCTCCTTCTCCTTCTTCTACATCTTCTGATTCACCCTCCTGACTTCACCTTCCCCTTCTCCTTCTTCTACTTCTTCTGCTTCCCCCTCCAGACTTCACCTTCTCCTTCTCCTTCTTCTACTTCTTCTGATTCACCCTCCAGACTTCACCTTCTCCTTCTCCTTCTTCTACTTCTTCTGATTCACCCTCCAGACTTCACCTTCTCCTTCTCCTTCTTCTGCTTCTTCAGATTCACCCTCCAGACTTCACCTTCTCCTTCTCCTTCTTCTACTTCTTCTGCTTCCCCCTCCAGACTTCACCTTCTCCTTCTCCTTCTTCTACTTCTTCTGATTCACCCTCCAGACTTCACCTTCTCCTTCTCCTTCTTCTACTTCTTCTGATTCACCCTCCAGACTTCACCTTCTCCTTCTCCTTCTTCTGCTTCTTCAGATTCACCCTCCAGACATCACCTTCTCCTTCTCCTTATTCTGCTTCTTCTGAATCACCCTCCAGACTTCACCTTCTCCTTCTCCTTCTTCTGCTTCTTCTGATTCACCCTCCAGACTTCACCTTCTCCTTCTCCTTCTTCTGCTTCTTCTGATTCACCCTCCAGACTTCACCTTCTCCTTCTCCTTCTTCTACTTCTTCTGATTCACCCTCCAGACTTCACCTTCTCCATCTCCTTCTTCTGCTTCTTCTGATTCACCCTCCAGACTTCACCTTCTCCTTCTCCTTCGTCTACTTCTTCTGATTCACCCTCCAGACTACACCTTCTCCTTCTCCTTCTTCTACTTCTTCTGATTCACCCTCCAGACTTCACCTTCTCCTTCTCCTTCTTCTGTTTCTTCTGATTCACCCTCCAGACTTCACCTTCTCCTTCTCCTTCTTCTACTACTTCTGATTCACCCTCCAGACTTCACCTTCTCCTTCTCCTTCTTCTACTTCTTCTGATTCACCCTCCAGACTTCATCTTCTCCTTCTCCTTCTTCTGCTTCTTCTGATTCACCCTCCAGACTTCACCTTCTCCTTCTCCTTCTTCTGCTTCTTCTGATTCACCCTCCAGACTTCACCTTCTCCTTCTCCTTCTTCTACTTCTTCTGATTCACCCTCCAGACTTCACCTTCTCCTTCTCCTTCTTCTACTTCTTCTGATTCACCCTCCAGTCTTCACCTTCTCCTTCTCCTTCTTCTGTTTCTTCTGCTTCACCCTCCAGACTTCACCTTCTCCTTCTCTTTCTTCTGCTTCTTCTGATTCACCCTCCAGACTTCACCTTCTCCTTCTCCTTCTTCTGATTCTTCTGATTCACCCTCCAGACTTCACCTTCTCCTTCTCCTTCTTCTGCTTCTTCTGATTCACCCTCCTGACTTCACCTTCTCCTTCTCCTTCTTCTACTTCTTCTGATTCACCCTCCTGACTTCAGCTTCTCCTTCTCCTTCTTCTACTTCTTCTGCTTCACCCTCCAGACTTCACCTTCTCCTTCTCCTTCTTCTACTTCTTCTGATTCACCCTCCAGACTTCACCTTCTCCTTCTCCTTATTCTGCTTCTTCTGATTCACCCTCCAGACTTCACCTTCTCCTTCTCCTTATTCTGCTTCTTCTGATTCACCCTCCAGACTTCACCTTCTCCTTCTCCTTCCTTTGCTTCTTCTGATTCACCCTCCAGACTTCACCTTCTCCTTCTCCTTCTTCTGATTCTTCTGATTCACCCTCCAGACTTCACCTTCTCCTTCTCCATCTTCTGCTTCTTCTGATTCACCCTCCTGACTTCACCTTCTCCTTCTCCTTCTTCTACTTCTTCTGATTCACCCTCCTGACTTCACCTTCTCCTTCTTCATCTTCTACTTCTTCTGCTTCACCCTCCAGACTTCACCTTCTCCTCCTCATTCTTCTGTTTCTTCTGATTCACCCTCCAGACTTCATCTTCTCCTTCTCCTTCTTCTACTTCTTCTGATTCACCCTCCAGACTTCACCTTCTCCTTCTCCTTCTTCTACTTCTTCTGATTCACCCTCCAGACTTCATCTTCTCCTTCTCCTTCTTCTGCTTCTTCTGATTCACCCTCCAGACTTCACCTTCTCCTTCTCCTTCTTCTGCTTCTTCTGATTCACCCTCCAGACTTCACCTTCTCCTTCTCCTTCTTCTGATTCTTCTGATTCACCCTCCAGACTTCACCTTCTCCTTCTCCATCTTCTGCTTCTTCTGATTCACCCTCCTGACTTCACCTTCTCCTTCTCCTTCTTCTACTTCTTCTGATTCACCCTCCTGACTTCACCTTCTCCTTCTCCATCTTCTACTTCTTCTGCTTCACCCTCCAGACTTCAACTTCTCCTTCTCCTTCTTCTACTTCTTCTGATTCACCCTCCAGACTCCACCTTCTCCTTCTCCTTCTTCTGCTTCTTCTGATTCACCCTCCAGACTTCACCTTCTCCTTCTCCTTCTTCTGCTTCTTCTGATTCACCCTCCAGACTTCACCTTCTCCTTCTCCTTCTTCTACTTCATCTGATTCACCCTCCAGACTTCACCTTCTCCTTCTCCTTCTTCTGCTTCTTCTGATTCACCCTCCAGACTTCACCTTCTCCTTCTCCTTCGTCTACTTCTTCTGATTCACCCTCCAGACTACACCTTCTCCTTCTCCTTCTTCTACTTCTTCTGATTCACCCTCCAGACTTCACCTTCTCCTTCTCCTTCTTCTGTTTCTTCTGATTCACCCTCCAGACTTCATCTTCTCCTTCTCCTTCTTCTACTTCTTCTGATTCACCCTCCAGACTTCACCTTCTCCTTCTCCTTATTCTGCTTCTTCTGATTCACCCTCCAGACTTCACCTTCTCCTTCTCCTTATTCTGCTTCTTCTGATTCACCCTCCAGACTTCACCTTCTCCTTCTCCTTCCTTTGCTTCTTCTGATTCACCCTCCAGACTTCACCTTCTCCTTCTCCTTCTTCTGATTCTTCTGATTCACCCTCCAGACTTCACCTTCTCCTTCTCCATCTTCTGCTTCTTCTGATTCACCCTCCTGACTTCACCTTCTCCTTCTCCTTCTTCTACTTCTTCTGATTCACCCTCCTGACTTCACCTTCTCCTTCTCCATCTTCTACTTCTTCTGCTTCACCCTCCAGACTTCACCTTCTCCTCCTCCTTCTTCTGTTTCTTCTGATTCACCCTCCAGACTTCATCTTCTCCTTCTCCTTCTTCTACTTCTTCTGATTCACCCTCCAGACTTCACCTTCTCCTTCTCCTTCTTCTACTTCTTCTGATTCACCCTCCAGACTTCATCTTCTCCTTCTCCTTCTTCTGCTTCTTCTGATTCACCCTCCAGACTTCACCTTCTCCTTCTCCTTCTTCTGCTTCTTCTGATTCACCCTCCAGACTTCAACTTCTCCTTCTCCTTCTTCTACTTCTTCTGATTCACCCTCCAGACTTCACCTTCTCCTTCTTCTTCTTCTACTTCTTCCGATTCACCCTCCAGACTTCATCTTCTCCTTCTCCTTCTTCTGCTTCTTCTGATTCACCCTCCAGACGTCACCTTCTCCTTCTCCTTCTTCTGCTTCTTCTGATTCACCCTCCAGACTTCACCTTCTCCTTCTCCTTCTTCTACTTCTTCTGATTCACCCTCCAGACTTCACCTTCTCCTTCTCCTTCTTCTACTTCTTCTGATTCACCCTCCAGTCTTCACCTTCTCCTTCTCCTTCTTCTGTTTCTTCTATTCACCCTCCAGACTTCACCTTCTCCTTCTCTTTCTTCTGCTTCTTCTGATTCACCCTCCAGACTTCACCTTCTCCTTCTCCTTCTTCTGATTCTTCTGATTCACCCTCCAGACTTCACCTTCTCCTTCTCCTTCTTCTGCTTCTTCTGATTCACCCTCCAGACTTCACCTTCTCCTTCTCCTTCTTCTGCTTCTTCTGATTCACCCTCCAGACTTCACCTTCTCCTTCTCCTTATTCTGCTTCTTCTGATTCACACTCCAGACTTCACCTTCTCCTTCTCCTTATTCTGCTTCTTCTGATTCACCCTCCAGACTTCACCTTCTCCTTCTCCTTCCTCTGCTTCTTCTGATTCACCCTCCAGACTTCACCTTCTCCTTCTCCTTCTTCTGATTCTTCTGATTCACCCTCCAGACTTCACCTTCTCCTTCTCCATCTTCTGCTTCTTCTGATTCACCCTCCTGACTTCACCTTCTCCTTCTCCTTCTTCTACTTCTTCTGATTCACCCTCCTGACTTCACCTTCTCCTTCTCCATCTTCTACTTCTTCTGCTTCACCCTCCAGACTTCAACTTCTCCTTCTCCTTCTTCTACTTCTTCTGATTCACCCTCCAGACTTCACCTTCTCCTTCTCCTTCTTCTGCTTCTTCTGATTCACCCTCCAGACTTCAGCTTCTCCTTCTCCTTCTTCTGCTTCTTCTGATTCCCCCTCCAGACTTCACCTTCTCCTTCTCCTTCTTCTACTTCATCTGATTCACCCTCCAGACTTCACCTTCTCCTTCTCCTTCTTCTGCTTCTTCTGATTCACCCTCCAGACTTCACCTTCTCCTTCTCCTTCGTCTACTTCTTCTGATTCACCCTCCAGACTACACCTTCTCCTTCTCCTTCTTCTACTTCTTCTGATTCACCCTCCAGACTTCACCTTCTCCTTCTCCTTCTTCTGTTTCTTCTGATTCACCCTCCAGACTTCATCTTCTCCTTCTCCTTCTTCTACTTCTTCTGATTCACCCTCCAGACTTCACCTTCTCCTTCTCCTTCTTCTACTTCTTCTGATTCACCCTCCAGACTTCATCTTCTCCTTCTCCTTCTTCTGCTTCTTCTGATTCACCCTCCAGACATCACCTTCTCCTTCTCCTTCTTCTGCTTCTTCTGATTCACCCTCCAGACTTCAACTTCTCCTTCTCCTTCTTCTACTTCTTCTGATTCACCCTCCAGACTTCACCTTCTCCTTCTCCTTCTTCTACTTCTTCTGATTCACCCTCCAGTCTTCACCTTCTCCTTCTCTTTCTTCTGCTTCTTCTGATTCACCCTCCAGACTTCACCTTCTCCTTCTCCTTCTTCTGATTCTTCTGATTCACCCTCCAGACTTCACCTTCTCCTTCTCCTTCTTCTGCTTCTTCTGATTCACCCTCCTGACTTCACCTTCTCCTTCTCCTTCTTCTACTTCTTCTGATTCACCCTCCTGACTTCACCTTCTCCTTCTCCTTCTTCTACTTCTTCTGCTTCACCCTCCAGACTTCACCTTCTCCTTCTCCTTCTTCTGCTTCTTCTGATTCACCCTCCAGACTTCACCTTCTCCTTCTCCTTCTTCTGCTTCTTCTGATTCACCCTCCAGACTTCACCTTCTCCTTCTCCTTATTCTTCTTCTTCTGATTCACACTCCAGACTTCACCTTCTCCTTCTCCTTATTCTGCTTCTTCTGATTCACCCTCCAGACTTCACCTTCTCCTTCTCCTTCCTCTGCTTCTTCTGATTCACCCTCCAGACTTCACCTTCTCCTTCTCCTTCTTCTGATTCTTCTGATTCACCCTCCAGACTTCACCTTCTCCTTCTCCATCTTCTGCTTCTTCTGATTCACCCTCCTGACTTCACCTTCTCCTTCTCCTTCTTCTACTTCTTCTGATTCACCCTCCTGACTTCACCTTCTCCTTCTCCATCTTCTACTTCTTCTGCTTCACCCTCCAGACTTCAACTTCTCCTTCTCCTTCTTCTACTTCTTCTGATTCACCCTCCAGACTTCACCTTCTCCTTCTCCTTCTTCTGCTTCTTCTGATTCACCCTCCAGACTTCACCTTCTCCTTCTCCTTCTTCTGCTTCTTCTGATTCACCCTCCAGACTTCACCTTCTCCTTCTCCTTCTTATACTTCATCTGATTCACCCTCCAGACTTCACCTTCTCCTTCTCCTTCTTCTGCTTCTTCTGATTCACCCTCCAGACTTCACCTTCTCCTTCTCCTTCGTCTACTTCTTCTGATTCACCCTCCAGACTACACCTTCTCCTTCTCCTTCTTCTACTTCTTCTGATTCACCCTCCAGACTTCACCTTCTCCTTCTCCTTCTTCTGTTTCTTCTGATTCACCCTCCAGACTTCATCTTCTCCTTCTCCTTCTTCTACTTCTTCTGATTCACCCTCCAGACTTCACCTTCTCCTTCTCCTTATTCTGCTTTTTCTGATTCACCCTCCAGACTTCACCTTCTCCTTCTCCTTATTCTTCTTCTTCTGATTCACCCTCCAGACTTCACCTTCTCCTTCTCCTTCCTTTGCTTCTTCTGATTCACCCTCCAGACTTCACCTTCTCCTTCTCCTTCTTCTGATTCTTCTGATTCACCCTCCAGACTTCACCTTCTCCTTCTCCATCTTCTGCTTCTTCTGATTCACCCTCCTGACTTCACCTTCTCCTTCTCCTTCTTCTACTTCTTCTGATTCACCCTCCTGACTTCACCTTCTCCTTCTCCATCTTCTACTTCTTCTGCTTCACCCTCCAGACTTCCCCTTCTCCTCCTCCTTCTTCTGTTTCTTCTGATTCACCCTCCAGACTTCATCTTCTCCTTCTCCTTCTTCTACTTCTTCTGATTCACCCTCCAGACTTCACCTTCTCCTTCTCCTTCTTCTACATCTTCTGATTCACCCTCCAGACTTCATCTTCTCCTTCTCCTTCTTCTGCTTCTTCTGATTCACCCTCCAAACTTCACCTTCTCCTTCTCCTTCTTCTGCTTCTTCTGATTCACCCTCCAGACTTCAACTTCTCCTTCTCCTTCTTCTACTTCTTCTGATTCACCCTCCAGACTTCACCTTCTCCTTCTTCTTCTTCTACTTCTTCCGATTCACCCTCCAGACTTCATCTTCTCCTTCTCCTTCTTCTGCTTCTTCTGATTCACCCTCCAGACTTCACCTTCTCCTTCTCCTTCTTCTGCTTCTTCTGATTCACCCTCCAGACTTCACCTTCTCCTTCTCCTTCTTCTACTTCTTCTGATTCACCCTCCAGACTTCACCTTCTCCTTCTCCTTCTTCTACTTCTTCTGATTCACCCTCCAGTCTTCACCTTCTCCTTCTCCTTCTTCTGTTTCTTCTGCTTCACCCTCCAGACTTCACCTTCTCCTTCTCTTTCTTCTGCTTCTTCTGATTCACCCTCCAGACTTCACCTTCTCCTTCTCCTTCTTCTGATTCTTCTGATTCACCCTCCAGACTTCACCTTCTCCTTCTCCTTCTTCTGCTTCTTCTGATTCACCCTCCTGACTTCACCTTCTCCTTCTCCTTCTTCTACTTCTTCTGATTCACCCTCCTGACTTCACCTTCTCCTTCTCCTTCTTCTACTTCTTCTGCTTCACCCTCCAGACTTCACCTTCTCCTTCTCCTTCTTCTGCTTCTTCTGATTCACCCTCCAGACTTCACCTTCTCCTTCTCCTTCTTCTGCTTCTTCTGATTCACCCTCCAGACTTCACCTTCTCCTTCTCCTTATTCTGCTTCTTCTGATTCACACTCCAGACTTCACCTTCTCCTTCTCCTTATTCTGCTTCTTCTGATTCACCCTCCAGACTTCACCTTCTCCTTCTCCTTCCTCTGCTTCTTCTGATTCACCCTCCAGACTTCACCTTCTCCTTCTCCTTCTTCTGATTCTTCTGATTCACCCTCCAGACTTCACCTTCTCCTTCTCCATCTTCTGCTTCTTCTGATTCACCCTCCTGACTTCACCTTCTCCTTCTCCTTCTTCTACTTCTTCTGATTCACCCTCCTGACTTCACCTTCTCCTTCTCCATCTTCTACTTCTTCTGCTTCACCCTCCAGACTTCAACTTCTCCTTCTCCTTCTTCTACTTCTTCTGATTCACCCTCCAGACTTCACCTTCTCCTTCTCCTTCTTCTGCTTCTTCTGATTCACCCTCCAGACTTCACCTTCTCCTTCTCCTTCTTCTGCTTCTTCTGATTCACCCTCCAGACTTCACCTTCTCCTTCTCCTTCTTCTACTTCATCTGATTCACCCTCCAGACTTCACCTTCTCCTTCTCCTTCTTCTGCTTCTTCTGATTCACCCTCCAGACTTCACCTTCTCCTTCTCCTTCGTCTACTTCTTCTGGTTCACCCTCCAGACTACACCTTCTCCTTCTCCTTCTTCTACTTCTTCTGATTCACCCTCCAGACTTCACCTTCTCCTTCTCCTTCTTCTGTTTCTTCTGATTCACCCTCCAGACTTCATCTTCTCCTTCTCCTTCTTCTACTTCTTCTGATTCACCCTCCAGACTTCACCTTCTCCTTCTCCTTCTTCTACTTCTTCTGATTCACCCTCCAGACTTCATCTTCTCCTTCTCCTTCTTCTGCTTCTTCTGATTCAACCTCCAGACTTCACCTTCTCCTTCTCCTTCTTCTGCTTCTTCTGATTCACCCTCCAGACTTCAACTTCTCCTTCTCCTTCTTCTACTTCTTCTGATTCACCCTCCAGACTTCACCTTCTCCTTCTCCTTCCTCTACTTCTTCTGATTCACCCTCCAGTCTTCACCTTCTCCTTCTCCTTCTTCTGTTTCTTCTGCTTCACCCTCCAGACTTCACCTTCTCCTTCTCTTTCTTCTGCTTCTTCTGATTCACCCTCCAGACTTCACCTTCTCCTTCTCCTTCTTCTGATTCTTCTGATTCACCCTCCAGACTTCACCTTCTCCTTCTCCTTCTTCTGCTTCTTCTGATTCACCCTCCTGACTTCACCTTCTCCTTCTCCTTCTTCTACCTCTTCTGATTCACCCTCCTGACTTCACCTTCTCCTTCTCCTTCTTCTACTTCTTCTGCTTCACCCTCCAGACATCACCTACTCCTTCTCCTTCTTCTACTTCTTCTGATTCAACCTCCAGACTTCACCTTCTCCTTCTCCTTCTTCTGCTTCTTCTGATTCACCCTCCAGACTTCACCTTCTCATTCTCCTTCTTCTGCTTCTTCTGCTGCGCCCTCCAGACTTCACCTTCTCCTTCTCCTTCTTCTGCTTCTTCTGCTTCACACTCCAGACTTCACCTTCTCCTTCTCCTTCTTCTGCTTCTTCTGCTTCACCGTCCTGACTTCACCTTCTCCTTCTCCTTCTTCTACTTCTTCTGCTACACCCCCCTGACTTCACCTGCTCCTTCTCCTTCTTCTGCTTCTTCTGATTCACCCTCCTAACTTCACCTTCTCCTTCTCCTTCTTCTGCTTCTTCTGATTCACCCTCCTGACTTCACCTTCTCCTTCTCCTTCTTCTGCTTCTTCTGATTCACCCTCCAGACTTCACCTTCTCCTTCTCCTTCTTCTGCTTCTTCTGATTCACCCTCCAGACTTCACCTTCTCCTTCTCCTTCTTCTGCTTCTTCTGATTCACCCTCCAGACCTCACCTTCTCCTTCTCCTTCTTCTACTTCTTCTGATTCACCCTCCAGACTTCATCTTCTCCTTCTCCTTCTTCTGCTTCTTCTGATTCACCCTCCAGTCTTCACCTTCTCCTTCTCCTTCTTCTGCTTCTTCTGATTCACCCTCCAGACTTCACCTTCTCCTTCTCCTTCTTCTACTTCTTCTGATTCACCCTCCAGACTTCACCTTCTCCTTCTCCTTCTTCTACTTCTTCTGATTCACCCTCCAGTCTTCACCTTCTCCTTCTCCTTCTTCTGTTTCTTCTGCTTCACCCTCCAGACTTCACCTTCTCCTTCTCTTTCTTCTGCTTCTTCTGCTTCACCCTCCAGACTTCATCTTCTCCTTCTCCTTCTTCTGATTCACCAGACAACACCTTCTCCTTCTCCTTCTTCTGCTTCTTCTGATTCACCCTCCAGACTTCAACTTCTCCTTCTCCTTCTTCTACTTCTTCTGATTCACCCTCCAGACTTCACCTTCTCCTTCTCCTTCTTCTACTTCTTCTGATTCACCCTCCAGTCTTCACCTTCTCCTTCTCTTTCTTCTGCTTCTTCTGATTCACCCTCCAGACTTCACCTTCTCCTTCTCCTTCTTCTGATTCTTCTGATTCACCCTCCAGACTTCACCTTCTCCTTCTCCTTCTTCTGCTTCTTCTGATTCACCCTCCTGACTTCACCTTCTCCTTCTCCTTCTTCTACTTCTTCTGATTCACCCTCCTGACTTCACCTTCTCCTTCTCCTTCTTCTACTTCTTCTGCTTCACCCTCCAGACTTCACCTTCTCCTTCTCCTTCTTCTGCTTCTTCTGATTCACCCTCCAGACTTCACCTTCTCCTTCTCCTTCTTCTGCTTCTTCTGATTCACCCTCCAGACTTCACCTTCTCCTTCTCCTTATTCTGCTTCTTCTGATTCACACTCCAGACTTCACCTTCTCCTTCTCCTTATTCTGCTTCTTCTGATTCACCCTCCAGACTTCACCTTCTCCTTCTCCTTCCTCTGCTTCTTCTGATTCACCCTCCAGACTTCACCTTCTCCTTCTCCTTCTTCTGATTCTTCTGATTCACCCTCCAGACTTCACCTTCTCCTTCTCCATCTTCTGCTTCTTCTGATTCACCCTCCTGACTTCACCTTCTCCTTCTCCTTCTTCTACTTCTTCTGATTCACCCTCCTGACTTCACCTTCTCCTTCTCCAACTTCTACTTCTTCTGCTTCACCCTCCAGACTTCAACTTCTCCTTCTCCTTCTTCTACTTCTTCTGATTCACCCTCCAGACTTCACCTTCTCCTTCTCCTTCTTCTGCTTCTTCTGATTCACCCTCCAGACTTCACCTTCTCCTTCTCCTTCTTCTGCTTCTTCTGATTCACCCTCCAGACTTCACCTTCTCCTTCTCCTTCTTATACTTCATCTGATTCACCCTCCAGACTTCACCTTCTCCTTCTCCTTCTTCTGCTTCTTCTGATTCACCCTCCAGACTTCACCTTCTCCTTCTCCTTCGTCTACTTCTTCTGATTCACCCTCCAGACTACACCTTCTCCTTCTCCTTCTTCTACTTCTTCTGATTCACCCTCCAGACTTCACCTTCTCCTTCTCCTTCTTCTGTTTCTTCTGATTCACCCTCCAGACTTCATCTTCTCCTTCTCCTTCTTCTACTTCTTCTGATTCACCCTCCAGACTTCACCTTCTCCTTCTCCTTATTCTGCTTTTTCTGATTCACCCTCCAGACTTCACCTTCTCCTTCTCCTTATTCTGCTTCTTCTGATTCACCCTCCAGACTTCACCTTCTCCTTCTCCTTCCTTTGCTTCTTCTGATTCACCCTCCAGACTTCACCTTCTCCTTCTCCTTCTTCTGATTCTTCTGATTCACCCTCCAGACTTCACCTTCTCCTTCTCCATCTTCTGCTTCTTCTGATTCACCCTCCTGACTTCACCTTCTCCTTCTCCTTCTTCTACTTCTTCTGATTCACCCTCCTGACTTCACCTTCTCCTTCTCCATCTTCTACTTCTTCTGCTTCACCCTCCAGACTTCACCTTCTCCTCCTCCTTCTTCTGTTTCTTCTGATTCACCCTCCAGACTTCATCTTCTCCTTCTCCTTCTTCTACTTCTTCTGATTCACCCTCCAGACTTCACCTTCTCCTTCTCCTTCTTCTACATCTTCTGATTCACCCTCCAGACTTCATCTTCTCCTTCTCCTTCTTCTGCTTCTTCTGATTCACCCTCCAGACTTCACCTTCTCCTTCTCCTTCTTCTGCTTCTTCTGATTCACCCTCCAGACTTCAACTTCTCCTTCTCCTTCTTCTACTTCTTCTGATTCACCCTCCAGACTTCACCTTCTCCTTCTTCTTCTTCTACTTCTTCCGATTCACCCTCAAGACTTCATCTTCTCCTTCTCCTTCTTCTGCTTCTTCTGATTCACCCTCCAGACTTCACCTTCTCCTTCTCCTTCTTCTGCTTCTTCTGATTCACCCTCCAGACTTCACCTTCTCCTTCTCCTTCTTCTACTTCTTCTGATTCACCCTCCAGACTTCACCTTCTCCTTCTCCTTCTTCTACTTCTTCTGATTCACCCTCCAGTCTTCACCTTCTCCTTCTCCTTCTTCTGTTTCTTCTGCTTCACCCTCCAGACTTCACCTTCTCCTTCTCTTTCTTCTGCTTCTTCTGATTCACCCTCCAGACTTCACCTTCTCCTTCTCCTTCTTCTGATTCTTCTGATTCACCCTCCAGACTTCACCTTCTCCTTCTCCTTCTTCTGCTTCTTCTGATTCACCCTCCTGACTTCACCTTCTCCTTCTCCTTCTTCTACTTCTTCTGATTCACCCTCCTGACTTCACCTTCTCCTTCTCCTTCTTCTACTTCTTCTGCTTCACCCTCCAGACTTCACCTTCTCCTTCTCCTTCTTCTGCTTCTTCTGATTCACCCTCCAGACTTCACCTTCTCCTTCTCCTTCTTCTGCTTCTTCTGATTCACCCTCCAGACTTCACCTTCTCCTTCTCCTTATTCTGCTTCTTCTGATTCACACTCCAGACTTCACCTTCTCCTTCTCCTTATTCTGCTTCTTCTGATTCACCCTCCAGACTTCACCTTCTCCTTCTCCTTCCTCTGCTTCTTCTGATTCACCCTCCAGACTTCACCTTCTCCTTCTCCTTCTTCTGAATCTTCTGATTCACCCTCCAGACTTCACCTTCTCCTTCTCCATCTTCTGCTTCTTCTGATTCACCCTCCTGACTTCACCTTCTCCTTCTCCTTCTTGTACTTCTTCTGATTCACCCTCCTGACTTCACCTTCTCCTTCTCCATCTTCTACTTCTTCTGCTTCACCCTCCAGACTTCAACTTCTCCTTCTCCTTCTTCTACTTCTTCTGAATCACCCTCCAGACTTCACCTTCTCCTTCTCCTTCTTCTGCTTCTTCTGATTCACCCTCCAGACTTCACCTTCTCCTTCTCCTTCTTCTGCTTCTTCTGATTCACCCTCCAGACTTCACCTTCTCCTTCTCCTTCTTCTACTTCATCTGATTCACCCTCCAGACTTCACCTTCTCCTTCTCCTTCTTCTGCTTCTTCTGATTCACCCTCCAGACTTCACCTTCTCCTTCTCCTTCGTCTACTTCTTCTGATTCACCCTCCAGACTACACCTTCTCCTTCTCCTTCTTCTACTTCTTCTGATTCACCCTCCAGACTTCACCTTCTCCTTCTCCTTCTTCTGTTTCTTCTGATTCACCCTCCAGACTTCATCTTCTCCTTCTCCTTCTTCTACTTCTTCTGATTCACCCTCCAGACTTCACCTTCTCCTTCTCCTTCTTCTACTTCTTCTGATTCACCCTCCAGACTTCATCTTCTCCTTCTCCTTCTTCTGCTTCTTCTGATTCACCCTCCAGACTTCACCTTCTCCTTCTCCTTCTTCTGCTTCTTCTGATTCACCCTCCAGACTTCAACTTCTCCTTCTCCTTCTTCTACTTCTTCTGATTCACCCTCCAGACTTCACCTTCTCCTTCTCCTTCCTCTACTTCTTCTGATTCACCCTCCAGTCTTCACCTTCTCCTTCTCCTTCTTCTGTTTCTTCTGCTTCACCCTCCAGACTTCACCTTCTCCTTCTCTTTCTTCTGCTTCTTCTGATTCACCCTCCAGACTTCACCTTCTCCTTCTCCTTCTTCTGATTCTTCTGATTCACCCTCCAGACTTCACCTTCTCCTTCTCCTTCTTCTGCTTCTTCTGATTCACCCTCCTGACTTCACCTTCTCCTTCTCCTTCTTCTACTTATTCTGATTCACCCTCCTGACTTCACCTTCTCCTTCTCCTTCTTCTACTTCTTCTGCTTCACCCTCCAGACTTCACCTACTCCTTCTCCTTCTTCTACTTCTTCTGATTCAACCTCCAGACTTCACCTTCTCCTTCTCCTTCTTCTGCTTCTTCTGATTCACCCTCCAGACTTCACCTTCTCATTCTCCTTCTTCTGCTTCTTCTGCTGCGCCCTCCAGACTTCACCTTCTCCTTCTCCTTCTTCTGCTTCTTCTGCTTCACACTCCAGACTTCACCTTCTCCTTCTCCTTCTTCTGCTTCTTCTGCTTCACCGTCCTGACTTCACCTTCTCCTTCTCCTTCTTCTACTTCTTCTGCTACACCCCCCTGACTTCACCTGCTCCTTCTCCTTCTTCTGCTTCTTCTGATTCACCCTCCTAACTTCACCTTCTCCTTCTCCTTCTTCTGCTTCTTCTGATTCACCCTCCTGACTTCACCTTCTCCTTCTCCTTCTTCTGCTTCTTCTGATTCACCCTCCTGACTTCACCTTCTCCTTCTCCTTCTTCTGCTTCTTCTGATTCACCCTCCAGACTTCACCTTCTCCTTCTCCTTCTTCTGCTTCTTCTGATTCACCCTCCAGACTTCACCTTCTCCTTCTCCTTCTTCTGCTTCTTCTGATTCACCCTCCAGACCTCACCTTCTCCTTCTCCTTCTTCTACTTCTTCTGATTCACCCTCCAGACTTCATCTTCTCCTTCTCCTTCTTCTGCTTCTTCTGATTCACCCTCCAGTCTTCACCTTCTCCTTCTCCTTCTTCTGCTTCTTCTGATTCACCCTCCAGACTTCACCTTCTCCTTCTCCTTCTTCTACTTCTTCTGATTCACCCTCCAGACTTCACCTTCTCCTTCTCCTTCTTCTACTTCTTCTGATTCACCCTCCAGTCTTCACCTTCTCCTTCTCCTTCTTCTGTTTCTTCTGCTTCACCCTCCAGACTTCACCTTCTCCTTCTCTTTCTTCTGCTTCTTCTGCTTCACCCTCCAGACTTCATCTTCTCCTTCTCCTTCTCCTGCTTCTTCTGATTCACCCTCCAGACATCACCTTCTCCTTCTCCTTCTTCTGCTTCTTCTGATTCACCCTCCAGACTTCAACTTCTCCTTCTCCTTCTTCTACTTCTTCTGATTCACCCTCCAGACTTCACCTTCTCCTTCTCCTTCTTCTACTTCTTCTGATTCACCCTCCAGTCTTCACCTTCTCCTTCTCTTTCTTCTGCTTCTTCTGATTCACCCTCCAGACTTCACCTTCTCCTTCTCCTTCTTCTGATTCTTCTGATTCACCCTCCAGACTTCACCTTCTCCTTCTCCTTCTTCTGCTTCTTCTGATTCACCCTCCTGACTTCACCTTCTCCTTCTCCTTCTTCTACTTCTTCTGATTCACCCTCCTGACTTCACCTTCTCCTTCTCCTTCTTCTACTTCTTCTGCTTCACCCTCCAGACTTCACCTTCTCCTTCTCCTTCTTCTGCTTCTTCTGATTCACCCTCCAGACTTCACCTTCTCCTTCTCCTTCTTCTGCTTCTTCTGATTCACCCTCCAGACTTCACCTTCTCCTTCTCCTTATTCTGCTTCTTCTGATTCACACTCCAGACTTCACCTTCTCCTTCTCCTTATTCTGCTTCTTCTGATTCACCCTCCAGACTTCACCTTCTCCTTCTCCTTCCTCTGCTTCTTCTGATTCACCCTCCAGACTTCACCTTCTCCTTCTCCTTCTTCTGATTCTTCTGATTCACCCTTCAGACTTCACCTTCTCCTTCTCCATCTTCTGCTTCTTCTGATTCACCCTCCTGACTTCACCTTCTCCTTCTCCTTCTTCTACTTCTTCTGATTCACCCTCCTGACTTCACCTTCTCCTTCTCCATCTTCTACTTCTTCTGCTTCACCCTCCAGACTTCAACTTCTCCTTCTCCTTCTTCTACTTCTTCTGATTCACCCTCCAGACTTCACCTTCTCCTTCTCCTTCTTCTGCTGCTTCTGATTCACCCTCCAGACTTCACCTTCTCCTTCTCCTTCTTCTGCTTCTTCTGATTCACCCTCCAGACTTCACCTTCTCCTTCTCCTTCTTATACTTCATCTGATTCACCCTCCAGACTTCACCTTCTCCTTCTCCTTCTTCTGCTTCTTCTGATTCACCCTCCAGACTTCACCTTCTCCTTCTCCTTCGTCTACTTCTTCTGATTCACCCTCCAGACTACACCTTCTCCTTCTCCTTCTTCTACTTCTTCTGATTCACCCTCCAGACTTCACCTTCTCCTTCTCCTTCTTCTGTTTCTTCTGATTCACCCTCCAGACTTCATCTTCTCCTTCTCCTTCTTCTACTTCTTCTGATTCACCCTCCAGACTTCACCTTCTCCTTCTCCTTATTCTGCTTTTTCTGATTCACCCTCCAGACTTCACCTTCTCCTTCTCCTTATTCTGCTTCTTCTGATTCACCCTCCAGACTTCACCTTCTCCTTCTCCTTCTTCTGCTTCTTCTGCTTCACCCTCCAGACTTCATCTTCTCCTTCTCCTTCTCCTGCTTCTTCTGATTCACCCTCCAGACATCACCTTCTCCTTCTCCTTCTTCTGCTTCTTCTGATTCACCCTCCAGACTTCAACTTCTCCTTCTCCTTCTTCTACTTCTTCTGATTCACCCTCCAGACTTCACCTTCTCCTTCTCCTTCTTCTACTTCTTCTGATTCACCCTCCAGTCTTCACCTTCTCCTTCTCTTTCTTCTGCTTCTTCTGATTCACCCTCCAGACTTCACCTTCTCCTTCTCCTTCTTCTGATTCTTCTGATTCACCCTCCAGACTTCACCTTCTCCTTCTCCTTCTTCTGCTTCTTCTGATTCACCCTCCTGACTTCACCTTCTCCTTCTCCTTCTTCTACTTCTTCTGATTCACCCTCCTGACTTCACCTTCTCCTTCTCCTTCTTCTACTTCTTCTGCTTCACCCTCCAGACTTCACCTTCTCCTTCTCCTTCTTCTGCTTCTTCTGATTCACCCTCCAGACTTCACCTTCTCCTTCTCCTTCTTCTGCTTCTTCTGATTCACCCTCCAGACTTCACCTTCTCCTTCTCCTTATTCTGCTTCTTCTGATTCACACTCCAGACTTCACCTTCTCCTTCTCCTTATTCTGCTTCTTCTGATTCACCCTCCAGACTTCACCTTCTCCTTCTCCTTCCTCTGCTTCTTCTGATTCACCCTCCAGACTTCACCTTCTCCTTCTCCTTCTTCTGATTCTTCTGATTCACCCTTCAGACTTCACCTTCTCCTTCTCCATCTTCTGCTTCTTCTGATTCACCCTCCTGACTTCACCTTCTCCTTCTCCTTCTTCTA
The DNA here is from genome assembly GCF_052327205.1 of Somniosus microcephalus. Lineage (NCBI taxonomy): Eukaryota > Metazoa > Chordata > Chondrichthyes > Squaliformes > Somniosidae > Somniosus > Somniosus microcephalus. Next base: position 455,742 of record NW_028225232.1, on the reverse strand, counting down.
CTTCTTCTGATTCACCCTCCTGACTTCACCTTCTCCTTCTCCATCTTCTACTTCTTCTGCTTCACCCTCCAGACTTCAACTTCTCCTTCTCCTTCTTCTACTTCTTCTGATTCACCCTCCAGACTTCACCTTCTCCTTCTCCTTCTTCTGCTGCTTCTGATTCACCCTCCAGACTTCACCTTCTCCTTCTCCTTCTTCTGCTTCTTCTGATTCACCCTCCAGACTTCACCTTCTCCTTCTCCTTCTTATACTTCATCTGATTCACCCTCCAGACTTCACCTTCTCCTTCTCCTTCTTCTGCTTCTTCTGATTCACCCTCCAGACTTCACCTTCTCCTTCTCCTTCGTCTACTTCTTCTGATTCACCCTCCAGACTACACCTTCTCCTTCTCCTTCTTCTACTTCTTCTGATTCACCCTCCAGACTTCACCTTCTCCTTCTCCTTCTTCTGTTTCTTCTGATTCACCCTCCAGACTTCATCTTCTCCTTCTCCTTCTTCTACTTCTTCTGATTCACCCTCCAGACTTCACCTTCTCCTTCTCCTTATTCTGCTTTTTCTGATTCACCCTCCAGACTTCACCTTCTCCTTCTCCTTATTCTGCTTCTTCTGATTCACCCTCCAGACTTCACCTTCTCCTTCTCCTTCCTTTGCTTCTTCTGATTCACCCTCCAGACTTCACCTTCTCCTTCTCCTTCTTCTGATTCTTCTGATTCACCCTCCAGACTTCACCTTCTCCTTCTCCATCTTCTGCTTCTTCTGATTCACCCTCCTGACTTCACCTTCTCCTTCTCCTTCTTCTACTTCTTCTGATTCACCCTCCTGACTTCACCTTCTCCTTCTCCATCTTCTACTTCTTCTGCTTCACCCTCCAGACTTCACCTTCTCCTCCTCCTTCTTCTGTTTCTTCTGATTCACCCTCCAGACTTCATCTTCTCCTTCTCCTTCTTCTACTTCTTCTGATTCACCCTCCAGACTTCACCTTCTCCTTCTCCTTCTTCTATATCTTCTGATTCACCCTCCAGACTTCACCTTCTCCTTCTCCTTCTTCTGCTTCTTCTGCTTCACCGTCCTGACTTCACCTTCTCCTTCTCCTTCTTCTACTTCTTCTGCTACACCCCCCTGACTTCACCTGCTCCTTCTCCTTCTTCTGCTTCTTCTGATTCACCCTCCTAACTTCACCTTCTCCTTCTCCTTCTTCTGCTTCTTCTGATTCACCCTCCTGACTTCACCTTCTCCTTCTCCTTCTTCTGCTTCTTCTGATTCACCCTCCTGACTTCACCTTCTCCTTCTCCTTCTTCTGCTTCTTCTGATTCACCCTCCAGACTTCACCTTCTCCTTCTCCTTCTTCTGCTTCTTCTGATTCACCCTCCAGACTTCACCTTCTCCTTCTCCTTCTTCTGCTTCTTCTGATTCACCCTCCAGACCTCACCTTCTCCTTCTCCTTCTTCTACTTCTTCTGATTCACCCTCCAGACTTCATCTTCTCCTTCTCCTTCTTCTGCTTCTTCTGATTCACACTCCAGTCTTCACCTTCTCCTTCTCCTTCTTCTGCTTCTTCTGATTCACCCTCCAGACTTCACCTTCTCCTTCTCCTTCTTCTACTTCTTCTGATTCACCCTCCAGACTTCACCTTCTCCTTCTCCTTCTTCTACTTCTTCTGATTCACCCTCCAGTCTTCACCTTCTCCTTCTCCTTCTTCTGTTTCTTCTGCTTCACCCTCCAGACTTCACCTTCTCCTTCTCTTTCTTCTGCTTCTTCTGCTTCACCCTCCAGACTTCATCTTCTCCTTCTCCTTCTCCTGCTTCTTCTGATTCACCCTCCAGACATCACCTTCTCCTTCTCCTTCTTCTGCTTCTTCTGATTCACCCTCCAGACTTCAACTTCTCCTTCTCCTTCTTCTACTTCTTCTGATTCACCCTCCAGACTTCACCTTCTCCTTCTCCTTCTTCTACTTCTTCTGATTCACCCTCCAGTCTTCACCTTCTCCTTCTCTTTCTTCTGCTTCTTCTGATTCACCCTCCAGACTTCACCTTCTCCTTCTCCTTCTTCTGATTCTTCTGATTCACCCTCCAGACTTCACCTTCTCCTTCTCCTTCTTCTGCTTCTTCTGATTCACCCTCCTGACTTCACCTTCTCCTTCTCCTTCTTCTACTTCTTCTGATTCACCCTCCTGACTTCACCTTCTCCTTCTCCTTCTTCTACTTCTTCTGCTTCACCCTCCAGACTTCACCTTCTCCTTCTCCTTCTTCTGCTTCTTCTGATTCACCCTCCAGACTTCACCTTCTCCTTCTCCTTCTTCTGCTTCTTCTGATTCACCCTCCAGACTTCACCTTCTCCTTCTCCTTATTCTGCTTCTTCTGATTCACACTCCAGACTTCACCTTCTCCTTCTCCTTATTCTGCTTCTTCTGATTCACCCTCCAGACTTCACCTTCTCCTTCTCCTTCCTCTGCTTCTTCTGATTCACCCTCCAGACTTCACCTTCTCCTTCTCCTTCTTCTGATTCTTCTGATTCACCCTTCAGACTTCACCTTCTCCTTCTCCATCTTCTGCTTCTTCTGATTCACCCTCCTGACTTCACCTTCTCCTTCTCCTTCTTCTACTTCTTCTGATTCACCCTCCTGACTTCACCTTCTCCTTCTCCATCTTCTACTTCTTCTGCTTCACCCTCCAGACTTCAACTTCTCCTTCTCCTTCTTCTACTTCTTCTGATTCACCCTCCAGACTTCACCTTCTCCTTCTCCTTCTTCTGCTGCTTCTGATTCACCCTCCAGACTTCACCTTCTCCTTCTCCTTCTTCTGCTTCTTCTGATTCACCCTCCAGACTTCACCTTCTCCTTCTCCTTCTTATACTTCATCTGATTCACCCTCCAGACTTCACCTTCTCCTTCTCCTTCTTCTGCTTCTTCTGATTCACCCTCCAGACTTCACCTTCTCCTTCTCCTTCGTCTACTTCTTCTGATTCACCCTCCAGACTACACCTTCTCCTTCTCCTTCTTCTACTTCTTCTGATTCACCCTCCAGACTTCACCTTCTCCTTCTCCTTCTTCTGTTTCTTCTGATTCACCCTCCAGACTTCATCTTCTCCTTCTCCTTCTTCTACTTCTTCTGATTCACCCTCCAGACTTCACCTTCTCCTTCTCCTTATTCTGCTTTTTCTGATTCACCCTCCAGACTTCACCTTCTCCTTCTCCTTATTCTGCTTCTTCTGATTCACCCTCCAGACTTCACCTTCTCCTTCTCCTTCCTTTGCTTCTTCTGATTCACCCTCCAGACTTCACCTTCTCCTTCTCCTTCTTCTGATTCTTCTGATTCACCCTCCAGACTTCACCTTCTCCTTCTCCATCTTCTGCTTCTTCTGATTCACCCTCCTGACTTCACCTTCTCCTTCTCCTTCTTCTACTTCTTCTGATTCACCCTCCTGACTTCACCTTCTCCTTCTCCATCTTCTACTTCTTCTGCTTCACCCTCCAGACTTCACCTTCTCCTCCTCCTTCTTCTGTTTCTTCTGATTCACCCTCCAGACTTCATCTTCTCCTTCTCCTTCTTCTACTTCTTCTGATTCACCCTCCAGACTTCACCTTCTCCTTCTCCTTCTTCTATATCTTCTGATTCACCCTCCAGACTTCATCTTCTCCTTCTCCTTCTTCTGCTTCTTCTGATTCACCCTCCAGACTTCACCTTCTCCTTCTCCTTCTTCTGCTTCTTCTGATTCACCCTCCAGACTTCAACTTCTCCTTCTCCTTTTTCTACTTCTTCTGATTCACCCTCCAGACTTCACCTTCTCCTTCTTCTTCTTCTACTTCTTCCGATTCACCCTCCAGACTTCATCTTCTCCTTCTCCTTCTTCTGCTTCTTCTGATTCACCCTCCAGACTTCACCTTCTCCTTCTCCTTCTTCTGCTTCTTCTGATTCACCCTCCAGACTTCACCTTCTCCTTCTCCTTCTTCTACTTCTTCTGATTCACCCTCCAGACTTCACCTTCTCCTTCTCCTTCTTCTACTTCTTCTGATTCACCCTCCAGTCTTCACCTTCTCCTTCTCCTTCTTCTGTTTCTTCTGCTTCACCCTCCAGACTTCACCTTCTCCTTCTCTTTCTTCTGCTTCTTCTGATTCACCCTCCAGACTTCACCTTCTCCTTCTCCTTCTTCTGATTCTTCTGATTCACCCTCCAGACTTCACCTTCTCCTTCTCCTTCTTCTGCTTCTTCTGATTCACCCTCCTGACTTCACCTTCTCCTTCTCCTTCTTCTACTTCTTCTGATTCACCCTCCTGACTTCACCTTCTCCTTCTCCTTCTTCTACTTCTTCTGCTTCACCCTCCAGACTTCACCTTCTCCTTCTCCTTCTTCTGCTTCTTCTGATTCACCCTCCAGACTTCACCTTCTCCTTCTCCTTCTTCTGCTTCTTCTGATTCACCCTCCAGACTTCACCTTCTCCTTCTCCTTATTCTGCTTCTTCTGATTCACACTCCAGACTTCACCTTCTCCTTCTCCTTATTCTGCTTCTTCTGATTCACCCTCCAGACTTCACCTTCTCCTTCTCCTTCCTCTGCTTCTTCTGATTCACCCTCCAGACTTCACCTTCTCCTTCTCCTTCTTCTGATTCTTCTGATTCACCCTCCAGACTTCACCTTCTCCTTCTCCATCTTCTGCTTCTTCTGATTCACCCTCCTGACTTCACCTTCTCCTTCTCCTTCTTCTACTTCTTCTGATTCACCCTCCTGACTTCACCTTCTCCTTCTCCATCTTCTACTTCTTCTGCTTCACCCTCCAGACTTCAACTTCTCCTTCTCCTTCTTCTACTTCTTCTGATTCACCCTCCAGACTTCACCTTCTCCTTCTCCTTCTTCTGCTTCTTCTGATTCACCCTCCAGACTTCACCTTCTCCTTCTCCTTCTTCTGCTTCTTCTGATTCACCCTCCAGACTTCACCTTCTCCTTCTCCTTCTTCTACTTCATCTGATTCACCCTCCAGACTTCACCTTCTCCTTCTCCTTCTTCTGCTTCTTCTGATTCACCCTCCAGACTTCACCTTCTCCTTCTCCTTCGTCTACTTCTTCTGATTCACCCTCCAGACTACACCTTCTCCTTCTCCTTCTTCTACTTCTTCTGATTCACCCTCCAGACTTCACCTTCTCCTTCTCCTTCTTCTGTTTCTTCTGATTCACCCTCCAGACTTCATCTTCTCCTTCTCCTTCTTCTACTTCTTCTGATTCACCCTCCAGACTTCACCTTCTCCTTCTCCTTCTTCTACTTCTTCTGATTCACCCTCCAGACTTCATCTTCTCCTTCTCCTTCTTCTGCTTCTTCTGATTCACCCTCCAGACTTCACCTTCTCCTTCTCCTTCTTCTGCTTCTTCTGATTCACCCTCCAGACTTCAACTTCTCCTTCTCCTTCTTCTACTTCTTCTGATTCACCCTCCAGACTTCACCTTCTCCTTCTCCTTCCTCTACTTCTTCTGATTCACCCTCCAGTCTTCACCTTCTCCTTCTCCTTCTTCTGTTTCTTCTGCTTCACCCTCCAGACTTCACCTTCTCCTTCTCTTTCTTCTGCTTCTTCTGATTCACCCTCCAGACTTCACCTTCTCCTTCTCCTTCTTCTGATTCTTCTGATTCACCCTCCAGACTTCACCTTCTCCTTCTCCTTCTTCTGCTTCTTCTGATTCACCCTCCTGACTTCACCTTCTCCTTCTCCTTCTTCTACTTATTCTGATTCACCCTCCTGACTTCACCTTCTCCTTCTCCTTCTTCTACTTCTTCTGCTTCACCCTCCAGACTTCACCTACTCCTTCTCCTTCTTCTACTTCTTCTGATTCAACCTCCAGACTTCACCTTCTCCTTCTCCTTCTTCTGCTTCTTCTGATTCACCCTCCAGACTTCACCTTCTCATTCTCCTTCTTCTGCTTCTTCTGCTGCGCCCTCCAGACTTCACCTTCTCCTTCTCCTTCTTCTGCTTCTTCTGCTTCACACTCCAGACTTCACCTTCTCCTTCTCCTTCTTCTGCTTCTTCTGCTTCACCGTCCTGACTTCACCTTCTCCTTCTCCTTCTTCTACTTCTTCTGCTACACCCCCCTGACTTCACCTGCTCCTTCTCCTTCTTCTGCTTCTTCTGATTCACCCTCCTAACTTCACCTTTTCCTTCTCCTTCTTCTGCTTCTTCTGATTCACCCTCCTGACTTCACCTTCTCCTTCTCCTTCTTCTGCTTCTTCTGATTCACCCTCCAGACTTCACCTTCTCCTTCTCCTTCTTCTGCTTCTTCTGATTCACCCTCCAGACTTCACCTTCTCCTTCTCCTTCTTCTGCTTCTTCTGATTCACCCTCCAGACTTCACCTTCTCCTTCTCCTTCTTCTGTTTCTTCTGATTCACCCTCCAGACTTCATCTTCTCCTTCTCCTTCTTCTACTTCTTCTGATTCACCCTCCAGACTTCACCTTCTCCTTCTCCTTCTTCTACTTCTTCTGATTCACCCTCCAGACTTCATCTTCTCCTTCTCCTTCTTCTGCTTCTTCTGATTCACCCTCCAGACTTCACCTTCTCCTTCTCCTTCTTCTGCTTCTTCTGATTCACCCTCCAGACTTCAACTTCTCCTTCTCCTTCTTCTACTTCTTCTGATTCACCCTCCAGACTTCACCTTCTCCTTCTCCTTCCTCTACTTCTTCTGATTCACCCTCCAGTCTTCACCTTCTCCTTCTCCTTCTTCTGTTTCTTCTGCTTCACCCTCCAGACTTCACCTTCTCCTTCTCTTTCTTCTGCTTCTTCTGATTCACCCTCCAGACTTCACCTTCTCCTTCTCCTTCTTCTGATTCTTCTGATTCACCCTCCAGACTTCACCTTCTCCTTCTCCTTCTTCTGCTTCTTCTGATTCACCCTCCTGACTTCACCTTCTCCTTCTCCTTCTTCTACTTATTCTGATTCACCCTCCTGACTTCACCTTCTCCTTCTCCTTCTTCTACTTCTTCTGCTTCACCCTCCAGACTTCACCTACTCCTTCTCCTTCTTCTACTTCTTCTGATTCAACCTCCAGACTTCACCTTCTCCTTCTCCTTCTTCTGCTTCTTCTGATTCACCCTCCAGACTTCACCTTCTCATTCTCCTTCTTCTGCTTCTTCTGCTGCGCCCTCCAGACTTCACCTTCTCCTTCTCCTTCTTCTGCTTCTTCTGCTTCACACTCCAGACTTCACCTTCTCCTTCTCCTTCTTCTGCTTCTTCTGCTTCACCGTCCTGACTTCACCTTCTCCTTCTCCTTCTTCTACTTCTTCTGCTACACCCCCCTGACTTCACCTGCTCCTTCTCCTTCTTCTGCTTCTTCTGATTCACCCTCCTAACTTCACCTTCTCCTTCTCCTTCTTCTGCTTCTTCTGATTCACCCTCCTGACTTCACCTTCTCCTTCTCCTTCTTCTGCTTCTTCTGATTCACCCTCCAGACTTCACCTTCTCCTTCTCCTTCTTCTGCTTCTTCTGATTCACCCTCCAGACTTCACCTTCTCCTTCTCCTTCTTCTGCTTCTTCTGATTCACCCTCCAGACCTCACCTTCTCCTTCTCCTTCTTCTACTTCTTCTGATTCACCCTCCAGACTTCATCTTCTCCTTCTCCTTCTTCTGCTTCTTCTGATTCACCCTCCAGTCTTCACCTTCTCCTTCTCCTTCTTCTGCTTCTTCTGATTCACCCTCCAGACTTCACCTTCTCCTTCTCCTTCTTCTACTTCTTCTGATTCACCCTCCAGACTTCACCTTCTCCTTCTCCTTCTTCTACTTCTTCTGATTCACCCTCCAGTCTTCACCTTCTCCTTCTCCTTCTTCTGTTTCTTCTGCTTCACCCTCCAGACTTCACCTTCTCCTTCTCTTTCTTCTGCTTCTTCTGCTTCACCCTCCAGACTTCACCTTCTCCTTCTCCTTCTTCTGATTCTTCTGATTCACCCTCCAGACTTCACCTTCTCTATCTCCTTCTTCTGCTTCTTCTGATTCACCCTCCTGACTTCACCTTCTCCTTCTCCTTCTTCTACTTCTTCTGATTCACCCTCCTGACTTCACCTTCTCCTTCTCCTTCTTCTACTTCTTCTGCTTCACCCTCCAGACTTCAACTTCTCCTTCTCCTTCTTCTACTTCTTCTGATTCACCCTCCAGACTTCACCTTCTCCTTCTTCTGCTTCTTCTGATTCACCCTCCAGACTTTACCTTCTCCTTCTCCTTCTTCTGCTTCTTCTGATTCACCCTCCAGACCTCACCTTCTCCTTCTCCTTCTTCTACTTCTTCTGATTCACCCTCCAGACTTCACCTTCTCCTTCTCCTTCTTCTGCTTCTTCTGATTCACCCTCCAGACTTCACCTTCTCCTTCTCCTTCGTCTACTTCTTCTGATTCACCCTCCAGACTACACCTTCTCCTTCTCCTTCTTCTTCTTCTTCTGATTCACCCTCCAGACTTCACCTTCTCCTTCTCCTTCTTCTGTTTCTTCTGATTCACCCTCCAGACTTCATCTTCTCCTTCTCCTTCTTCTACTTCTTCTGATTCACCCTCCAGACTTCACCTTCTCCTTCTCCTTCTTCTACTTCTTCTGATTCACCCTCCAGACTTCATCTTCTCCTTCTCCTTCTTCTGCTTCTTCTGATTCACCCTCCAGACTTCACCTTCTCCTTCTCCTTCTTCTGCTTCTTCTGATTCACCCTCCAGACTTCAACTTCTCCTTCTCCTTCTTCTACTTCTTCTGATTCACCCTCCAGACTTCACCTTCTCCTTCTCCTTCTTCTACTTCTTCCGATTCACCCTCCAGACTTCATCTTCTCCTTCTCCTTCTTCTGCTTCTTCTGATTCACCCTCCAGACTTCACCTTCTCCTTCTCCTTCTTCTGCTTCTTCTGATTCACCCTCCAGACTTCACCTTCTCCTTCTCCTTCTTCTACTTCTTCTGATTCACCCTCCAGACTTCACCTTCTCCTTCTCCTTCTTCTACTTCTTCTGATTCACCCTCCAGTCTTCACCTTCTCCTTCTCCTTCTTCTGTTTCTTCTGCTTCACCCTCCAGACTTCACCTTCTCCTTCTCTTTCTTCTGCTTCTTCTGATTCACCCTCCAGACTTCACCTTCTCCTTCTCCTTCTTCTGATTCTTCTGATTCACCCTCCAGACTTCACCTTCTCCTTCTCCTTCTTCTGCTTCTTCTGATTCACCCTCCTGACTTCACCTTCTCCTTCTCCTTCTTCTACTTCTTCTGATTCACCCTCCAGACTTCACCTTCTCCTTCTCCTTCTTCTCCTTCTTCTGCTTCACCCTCCAGACTTCACCTTCTCCTTCTCCTTCTTCTGCTTCTTCTGATTCACCCTCCAGACTTCACCTTCTCCTTCTCCTTCTTCTGCTTCTTCTGATTCACCCTCCAGACTTCACCTTCTCCTTCTCCTTATTCTGCTTCTTCTGATTCACCCTCCAGACTTCACCTTCTCCTTCTCCTTATTCTGCTTCTTCTGATTCACCCTCCAGACTTCACCTTCTCCTTCTCCTTCCTCTGCTTCTTCTGATTCACCCTCCAGACTTCACCTTCTCCTTCTCCTTCTTCTGATTCTTCTGATTCACCCTCCAGACTTCACCTTCTCCTTCTCCATCTTCTGCTTCTTCTGATTCACCCTCCTGACTTCACCTTCTCCTTCTCCTTCTTCTACTTCTTCTGATTCACCCTCCTGACTTCACCTTCTCCTTCTCCATCTTCTACTTCCTCTGCTTCACCCTCCAGACTTCAACTTCTCCTTCTCCTTCTTCTACTTCTTCTGATTCACCCTCCAGACTTCACCTTCTCCTTCTCCTTCTTCTGCTTCTTCTGATTCACCCTCCAGACTTCACCTTCTCCTTCTCCTTCTTCTGCTTCTTCTGATTCACCCTCCAGACTTCACCTTCTCCTTCTCCTTCTTCTACTTCTTCTGATTCACCCTCCAGACTTCACCTTCTCCTTCTCCTTCTTCTGCTTCTTCTGATTCACCCTCCAGACTTCACCTTCTCCTTCTCCTTCTTCTGCTTCTTCCGATTCACCCTCCAGACTTCACCTTCTCCTTCTCCTTCTTCTACTTCATCTGATTCACCCTCCAGACTTCACCTTATCCTTCTCCTTCTTCTGCTTCTTCTGATTCACCCTCCAGACTTCACCTTCTCCTTCTCCTTCGTCTACTTCTTCTGATTCACCCTCCAGACTACACCTTCTCCTTCTCCTTCTTCTACTTCTTCTGATTCACCCTCCAGACTTCACCTTCTCCTTCTCCTTCTTCTGTTTCTTCTGATTCACCCTCCAGACTTCATGTTCTCCTTCTCCTTCTTCTACTTCTTCTGATTCACCCTCCAGACTTCACCTTCTCCTTCTCCTTCTTCTACTTCTTCTGATTCACCCTCCAGACTTCATCTTCTCCTTCTCCTTCTTCTGCTTCTTCTGATTCACCCTCCAGACTTCACCTTTTCCTTCTCCTTCTTCTGCTTCTTCTGATTCACCCTCCAGACTTCAACTTCTCCTTCTCCTTCTTCTACTTCTTCTGATTCACCCTCCAGACTTCACCATCTCCTTCTCCTTCTTCTACTTCTTCTGATTCACCCTCCAGTCTTCACCTTCTCCTTCTCCTTCTTCTGTTTCTTCTGCTTCACCCTCCAGACTTCACCTTCTCCTTCTCTTTCTTCTGCTTCTTCTGATTCACCCTCCAGACTTCACCTTCTCCTTCTCCTTCTTCTGATTCTTCTGATTCACCCTCCAGACTTCACCTTCTCCTTCTCCTTCTTCTGCTTCTTCTGATTCACCCTCCTGACTTCACCTTCTCCTTCTCCTTCTTCTACTTCTTCTGATTCACCCTCCTGACTTCACCTTCTCCTTCTCCTTCTTCTACTTCTTCTGCTTCACCCTCCAGACTTCACCTTCTCCTTCTCCTTCTTCTACTTCTTCTGATTCAACCTCCAGACTTCACCTTCTCCTTCTCCTTCTTCTGCTTCTTCTGATTCACCCTCCAGACTTCACCTTCTCATTCTCCTTCTTTTGCTTCTTCTGCTGCGCCCTCCAGACTTCACCTTCTCCTTCTCCTTCTTCTGCTTCTTCTGCTTCACACTCCAGACTTCACCTTCTCCTTCTCCTTCTTCTGCTTCTTCTGCTGCGCCCTCCAGGCTTCACCTTCTCCTTCTCCTTCTTCTGCTTCTTCTGCTTCACCGTCCTGACTTCACCTTCTCCTTTTCATTCTTCTACTTCTTCTGCTACACCCCCCTGACTTCACCTGCTCCTTCTCCTTCTTCTGCTTCTTCTGATTCACCCTCCTAACTTCACCTTCTCCTTCTTCTTCTTCTGCATCTTCTGATTCACCCTCCTGACTTCACCTTCTCCTTCTCCTTCTTCTGCTTCTTCTGATTCACCCTCCAGACTTCACCTTCTCCTTCTCCTTCTTCTGCTTCTTCTGATTCACCCTCCAGACTTCACCTTCTCCTTCTCCTTCTTCTGCTTCTTCTGATTCACCCTCCAGACCTCACCTTCTCCTTCTCCTTCTTCTACTTCTTCTGATTCACCCTCCAGACTTCATCTTCTCCTTCTCCTTCTTCTGCTTCTTCTGATTCATCCTCCAGACTTCACCTTCTCCTTCTCCTTCTTCTGCTTCTTCTGATTCTCCCTCCAGACTTCACCTTCTCCTTCTCCTTCTTCTACTTCTTCTGATTCACCCTCCAGACTTCACCTTCTCCTTCTCCTTATTCTACTTCTTCTGATTCACCCTCCTGACTTCACCTTCTCCTTCTCCTTCTTCTACTTCTTCTGCTTCACCCTCCAGACTTCACCTTCTCCTTCTCCTTCTTCTGCTTCTTCTGATTCACCCTCCAGACTTCACCTTCTCCTTCTCCTTCTTCTACTTCTTCTGATTCACCCTCCAGACTTCACCTTCTCCTTCTCCTTCTTCTGCTTCTTCTGATTCACCCTCCTGACTTCACCTTCTCCTTCTCCTTCTTCTACATCTTCTGATTCACCCTCCTGACTTCACCTTCTCCTTCTCCTTCTTCTACTTCTTCTGATTCACCCTCCAGACTTCACCTTCTCCTTCTCCTTCTTCTGCTTCTTCTGATTCACCCTCCAGACTTCACCTTCTCATTCTCCTTCTTCTGCTTCTTCTGCTGCGCCCTCCAGACTTCACCTTCTCCTTCTCCTTCTTCTGCTTCTTCTGCTTCACACTCCAGACTTCACCTTCTCCTTCTCCTTCTTCTGCTTCCTCTGCTGCGCCCTCCAGGCTTCACCTTCTCCTTCTCCTTCTTCTGCTTCTTCTGCTTCACCGTCCTAACTTCACCTTCTCCTTCTCCTTCTTCTGCTTCTTCTGATTCACCCTCCTGACTTCACCTTCTCCTTCTCCTTCTTCTGCTTCTTCTGATTCACCCTCCAGACTTCAACTTCTCCTTCTCCTTCTTCTGCTTCTTCTGATTCACCCTCCAGACTTCACCTTCTCCTTCTCCTTCTTCTGCTTCTTCTGATTCACCCTCCAGACCTCACCTTCTCCTTCTCCTTCTTCTACTTCTTCTGATTCACCCTCCAGACTTCATCTTCTCCTTCTCCTTATTCTGGTTCTTCTGATTCACCCTCCAGACACTTCACCTTCTCCTTCTCCTTCTTCTGCTTCTTCTGATTCACCCTCCAGACTTCACCTTCTCCTTCTCCTTCTTCTACTTCTTCTGATTCACCCTCCAGACTTCACCTTCTCCTTCTCCTTCTTCTACTTCTTCTGATTCACCCTCCAGTCTTCACCTTCTCCTTCTCCTTCTTCTGTTTCTTCTGCTTCACCCTCCAAACTTCACCTTCTCCTTCTCTTTCTTCTGCTTCTTCTGCTTCACCCTCCAGACTTCACCTTCTCCTTCTCCTTCTTCTGATTCTTCTGATTCAACCTCCAGACTTCACCTTCTCTATCTCCTTCTTCTGCTTCTTCTGATTCACCCTCCTGACTTCACCTTCTCCTTCTCCTTCTTCTACTTCTTCTGATTCACCCTCCTGACTTCACCTTCTCCTTCTCCTTCTTCTACTTCTTCTGCTTCACCCTCCAGACTTCACCTTCTCCTTCTCCTTCTTCTACTTCTTCTGATTCACCCTCCAGACTTCACCTTCTCCTTCTCCTTCTTCTGCTTCTTCTGATTCACCCTCCAGACTTAACCTTCTCCTTCTCCTTATTCTGCTTCTTCTGATTCACCCTCCAGACTTCACCTTCTCCTTCTCCTTCTTCTGCTTCTTCTGATTCACCCTCCAGACTTCACCTTCTCCTTCTCCTTCTTCTGCTTCTTCTGATTCACCCTCCAGACTTCACCTTCTCCTTCTCCTTCTTCTACTTCTTCTGATTCACCCTCCAGACTTCACCTTCTCCTTCTCCTTCTTCTGCTTCTTCTGATTCACCCTCCTGACTTCACCTTCTCCTTGTCCTTCTTCTACATCTTCTGATTCACCCTGCTAACTTCACCTTCTCCTTCTCCTTCTTCTACTTCTTCTGCTTCACCCTCCAGACTTCACCTTCTCCTTCTCCTTCTTCTACTTCTTCTGATTCACCCTCCAGACTTCACCTTCTCCTTCTCCTTCTTCTACTTCTTCTGATTCACCCTCCAGACTTCACCTTCTCCTTCTCCTTCTTCTACTTCTTCTGATTCACCCTCCAGACTTCACCTTCTCCTTCTCCTTCTTCTGCTTCTTCTGATTCACCCTCCAGAATTCACCTTCTCCTTCTCCTTATTCTGCTTCTTCTGAATCACCCTCCAGACTTCACCTTCTCCTTCTCCTTCTTCTGCTTCTTCTGATTCACCCTCCAGACTTCACCTTCTCCTTCTCCTTCTTCTGCTTCTTCTGATTCACCCTCCAGACTTCACCTTCTCCTTCTCCTTCTTCTACGTCTTCTGATTCACCCTCCAGACTTCACCTTCTCCATCTCCTTCTTCTGCTTCTTCTGATTCACCCTCCAGACTTCACCTTCTCCTTCTCCTTCATCTACTTCTTCTGATTCACCCTCCAGACTTCACCTTCTCCTTCTCCTTCTTCTGCTTCTTCTGATTCACCCTCCAGACTTCACCTTCTCCTTCTCCTTCTTCTGCTTCTTCTGATTCACCCTCCAGACTTCACCTTCTCCTTCTCCTTCTTCTACTTCTTCTGATTCACCCTCCAGACTTCACCTTCTCCTTCTTCTGCTTCTTCTGATTCACCCTCCAGACTTTACCTTCTCCTTCTCCTTCGTCTACTTCTTCTGATTCACCCTCCAGACTACACCTTCTCCTTCTCCTTCTTCTACTTCTTCTGATTCACCCTCCAGACTTCACCTTCTCCTGCTCCTTCTTCTGTTTCTTCTGATTCACCCTCCAGACTTCATCTTCTCCTTCTCCTTCTTCTACTTCTTCTGATTCACCCTCCAGACTTCACCTTCTCCTTCTCCTTCTTCTACTTCTTCTGATTCACCCTCCAGACTTCATCTTCTCCTTCTCCTTCTTCTGCTTCTTCTGATTCACCCTCCAGACTTCACCTTCTCCTTCTCCTTCTTCTGCTTCTTCTGATTCACCCTCCAGACTTCAACTTCTCCTTCTCCTTCTTCTACTTCTTCTGATTCACCCTCCAGACTTCACCTTCTCCTTCTCCTTCTTCTACTTCTTCCGATTCACCCTCCAGACTTCATCTTCTCCTTCTCCTTCTTCTGCTTCTTCTGATTCACCCTCCAGACTTCACCTTCTCCTTCTCCTTCTTCTGCTTCTTCTGATTCACCCTCCAGACTTCACCTTCTCCTTCTCCTTCTTCTACTTCTTCTGATTCACCCTCCAGACTTCACCTTCTCCTTCTTCTACTTCTTCTGATTCACCCTCCAGTCTTCACCTTCTCCTTCTCCTTCTTCTGTTTCTTCTGCTTCACCCTCCAGACTTCACCTTCTCCTTTTCTTTCTTCTGCTTCTTCTGATTCACCCTCCAGACTTCACCTTCTCCTTCTCCTTCTTCTGATTCTTCTGATTCACCCTCCAGACTTCACCTTCTCCTTCTCCTTCTTCTGCTTCTTCTGATTCACCCTCCTGACTTCACCTTCTCCTTCTGCTTCTTCTACTTCTTCTGCTTCACCCTCCAGACTTCACCTTCTCCTTCTCCTTCCTCTGCTTCTTCTGATTCACCCTCCAGACTTCACCTTCTCCTTCTCCTTCTTCTGATTCTTCTGATTCACCCTCCAGACTTCACCTTCTCCTTCTCCATCTTCTGCTTCTTCTGATTCACCCTCCTGACTTCACCTTCTCCTTCTCCTTCTTCTACTTCTTCTGTTTCAGCCTCCTGACTTCACCTTCTCCTTCTCCATCTTCTACTTCTTCTGCTTCACCCTCCAGACTTCAACTTCTCCTTCTCCTTCTTCTACTTCTTCTGATTCACCCTCCAGACTTCACCTTCTCCTTCTCCTTCTTCTGCTTCTTCTGATTCACCCTCCAGACTTCACCTTCTACTTCTCCTTCTTCTGCTTCTTCTGATTCACCCTCCAGACTTCACCTTCTCCTTCTCCTTCTTCTACTTCTTCTGATTCACCCTCCAGACTTCACCTTCTCCTTCTCCTTCTTCTGCTTCTTCTGATTCACCCTCCAGACTTCAACTTCTCCTTCTCCTTCGTCTACTTCTTCTGATTCACCCTCCAGACTTCATCTTCTCCTTCTCCTTCTTCTGCTTCTTCTGATTCACCCTCCAGACTTCACCTTCTCCTTCTCCTTCTTCTGCTTCTTCTGATTCACCCTCCAGACTTCAACTTCTCCTTCTCCTTCTTCTACTTCTTCTGATTCACCCTCCAGACTTCACCTTCTCCTTCTCCTTCTTCTACTTCTTCTGATTCACCCTCCAGTCTTCACCTTCTCCTTCTCCTTCTTCTGTTTCTTCTGCTTCACCCTCCAGACTTCACCTTCTCCTTCTCTTTCTTCTGCTTCTTCTGATTCACCCTCCAGACTTCACCTTCTCCTTCTCCTTCTTCTGATTCTTCTGATTCACCCTCCAGACTTCACCTTCTCCTTCTCCTTCTTCTGCTTCTTCTGATTCACCCTCCTGACTTCCACTTCTCCTTCTCCTTCTTCTACTTCTTCTGATTCACCCTCCTGACTTCACCTTCTCCTTCTCCTTCTTCTACTTCTTCTGCTTCACCCTCCAGACTTCACCTTCTCCTTCTCCTTCTTCTACTTCTTCTGATTCACCCTCCATACTTCACCTTCTCCTTCTCCTTCTTCTGATTCTTCTGATTCACCCTCCAGACTTCACCTTCTCATTCTCCTTCTTCTGCTTCTTCTGCTGCGCCCTCCAGACTTCACCTTCTCCTTCTCCTTCTTCTGCTTCTTCTGCTTCACACTCCAGACTTCACCTTCTCCTTCTCCTTCTTCTGCTTCTTCTGCTGCGCCCTCCAGGCTTCACCTTCTCCTTCTCCTTCTTCTGCTTCTTCTGCTTCATCGTCCTGACTTCACCTTCTCCTTCTCCTTCTTCTACTTCTTCTACTACACCCCCCTGACTTCACCTGCTCCTTCTCCTTTTTCTGCTCCTTCTGATTCACCCTCCTAACTTCACCTTCTCCTTCTCCTTCTTCTGCTTCTTCTGATTCACCCTCCTGACTTCACCTTCTCCTTCTCCTTCTTCTGCTTCTTCTGATTCACCCTCCAGACTTCACCTTCTCCTTCTCCTTCTTCTGCTTCTTCTGATTCACCCTCCAGACTTCACCTTCTCCTTCTCCTTCTTCTGCTTCTTCTGATTCACCCTCCAGACCTCACCTTCTCCTTCTCCTTCTTCTACTTCTTCTGATTCACCCTCCTAACTTCACCTTCTCCTTCTCCTTCTTCTGCTTCTTCTGATTCACCCTCCTGACTTCACCTTCTCCTTCTCCTTCTTCTACTTATTCTGATTCACCCTCCTGACTTCACCTTCTCCTTCTCCTTCTTCTACTTCTTCTGCTTCACCCTCCAGACTTCACCTACTCCTTCTCCTTCTTCTACTTCTTCTGATTCAACCTCCAGACTTCACCTTCTCCTTCTCCTTCTTCTGCTTCTTCTGATTCACCCTCCAGACTTCACCTTCTCATTCTCCTTCTTCTGCTTCTTCTGCTGCGCCCTCCAGACTTCACCTTCTCCTTCTCCTTCTTCTGCTTCTTCTGCTTCACACTCCAGACTTCACCTTCTCCTTCTCCTTCTTCTGCTTCTTCTGCTTCACCGTCCTGACTTCACCTTCTCCTTCTCCTTCTTCTACTTCTTCTGCTACACCCCCCTGACTTCACCTGCTCCTTCTCCTTCTTCTGCTTCTTCTGATTCACCCTCCTAACTTCACCTTCTCCTTCTCCTTCTTCTGCTTCTTCTGATTCACCCTCCTGACTTCACCTTCTCCTTCTCCTTCTTCTGCTTCTTCTGATTCACCCTCCTGACTTCACCTTCTCCTTCTCCTTCTTCTGCTTCTTCTGATTCACCCTCCAGACTTCACCTTCTCCTTCTCCTTCTTCTGCTTCTTCTGATTCACCCTCCAGACTTCACCTTCTCCTTCTCCTTCTTCTGCTTCTTCTGATTCACCCTCCAGACCTCACCTTCTCCTTCTCCTTCTTCTACTTCTTCTGATTCACCCTCCAGACTTCATCTTCTCCTTCTCCTTCTTCTGCTTCTTCTGATTCACCCTCCAGTCTTCACCTTCTCCTTCTCCTTCTTCTGCTTCTTCTGATTCACCCTCCAGACTTCACCTTCTCCTTCTCCTTCTTCTACTTCTTCTGATTCACCCTCCAGACTTCACCTTCTCCTTCTCCTTCTTCTACTTCTTCTGATTCACCCTCCAGTCTTCACCTTCTCCTTCTCCTTCTTCTGTTTCTTCTGCTTCACCCTCCAGACTTCACCTTCTCCTTCTCTTTCTTCTGCTTCTTCTGCTTCACCCTCCAGACTTCATCTTCTCCTTCTCCTTCTTCTGCTTCTTCTGATTCACCCTCCAGACATCACCTTCTCCTTCTCCTTCTTCTGCTTCTTCTGATTCACCCTCCAGACTTCAACTTCTCCTTCTCCTTCTTCTACTTCTTCTGATTCACCCTCCAGACTTCACCTTCTCCTTCTCCTTCTTCTACTTCTTCTGATTCACCCTCCAGTCTTCACCTTCTCCTTCTCTTTCTTCTGCTTCTTCTGATTCACCCTCCAGACTTCACCTTCTCCTTCTCCTTCTTCTGATTCTTCTGATTCACCCTCCAGACTTCACCTTCTCCTTCTCCTTCTTCTGCTTCTTCTGATTCACCCTCCTGACTTCACCTTCTCCTTCTCCTTCTTCTACTTCTTCTGATTCACCCTCCTGACTTCACCTTCTCCTTCTCCTTCTTCTACTTCTTCTGCTTCACCCTCCAGACTTCACCTTCTCCTTCTCCTTCTTCTGCTTCTTCTGATTCACCCTCCAGACTTCACCTTCTCCTTCTCCTTCTTCTGCTTCTTCTGATTCACCCTCCAGACTTCACCTTCTCCTTCTCCTTATTCTGCTTCTTCTGATTCACACTCCAGACTTCACCTTCTCCTTCTCCTTATTCTGCTTCTTCTGATTCACCCTCCAGACTTCACCTTCTCCTTCTCCTTCCTCTGCTTCTTCTGATTCACCCTCCAGACTTCACCTTCTCCTTCTCCTTCTTCTGATTCTTCTGATTCACCCTCCAGACTTCACCTTCTCCTTCTCCATCTTCTGCTTCTTCTGATTCACCCTCCTGACTTCACCTTCTCCTTCTCCTTCTTCTACTTCTTCTGATTCACCCTCCTGACTTCACCTTCTCCTTCTCCATCTTCTACTTCTTCTGCTTCACCCTCCAGACTTCAACTTCTCCTTCTCCTTCTTCTACTTCTTCTGATTCACCCTCCAGACTTCACCTTCTCCTTCTCCTTCTTCTGCTTCTTCTGATTCACCCTCCAGACTTCACCTTCTCCTTCTCCTTCTTCTGCTTCTTCTGATTCACCCTCCAGACTTCACCTTCTCCTTCTCCTTCTTATACTTCATCTGATTCACCCTCCAGACTTCACCTTCTCCTTCTCCTTCTTCTGCTTCTTCTGATTCACCCTCCAGACTTCACCTTCTCCTTCTCCTTCGTCTACTTCTTCTGATTCACCCTCCAGACTACACCTTCTCCTTCTCCTTCTTCTACTTCTTCTGATTCACCCTCCAGACTTCACCTTCTCCTTCTCCTTCTTCTGTTTCTTCTGATTCACCCTCCAGACTTCATCGTCTCCTTCTCCTTCTTCTACTTCTTCTGATTCACCCTCCAGACTTCACCTTCTCCTTCTCCTTATTCTGCTTTTTCTGATTCACCCTCCAGACTTCACCTTCTCCTTCTCCTTATTCTGCTTCTTCTGATTCACCCTCCAGACTTCACCTTCTCCTTCTCCTTCCTTTGCTTCTTCTGATTCACCCTCCAGACTTCACCTTCTCCTTCTCCTTCTTCTGATTCTTCTGATTCACCCTCCAGACTTCACCTTCTCCTTCTCCATCTTCTGCTTCTTCTGATTCACCCTCCTGACTTCACCTTCTCCTTCTCCTTCTTCTACTTCTTCTGATTCACCCTCCTGACTTCACCTTCTCCTTCTCCATCTTCTACTTCTTCTGCTTCACCCTCCAGACTTCACCTTCTCCTCCTCCTTCTTCTGTTTCTTCTGATTCACCCTCCAGACTTCATCTTCTCCTTCTCCTTCTTCTACTTCTTCTGATTCACCCTCCAGACTTCACCTTCTCCTTCTCCTTCTTCTATATCTTCTGATTCACCCTCCAGACTTCATCTTCTCCTTCTCCTTCTTCTGCTTCTTCTGATTCACCCTCCAGACTTCACCTTCTCCTTCTCCTTCTTCTGCTTCTTCTGATTCACCCTCCAGACTTCAACTTCTCCTTCTCCTTCTTCTACTTCTTCTGATTCACCCTCCAGACTTCACCTTCTCCTTCTTCTTCTTCTACTTCTTCCGATTCACCCTCCAGACTTCATCTTCTCCTTCTCCTTCTTCTGCTTCTTCTGATTCACCCTCCAGACTTCACCTTCTCCTTCTCCTTCTTCTGCTTCTTCTGATTCACCCTCCAGACTTCACCTTCTCCTTCTCCTTCTTCTACTTCTTCTGATTCACCCTCCAGACTTCACCTTCTCCTTCTCCTTCTTCTACTTCTTCTGATTCACCCTCCAGTCTTCACCTTCTCCTTCTCCTTCTTCTGTTTCTTCTGCTTCACCCTCCAGACTTCACCTTCTACTTCTCTTTCTTCTGCTTCTTCTGATTCACCCTCCAGACTTCACCTTCTCCTTCTCCTTCTTCTGATTCTTCTGATTCACCCTCCAGACTTCACCTTCTCCTTCTCCTTCTTCTGCTTCTTCTGATTCACCCTCCTGACTTCACCTTCTCCTTCTCCTTCTTCTACTTCTTCTGATTCACCCTCCTGACTTCACCTTCTCCTTCTCCTTCTTCTACTTCTTCTGCTTCACCCTCCAGACTTCACCTTCTCCTTCTCCTTCTTCTGCTTCTTCTGATTCACCCTCCAGACTTCACCTTCTCCTTCTCCTTCTTCTGCTTCTTCTGATTCACCCTCCAGACTTCACCTTCTCCTTCTCCTTATTCTGCTTCTTCTGATTCACACTCCAGACTTCACCTTCTCCTTCTCCTTATTCTGCTTCTTCTGATTCACCCTCCAGACTTCACCTTCTCCTTCTCCTTCCTCTGCTTCTTCTGATTCACCCTCCAGACTTCACCTTCTCCTTCTCCTTCTTCTGATTCTTCTGATTCACCCTCCAGACTTCACCTTCTCCTTCTCCATCTTCTGCTTCTTCTGATTCACCCTCCTGACTTCACCTTCTCCTTCTCCTTCTTCTACTTCTTCTGATTCACCCTCCTGACTTCACCTTCTCCTTCTCCATCTTCTACTTCTTCTGCTTCACCCTCCAGACTTCAACTTCTCCTTCTCCTTCTTCTACTTCTTCTGATTCACCCTCCAGACTTCACCTTCTCCTTCTCCTTCTTCTGCTTCTTCTGATTCACCCTCCAGACTTCACCTTCTCCTTCTCCTTCTTCTGCTTCTTCTGATTCACCCTCCAGACTTCACCTTCTCCTTCTCCTTCTTCTACTTCATCTGATTCACCCTCCAGACTTCACCTTCTCCTTCTCCTTCTTCTGCTTCTTCTGATTCACCCTCCAGACTTCACCTTCTCCTTCTCCTTCGTCTACTTCTTCTGATTCACCCTCCAGACTACACCTTCTCCTTCTCCTTCTTCTACTTCTTCTGATTCACCCTCCAGACTTCACCTTCTCCTTCTCCTTCTTCTGTTTCTTCTGATTCACCCTCCAGACTTCATCTTCTCCTTCTCCTTCTTCTACTTCTTCTGATTCACCCTCCAGACTTCACCTTCTCCTTCTCCTTCTTCTACTTCTTCTGATTCACCCTCCAGACTTCATCTTCTCCTTCTCCTTCTTCTGCTTCTTCTGATTCACCCTCCAGACTTCACCTTCTCCTTCTCCTTCTTCTGCTTCTTCTGATTCACCCTCCAGACTTCAACTTCTCCTTCTCCTTCTTCTACTTCTTCTGATTCACCCTCCAGACTTCACCTTCTCCTTCTCCTTCCTCTACTTCTTCTGATTCACCCTCCAGTCTTCACCTTCTCCTTCTCCTTCTTCTGTTTCTTCTGCTTCACCCTCCAGACTTCACCTTCTCCTTCTCTTTCTTCTGCTTCTTCTGATTCACCCTCCAGACTTCACCTTCTCCTTCTCCTTCTTCTGATTCTTCTGATTCACCCTCCAGACTTCACCTTCTCCTTCTCCTTCTTCTGCTTCTTCTGATTCACCCTCCTGACTTCACCTTCTCCTTCTCCTTCTTCTACTTATTCTGATTCACCCTCCTGACTTCACCTTCTCCTTCTCCTTCTTCTACTTCTTCTGCTTCACCCTCCAGACTTCACCTACTCCTTCTCCTTCTTCTACTTCTTCTGATTCAACCTCCAGACTTCACCTTCTCCTTCTCCTTCTTCTGCTTCTTCTGATTCACCCTCCAGACTTCACCTTCTCATTCTCCTTCTTCTGCTTCTTCTGCTGCGCCCTCCAGACTTCACCTTCTCCTTCTCCTTCTTCTGCTTCTTCTGCTTCACACTCCAGACTTCACCTTCTCCTTCTCCTTCTTCTGCTTCTTCTGCTTCACCGTCCTGACTTCACCTTCTCCTTCTCCTTCTTCTACTTCTTCTGCTACACCCCCCTGACTTCACCTGCTCCTTCTCCTTCTTCTGCTTCTTCTGATTCACCCTCCTAACTTCACCTTCTCCTTCTCCTTCTTCTGCTTCTTCTGATTCACCCTCCTGACTTCACCTTCTCCTTCTCCTTCTTCTGCTTCTTCTGATTCACCCTCCAGACTTCACCTTCTCCTTCTCCTTCTTCTGCTTCTTCTGATTCACCCTCCAGACTTCACCTTCTCCTTCTCCTTCTTCTGCTTCTTCTGATTCACCCTCCAGACTTCACCTTCTCCTTCTCCTTCTTCTGTTTCTTCTGATTCACCCTCCAGACTTCATCTTCTCCTTCTCCTTCTTCTACTTCTTCTGATTCACCCTCCAGACTTCACCTTCTCCTTCTCCTTCTTCTACTTCTTCTGATTCACCCTCCAGACTTCATCTTCTCCTTCTCCTTCTTCTGCTTCTTCTGATTCACCCTCCAGACTTCACCTTCTCCTTCTCCTTCTTCTGCTTCTTCTGATTCACCCTCCAGACTTCAACTTCTCCTTCTCCTTCTTCTACTTCTTCTGATTCACCCTCCAGACTTCACCTTCTCCTTCTCCTTCCTCTACTTCTTCTGATTCACCCTCCAGTCTTCACCTTCTCCTTCTCCTTCTTCTGTTTCTTCTGCTTCACCCTCCAGACTTCACCTTCTCCTTCTCTTTCTTCTGCTTCTTCTGATTCACCCTCCAGACTTCACCTTCTCCTTCTCCTTCTTCTGATTCTTCTGATTCACCCTCCAGACTTCACCTTCTCCTTCTCCTTCTTCTGCTTCTTCTGATTCACCCTCCTGACTTCACCTTCTCCTTCTCCTTCTTCTACTTATTCTGATTCACCCTCCTGACTTCACCTTCTCCTTCTCCTTCTTCTACTTCTTCTGCTTCACCCTCCAGACTTCACCTACTCCTTCTCCTTCTTCTACTTCTTCTGATTCAACCTCCAGACTTCACCTTCTCCTTCTCCTTCTTCTGCTTCTTCTGATTCACCCTCCAGACTTCACCTTCTCATTCTCCTTCTTCTGCTTCTTCTGCTGCGCCCTCCAGACTTCACCTTCTCCTTCTCCTTCTTCTGCTTCTTCTGCTTCACACTCCAGACTTCACCTTCTCCTTCTCCTTCTTCTGCTTCTTCTGCTTCACCGTCCTGACTTCACCTTCTCCTTCTCCTTCTTCTACTTCTTCTGCTACACCCCCCTGACTTCACCTGCTCCTTCTCCTTCTTCTGCTTCTTCTGATTCACCCTCCTAACTTCACCTTCTCCTTCTCCTTCTTCTGCTTCTTCTGATTCACCCTCCTGACTTCACCTTCTCCTTCTCCTTCTTCTGCTTCTTCTGATTCACCCTCCAGACTTCACCTTCTCCTTCTCCTTCTTCTGCTTCTTCTGATTCACCCTCCAGACTTCACCTTCTCCTTCTCCTTCTTCTGCTTCTTCTGATTCACCCTCCAGACCTCACCTTCTCCTTCTCCTTCTTCTACTTCTTCTGATTCACCCTCCAGACTTCATCTTCTCCTTCTCCTTCTTCTGCTTCTTCTGATTCACCCTCCAGTCTTCACCTTCTCCTTCTCCTTCTTCTGCTTCTTCTGATTCACCCTCCAGACTTCACCTTCTCCTTCTCCTTCTTCTACTTCTTCTGATTCACCCTCCAGACTTCACCTTCTCCTTCTCCTTCTTCTACTTCTTCTGATTCACCCTCCAGTCTTCACCTTCTCCTTCTCCTTCTTCTGTTTCTTCTGCTTCACCCTCCAGACTTCACCTTCTCCTTCTCTTTCTTCTGCTTCTTCTGCTTCACCCTCCAGACTTCACCTTCTCCTTCTCCTTCTTCTGATTCTTCTGATTCACCCTCCAGACTTCACCTTCTCTATCTCCTTCTTCTGCTTCTTCTGATTCACCCTCCTGACTTCACCTTCTCCTTCTCCTTCTTCTACTTCTTCTGATTCACCCTCCTGACTTCACCTTCTCCTTCTCCTTCTTCTACTTCTTCTGCTTCACCCTCCAGACTTCAACTTCTCCTTCTCCTTCTTCTACTTCTTCTGATTCACCCTCCAGACTTCACCTTCTCCTTCTTCTGCTTCTTCTGATTCACCCTCCAGACTTTACCTTCTCCTTCTCCTTCTTCTGCTTCTTCTGATTCACCCTCCAGACCTCACCTTCTCCTTCTCCTTCTTCTACTTCTTCTGATTCACCCTCCAGACTTCACCTTCTCCTTCTCCTTCTTCTGCTTCTTCTGATTCACCCTCCAGACTTCACCTTCTCCTTCTCCTTCGTCTACTTCTTCTGATTCACCCTCCAGACTACACCTTCTCCTTCTCCTTCTTCTTCTTCTTCTGATTCACCCTCCAGACTTCACCTTCTCCTTCTCCTTCTTCTGTTTCTTCTGATTCACCCTCCAGACTTCATCTTCTCCTTCTCCTTCTTCTACTTCTTCTGATTCACCCTCCAGACTTCACCTTCTCCTTCTCCTTCTTCTACTTCTTCTGATTCACCCTCCAGACTTCATCTTCTCCTTCTCCTTCTTCTGCTTCTTCTGATTCACCCTCCAGACTTCACCTTCTCCTTCTCCTTCTTCTGCTTCTTCTGATTCACCCTCCAGACTTCAACTTCTCCTTCTCCTTCTTCTACTTCTTCTGATTCACCCTCCAGACTTCACCTTCTCCTTCTCCTTCTTCTACTTCTTCCGATTCACCCTCCAGACTTCATCTTCTCCTTCTCCTTCTTCTGCTTCTTCTGATTCACCCTCCAGACTTCACCTTCTCCTTCTCCTTCTTCTGCTTCTTCTGATTCACCCTCCAGACTTCACCTTCTCCTTCTCCTTCTTCTACTTCTTCTGATTCACCCTCCAGACTTCACCTTCTCCTTCTCCTTCTTCTACTTCTTCTGATTCACCCTCCAGTCTTCACCTTCTCCTTCTCCTTCTTCTGTTTCTTCTGCTTCACCCTCCAGACTTCACCTTCTCCTTCTCTTTCTTCTGCTTCTTCTGATTCACCCTCCAGACTTCACCTTCTCCTTCTCCTTCTTCTGATTCTTCTGATTCACCCTCCAGACTTCACCTTCTCCTTCTCCTTCTTCTGCTTCTTCTGATTCACCCTCCTGACTTCACCTTCTCCTTCTCCTTCTTCTACTTCTTCTGATTCACCCTCCAGACTTCACCTTCTCCTTCTCCTTCTTCTCCTTCTTCTGCTTCACCCTCCAGACTTCACCTTCTCCTTCTCCTTCTTCTGCTTCTTCTGATTCACCCTCCAGACTTCACCTTCTCCTTCTCCTTCTTCTGCTTCTTCTGATTCACCCTCCAGACTTCACCTTCTCCTTCTCCTTATTCTGCTTCTTCTGATTCACCCTCCAGACTTCACCTTCTCCTTCTCCTTATTCTGCTTCTTCTGATTCACCCTCCAGACTTCACCTTCTCCTTCTCCTTCCTCTGCTTCTTCTGATTCACCCTCCAGACTTCACCTTCTCCTTCTCCTTCTTCTGATTCTTCTGATTCACCCTCCAGACTTCACCTTCTCCTTCTCCATCTTCTGCTTCTTCTGATTCACCCTCCTGACTTCACCTTCTCCTTCTCCTTCTTCTACTTCTTCTGATTCACCCTCCTGACTTCACCTTCTCCTTCTCCATCTTCTACTTCCTCTGCTTCACCCTCCAGACTTCAACTTCTCCTTCTCCTTCTTCTACTTCTTCTGATTCACCCTCCAGACTTCACCTTCTCCTTCTCCTTCTTCTGCTTCTTCTGATTCACCCTCCAGACTTCACCTTCTCCTTCTCCTTCTTCTGCTTCTTCTGATTCACCCTCCAGACTTCACCTTCTCCTTCTCCTTCGTCTACTTCTTCTGATTCACCCTCCAGACTACACCTTCTCCTTCTCCTTCTTCTACTTCTTCTGATTCACACTCCAGACTTCACCTTCTCCTTCTCCTTCTTCTGTTTCTTCTGATTCACCCTCCAGACTTCATCTTCTCCTTCTCCTTCTTCTACTTCTTCTGATTCACCCTGCAGACTTCACCTTCTCCTTCTCCTTCTTCTACTTCTTCTGATTCACCCTCCAGACTTCATCTTCTCCTTCTCCTTCTTCTGCTTCTTCTGATTCACCCTCCAGACTTCACCTTCTCCTTCTCCTTCTTCTGCTTCTTCTGATTCACCCTCCAGACTTCACCTTCTCCTTCTCCTTCTTCTACTTCTTCTGATTCACCCTCCAGACTTCACCTTCTCCTTCTCCTTCTTCTACTTCTTCTGATTCACCCTCCAGTCTTCACCTTCTCCTTCTCCTTCTTCTGTTTCTCCTGCTTCACCCTCCAGACTTCACCTTCTCCTTCTCTTTCTTCTGCTTCTTCTGCTTCACCCTCCAGACTTCACCTTCTCCTTCTCCTTCTTCTGATTCTTCTGATTCACCCTCCAGACTTCACCTTCTCTATCTCCTTCTTCTGCTTCTTCTGATTCACCCTCCTGACTTCACCTTCTCCTTCTCCTTCTTCTACTTCTTCTGATTCACCCTCCTGACTTCACCTTCTCCTTCTCCTTCTTCTACTTCTTCTGCTTCACCCTCCAGACTTCACCTTCTCCTTCTCCTTCTTCTACTTCTTCTGATTCACCCTCCAGACTTCACCTTCTCCTTCTCCTTCTTCTGCTTCTTCTGATTCACCCTCCAGACTTAACCATCTCCTTCTCCTTATTGTGCTTCTTCTGATTCACCCTCCAGACTTCACCTTCTCCTTCTCCTTCTTCTGCTTCTTCTGATTCACCCTCCAGACTTCACCTTCTCCTTCTCCTTCTTCTGCTTCTTCTGATTCACCCTCCAGACTTCACCTTCTCCTTCTCCTTCTTCTACTTCTTCTGATTCACCCTCCAGACTTCACCTTCTCCTTCTCCTTCTTCTGCTTCTTCTGATTCACCCTCCTGACTTCACCTTCTCCTTCTCCTTCTTCTACATCTTCTGATTCACCCTCCTGACTTCACCTTCTCCTTCTCCATCTTCTACTTCCTCTGTTTCACCCTCCAGACTTCAACTTCTCCTTCTCCTTCTTCTACTTCTTCTGATTCACCCTCCAGACTTCACCTTCTCCTTCTCCTTCTTCTGCTTCTTCTGATTCACCCTCCAGACTTCACCTTCTCCTTCTCCTTCTTCTGCTTCTTCCGATTCACCCTCCAGACTTCACCTTCTCCTTCTCCTTCTTCTACTTCATCTGATTCACCCTCCAGACTTCACCTTATCCTTCTCCTTCTTCTGCTTCTTCTGATTCACCCTCCAGACTTCACCTTCTCCTTCTCCTTCGTCTACTTCTTCTGATTCACCCTCCAGACTACACCTTCTCCTTCTGCTTCTTCTACTTCTTCTGATTCACCCTCCAGACTTCACCTTCTCCTTCTCCTTCTTCTGTTTCTTCTGATTCACCCTCCAGACTTCATGTTCTCCTTCTCCTTCTTCTACTTCTTCTGATTCACCCTCCAGACTTCACCTTCTCCTTCTCCTTCTTCTACTTCTTCTGATTCACCCTCCAGACTTCATCTTCTCCTTCTCCTTCTTCTGCTTCTTCTGATTCACCCTCCAGACTTCACCTTCTCCTTCTCCTTCTTCTGCTTCTTCTGATTCACCCTCCAGACTTCAACTTCTCCTTCTCCTTCTTCTACTTCTTCTGATTCACCCTCCAGACTTCACCTTCTCCTTCTCCTTCTTCTACTTCTTCTGATTCACCCTCCAGTCTTCACCTTCTCCTTCTCCTTCTTCTGTTTCTTCTGCTTCACCCTCCAGACTTCACCTTCTCCTTCTCTTTCTTCTGCTTCTTCTGATTCACCCTCCAGACTTCACCTTCTCCTTCTCCTTCTTCTGATTCTTCTGATTCACCCTCCAGACTTCACCTTCTCCTTCTCCTTCTTCTGCTTCTTCTGATTCACCCTCCTGACTTCACCTTCTCCTTCTCCTTCTTCTACTTCTTCTGATTCACCCTCCTGACTTCACCTTCTCCTTCTCCTTCTTCTACTTCTTCTGCTTCACCCTCCAGACTTCACCTTCTCCTTCTCCTTCTTCTACTTCTTCTGATTCAACCTCCAGACTTCACCTTCTCCTTCTCCTTCTTCTGCTTCTTCTGATTCACCCTCCAGACTTCACCTTCTCATTCTCCTTCTTTTGCTTCTTCTGCTGCGCCCTCCAGACTTCACCTTCTCCTTCTCCTTCTTCTGCTTCTTCTGCTTCACACTCCAGACTTCACCTTCTCCTTCTCCTTCTTCTGCTTCTTCTGCTGCGCCCTCCAGGCTTCACCTTCTCCTTCTCCTTCTTCTGCTTCTTCTGCTTCACCGTCCTGACTTCACCTTCTCCTTTTCATTCTTCTACTTCTTCTGCTACACCCCCCTGACTTCACCTGCTCCTTCTCCTTCTTCTGCTTCTTCTGATTCACCCTCCTAACTTCACCTTCTCCTTCTTCTTCTTCTGCATCTTCTGATTCACCCTCCTGACTTCACCTTCTCCTTCTCCTTCTTCTGCTTCTTCTGATTCACCCTCCAGACTTCACCTTCTCCTTCTCCTTCTTCTGCTTCTTCTGATTCACCCTCCAGACTTCACCTTCTCCTTCTCCTTCTTCTGCTTCTTCTGATTCACCCTCCAGACCTCACCTTCTCCTTCTCCTTCTTCTACTTCTTCTGATTCACCCTCCAGACTTCATCTTCTCCTTCTCCTTCTTCTGCTTCTTCTGATTCATCCTCCAGACTTCACCTTCTCCTTCTCCTTCTTCTGCTTCTTCTGATTCTCCCTCCAGACTTCACCTTCTCCTTCTCCTTCTTCTACTTCTTCTGATTCACCCTCCAGACTTCACCTTCTCCTTCTCCTTATTCTACTTCTTCTGATTCACCCTCCAGTCTTCACCTTCTCCTTCTCCTTCTTCTGTTTCTTCTGCCTCACCCTCCAGACTTCACCTTCTCCTTCTCTTTCTTCTGCCTCTTCTGCTTCACCCTCCAGACTTCACCTTCTCCTTCTCCTTCTTCTGATTCTTCTGATTCTCCCTCCAGACTTCACCTTCTCTATCTCCTTCTTCTGCTTCTTCTGATTCACCCTCCTGACTTCACCTTCTCCTTCTCCTTCTTCTACTTCTTCTGATTCACCCTCCTGACTTCACCTTCTCCTTCTCCTTCTTCTACTTCTTCTGCTTCACCCTCCAGACTTCACCTTCTCCTTCTCCTTCTTCTGCTTCTTCTGATTCACCCTCCAGACTTCACCTTCTCCTTCTCCTTCTTCTACTTCTTCTGATTCACCCTCCAGACTTCACCTTCTCCTTCTCCTTCTTCTGCTTCTTCTGATTCACCCTCCTGACTTCACCTTCTCCTTCTCCTTCTTCTACATCTTCTGATTCACCCTCCTGACTTCACCTTCTCCTTCTCCTTCTTCTACTTCTTCTGATTCACCCTCCAGACTTCACCTTCTCCTTCTCCTTCTTCTGCTTCTTCTGATTCACCCTCCAGACTTCACCTTCTCATTCTCCTTCTTCTGCTTCTTCTGCTGCGCCCTCCAGACTTCACCTTCTCCTTCTCCTTCTTCTGCTTCTTCTGCTTCACACTCCAGACTTCACCTTCTCCTTCTCCTTCTTCTGCTTCCTCTGCTGCGCCCTCCAGGCTTCACCTTCTCCTTCTCCTTCTTCTGCTTCTTCTGCTTCACCGTCCTAACTTCACCTTCTCCTTCTCCTTCTTCTGCTTCTTCTGATTCACCCTCCTGACTTCACCTTCTCCTTCTCCTTCTTCTGCTTCTTCTGATTCACCCTCCAGACTTCAACTTCTCCTTCTCCTTCTTCTGCTTCTTCTGATTCACCCTCCAGACTTCACCTTCTCCTTCTCCTTCTTCTGCTTCTTCTGATTCACCCTCCAGACCTCACCTTCTCCTTCTCCTTCTTCTACTTCTTCTGATTCACCCTCCAGACTTCATCTTCTCCTTCTCCTTATTCTGGTTCTTCTGATTCACCCTCCAGACACTTCACCTTCTCCTTCTCCTTCTTCTGCTTCTTCTGATTCACCCTCCAGACTTCACCTTCTCCTTCTCCTTCTTCTACTTCTTCTGATTCACCCTCCAGACTTCACCTTCTCCTTCTCCTTCTTCTACTTCTTCTGATTCACCCTCCAGTCTTCACCTTCTCCTTCTCCTTCTTCTGTTTCTTCTGCTTCACCCTCCAGACTTCACCTTCTCCTTCTCTTTCTTCTGCTTCTTCTGCTTCACCCTCCAGACTTCACCTTCTCCTTCTCCTTCTTCTGATTCTTCTGATTCAACCTCCAGACTTCACCTTCTCTATCTCCTTCTTCTGCTTCTTCTGATTCACCCTCCTGACTTCACCTTCTCCTTCTCCTTCTTCTACTTCTTCTGATTCACCCTCCTGACTTCACCTTCTCCTTCTCCTTCTTCTACTTCTTCTGCTTCACCCTCCAGACTTCACCTTCTCCTTCTCCTTCTTCTACTTCTTCTGATTCACCCTCCAGACTTCACCTTCTCCTTCTCCTTCTTCTGCTTCTTCTGATTCACCCTCCAGACTTAACCTTCTCCTTCTCCTTATTCTGCTTCTTCTGATTCACCCTCCAGACTTCACCTTCTCCTTCTCCTTCTTCTGCTTCTTCTGATTCACCCTCCAGACTTCACCTTCTCCTTCTCCTTCTTCTGCTTCTTCTGATTCACCCTCCAGACTTCACCTTCTCCTTCTCCTTCTTCTACTTCTTCTGATTCACCCTCCAGACTTCACCTTCTCCTTCTCCTTCTTCTGCTTCTTCTGATTCACCCTCCTGACTTCACCTTCTCCTTGTCCTTCTTCTACATCTTCTGATTCACCCTGCTAACTTCACCTTCTCCTTCTCCTTCTTCTACTTCTTCTGCTTCACCCTCCAGACTTCACCTTCTCCTTCTCCTTCTTCTACTTCTTCTGATTCACCCTCCAGACTTCACCTTCTCCTTCTCCTTCTTCTACTTCTTCTGATTCACCCTCCAGACTTCACCTTCTCCTTCTCCTTCTTCTACTTCTTCTGATTCACCCTCCAGACTTCACCTTCTCCTTCTCCTTCTTCTGCTTCTTCTGATTCACCCTCCAGAATTCACCTTCTCCTTCTCCTTATTCTGCTTCTTCTGAATCACCCTCCAGACTTCACCTTCTCCTTCTCCTTCTTCTGCTTCTTCTGATTCACCCTCCAGACTTCACCTTCTCCTTCTCCTTCTTCTGCTTCTTCTGATTCACCCTCCAGACTTCACCTTCTCCTTCTCCTTCTTCTACGTCTTCTGATTCACCCTCCAGACTTCACCTTCTCCATCTCCTTCTTCTGCTTCTTCTGATTCACCCTCCAGACTTCACCTTCTCCTTCTCCTTCATCTACTTCTTCTGATTCACCCTCCAGACTTCACCTTCTCCTTCTCCTTCTTCTGCTTCTTCTGATTCACCCTCCAGACTTCACCTTCTCCTTCTCCTTCTTCTGCTTCTTCTGATTCACCCTCCAGACTTCACCTTCTCCTTCTCCTTCTT
The DNA here is from genome assembly GCF_052327205.1 of Somniosus microcephalus. Taxonomy (NCBI): domain Eukaryota; kingdom Metazoa; phylum Chordata; class Chondrichthyes; order Squaliformes; family Somniosidae; genus Somniosus; species Somniosus microcephalus. Next base: position 424,115 of record NW_028225232.1, on the reverse strand, counting down.
CTACTTCTTCTGATTCACCCTCCAGACTTCACCTTCTCCTTCTTCTGCTTCTTCTGATTCACCCTCCAGACTTTACCTTCTCCTTCTCCTTCGTCTACTTCTTCTGATTCACCCTCCAGACTACACCTTCTCCTTCTCCTTCTTCTACTTCTTCTGATTCACCCTCCAGACTTCACCTTCTCCTGCTCCTTCTTCTGTTTCTTCTGATTCACCCTCCAGACTTCATCTTCTCCTTCTCCTTCTTCTACTTCTTCTGATTCACCCTCCAGACTTCACCTTCTCCTTCTCCTTCTTCTACTTCTTCTGATTCACCCTCCAGTCTTCACCTTCTCCTTCTCCTTCTTCTGTTTCTTCTGCTTCACCCTCCAGACTTCACCTTCTCCTTCTCTTTCTTCTGCTTCTTCTGCTTCACCCTCCAGACATCACCTTCTCCTTCTCCTTCTTCTGATTCTTCTGATTCACCCTCAAGACTTCACCTTCTATATCTCCTTCTTCTGCTTCTTCTGATTCACCCTCCTGACTTCACCTTCTCCTTCTCCTTCTTCTACTTCTTCTGATTCACCCTCCTGACTTCACCTTCTCCTTCTCCTTCTTCTACTTCTTCTGCTTCACCCTCCAGACTTCACTTCTCCTTCTCCAACTTCTACTTCTTCTGATTCACCCCCCGACTTCACCTTCTCCTTCTCCTTCTTCTGCTTCTTCTGATTCACCCTCCAGACTTCACCTTCTCCTTCTCCTTTTTCTGCTTCTTCTGATTCACCCTCCAGACTTCACCTTCTCCTTCTCCTTCTTCTGCTTCTTCTGATTCACCCTCCAGACTTCACCTTCTCCTTCTCCTTATTCTGCTTCTTCTGATTCACCCTCCAGACTTCACCTTCTCCTTCTCCTTCTTCTGCTTCTCCTGATTCACCCTCCAGACTTCACCTTCTCCTTCTCCTTCTTCTACTTCTTCTGATTCACCCTCCAGACTTCACCTTCTCCTTCTCGTTCTTCTGTTTCTTCTGTTTCACCCTCCTGACTTCACCTTCTCCTTCTCCTTCTTCTACATCTTCTGATTCACCCTCCTGACTTCACCTTCTCCTTCTCCTTCTTCTACTTCTTCTGCTTCACCCTCCAGACTTCACCTTCTCCTTCTCCTTCTTCTACTTCTTCTGATTCACCCTCCAGACTTCACCTTCTCCTTCTCCTTCTTCTACTTCTTCTGCTTCACCCTCCAGACTTCACCTTCTCCTTCTCCATCTTCTACTTCTTCTGATTCACCCTCCAAACTTCACCTTCTCCTTTTCCTTCTTCTGCTTCTTCTGATTCACCCTCCAGACTTCACCTTCTCCTTCTCCTTATTCTGCTTCTTCTGATTCACCCGCCAGACTTCACCTTCTCCTTCTCCTTAATCTGCTTCTTCTGATTCACCCTCCAGACTTCACCTTCTCCTTCTCCTTCATCTACTTCTTCTGATTCACCCTCCTGACTTCACCTTCTCCTTCTCCTTCTTCTGCTTCTTCTGATTCACCCTCCAGACTTCACCTTCTCCTTCTCCTTCTTCTGCTTCTTCTGATTCACCCTCCTGACTTCACCTTCTCCTTCTCCTTCTTCTGCTTCTTGTGCTTGACCCTCCAGACTTCACCTTCTCCTTCTCCTTCTTCTGCTTCTTCTGCTTCACCCTCCAGACTTCACCTTCTCCTTCTCCTTCTTCTGCTTCTTCTGCTTCACCCTCCTGACTTCACCTTCTCCTTCTCCTTCTTCTACTTCTTCTGATTCACCCTCCAGACTTCACCTTCTCCTTCTCCTTCTTCGGCTTCTTCTGATTCACCCTCCAGACTTCACATTCTCCTGCTCCTTCTTCTACTTCTTCTGATTCACCCTCGAGACTTCATCTACTCCTTCTCCTTCTTATGCTTCTTCTGATTCACCCTCCAGACTTCACCTTCTCCTTCTCCTTCTTCTGCTTCTTCTGATTCACCCACCAGACTTCACCTTCTCCTTCTCCTTCTTCTACTTCTTCTGATTCACCCTCTAGACTTCAACTTCTCCTTCTCCTTCTTCTGCTTCTTCTGCTTCACCCTCCAGACTTCACCTTCTCGTTCTCCTTCTTCTGCTTCTTCTGCTGCGCCCTCCAGACTTCACCTTCTCCTTCTCCTTCTTCTGCTTCTTCTGCTTCACCCTCCTGACTTCACCTTCTCCTTCTCTTTCTTCTACTTCTTCTGATTCACCCTCCTGACTTCACCTTCTCCTTCTCCTTCTTCTGCTTCTTCTGATTCACCCTCCAGACTTCACCTTCTCCTTCTCCTTCTTCTGCTTCTTCTGATTCACCCTCCAGACTTCACCTTCTCCTTCTCCTTCTTCTGCTTCTTCTGATTCACCCTCCAGACCTCACCTTCTCCTTCTCCTTCTTCTTCTTCTTCTGATTCACCCTCCAGACTTCATCTTCTCCTTCTCCTTCTTCTCCATCTTCTGATTCACCCTCCAGACTTCACCTTCTCCTTCTCCTTCTTCTGCTTCTTCTGATTCACCCTCCAGACTTCACCTTCTCCTTCTCCTTCTTCTACTTCTTCTGATTCACCCTCCAGACTTCACCTTCTCCTTCTCCTTCTTTTACTTCTTCTGATTCAACCTCCAGTCTTCACCTTCTCCTTCTCCTTCTTCTGCTTCTTCTGATTCACCCTCCAGACTTCACCTTCTCCTTCTCCTTCTTCTGATTCTTTTGATTCACCCTCCAGACTTCATCTTCTCCTTCTCCTTCTTCTGCTTCTTCTGATTCACCCTCCTGACTTCACCCTCTCCTTCTCCTTCTTCTACTTCTTCTGATTCACCCTCCTGACTTCACCTTCTCCTTCTCCTTCTTCTACTTCTTCTGCTTCACCCTCCAGACTTCACCTTCTCCTTCTCCATCTTCTACTTCTTCTGATTCACCCTCCAGATTCACCTTCTCCTTCTCCTTCTTCTGCTTCTTCTGATTCACCCTCCAGACTTCACCTTCTCCATCTCCTTATTCTGCTTCTTCTGATTCACCCTCCAGACTTCACCTTCTCCTTCTCCTTCTTCTGCTTCTTCTGATTCACCCTCCAGACTTTACCTTCGCCTTCTCCTTCTTCTGCTTCTTCTGATTCACCCTCCAGACTTCACCTTCTCCTTCTCCTTCATCTACTTCTTCTGATTCACCCTCCAGACTTCATCTTCTCCTTCTCCTTCTTCTGCTTCTTCTGATTCACCCTCCAGACTTCACCTTCTCCTCCTCCTTCTTCTGCTTTTTCTGATTCACCCTCCTGACTTCACCTTCTCCTTCTCCTTCTTCTACTTCTTCTGATTCACCCTCCAGACTTCACCTTCTCCTTCTCCTTCTTCTACTTCTTCTGATTCACCCACCAGACTTCACCTTCTCCTTCTCCTTCTTCTGCTTCTTCTGATTCACCCTCCAGACTTCACCTTCTGCTTCTCCTTCTTCTGCTTCTTCTGATTCACCCTCCAGACTTCATCTTCCCCTTCTCCTTCTTCTGCTTCTTTTGATTCACCCTTCAGACTTCACCTTCTCCTTCTCCTTCTTCTGCTTCTTCTGATTCACCCTCCAGACCTCACCTTCTCCTTCTCCTTCTTCAACTTCTTCTGATTCACCCTCCAGACTTCATCTTCTCCTTCTCCTTCTTTTGCTTCTTCTGATTCACCCTCCAGACTTCACCTTCTCCGTCTCCTTCTTCTGCTTCTTCTGATTCACCCTCCAGACTTCGCCTTCTCCTTCTCCTTCTTCTACTTCTTCTGATTCACCCTCCAGACTTCACCTTCTCCTTCTCCTTCTTCTGCTTCTTCTGATTCACCCTCCAGTCTTCACCTTCTCCTTCTCCTTCTTCTGCGTCTTCTGATTCACCGTCCATGCTTCACCTTCTCCTTCTCCTTCTTCTGCTTCTCCTGATTCACCCTCCTGACTTCACCTTCTCCTTCTCCTTCTTCTGCTTCTTCTGATTCACCCTCCAGACTTCACCTTCTGCTTCTCCTTCTTCTACTTCTTCTGATTCACCCTCCAGACTTCACCTTCTCCTTCTACTTTTTCTGCTTCTTCTGATTCACCCTCCAGACTTCACCTTCTCTTTTTCCTTCTTCTGCTTCTTCTGATTCACCCTCCAGACTTCACCTTCTCCTTCTCCTTCATCTACTTCTTCTGATTCACCCTCCAGACTTCATCTTCTCCTTCTCCTTCTTCTGCTTCTTCTGATTCACCCTCCAGACTTCACCTTCTCCTTCTCCTTCTTCGGCTTCTTCTGATTCACCCTCCAGACTTCACATTCTCCTTCTCCTTCTTCTACTTCTTCTGATTCACCCTCGAGACTTCATCTTCTCCTTCTCCTTCTTCTGCTTCTTCTGATTCACCCTCCAGACTTCACCTTCTCCTTCTCCTTCTTCTGCTTCTTCTGATTCACCCTCCAGACTTCACCTTCTCCTTCTCCTTCTTCTACTTCTTCTGATTCACCCTCTAGACTTCAACTTCTCCTTCTCCTTCTTCTGCTTCTGCTTCACCCTCCAGACTTCACCTTCTCGTTCTCCTTCTTCTGCTTCTTCTGCTGCGCCCTCCAGACTTCACCTTCTCCTTCTCCTTCTTCTGCTTCTTCTGCTTCACCCTCCTGACTTCACCTTCTCCTTCTCCTTCTTCTACTTCTTCTGCTTCACCCCCCTGACTTCACCTTCTCCTTCTCCTTCTTCTGCTTCTTCTGATTCACCCTCCTAACTCCACCTTCTCCTTCTCCTTCTTCTGCTTCTTCTGATTCACCCTCCTGACTTCACCTTCTCCTGCTCCTTCTTCTGCTTCTTCTGATTCACCCTCCAGACTTCACCTTCTCCTTCTCCTTCTTCTGCTTCTTCTGATTCACCCTCCAGACCTCACCTTCTCCTTCTCCTTCTTCTACTTCTTCTGATTCACCCTCCGGACTTCATCTTCTCCTTCTCCTTCTTCTGCTTCTTCTGATTCACCCTCCAGACTTCACCTTCTCCTTCTCCTTATTCTGCTTCTTCTGATTCACCCTCCAGACTTCACCTTCTCCTTCTCCTTCTTCTACTTCTTCTGATTCACCCTCCAGACTTCACCTTCTCCTTCTCCTTCTTTTACTTCTTCTGATTCAACCTCCAGTCTTCACCTTCTCCTTCTCCTTCTTCTGCTTCTTCTGATTCACCCTCCAGACTTCACCTTCTCCTTCTCCTTCTTCTGATTCTTGTGATTCACCCTCCAGACTTCACCTTCTCCTTCTCCTTCTTCTGCTTCTTCTGATTCACCCTCCTGACTTCACCCTCTCCTTCTCCTTCTTCTACTTCTTCTGATTCACCCTCCTGACTTCACCTTCTCCTTCTCCTTCTTCTACTTCTTCTGCTTCACCCTCCAGACTTCACCTTCTCCTTCTCCTTCTTCTGCTTCTTCTGATTCACCCTCCAGACTTTACCTTCTCCTTCTCCTTCTTCTGCTTCTTCTGATTCACCCTCCAGACTGCACCTTCTCCTTCTCCTTCATCTACTTCTTCTGATTCACCCTCCTGACTTCACCTTCTCCTTCTCCTTCTTCTGATTCTTCTGATTCACCCTCCAGACTTCACCTTCTCCTTCTCCTTCTTCTGCTTCTTCTGATTCACCCTCCTGACTTCACCTTCTCCTTCTCCTTCTTCTGCTTCTTCTGCTTCACCCTCCAGACTTCACCTTCTCCTTCTCCTTCTTCTGCTTCTTCTGCTTCACCCTCCAGACTTCACCTTCTCCTACTCCTTCTTCTGCTTCTTCTGCTTCACCCTCCTGACTTCACCTTCTCCTTCTCCTTCTTCTACTTCTTCTGATTCACTCTCCAGACTTCACCTTCTCCTTCTCCTTCTTCGGCTTCTTCTGATTCACCCTCCAGACTTCACATTCTCCTTCTCCTTCTTCTACTTCTTCTGATTCACCCTCGAGACTTCATCTTCTCCTTCTCCTTCTTATGCTTCTTCTGATTCACCCTCCAGACTTCACCTTCTCCTTCTCCTTCTTCTGCTTCTTCTGTTTCACCCTCCAGACTTCAACTTCTCCTTCTCCTTCTTCTACTTCTTCTGATTCACCCTCTAGACTTCAACTTCTCCTTCTCCTTCTTCTGCTTCTTCTGCTTCACCCTCCAGACTTCACCTTCTCCTTCTCCTTCTTCTGCTTCTGCTGCTGCGCCCTCCAGACTTCACCTTCTCCTTCTCCTTCTTCTGCTTCTTCTGCTTCACCCTCCTGACTTCACCTTCTCCTTCTCCTTCTTCTACTTCTTCTGCTTCACCCCCCTGACTTCACCTTCTCCTTCTCCTTCTTCTGCTTCTTCTGATTCACCCTCCTAACTTCACCTGCTCCTTCTCCTACTTCTGCTTCTTCTGATTCACCCTCCTGACTTCACCTTCTCCTTCTCCTTCTTCTGCTTCTTCTGATTCACCCTCCAGACTTCACCTTCTCCTTCTCCTTCTTCTGCTTCTTCTGATTCACCCTCCAGACTTCACCTTCTCCTTCTCCTTCTTCTGCTTCTTCTGATTCACCCTCCAGATCTCACCTTCTCCTTCTCCTTCTTCTTCTTCTTCTGATTCACCCTCCAGACTTCATCTTCTCCTTCTCCTTCTTCTGCTTCTTCTGATTCACCCTCCAGACTTCACCTTCTCCTTCTCCTTCTTCTGCTTCTTCTGATTCACCCTCCAGACTTCACCTTCTCCTTCTCCTTCTTCTACTTCTTCTGATTCACCCTCCAGACTTCACCTTCTCCTTCTCCTTCTTTTACTTCTTCTGATTCAACCTCCAGTCTTCACCTTCTCCTTCTCCTTCTTCTGCTTCTTCTGATTCACCCTCCAGACTTCACCTTCTCCTTCTCCTTCTTCTGATTCTTTTGATTCACCCTCCAGACTTCACCTTCTCCTTCTCCTTCTTCTGCTTCTTCTGATTCACCCTCCTGACTTCACCCTCTCCTTCTCCTTCTTCTACTTCTTCTGATTCACCCTCCTGACTTCACCTTCTCCTTCTCCTTCTTCTACTTCTTCTGCTTCACCCTCCAGACTTCACCTTCTCCTTCTCCATCTTCTACTTCTTCTGATTCACCCTCCAGACTTCACCTTCTCCTTCTCCTTCTTCTGCTTCTTCTGATTCACCCTCCAGACTTCACCTTCTCCTTCTCCTTATTCTGCTTCTTCTGATTCACCCGCCAGACTTCACCATCTCCTTCTCCTTATTCTGCTTCTTCTGATTCACCCTCCAGACTTCACCTTCTCCTTCTCCTTCTTCTGCTTCTTCTGATTCACCCTCCAGACTTTACCTTCTCCTTCTCCTTCTTCTGCTTCTTCTGATTCACCCTCCAGACTTCACCTTCTCCTTCTCCTTCATCTACTTCTTCTGATTCACCCTCCAGACTTCATCTTCTCCTTCTCCTTCTTCTGCTTCTTCTGATTCACCCTCCAGACTTCACCTTCTCCTCCTCCTTCTTCTGCTTTTTCTGATTCACCCTCCTGACTTCACCTTCTCCTTCTCCTTCTTCTACTTCTTCTGATTCACCCTCCAGACTTCACCTTCTCCTTCTCCTTCTTCTACTTCTTCTGATTCACCCACCAGACTTCACCTTCTCCTTCTCCTTCTTCTGCTTCTTCTGATTCACCCTCCAGACTTCACCTTCTCCTTCTCCTTCTTCTGCTTCTTCTGATTCACCCTCCAGACTTCATCTTCCCCTTCTCCTTCTTCTGCTTCTTTTGATTCACCCTTCAGACTTCACCTTCTCCTTCTCCTTCTTCTGCTTCTTCTGATTCACCCTCCAGACCTCACCTTCTCCTTCTCCTTCTTCAACTTCTTCTGATTCACCCTCCAGACTTCGCCTTCTCCTTCTCCTTCTTCTACTTCTTCTGATTCACTCTCCAGACTTCACCTTCTCCTTCTCCTTCTTCTATTTCTTCTGATTCACCCTCCAGTCTTCACCTTCTCCTTCTCCTTCTTCTGCGTCTTCTGATTCACCGTCCAGACTTCACCTTCTCCTTCTCCTTCTTCTGCTTCTCCTGATTCACCCTCCTGACTTCACCTTCTCCTTCTCCTTCTTCTGCTTCTTCTGATTCACCCTCCAGACTTCACCTTCTCCTTCTCCTTCTTCTACTTCTTCTGATTCACCCTCCAGACTTCACCTTCTCCTTCTACTTTTTCTGCTTCTTCTGATTCACCCTCCAGACTTCACCTTCTCTTTTTCCTTCTTCTACTTCTTCTGATTCATCCTCCAGATTTCACCTTCTCCTTCTCCTTCTTCTGCTTCTTCTGATTCACCCTCCAGACTTTACCTTCTCCTTCTCCTTCTTCTGCTTCTTCTGATTCACCCTCCAGACTTCACCTTCTCCTTCTCCTTCATCTACTTCTTCTGATTCACCCTCCAGACTTCATCTTCTCCTTCTCCTTCTTCTACTTCTTCTGATTCACCCTCCAGACTTCACCTTCTCCTTCTACTTTTTCTGCTTCTTCTGATTCACCCTCCAGACTTCACCTTCTTTTTTCCTTCTTCTGCTTCTTCTGATTCACCCTCCAGATTTCACCTTCTCCTTCTCCTTCTTCTGCTTCTTCTGATTCACCCTCCAGACTTTACCTTCTCCTTCTCCTTCTTCTGCTTCTTCTGATTCACCCTCCAGACTTCACCTTCTCCTTCTCCTTCATCTACTTCTTCTGATTCACCCTCCAGACTTTACCTTCTCCTTCTCCTTCTTCTGCTTCTTCTGATTCACCCTCCAGACTTCACCTTCTCCTTCTCCTTCTTCGGCTTCTTCTGATTCACCCTCCAGACTTCACCTTCTCCTTCTCCTTCTTCTGCTTCTTCTGATTCACCCTCCAGACTTCACCTTCTCCTTCTCCTTCTTCTGCTTCTTCTGATTCACCCTCTAGACTTCAACTTCTCCTTCTCCTTCTTCTGCTTCTGCTTCACCCTCCAGACTTCACCTTCTCGTACTCCTTCTTCTGCTTCTTCTGCTGCGCCCTCCAGACTTCACCTTCTCCTTCTCCTTCTTCTGCTTCTTCTGCTTCACCCTCCTGACTTCACCTTCTCCTTCTCCTTCTTCTACTTCTTCTGCTTCACCCCCCTGACTTCACCTTCTCCTTCTCCTTCTTCTGCTTCTTCTGATTCACCCTCCTAACTCCACCTTCTCCTTCTCCTTCTTTTGCTTCTTCTGATTCACCCTCCTGACTTCACCTTCTCCTTCTCCTTCTTCTGCTTCTTCTGATTCACCCTCCAGACTTCACCTTCTCCTTCTCCTTCTTCTGCTTCTTCTGATTCACCCTCCAGACCTCACCTTCTCCTTCTCCTTCTTCTACTTCTTCTAATTCACGCTCCGGACTTCATCTTCTCCTTCTCCTTCTTCTGCTTCTTCTGATTCACCCTCCAGACTTCACCTTCTCCTTCTCCTTCTTCTGCTTCTTCTGATTCACCCTCCAGACTTCACCTTCTCCTTCTCCTTCTTCTACTTCTTCTGATTCACCCTCCAGACTTCACCTTCTCCTTCTACTTTTTCTGCTTCTTCTGATTCACCCTCCAGACTTCACCTTCTCTTTTTCCTTCTTCTACTTCTTCTGATTCATCCTCCAGATTTCACCTTCTCCTTCTCCTTCTTCTGCTTCTTCTGATTCACCCTCCAGACTTTACCTTCTCCTTCTCCTTCTTCTGCTTCTTCTGATTCACCCTCCAGACTTCACCTTCTCCTTCTCCTTCATCTACTTCTTCTGATTCACCCTCCAGACTTCATCTTCTCCTTCTCCTTCTTCTACTTCTTCTGATTCACCCTCCAGACTTCACCTTCTCCTTCTACTTTTTCTGCTTCTTCTGATTCACCCTCCAGACTTCACCTTCTTTTTTCCTTCTTCTGCTTCTTCTGATTCACCCTCCAGATTTCACCTTCTCCTTCTCCTTCTTCTGCTTCTTCTGATTCACCCTCCAGACTTTACCTTCTCCTTCTCCTTCTTCTGCTTCTTCTGATTCACCCTCCAGACTTCACCTTCTCCTTCTCCTTCATCTACTTCTTCTGATTCACCCTCCAGACTTTACCTTCTCCTTCTCCTTCTTCTGCTTCTTCTGATTCACCCTCCAGACTTCACCTTCTCCTTCTCCTTCTTCGGCTTCTTCTGATTCACCCTCCAGACTTCACCTTCTCCTTCTCCTTCTTCTGCTTCTTCTGATTCACCCTCCAGACTTCACCTTCTCCTTCTCCTTCTTCTGCTTCTTCTGATTCACCCTCTAGACTTCAACTTCTCCTTCTCCTTCTTCTGCTTCTGCTTCACCCTCCAGACTTCACCTTCTCGTACTCCTTCTTCTGCTTCTTCTGCTGCGCCCTCCAGACTTCACCTTCTCCTTCTCCTTCTTCTGCTTCTTCTGCTTCACCCTCCTGACTTCACCTTCTCCTTCTCCTTCTTCTACTTCTTCTGCTTCACCCCCCTGACTTCACCTTCTCCTTCTCCTTCTTCTGCTTCTTCTGATTCACCCTCCTAACTCCACCTTCTCCTTCTCCTTCTTTTGCTTCTTCTGATTCACCCTCCTGACTTCACCTTCTCCTTCTCCTTCTTCTGCTTCTTCTGATTCACCCTCCAGACTTCACCTTCTCCTTCTCCTTCTTCTGCTTCTTCTGATTCACCCTCCAGACCTCACCTTCTCCTTCTCCTTCTTCTACTTCTTCTAATTCACGCTCCGGACTTCATCTTCTCCTTCTCCTTCTTCTGCTTCTTCTGATTCACCCTCCAGACTTCACCTTCTCCTTCTCCTTCTTCTGCTTCTTCTGATTCACCCTCCAGACTTCACCTTCTCCTTCTCCTTCTTCTACTTCTTCTGATTCACCCTCCAGACTTCACCTTCTCCTTCTCCTTCTTTTACTTCTTCTGATTCAACCTCCAGTCTTCACCTTCTCCTTCTCCTTCTTCTGCTTCTTCTGATTCACCCTCCAGACTTCACCTTCTCCTTCTCCTTCTTCTGATTCTTTTGATTCACCCTCCAGACTTCACCTTCTCCTTCTCCTTCTTCTGCTTCTTCTGATTCACCCTCCTGACTTCACCCTCTCCTTCTCCTTCTTCTACTTCTTCTGATTCACCCTCCTGACTTCACCTTCTCCTTCTCCTTCTTCTACTTCTTCTGCTTCACCCTCCAGACTTCACCTTCCCCTTCTCCTTCTTCTGCTTCTTCTGATTCACCCTCCAGACTTTACCTTCTCCTTCTCCTTCTTCTGCTTCTTCTGATTCACCCTCCAGACTTCACCTTCTCCTTCTCCTTCATCTACTTCTTCTGATTCACCCTCCTGACTTCACATTCTCCTTCTCCTTCTTCTGCTTCTTCTGATTCACCCTCCAGACTTCACCTTCTCCTTCTCCTTCTTCTGCTTCTTCTGATTCACCCTCCTGACTTCACCTTCTCCTTCTCCTTCTTCTGCTTCTTCTGCTTCACCCTCCAGACTTCACCTTCTCCTTCTCCTTCTTCTGCTTCTTCTGCTTCACCCTCCAAACTTCACCTTCTCCTTCTCCTTCTTCTGCTTCTTCTGATTCACCCTCCAGACTTCACCTTCTCCTTCTCCTTCTTCTGATTCTTTTGATTCACCCTCCAGACTTCACCTTCTCCTTGTCCTTCTTCTGCTTCTTCTGATTCACCCTCCTGACTTCACCCTCTCCTTCTCCTTCTTCTACTTATTCTGATTCACCCTCCTGACTTCACCTTCTCCTTCTCCTTCTTCTACTTCTTCTGCTTCACCCTCCAGACTTCACCTTCTCCTTCTCCATCTTCTACTTCTTCTGATTCACCCTCCAGACTTCACCTTCTCCTTCTCCTTCTTCTGCTTCTTCTGATTCACCCTCCAGACTTCACCTTCTCCTTCTCCTTATTCTGCTTCTTCTGATTCACCCGCCAGACTTCACCATCTCCTTCTCCTTATTCTGCTTCTTCTGATTCACCCTCCAGACTTCACCTTCTCCTTCTCCTTCTTCTGCTTCTTCTGATTCACCCTCCAGACTTTACCTTCTCCTTCTCCTTCTTCTGCTTCTTCTGATTCACCCTCCAGACTTCACCTTCTCCTTCTCCTTCATCTACTTCTTCTGATTCACCCTCCAGACTTCATCTTCTCCTTCTCCTTCTTCTGCTTCTTCTGATTCACCCTCCAGACTTCACCTTCTCCTCCTCCTTCTTCTGCTTTTTCTGATTCACCCTCCTGACTTCACCTTCTCCTTCTCCTTCTTCTACTTCTTCTGATTCACCCTCCAGACTTCACCTTCTCCTTCTCCTTCTTCTACTTCTTCTGATTCACCCACCAGACTTCACCTTCTCCTTCTCCTTCTTCTGCTTCTTCTGATTCACCCTCCAGACTTCACCTTCTCCTTCTCCTTCTTCTGCTTCTTCTGATTCACCCTCCAGACTTCATCTTCCCCTTCTCCTTCTTCTGCTTCTTTTGATTCACCCTTCAGACTTCACCTTCTCCTTCTCCTTCTTCTGCTTCTTCTGATTCACCCTCCAGACCTCACCTTCTCCTTCTCCTTCTTCAACTTCTTCTGATTCACCCTCCAGACTTCGCCTTCTCCTTCTCCTTCTTCTACTTCTTCTGATTCACTCTCCAGACTTCACCTTCTCCTTCTCCTTCTTCTATTTCTTCTGATTCACCCTCCAGTCTTCACCTTCTCCTTCTCCTTCTTCTGCGTCTTCTGATTCACCGTCCAGACTTCACCTTCTCCTTCTCCTTCTTCTGCTTCTCCTGATTCACCCTCCTGACTTCACCTTCTCCTTCTCCTTCTTCTGCTTCTTCTGATTCACCCTCCAGACTTCACCTTCTCCTTCTCCTTCTTCTACTTCTTCTGATTCACCCTCCAGACTTCACCTTCTCCTTCTACTTTTTCTGCTTCTTCTGATTCACCCTCCAGACTTCACCTTCTCTTTTTCCTTCTTCTACTTCTTCTGATTCATCCTCCAGATTTCACCTTCTCCTTCTCCTTCTTCTGCTTCTTCTGATTCACCCTCCAGACTTTACCTTCTCCTTCTCCTTCTTCTGCTTCTTCTGATTCACCCTCCAGACTTCACCTTCTCCTTCTCCTTCATCTACTTCTTCTGATTCACCCTCCAGACTTCATCTTCTCCTTCTCCTTCTTCTACTTCTTCTGATTCACCCTCCAGACTTCACCTTCTCCTTCTACTTTTTCTGCTTCTTCTGATTCACCCTCCAGACTTCACCTTCTTTTTTCCTTCTTCTGCTTCTTCTGATTCACCCTCCAGATTTCACCTTCTCCTTCTCCTTCTTCTGCTTCTTCTGATTCACCCTCCAGACTTTACCTTCTCCTTCTCCTTCTTCTGCTTCTTCTGATTCACCCTCCAGACTTCACCTTCTCCTTCTCCTTCATCTACTTCTTCTGATTCACCCTCCAGACTTTACCTTCTCCTTCTCCTTCTTCTGCTTCTTCTGATTCACCCTCCAGACTTCACCTTCTCCTTCTCCTTCTTCGGCTTCTTCTGATTCACCCTCCAGACTTCACCTTCTCCTTCTCCTTCTTCTGCTTCTTCTGATTCACCCTCCAGACTTCACCTTCTCCTTCTCCTTCTTCTGCTTCTTCTGATTCACCCTCTAGACTTCAACTTCTCCTTCTCCTTCTTCTGCTTCTGCTTCACCCTCCAGACTTCACCTTCTCGTACTCCTTCTTCTGCTTCTTCTGCTGCACCCTCCAGACTTCACCTTCTCCTTCTCCTTCTTCTGCTTCTTCTGCTTCACCCTCCTGACTTCACCTTCTCCTTCTCCTTCTTCTACTTCTTCTGCTTCACCCCCCTGACTTCACCTTCTCCTTCTCCTTCTTCTGCTTCTTCTGATTCACCCTCCTAACTCCACCTTCTCCTTCTCCTTCTTTTGCTTCTTCTGATTCACCCTCCTGACTTCACCTTCTCCTTCTCCTTCTTCTGCTTCTTCTGATTCACCCTCCAGACTTCACCTTCTCCTTCTCCTTCTTCTGCTTCTTCTGATTCACCCTCCAGACCTCACCTTCTCCTTCTCCTTCTTCTACGTCTTCTAATTCACGCTCCGGACTTCATCTTCTCCTTCTCCTTCTTCTGCTTCTTCTGATTCACCCTCCAGACTTCACCTTCTCCTTCTCCTTCTTCTGCTTCTTCTGATTCACCCTCCAGACTTCACCTTCTCCTTCTCCTTCTTCTACTTCTTCTGATTCACCCTCCAGACTTCACCTTCTCCTTCTCCTTCTTTTACTTCTTCTGATTCAACCTCCAGTCTTCACCTTCTCCTTCTCCTTCTTCTGCTTCTTCTGATTCACCCTCCAGACTTCACCTTCTCCTTCTCCTTCTTCTGATTCTTTTGATTCACCCTCCAGACTTCACCTTCTCCTTCTCCTTCTTCTGCTTCTTCTGATTCACCCTCCTGACTTCACCCTCTCCTTCTCCTTCTTCTACTTCTTCTGATTCACCCTCCTGACTTCACCTTCTCCTTCTCCTTCTTCTACTTCTTCTGCTTCACCCTCCAGACTTCACCTTCCCCTTCTCCTTCTTCTGCTTCTTCTGATTCACCCTCCAGACTTTACCTTCTCCTTCTCCTTCTTCTGCTTCTTCTGATTCACCCTCCAGACTTCACCTTCTCCTTCTCCTTCATCTACTTCTTCTGATTCACCCTCCTGACTTCACATTCTCCTTCTCCTTCTTCTGCTTCTTCTGATTCACCCTCCAGACTTCACCTTCTCCTTCTCCTTCTTCTGCTTCTTCTGATTCACCCTCCTGACTTCACCTTCTCCTTCTCCTTCTTCTGCTTCTTCTGCTTCTCCCTCCAGACTTCACCTTCTCCTTCTCCTTCTTCTGCTTCTTCTGCTTCACCCTCCAAACTTCACCTTCTCCTTCTCCTTCTTCTGCTTCTTCTGCTTCACCCTCCTGACTTCACCTTCTCCTTCTCCTTCTTCTACTTCTTCTGATTCACCCTCCAGACTTCACCTTCTCCTTCTCCTTCTTCGGCTTCTTCTGATTCACCCTCCAGACTTCACATTCTCCTTCTCCTTCTTCTACTTCTTCTGATTCACCCTCGAGACTTCATCTTCTCCTTCTCCTTCTTATGCTTCTTCTGATTCACCCTCCAGACTTCACCTTCTCCTTCTCCTTCTTCTGCTTCTTCTGATTCACCCTCCAGACTTCACCTTCTCCTTCTCCTTCTTCTACTTCTTCTGATTCACCCTCTAGACTTCAACTTCTCCTTCTCCTTCTTCTGCTTCTTCTGCTTCACCCTCCAGACTTCACCTTCTCGTTCTCCTTCTTCTGCTTCTTCTGCTGCGCCCTCCAGACTTCACCTTCTCCTTCTCCTTCTTCTGCTTCTTCTGCTTCACCCTCCTGACTTCACCTTCTCCTTCTCCTTCTTCTACTTCTTCTGCTTCACCCCCCTGACTTCACCTTCTCCTTCTCCTTCTTCTGCTTCTTCTGATTCACCCTCCTAACTTCACCTGCTCCTTCTCCTACTTCTGCTTCTTCTGATTCACCCTCCTGACTTCACCTTCTCCTTCTCCTTCTTCTGCTTCTTCTGATTCACCCTCCAGACTTCACCTTCTCCTTCTCCTTCTTCTGCTTCTTCTGATTCACCCTCCAGACTTCACCTTCTCCTTCTCCTTCTTCTGCTTCTTCTGATTCACCCTCCAGACCTCACCTTCTCCTTCTCCTTCTTCTTCTTCTTCTGATTCACCCTCCAGACTTCATCTTCTCCTTCTCCTTCTTCTGCTTCTTCTGATTCACCCTCCAGACTTCACCTTCTCCTTCTCCTTCTTCTGCTTCTTCTGATTCACCCTCCAGACTTCACCTTCTCCTTCTCCTTCTTCTACTTCTTCTGATTCACCCTCCAGACATCACCTTCTCCTTCTCCTTCTTTTACTTCTTCTGATTCAACCTCCAGTCTTCACCTTCTCCTTCTCCTTCTTCTGCTTCTTCTGATTCACCCTCCAGACTTCACCTTCTCCTTCTCCTTCTTCTGATTCTTTTGATTCACCCTCCAGACTTCACCTTCTCCTTCTCCTTCTTCTGCTTCTTCTGATTCACCCTCCTGACTTCACCCTCTCCTTCTCCTTCTTCTACTTCTTCTGATTCACCCTCCTGACTTCACCTTCTCCTTCTCCTTCTTCTACTTCTTCTGCTTCACCCTCCAGACTTCACCTTCTCCTTCTCCATCTTCTACTTCTTGTGATTCACCCTCCAGACTTCACCTTCTCCTTCTCCTTCTTCTGCTTCTTCTGATTCACCCTCCAGACTTCACCTTCTCCTTCTCCTTATTCTGCTTCTTCTGATTCACCCGCCAGACTTCACCTTCTCCTTCTCCTTATTCTGCTTCTTCTGATTCACCCTCCAGACTTCACCTTCTCCTTCTCCTTCTTCTGCTTCTTCTGATTCACCCTCCAGACTTTACCTTCTCCTTCTCCTTCTTCTGCTTCTTCTGATTCACCCTCCAGACTTCACCTTCTCCTTCTCCTTCATCTACTTCTTCTGATTCACCCTCCAGACTTATTCTTCTCCTTCTCCTTCTTCTGCTTCTTCTGATTCACCCTCCAGACTTCACCTTCTCCTCCTCCTTCTTCTGCTTTTTCTGATTCACCCTCCAGACTTCACCTTCTCCTTCTCCTTCTTCTACTTCTTCTGATTCACCCACCAGACTTCACCTTCTCCTTCTCCTTCTTCTGCTTCTTCTGATTCACCCTCCAGACTTCACCTTCTCCTTCTCCTTCTTCTGCTTCTTCTGATTCACCCTCCAGACTTCATCTTCCCCTTCTCCTTCTTCTGCTTCTTTTGATTCACCCTTCAGACTTCACCTTCTCCTTCTTCTGCTTCTTCTGATTCACCCTCCAGACCTCACCTGCTCCTTCTCCTTCTTCAACTTCTTCTGATTCACCCTCCAGACTTCATCTTCCCCTTCTCCTTCTTTTGCTTCTTCTGATTCACCCTCCAGACTTCACCTTCTCCTTCTCCTTCTTCTGCTTCTTCTGATTCACCCTCCAGACTTCGCCTTCTCCTTCTCCTTCTTCTACTTCTTCTGATTCACCCTCCAGACTTCACCTTCTCCTTCTCCTTCTTCTACTTCTTCTGATTCACCCTCCAGTCTTCACCTTCTCCTTCTCCTTCTTCTGCGTTTTCTGATTCACCGTCCAGACTTCACCTTCTCCTTCTCCTTCTTCTGCTTCTCCTGATTCACCCTCCTGACTTGACCTTCTCCTTCTCCTTCTTCTGCTTCTTCTCATTCACCCT
Organism: Somniosus microcephalus; assembly: GCF_052327205.1. Classification (NCBI taxonomy): domain Eukaryota; kingdom Metazoa; phylum Chordata; class Chondrichthyes; order Squaliformes; family Somniosidae; genus Somniosus; species Somniosus microcephalus. Next base: position 406,924 of record NW_028225232.1, on the reverse strand, counting down.
CCAGACTTCACCTTCTCCTTCTCCTTCTTCTACTTCTTCTGATTCACCCTCCAGACTTCACCTTCTCCTTCTACTTTTTCTGCTTCTTCTGATTCACCCTCCAGACTTCACCTTCTCTTTTTCCTTCTTCTGCTTCTTCTGATTCACCCTCCAGATTTCACCTTCTCCTTCTCCTTCTTCTGCTTCTTCTGATTCACCCTCCAGACTTTACCTTCTCCTTCTCCTTCTTCTGCTTCTTCTGATTCACCCTCCAGACTTCACCTTCTCCTTCTCCTTCATCTACTTCTTCTGATTCACCCTCCAGACTTCATCTTCTCCTTCTCCTTCTTCTGCTTCTTCTGATTCAACCTCCAGACTTCACCTTCTCCTTCTCCTTCTTCGGCTTCTTCTGATTCACCCTCCAGACTTCACATTCTCCTTCTCCTTCTTCTACTTCTTCTGATTCACCCTCGAGACTTCATCTTCTCCTTCTCCTTCTTCTGCTTCTTCTGATTCACCCTCCAGACTTCACCTTCTCCTTCTTCTGCTTCTTCTGATTCACCCTCCAGACTTCACCTTCTCCTTCTCCTTCTTCTACTTCTTCTGATTCACCCTCTAGACTTCAACTTCTCCTTCTCCTTCTTCTGCTTCTGCTTCACCCTCCAGACTTCACCTTCTCGTTCTCCTTCTTCTGCTTCTTCTGCTGCGCCCTCCAGACTTCATCTTCTCCTTCTTCTGCTTCTTCTGCTTCACCCTCCTGACTTCACCTTCTCCTTCTCCTTCTTCTACTTCTTCTGCTTCACCCCCCTGACTTCACCTTCTCCTTCTCCTTCTTCTGATTCACCCTCCTAACTCCACCTTCTCCTTCTCCTTCTTCTGCTTCTTCTGATTCACCCTCCTGACTTCACCTTCTCCTTCTCCTTCTTCTGCTTCTTCTGATTCACCCTCCAGACTTCACCTTCTCCTTCTCCTTCTTCTGCTTCTTCTGATTCACTCTCCAGACTTCACCTTCTCCTTCTCCTTCTACTACTTCTTCTGATTCACCCTCCAGACTTCACCTTCTCCTTCTCCTTCTTTTACTTCTTCTGATTCAACCTCCAGTCTTCACCTTCTCCTTCTCCTTCTTCTGCTTCTTCTGATTCACCCTCCAGACTTCACCTTCTCCTTCTCCTTCTTCTGATTCTTTTGATTCACCCTCCAGACTTCACCTTCTCCTTCTCCTTCTTCTGCTTCTTCTGATTCACCCTCCTGACTTCACCCTCTCCTTCTCCTTCTTCTACTTCTTCTGATTCACCCTCCTGACTTCACCTTCTCCTTCTCCTTCTTCTACTTCTTCTGCTTCACCCTCCAGACTTCACCTTCTCCTTCTCCATCTTCTACTTCTTCTGATTCCCCCTCCAGACTTCAACTTCTCCTTCTCCTTCTTCTGCTTCTTCTGATTCACCCTCCAGACTTCACCTTCTCCTTCTCCTTATTCTGCTTCTTCTGATTCACCCGCCAGACTTCACCTTCTCCTTCTCCTTATTCTGCTTCTTCTGATTCAACCTCCAGACTTCACCTTCTCCTTCTCCTTCTTCTGCTTCTTCTGATTCACCCTCCAGACTTTACCTTCTCCTTCTCCTTCTTCTGCTTTTTCTGATTCACCCTCCAGACTTCACCTTCTCCTTCTCCTTCATCTACTTTTTCTGATTCACCCTCCTGACTTCACCTTCTCCTTCTCCTTCTTCTACTTCTTCTGATTCACCCTCCAGACTTCACCTTCTCCTTCTCCTTCTTCTACTTCTTCTGATTCACCCACCAGACTTCACCTTCTCCTTCTCCTTCTTCTGCTTCTTCTGATTCACCCTCCAGACTTCACCTTCTCCTTCTCCTTCTTCTGCTTCTTCTGATTCACCCTCCAGACTTCGCCTTCTCCTTCTCCTTCTTCTGCTTCTTCTGATTCACCCTCCAGACTTCGCCTTCTCCTTCTCCTTCTTCTACTTCTTCTGATTCACCCTCCAGACTTCGCCTTCTCCTTCTCCTTCTTCTACTTCTTCTGATTCACCCTCCAGACTTCACCTTCTCCTTCTCCTTCTTCTACTTCTTCTGATTCACCGTCCAGACTTCACCTTCTCCTTCTCCTTCTTCTGCTTCTCCTGATTCACCCTCCTGACTTCACCTTCTCCTTCTCCTTGTTCTGCTTCTTCTGATTCACCCTCCAGACTTCACCTTCTCCTTCTCCTTCTTCTGCCTCTTCTGATTCACCCTCCAGACTTCACCTTCTCCTTCTCCTTCTTCTGCTTTTTCTGATTCACCCTCCAGACTTCACCTTCTCCTTCTCCTTCTTCTACTTCTTCTGATTCACCCACCAGACTTCACCCTCTCCTTCTCCTTCTTCTACTTCTTCTGATTCACCCTCCTGACTTCACCTTCTCCTTCTCCTTCTTCTACTTCTTCTGCTTCACCCTCCAGACTTCACCTTCCCCTTCTCCTTCTTCTGCTTCTTCTGATTCACCCTCCAGACTTTACCTTCTCCTTCTCCTTCTTCTGCTTCTTCTGATTCACCCTCCAGACTTCACCTTCTCCTTCTCCTTCATCTACTTCTTCTGATTCACCCTCCTGACTTCACATTCTCCTTCTCCTTCTTCTGCTTCTTCTGATTCACCCTCCAGACTTCACCTTCTCCTTCTCCTTCTTCTGCTTCTTCTGATTCACCCTCCTGACTTCACCTTCTCCTTCTCCTTCTTCTGCTTCTTCTGCTTCACCCTCCAGACTTCACCTTCTCCTTCTCCTTCTTCTGCTTCTTCTGCTTCACCCTCCAAACTTCACCTTCTCCTTCTCCTTCTTCTGCTTCTTCTGCTTCACCCTCCTGACTTCACCTTCTCCTTCTCCTTCTTCTACTTCTTCTGATTCACCCTCCAGACTTCACCTTCTCCTTCTCCTTCTTCGGCTTCTTCTGATTCACCCTCCAGACTTCACATTCTCCTTCTCCTTCTTCTACTTCTTCTGATTCACCCTCGAGACTTCATCTTCTCCTTCTCCTTCTTATGCTTCTTCTGATTCACCCTCCAGACTTCACCTTCTCCTTCTCCTTCTTCTGCTTCTTCTGATTCACCCTCCAGACTTCACCTTCTCCTTCTCCTTCTTCTACTTCTTCTGATTCACCCTCTAGACTTCAACTTCTCCTTCTCCTTCTTCTGCTTCTTCTGCTTCACCCTCCAGACTTCACCTTCTCGTTCTCCTTCTTCTGCTTCTTCTGCTGCGCCCTCCAGACTTCACCTTCTCCTTCTCCTTCTTCTGCTTCTTCTGCTTCACCCTCCTGACTTCACCTTCTCCTTCTCCTTCTTCTACTTCTTCTGCTTCACCCCCCTGACTTCACCTTCTCCTTCTCCTTCTTCTGCTTCTTCTGATTCACCCTCCTAACTTCACCTGCTCCTTCTCCTAATTCTGCTTCTTCTGATTCACCCTCCTGACTTCACCTTCTCCTTCTCCTTCTTCTGCTTCTTCTGATTCACCCTCCAGACTTCACCTTCTCCTTCTCCTTCTTCTGCTTCTTCTGATTCACCCTCCAGACTTCACCTTCTCCTTCTCCTTCTTCTGCTTCTTCTGATTCACCCTCCAGACCTCACCTTCTCCTTCTCCTTCTTCTTCTTCTTCTGATTCACCCTCCAGACTTCATCTTCTCCTTCTCCTTCTTCTGCTTCTTCTGATTCACCCTCCAGACTTCACCTTCTCCTTCTCCTTCTTCTGCTTCTTCTGATTCACCCTCCAGACTTCACCTTCTCCTTCTCCTTCTTCTACTTCTTCTGATTCACCCTCCAGACATCACCTTCTCCTTCTCCTTCTTTTACTTCTTCTGATTCAACCTCCAGTCTTCACCTTCTCCTTCTCCTTCTTCTGCTTCTTCTGATTCACCCTCCAGACTTCACCTTCTCCTTCTCCTTCTTCTGATTCTTTTGATTCACCCTCCAGACTTCACCTTCTCCTTCTCCTTCTTCTGCTTCTTCTGATTCACCCTCCTGACTTCACCCTCTCCTTCTCCTTCTTCTACTTCTTCTGATTCACCCTCCTGACTTCACCTTCTCCTTCTCCTTCTTCTACTTCTTCTGCTTCACCCTCCAGACTTCACCTTCTCCTTCTCCATCTTCTACTTCTTGTGATTCACCCTCCAGACTTCACCTTCTCCTTCTCCTTCTTCTGCTTCTTCTGATTCACCCTCCAGACTTCACCTTCTCCTTCTCCTTATTCTGCTTCTTCTGATTCACCCGCCAGACTTCACCTTCTCCTTCTCCTTATTCTGCTTCTTCTGATTCACCCTCCAGACTTCACCTTCTCCTTCTCCTTCTTCTGCTTCTTCTGATTCACCCTCCAGACTTTACCTTCTCCTTCTCCTTCTTCTGCTTCTTCTGATTCACCCTCCAGACTTCACCTTCTCCTTCTCCTTCATCTACTTCTTCTGATTCACCCTCCAGACTTATTCTTCTCCTTCTCCTTCTTCTGCTTCTTCTGATTCACCCTCCAGACTTCACCTTCTCCTCCTCCTTCTTCTGCTTTTTCTGATTCACCCTCCAGACTTCACCTTCTCCTTCTCCTTCTTCTACTTCTTCTGATTCACCCACCAGACTTCACCTTCTCCTTCTCCTTCTTCTGCTTCTTCTGATTCACCCTCCAGACTTCACCTTCTCCTTCTCCTTCTTCTGCTTCTTCTGATTCACCCTCCAGACTTCATCTTCCCCTTCTCCTTCTTCTGCTTCTTTTGATTCACCCTTCAGACTTCACCTTCTCCTTCTTCTGCTTCTTCTGATTCACCCTCCAGACCTCACCTTCTCCTTCTCCTTCTTCAACTTCTTCTGATTCACCCTCCAGACTTCATCTTCCCCTTCTCCTTCTTTTGCTTCTTCTGATTCACCCTCCAGACTTCACCTTCTCCTTCTCCTTCTTCTGCTTCTTCTGATTCACCCTCCAGACTTCGCCTTCTCCTTCTCCTTCTTCTACTTCTTCTGATTCACCCTCCAGACTTCACCTTCTCCTTCTCCTTCTTCTACTTCTTCTGATTCACCCTCCAGTCTTCACCTTCTCCTTCTCCTTCTTCTGCGTTTTCTGATTCACCGTCCAGACTTCACCTTCTCCTTCTCCTTCTTCTGCTTCTCCTGATTCACCCTCCAGACTTGACCTTCTCCTTCTCCTTCTTCTGCTTCTTCTCATTCACCCTCCAGACTTCACCTTCTCCTTCTCCTTCTTCTACTTCTTCTGATTCACCCTCCAGACTTCACCTTCTCCTTCTACTTTTTCTGCTTCTTCTGATTCACCCTCTAGACTTCACCTTCTCTTTTTCCTTCTTCTGCTTCTTCTGATTCACCCTCCAGATTTCACCTTCTCCTTCTCCTTCTTCTGCTTCTTCTGATTCACCCTCCAGACTTTACCTTCTCCTTCTCCTTCTTCTGCTTCTTCTGATTCACCCTCCAGACTTCACCTTCTCCTTCTCCTTCATCTACTTCTTCTGATTCACCCTCCAGACTTCATCTTCTCCTTCTCCTTCTTCTGCTTCTTCTGATTCAACCTCCAGACTTCACCTTCTCCTTCTCCTTCTTCGGCTTCTTCTGATTCACCCTCCAGACTTCACATTCTCCTTCTCCTTCTTCTACTTCTTCTGATTCACCCTCGAGACTTCATCTTCTCCTTCTCCTTCTTCTGCTTCTTCTGATTCACCCTCCAGACTTCACCTTCTCCTTCTCCTTCTTCTGCTTCTTCTGATTCACCCTCCAGACTTCACCTTCTCCTTCTCCTTCTTCTACTTCTTCTGATTCACCCTCTAGACTTCAACTTCTCCTTCTCCTTCTTCTGCTTCTGCTTCACCCTCCAGACTTCACCTTCTCGTTCTCCTTCTTCTGCTTCTTCTGCTGCGCCCTCCAGACTTCATCTTCTCCTTCTTCTGCTTCTTCTGCTTCACCCTCCTGACTTCACCTTCTCCTTCTCCTTCTTCTACTTCTTCTGCTTCACCCCCCTGACTTCACCTTCTCCTTCTCCTTCTTCTGATTCACCCTCCTAACTCCACCTTCTCCTTCTCCTTCTTCTGCTTCTTCTGATTCACCCTCCTGACTTCACCTTCTCCTTCTCCTTCTTCTGCTTCTTCTGATTCACCCTCCAGACTTCACCTTCTCCTTCTCCTTCTTCTGCTTCTTCTGATTCACTCTCCAGACTTCACCTTCTCCTTCTCCTTCTACTACTTCTTCTGATTCACCCTCCAGACTTCACCTTCTCCTTCTCCTTCTTTTACTTCTTCTGATTCAACCTCCAGTCTTCACCTTCTCCTTCTCCTTCTTCTGCTTCTTCTGATTCACCCTCCAGACTTCACCTTCTCCTTCTCCTTCTTCTGATTCTTTTGATTCACCCTCCAGACTTCACCTTCTCCTTCTCCTTCTTCTGCTTCTTCTGATTCACCCTCCTGACTTCACCCTCTCCTTCTCCTTCTTCTACTTCTTCTGATTCACCCTCCTGACTTCACCTTCTCCTTCTCCTTCTTCTACTTCTTCTGCTTCACCCTCCAGACTTCACCTTCTCCTTCTCCATCTTCTACTTCTTCTGATTCCCCCTCCAGACTTCAACTTCTCCTTCTCCTTCTTCTGCTTCTTCTGATTCACCCTCCAGACTTCACCTTCTCCTTCTCCTTATTCTGCTTCTTCTGATTCACCCGCCAGACTTCACCTTCTCCTTCTCCTTATTCTGCTTCTTCTGATTCAACCTCCAGACTTCACCTTCTCCTTCTCCTTCTTCTGCTTCTTCTGATTCACCCTCCAGACTTTACCTTCTCCTTCTCCTTCTTCTGCTTTTTCTGATTCACCCTCCAGACTTCACCTTCTCCTTCTCCTTCATCTACTTTTTCTGATTCACCCTCCTGACTTCACCTTCTCCTTCTCCTTCTTCTACTTCTTCTGATTCACCCTCCAGACTTCACCTTCTCCTTCTCCTTCTTCTACTTCTTCTGATTCACCCACCAGACTTCACCTTCTCCTTCTCCTTCTTCTGCTTCTTCTGATTCACCCTCCAGACTTCACCTTCTCCTTCTCCTTCTTCTGCTTCTTCTGATTCACCCTCCAGACTTCGCCTTCTCCTTCTCCTTCTTCTGCTTCTTCTGATTCACCCTCCAGACTTCGCCTTCTCCTTCTCCTTCTTCTACTTCTTCTGATTCACCCTCCAGACTTCACCTTCTCCTTCTCCTTCTTCTACTTCTTCTGATTCACCCTCCAGACTTCACCTTCTCCTTCTCCATGTTCTACTTCTTCTGATTCACCGTCCAGACTTCACCTTCTCCTTCTCCTTCTTCTGCTTCTCCTGATTCACCCTCCTGACTTCACCTTCTCCTTCTCCTTGTTCTGCTTCTTCTGATTCACCCTCCAGACTTCACCTTCTCCTTCTCCTTCTTCTGCCTCTTCTGATTCACCCTCCAGACTTCACCTTCTCCTTCTCCTTCTTCTGCTTTTTCTGATTCACCCTCCAGACTTCACCTTCTCCTTCTCCTTCTTCTACTTCTTCTGATTCACCCACCAGACTTCACCCTCTCCTTCTCCTTCTTCTGCTTCTTTTGATTCACCCTTCAGACTTCACCTTCTTCTTCTCCTTCTTCTGCTTCTTCTGATTCACCCTCCAGACCTCACCTTCTCCTTCTCCTTCTTCAACTTCTTCTGATTCACCCTCCAGACTTCATCTTCTCCTTCTCCTTCTTTTGCTTCTTCTGATTCACCCTCCAGACATCACCTTCTCCTTCTCCTTCTTATGCTTCTTCTGATTCACCCTCCAGACTTCACCTTCTCCTTCTCCTTCTTCTGCTTCTTCTGATTAACCCTCCAGACTCACCTTCTCCTTCTTCTACTTCTTCTGATTCACCCTCCAGACTTCACCTTCTCCTTCTTCTGCTTCTTCTGATTCACCCTCCAGACTTCACCTTCTCCTTCTCCTTCTTCTACTTCTTCTGATTCACCCTCCAGACTTCATCTTCTCCTTCTCCTTCTTCTGCTTCTTCTGATTCACCCTCCACACTTCACCATCTCCTTCTCCTTCTTCTGCTTCTTCTGATTCACCCTCCAGACTTCACCTTCTCCTTCTCCTTCTTCTACTTCTTCTGATTCACCCTCCAGACTTCACCTTCTCCTTCTCCTTCTTCTGCTTCTTCTGACTCACCCTCCAGACTTCACCTTCTCCTGCTACTTCTCCTGCTTCTTCTGATTCACCCTCCAGACTTCACCTTCTCCTTTTCCTTCTTCTGCTTCTTCTGATTCACCCTCCAGATTTCACCTTCTCCTTCTCCTTCTTCTGCTTCTTCTGATTCACCCTCGAGACTTCACCTTCTCCTTCTCCTTCTTCTACTTCTTCTGATTCACCCTCCTGACTTCACCTTCTCCTTCTCCTTCTTCTCCTTCTTCTGCTTCACCCTCCAGACTTCACCTTCTCCTTCTCCTTCCTCTACCTCTTCTGATTCACCCTCCAGACTTCACCTTCTCCTTCTCCTTCTTCTGCTTCTTCTGATTCACCCTCCAGACTTCACCTTCTCCTTCTCCTTATTCTGCTTCTTCTGATTCACCCTCCAGACTTCACCTTCTCCTTCTCGTTATTCTGCTTCTTCTGATTCAACCTCCAGACTTCACCTTCTCCTTCTCCTTCTTCTGCTTCTTCTGATTCACCCTCCAGACTTCACCTTCTCCTTCTCCTTCTTCTGTTTCTTCTGATTCGCCCTCCAGACTTCACCTTCTCCTTCTACTTCTTCTGCTTCATCTGATTCACCCTCCTGACTTCACCTTCTCCTTCTCCTTCTTCTACTTCTTCTGATTCACCCTCCAGACTTCATCTTCTCCTTCTCCTTCTTCTGCTTCTTCTGCTTCACCCTCCTGACTTCACCTTCTCCTTCTCCTTCTTCAACCTCTTCTGATTCACCCTCCAGACTTCACCTTCTCCTTCTCCTTCTTCTGCTTCTTCTGATTCACCCTCCAGACTTCACCTTCTCCTTCTCCTTATTCTGCTTCTTCTGATTCACCCTCCAGACTTCACCTTCTCCTTCTCGTTATTCTGCTTCTTCTGATTCAACCTCCAGACTTCACCTTCTCCTTCTCCATCTTCTGCTTCTTCTGATTCACCCTCCAGACTTCACCTTCTCCTTCTCCTTCTTCTGTTTCTTCTGATTCGCCCTCCAGACTTCACCTTCTCCTTCTACTTCTTCTGCTTCTTCTGATTCACCCTCCTGACTTCACCTTCTCCTTGTCCTTCTTCTACTTCTTCTGATTCACCCTCCAGACTTCATCTTCTCCTTCTCCTTCTTCTGCTTCTTCTGCTTCACCCTCCTAACTTCACCTTCTCCTTCTCCATCTTCTACCTCTTCTGATTCACCCTCCAGACTTCACCTTCTCCTTCTCCTTCTTCTGCTTCTTCTGATTCACCCTCCAGACTTCACCTTCTCCTTCTCCTAATTCTGCTTCTTCTGATTCACCCTCCAGACTTCACCTTCTCCTTCTCGTTATTCTGCTTCTTCTGATTCAACCTCCAGACTTCACCTTCTCCTTCTCCTTCTTCTGCTTCTTCTGATTCACCCTCCAGACTGCACCTTCTCCTTCTCCTTCTTCTACTTCTTCTGATCCACCCTCCTGACTTCACCTTCTCCTTCTCCTTCTTCTGCTTCTTCTGATTCACCCTCCTGGCTTCACCTTCTCCTTCTCCTTCTTCTACTTCTTCTGATTCACCCTCCTGACTTCACCTTCTCCTTTTCCTTCTTCTCCTTCTTCTGCTTCACCCTCCAGACTTCATCTTCTCCTTCTCCTTCTTCTACCTCTTCTGATTCACCCTCCAGACTTCACCTTCTCCTTCTCCTTCTTCTGCTTCTTCTGATTCACCCTCCAGACTTCACCTTCTCCTTCTCCTTATTCTGCTTCTTCTGATTCACCCTCCAGACTTCACCTTCTCCTTCTCGTTATTCTGCTTCTTCTGATTCAACCTCCAGACTTCACCTTCTCCTTCTCCTTCTTCTGCTTCTTCTGATTCACCCTCCAGACTTAACCTTCTCCTTCTCCTTCTTCTGTTTCTTCTGATTCGCCCTCCAGACTTCACCTTCTCCTTCTCCTTCTTCTGCTTCTTCTGATTCACCCTCCTGACTTCACCTTCTCCTTCTCCTTCTTCTACTTCTTCTGATTCACCCTCCTGACTTCACCTTCTCCTTCTCCTTCTTCTACTTCTTCTGATTCACCCTCCAGACTTCACCTTCTCCTTCTCCTTCTTCTTCTTCTTCTGATTCACCCTCCAGACTTCACCTTCTCATTCTCCTTCTTCTGCTTCTTCTGCTGCGCCCTCCAGACTTCACCTTCTCCTTCTCCTTCTTCTGCTTCTTCTGCTTCACACTCAGGACTTCACCTTCTCCTTCTCCTTCTTCTGCTTCTTCTGCTGCGCCCTCCAGGCTTCACCTTCTCCTTCTCCTTCTTCTGCTTCTTCTGCTTCACCGTCCTGACTTCACCTTCTCCTTCTCCTTCTTCTACTTCTTCTGCTACACCCCCCTGACTTCACCTGCTCCTGCTCCTTCTTCTGCTTCTTCTGATTCACCCTCCTAAATTCACCTTCTCCTTCTCCTTCTTCTACTTCTTCTGATTCACCCTCCAGACTTCACCTACTCCTTCTCCTTCTTCTGCTTCTTCTGCTTCACCCTCCAGACTTCACCTTCTCCTTCTCCTTCTTCTGCTTCTTCTGCTTCGCCCTCCAGACTTCATCTTCTCCTTCTCCTTCTTCTGCTTCTTCTGCTTCACTCTCCTGACTTCACCTTCTCCTTCTCCTTCTTCTACTTCTTCTGATTCACCCTCCAGACTTCACCCTCTCCTTCTCCTTCTTCTGCTTCTTCTGCTTCACCCTCCAGACTTCACCTTCTCTTTCTCCTTCTTCTGCTTCTTCTGCTGCGCCCTCCAGACTTCACCTTCTCCTTCTCCTTCTTCTGCTTCTTCTGATTCACCCTCCAGACTTCACCTTCTCCTTCTCCTTCTTCTACTTCTTCTGATCCACCCTCCTGACTTCACCTTCTCCTTCTCCTTCTTCTGCTTCTTCTGCTTCACCCTCCAGACTTCACCTTCTCCTTCTCCTTCTTCTGCTTCTTCTGCTTCACCCACCAGACTTCACCTTCTCCTTCTCCTTCTTCTGCTTCTTCTGCTTCACCCTCCTGACTTCACCTTCTCCTTCTCCTTATTCTGCTTCTTCTGATTCACCCTCCAGACTTCACCTTCTCCTTCTCGTTATTCTGCTTCTTCTGATTCAACCTCCAGACTTCACCATCTCCTTCTCCTTCTTCTGCTTCTTCTGATTCACCCTCCTGACTTCACCTTCTCCTTCTCCTTCTTCTCCTTCTTCTGCTTCACCCTCCAGACTTCACCTTCTCCTTCTCCTTCTTCTACCTCTTCTGATTCACCCTCCAGACTTCACCTTCTCCTTCTCCTTCTTCTACTTCTTCTGATTCACCCTCCAGACTTCACCTTCTCTTTTCTCCTTCTTCTACTTCTTCTGATTCACCCTCCAGACTTCATCTTCTCCTTCTCCTTCTTCTGCATCTTCTGATTCACCCTCCAGACTTCACCTTCTCCTTCTCCTTCTTCTGCTTCTTCTGATTCACCCTCCAGACTTCACCTTCTCCTTCTCCTTCTTCTACTTCTTCTGATTCACCCTCCAGACTTCACCTTCTCCTTCTCCTTCTTCTACTTCTTCTGATTCACCCTCCAGTCTTCACATTCTCCTTCTCCTTCTTCTGTTTCTTCTGCTTCAGCCTCCAGACTTCACCTTCTCCTTCTCTTTCTTCTGATTCTTCTGATTCACCCTCCAGACTTCACCTTCTCCTTCTCCTTCTTCTGATTCTTCTGATTCACCCTCCAGACTTCACCTTCTCCTTCTCCTTCTTCTGCTTCTTCTGATTCACCCTCCTGGCTTCACCTTCTCCTTCTCCTTCTTCTACTTCTTCTGATTCACCCTCCTGACTTCACCTTCTCCTTCTCCTTCTTCTCCTTCTTCTGCTTCACCCTCCAGACTTCACCTTCTCCTTCTCCTTCTTCTACCTCTTCTGATTCACCCTCCAGACTTCACCTTCTCCTTCTCCTTCTTCTGCTTCTTCTGATTCACCCTCCAGACTTCACCTTCTCCTTCTCCTTATTCTGCTTCTTCTGATTCACCCTCCAGACTTCACCTTCTCCTTCTCGTTATTCTGCTTCTTCTGATTCAACCTCCAGACTTCACCTTCTCCTTCTCCTTCTTCTGCTTCTTCTGATTCACCCTCCAGACTTCACCTTCTCCTTCTCCTTCTTCTGTTTCTTCTGATTCGCCCTCCAGACTTCACGTTCTCCTTCTCCTTCTTCTGCTTCTTCTGATTCACCCTCCTGACTTCACCTTCTCCTTCTCCTTCTTCTACTTCTTCTGATTCACCCTCCTGACTTCACCTTCTCCTTCTCCTTCTTCTACTTCTTCTGATTCACCCTCCAGACTTCACCTTCTCCTTCTCCTTCTTCTGCTTCTTCTGATTCACCCTCCTGACTTCACCTTCTCATTCTCCTTCTTCTGCTTCTTCTGCTGCGCCCTCCAGACTTCACCTTCTCCTTCTCCTTCTTCTGCTTCTTCTGCTTCACACTCCAGACTTCACCTTCTCCTTCTCCTTCTTCTGCTTCTTCTGCTGCGCCCTCCAGGCTTCACCTTCTCCTTCTCCTTCTTCTGCTTCTTCTGCTTCACCGTCCTGACTTCACCTTCTCCTTCTCCTTCTTCTACTTCTTCTGCTACACCCCCCTGACTTCACCTGCTCCTTCTCCTTCTTCTGCTTCTTCTGATTCACCCTCCTAAATTCACCTTCTCCTTCTCCTTCTTCTGCTTCTTCTGATTCACCCTCCTGACTTCACCTTCTCCTTCTCCTTCTTCTGCTTCTTCTGATTCACCCTCCAGACTTCACCTTCTCCTTCTCCTTCTTCTGCTTCTTCTGATTCACCCTCCAGACTTCACCTTCTCCTTCTCCTTATCTGCTTCTTCTGCTTCACCCTCCAGACTTCACCTTCTCCTTCTCCTTCTTCTGCTTCTTCTGCTTCACCCTCCTGACTTCACCTTCTCCTTCTCCTTCTTCTACTTCTTCTGATTCACCCTCCTGACTTCACCTTCTCCTTCTCCTTCTTCTACTTCTTCTGCTTCACCCTCCAGACTTCACCTTCTCCTTCTCCTTCTTCTACTTCTTCTGATTCACCCTCCAGACTTCACCTTCTCCTTCTCCTTCTTCTACTTTTTCTGATTCACCCTCCAGACTTCACCTTCTCCTTCTCCTTCTTCTACTTCTTCTGATTCATCCTCCAGACTTCACCTTCTCCTTCTCCTTCTTCTGCTTCTTCTGATTCACCCTCCAGACTTCACCTTCTCCTTCTCATTATTCTGCTTCTTCTGATTCACCCTCCAGACTTCACCTTCTCCTTCTCGTTATTCTGCTTCTTCTGATTCAACCTCCAGACTTCACCTTCTCCTTCTCCTTCTTCTGCTTCTTCTGATTCACCCTCCAGACTTCACCTTCTCCTTCTCCTTCTTCTGTTTCTTCTGATTCGCCCTCCAGACTTCACCTTCTCCTTCTCCTTCTTCTGCTTCTTCTGATTCACCCTCCTGACTTCACCTTCTCCTTCTCCTTCTTCTACTTCTTCTGATTCACCCTCCTGACTTCACCTTCTCCTTCTCCTTCTTCTACTTCTTCTGATTCACCCTCCAGACTTCACCTTCTCCTTCTCCTTCTTCTGCTTCTTCTGATTCACCCTCTAGACTTCACCTTCTCATTCTCCTTCTTCTGCTTCTTCTGCTGCGCCCTCCAGACTTCACCTTCTCCTTCTCCTTCTTCTGCTTCTTCTGCTTCACACTCCAGACTTCACCTTCTCCTTCTCCTTCTTCTGCTTCTTCTGCTGCGCCCTCCAGGCTTCACCTTCTCCTTCTCCTTCTTCTGCTTCTTCTGCTTCACCGTCCTGACTTCACCTTCTCCTTCTCCTTCTTCTACTTCTTCTGCTACACCCCCCTGACTTCACCTGCTCCTTCTCCTTCTTCTGCTTCTTCTGATTCACCCTCCTAAATTCACCTTCTCCTTCTCCTTCTTCTGCTTCTTCTGATTCACCCTCCTGACTTCACCTTCTCCTTCTCCTTCTTCTGCTTCTTCTGATTCACCCTCCAGACTTCACCTTCTCCTTCTCCTTCTTCTGCTTCTTCTGATTCACCCTCCAGACTTCACCTTCTCCTTCTCCTTCTTCTGCTTCTTCTGCTTTACCCTCCAGACTTCACCTTCTCCTTCTCCTTCTTCTGCTTCTTCTGCTTCACCCTCCTGACTTCACCTTCTCCTTCTCCTTCTTCTACTTCTTCTGATTCACCCTCCTGACTTCACCTTCTCCTTCTCCTTCTTCTACCTCTTCTGCTTCACCCTCCAGACTTCACCTTCTCCTTCTCCTTCTTCTACTTCTTCTGATTCACCCTCCAGACTTCACCTTCTCCTTCTCCTTCTTCTACTTTTTCTGATTCACCCTCCAGACTTCACCTTCTCCTTCTCCTTCTTCTACTTCTTCTGATTCATCCTCCAGACTTCACCTTCTCCTTCTCCTTCTTCTGCTTCTTCTGATTCACCCTCCAGACTTCACCTTCTCCTTCTCCTTATTCTGCTTCTTCTGATTCACCCTCCAGACTTCACCTTCTCCTTCTCCTTCTTCTGCTTCTTCTGATTCACCCTCCAGACTTCACCTTCTCCTTCTCCTTCTTCTGCTTCTTCTGATTCACCCTCCAGACTTCACCTTCTCCTTCTCCTTCTTCTACTTCTTCTGATTCACCCTCCAGACTTCATCTTCTCCTTCTCCTTCTTCTGCTTCTTCTGATTCACCCTCCAGACTTCACCTTCTCCTTCTCCTTCGTCTACTTCTTCTGATTCACCCTCCAGACTACACCTTCTCCTTCTCCTTCTTCTACTTCTTCTGATTCACCCTCCAGACTTCTCCTTCTCCTTCTCCTTCTTCTGTTTCTTCTGATTCACCCTCCAGACTTCACCTTCTCCTTCTCCTTCTTCTACTTCTTCTGATTCACCCTCCAGACTTCACCTTCTCCTTCTCCTTCGTCTACTTCATCTGATTCACCCTCCAGACTACACCTTCTCCTTCTCCTTTTTCTACTTCTTCTGATTCACCCTCCAGACTTCACCTTCTCCTTCTCCTTCTTCTGTTTCTTCTGATTCACCCTCCAGACTTCACCTTCTCCTTCTCCTTCTTCTGCTTCTTCTGATTCACCCTCCAGACTTCACCTTCTCCTTCTCCTTCTTCTGCTTCTTCTGATTCACCCTCCAGACTTCACCTTCTCCTTCTCCTTCTTCTACTTCTTCTGATTCACCCTCCAGACTTCACCTTCTCCTTCTCCTTCTTCTGCTTCTTCTGATTCACCCTCCAGACTTCACCTTCTCCTTCTCCTTCGTCTACTTCTTCTGATTCACCCTCCAGACTACACCTTCTCCTTCTCCTTCTTCTACTTCTTCTGATACACCCTCCAGACTTCACCTTCTCCTTCTCCTTCTTCTGTTTCTTCTGATTCACCCTCCAGACTTCACCTTCTCCTTCTCCTTCTTCTACTTCTTCTGATTCAGCCTCCAGACTTCACCTTCTCCTTCTCCTTCTTCTACTTCTTCTGATTCACCCTCCAGACTTCATCTTCTCCTTCTCCTTCTTCTCCTTCTTCTGATTCACCCTCCAGACTTCACCTTCTCCTTCTCCTTCTTCTGCTTCTTCTGGTTCACCCTCCAGACTTCACCTTCTCCTTCTCCTTCTTCTACTTCTTCTGATTCACCCTCCAGACTTCACCTTCTCCTTCTCCTTCTTCTACTTCTTCTGATTCACCCTCCAGTCTTCACCTTCTCCTTCTCCTTCTTCTGTTTCTTCTGCTTCACCCTCCAGACTTCACCTTCTCCTTCTCTTTCTTCTGCTTCTTCTGATTCACCCTCCAGACTTCACCTTCTCCTTCTCCTTCTTCTGATTCTTCTGATTCACCCTCCAGACTTCACCTTCTCCCTCTCCTTCTTCTGCTTCTTCTGATTCACCCTCCAGACCTCACCTTCTCCTTCTCCTTCTTCTACTTCTTCTGGTTCACCCTCCTGACTTCACCTTCTCCTTCTCCTTCATCTACTCCTTCTGCTTCACCCTCCAGACTTCACCTTCTCCTTCTCCCTCTTCTACTTCTTCTGATTCACCCTCCAGACTTCACCTTCTCCTTCTCCTTCTTATACTTCTTCTGATTCACCCTCCAGACTTCACCTTCTCCTTCTCCTTCTTCTACTTCTTCTGATTCACCCTCCAGACTTCACCTTCTCCTTCTCCTTCTTCTGCTTCTTCTGATTCACCCTCCAGACTTCACCTTCTCCTTCTCCTTATTCTGCTTCTTCTGATTCACCCTCCAGACTTCACCTTCTCCTTCTCCTTCTTCTGCTTCTTCTGATTCACCCTCCAGACTACACCTTCTCCTTCTCCTTCTTCTGCTTCTTCTGATTCACCCTCCAGACTTCACCTTCTCCTTCTCCTTCTTCTACTTCTTCTGATTCACCCTCCAGACTTCACCTTCTCCTTCTCCTTCTTCTGCTTCTTCTGATTCACGTCCAGACTTCACCTTCTCCTTCTCCTTCGTCTACTTCTTCTGATTCACCATCCAGACTACACCTTCTCCTTCTCCTTCTTCTACTTCTTCTGATTCACCCTCCAGACTTCACCTTCTCCTTCTCCTTCTTCTGTTTCTTCTGATTCACCCTCCAGAATTCATCTTCTCCTTCTCCTTCTTCTACCTCTTCTGATTCACCCTCCAGACTTCACCTTCTCCTTCTCCTTCTTCTACTTCTTCTGATTCACCCTCCAGACTTCATCTTCTCCTTCTCCTTCTTCTGCTTCTTCTGATTCACCCTCCAGACTTCACCTTCTCCTTCTCCTTCTTCTGCTTCTTCTGATTCACCCTCCAGGCTTCAACTTCTCCTTCTCCTTCTTCCACTTCTTCTGATTCACCCTCCAGACTTCACCTTCTCCTTCTCCTTCTTCTACGTCTTCTGATTCACCCTCCAGTCTTCACCTTCTCCTTCTCCTTTTTTTGTTTCTTCTGCTTCACCCTCCAGACTTCACCTTCTCCTTCTCTTTCTTCTGCTTCTTCTGATTCACCCTCCAGACTTCACCTTCTCCTTCTCCTTCTTCTGATTCTTCTGATTCCCCCTCCAGACTTCACCTTCTCCTTCTCCTTCTTCTGCTTCTTCTGATTCACCCTCCTGACTTCACCTTCTCCTTCTCCTTCTTCTACTTCTTCTGCTTCACCCTCCAGACTTCACCTTCTCCTTCTCCTTCTTCTACTTCTTCTGATTCACCCTCCAGACTTCACCTTCTCCTTCTCCTTCTTCTGCTTCTTCTGATTCACCCTCCAGACTTCACCTTCTCATTCTCCTTCTTCTGCTTCTTCTGCTGCGCCCTCCAGACTTCACCTTCTCCTTCTCCTTCTTCTGCTTCTTCTGCTTCACACTCCAGACTTCACCTTCTCCTTCTCCTTCTTCTGCTTCTTCTGCTGCGCCCTCCAGGCTTCACCTTCTCCTTCTCCTTCTTCTGCTTCTTCTGCTTCACCGTCCTGACTTCACCTTCTCCTTCTCCTTCTTCTACTTCTTCTGCTACACCCCCCTGACTTCACCTGCTCCTTCTCCTTCTTCTGCTTCTTCTGATTCACCCTCCTAAATTCACCTTCTCCTTCTCCTTCTTCTGCTTCTTCTGATTCACCCTCCTGACTTCACCTTCTCCTTCTCCTTCTTCTGCTTCTTCTGATTCACCCTCCAGACTTCACCTTCTCCTTCTCCTTCTTCTGCTTCTTCTGATTCACCCTCCAGACTTCACCTTCTCCTTCTCCTTCTTCTGCTTCTTCTGATTCACCCTCCAGACCTCACCTTCTCCTTCTCCTTCTTCTACTTCTTCTGATTCCCCCTCCAGACTTCATCTTCTCCTTCTCCTTCTTCTGCTTCTTCTGATTCACCCTCCAGACTTCACCTTCTCCTTCTCCTTCTTCTACTTCTTCTGATTCAGCCTCCAGACTTCACCTTCTCCTTCTCCTTCTTCTACTTCTTCTGATTCACCCTCCAGACTTCATCTTCTCCTTCTCCTTCTTCTCCTTCTTCTGATTCACCCTCCAGACTTCACCTTCTCCTTCTCCTTCTTCTGCTTCTTCTGATTCACCCTCCAGACTTCACCTTCTCCTTCTCCTTCTTCTACTTCTTCTGATTCACCCTCCAGACTTCACCTTCTCCTTCTCCTTCTTCTACTTCTTCTGATTCACCCTCCAGTCTTCACCTTCTCCTTCTCCTTCTTCTGTTTCTTCTGCTTCACCCTCCAGACTGCACCTTCTCCTTCTCTTTCTTCTGCTTCTTCTGATTCACCCTCCAGAACTCACATTCTCCTTCTCCTTCTTCTACTTCTTCTGATTCACCCTCCTGACTTCACCTTCTCCTTCTCCTTCATCTGCTTCTTCTGCTTCACCCTCCAGACTTCACCGTCTCCTTCTCCTTCTTCTACTTCTTCTGATTCACCCTCCAGACTTCACCTTCTCCTTCTCCTTCTTATACTTCTTCTGATTCACCCTCCAGACTTCACCTTCTCCTTCTCCTTCTTCTACTTCTTCTGATTCACCCTCCAGACTTCACCTTCTCCTTCTCCTTCTTCTGCTTCTTCTGATTCACCCTCCAGACTTCACCTTCTCCTTCTCCTTATTCTGCTTCTTCTGATTCACCCTCCAGACTTCACTTTCTCCTTCTCCTTCTTCTGCTTCTTCTGATTCACCCTACAGACTACACCTTCTCCTTCTCCTTCTTCTGCTTCTTCTGATTCACCCTCCAGACTTCACCTTCTCCTTCTCCTTCTTCTACTTCTCCTGATTCACCCTCCAGACTTCACCTTCTCCTTCTCCTTCTTCTGCTTCTTCTGATTCACCCTCCAGACTTCACCTTCTCCTTCTCCTTCGTCTACTTCTTCTGATTCACCCTCCAGACTACACCATCTCCTTCTCCTTCTTCTACTTCTTCTGATGCACCCTCCAGACTTCACCTTCTCCTTCTCCTTCTTCTGTTTCTTCTGATTCACCCTCCAGACTTCATCTTCTCCTTCTCCTTCTTCTACTTCTTCTGATTCACCCTCCAGACTTCACCTTCTCCTTCTCCTTCTTCTGCTTCTTCTGATTCGCCCACCAGACTTCACCTTCTCCTTCTCCTTCTTCTGCTTCTTCTGATTCACCCTCCAGACTTCAACTTCTCCTTCTCCTTCTTCCACTTCTTCTGATCCACCCTCCAGACTTCACCTTCTCCTTCTCCTTCTTCTACTTCTTCTGATTCACCCTCCAGTCTTCACCTTCTCCTTCTCCTTTTTTTGTTTCTTCTGCTTCACCCTCCAGACTTCACCTTCTCCTTCTCTTTCTTCTGCTTCTTCTGATTCACCCTCCAGACTTCCCCTTCTCCTTCTCCTTCTTCTGATTCTTCTGATTCACCCTCCAGACTTCACCTTCTCCTTCTCCTTCATCTGCTTCTTCTGATTCACCCTCCTGACTTCACCTTCTCCTTCTCCTTCTTCTACTTCTTCTGATTCACCCTCCTGACTTCACCTTCTCCTTCTCCTTCTTCTACTTCTTCTGCTTCACCCTCCAGACTTCACCTTCTCCTTCTCCTTCTTCTACTTCTTCTGATTCACCCTCCAGACTTCACCTTCTCCTTCTCCTTCTTCTGCTTCTTCTGATTCACCCTCCAGACTTCACCTTCTCATTCTCCTTCTTCTGCTTCTTCTGCTGCGCCCTCCAGACTTCACCTTCTCCTTCTCCTTCTTCTGCTTCTTCTGCTTCACACTCCAGACTTCACCTTCTCCTTCTCCTTCTTCTGCTTCTTCTGCTGCGCCCTCCAGGCTTCACCTTCTCCTTCTCCTTCTTCTGCTTCTTCTGCTTCACCGTCCTGACTTCACCTTCTCCTTCTCCTTCTTCTACTTCTTCTGCTACACCCCCCTGACTTCACCTGCTCCTTCTCCTTCTTCTGCTTCTTCTGATTCACCCTCCTAAATTCACCTTCTCCTTCTCCTTCTTCTGCTTCTTCTGGTTCACCCTCCTGACTTCACCTTCTCCTTCTCCTTCTTCTGCTTCTTCTGATTCACCCTCCAGACTTCCCCTTCTCCTTCTCCTTCTTCTGCTTCTTCTGATTCACCCTCCAGACTTCACCTTCTCCTTCTCCTTCTTCTACTTCTTCTGATTCAGCCTTCAGACTTCACCTTCTCCTTCTCCTTCTTCTACTTCTTCTGATTCACCCTCCAGACTTCATCTTCTCCTTCTCCTTCTTCTCCTTCTTCTGATTCACCCTCCAGACTTCACCTTCTCCTTCTCCTTCTTCTGCTTCTTCTGATTCACCCTCCAGCCTTCACCTTCTCCTTCTCCTTCTTCTACTTCTTCTGATTCACCCTCCAGACTTCACCTGCTCCTTCTCCTTCTTCTACTTCTTCTGATTCACTCTCCAGTCTACACCTTCTCCTTCTCCTTCTTCTGTTTCTTCTGCTTCACCCTCCAGACTTCACCTTCTCCTTCTCTTTCTTCTGCTTCTTCTGATTCACCCTCCAGACTTCAACTTCTCCTTCTCCTTCTTCTGATTCTTCTGATTCACCCTCCAGACATCACCTTCTCCTTCTCCTTCTTCTGCTTCTTCTGATTCACCCTGCAGAACTCACCTTCTCCTTCTCCTTCTTCTACTTCTTCTGATTCACCCTCCTGACTTCACCTTCTCCTTCTCCTTCATCTACTTCTTCTGCTTCACCCTCCAGACTTCACCTTCTCCTTGTCCTTCTTCTACTTCTTCTGATTCACCCTCCAGACTTTACCTTCTCCTTCTCCTTCTTATACTTCTTCTGATTCACCCTCCAGACTTCACCTTCTCCTTCTCCTTCTTCTACTTCTTCTGATTCACCCTCCAGACTTCACCTTCTCCTTCTCCTTCTTCTGCTTCTTCTGATTCACCCTCCAGACTTCACCTTCTCCTTCTCCTTATTCTGCTTCTTCTGATTCACCCTCCAGACTTCACCTTCACCTTCTCCTTCTTCTGCTTCTTCTGATTCACCCTCCAGACTTCACCTTCTCCTTCTCCTTCTTCTGCTTCTTCTGATTCAACCTCCAGACTTCACCTTCTCCTTCTCCTTCTTCTACTTCTTCTGATTCACCCTCCAGACTTCACCTTCTCCTTCTCCTTCTTCTGCTTCTTCTGATTCACCCTCCAGACTTGACCTTCTCCTTCTCCTTCGTCTACTTCTTCTGATTCACCCTCCAGACTACACCTTCTCCTTCTCCTTCTTCTACTTCTTCTGATTCACCCTCCAGACTTCACCTTCTCCTTCTCCTTCTTCTGTTTCTTCTGATTCACCCTCCAGACTTCACCTTCTCCTTCTCCTTCTTCTACTTCTTCTGATTCACCCTCCAGATATCACCTTCTCCTTCTCCTTCTTCTACTTCTTCTGATTCACCCTCCAGACTTCATCTTCTCCTTCTCCTTCTTCTGCTTCTTCTGATTCACCCTCCAGACTTCACCTTCTCCTTCTCCTTCTTCTGCTTCTTCTGATTCACCCTCCAGACTTCAACTTCTCCTTCTCCTTCTTCCACTTCTTCTGATTCACCCTCCAGACTTCACCTTCTCCTTCTCCTTCTTCTACTTCTTCTGATTCACCCTCCAGTCTTCACCTTCTCCTTCTCCTTTTTCCGTTTCTTCTGCTTCACCCTCCAGACTTCACCTTCTCCTTCTCCATCTTCTGCTTCTTCTGATTCACCCTCCTGACTTCAACTTCTCCTTCTCCTTCTTCTACTTCTTCTGATTCACCCTCCTGACTTCACCTTCTCCTTCTCCTTCTTCTACTTCTTCTGCTTCACCCTCCAGACTTCACCTTCTCCTTCTCCTTCTTCTACTTCTTCTGATTCACCCTCCAGACTTCACCTTCTCCTTCTCCTTCTTCTGCTTCTTCTGATTCACCCTCCAGACTTCACCTTCTCATTCTCCTTCTTCTGCTTCTTATGCTGCGCCCTCCAGACTTCACCTTCTCCTTCTCCTTCTTCTGCTTCTTCTGCTTCACACTCCAGACTTCACCTTCTCCTTCTCCTTCTTCTGCTTCTTCTGCTGCGCCCTCCAGGCTTCACCTTCTCCTTCTCCTTCTTCTGCTTCTTCTGCTTCACCGTCCTGACTTCACCTTCTCCTTCTCCTTCTTCTACTTCTTCTGCTACACCCCCTTGACTTCACCTGCTCCTTCTCCTTTTTCTGCTTCTTCTGATTCACCCTCCTAAATTCACCTTCTCCTTCTCCTTCTTCTGCTTCTTCTGATTCACCCTCCTGACTTCACCTTCTCCTTCTCCTTCTTCTGCTTCTTCTGATTCACCCTCCAGACTTCACCTTCTCCTTCTCCTTCTTCTGCTTCTTCTGATTCACCCTCCAGACTTCACCTCCTCCTTCTCCTTCTTCTGCTTCTTCTGATTCACCCTCCAGACCTCACCTTCTCCTTCTTCTACTTCTTCTGATTCACCCTCCAGACGTCATCTTCTCCTTCTCCTTCTTCTGCTTCTTCTGATTCACCCTCCAGACTTCACCTTCTCCTTCTCCTTCTTCTGCTTCTTCTGATTCACCCTCCAGACTTCACCTTCTCCTTCTCCTTCTTCTACTTCTTCTGATTCACCCTCCAGACTTCACCTTCTCCTTCTCCTTCTTCGACTTCTTCTGATTCACCCTCCAGTCTTCACCTTCTCCTTCTCCTTCTTCTGTTTCTTCTGCTTCACCCTCCAGACTTCACCTTCTCCTTCTCTTTCTTCTGCTTCTACTGCTTCACCCTCCAGACTTCACCTTCTCCTTCTCCTACTTCTGATTCTTCTGATTCACCCTCCAGACTTCACCTTCTCTATCTCCTTCTTCTGCTTCTTCTGATTCACCCTCCTGACTTCACCTTCTCCTTCTCCTTCTTCTACTTCTTCTGATTCACCCTCCTGACTTCACCTTCTCCTTCTCCTTCTTCTACTTCTTCTGCTTCACCCTCCAGACTTCACCTTCTCCTTCTCCTTCTTCTACTTCTTCTGATTCACCCTCCAGACTTCACCTTCTCCTTCTCCTTCTTCTGCTTCTTCTGATTCACCCTCCAGACTTCACCTTCTCCTTCTCCTTATTCTGCTTCTTCTGATTCACCCTCCAGACTTCACCTTCTCCTTCTCCTTCTTCTGCTTCTTCTGATTCACCCTCCAGACTTCACCTTCTCCTTCTCCTTCTTCTGCTTCTTCTGATTCACCCTCCAGACTTCACCTTCTCCTTCTCCTTCTTCTGCTTCTTCTGATTCACCCTCCAGACTTCACCTTCTCCTTCTCCTTCTTCTACTTCTTCTGATTCACCCTCCAGACTTCACATTCTCCTTCTCCTTCTTCTGCTTCTTCTGATTCAACCTCCTGACTTCACCTTCTCCTTCTCCTTCTTCTACTTCTTCTGATTCACCCTCCTGACTTCACCTTCTCCTTCTCCTTCTTCTACTTCTTCTGCTTCACCCTCCAGACTTCACCTTCTCCTTCTCCTTCTTCTACTTCTTCTGATTCACCCTCCAGACTTCACCTTTCCTTCTCCTTCTTCTGCTTCTTCTGATTCACCCTCCAGACTTCACCTTCTCATTCTCCTTCTTCTGCTTCTTCTGCTGCGCCCTCCAGACTTCACCTTCTCCTTCTCCTTCTTCTGCTTCTTCTGCTTCACACTCCAGACTTCACCTTCTCCTTCTCCTTCTTCTGCTTCTTCTGCTGCGCCCTCCAGGCTTCACCTTCTCCTTCTCCTTCTTCTGCTTCTTCTGCTTCACCGTCCTGACTTCACCTTCTCCTTCTCCTTCTTCTACTTCTTCTGCTACACCCCCCTGACTTCACCTGCTCCTTCTCCTTCTTCTGCTTCTTCTGATTCACCCTCCTAACTTCACCTTCTCCTTCTCCTTCTTCTGCTTCTTCTGATTCACCCTCCTGACTTCACCTTCTCCTTCTCCTTCTTCTGCTTCTTCTGATTCACCCTCCAGACTTCACCTTCTCCTTCTCCTTCTTCTGCTTCTTCTGATTCACCCTCCAGACTTCACCTTCTCCTTCTCCTTCTTCTGCTTCTTCTGATTCACCCTCCAGACCTCACCTTCTCCTTCTCCTTCTTCTACTTCTTCTGATTCACCCTCCAGACTTCATCTTCTCCTTCTCCTTCTTCTGCTTCTTCTGATTCACCCTCCAGACTTTACCTTCTCCTTCTTCTGCTTCTTCTGATTCACCCTCCAGACTTCATCTTCTCCTTCTCCTTCTTCTACTTCTTCTGATTCACCCTCCAGACTTCACCTTCTCCTTCTCCTTCTTCTACTTCTTCTGATTCACCCTCCAGTCTTCACCTTCTCCTTCTCCTTCTTCTGTTTCTTCTGCTTCACCCTCCAGACTTCACCTTCTCCTTCTCTTTCTTCTGCTTCTTCTGCTTCACCCTCCAGACTTCACCTTCTCCTTCTCCTTCTTCTGATTCTTCTGATTCACCCTCCAGACTTCACCTTCTCTATCTCCTTCTTCTGCTTCTTCTGATTCACCCTCCTGACTTCACCTTCTCCTTCTCCTTCTTCTACTTCTTCTGATTCACCCTCCTGACTTCACCTTCTCCTTCTCCTTCTTCTACTTCTTCTGCTTTTCCCTCCAGACTTCACCTTCTCCTTCTCCTTCTTCTACTTCTTCTGATTCACCCTCCAGACTTCACCTTCTCCTTCTCCTTCTTCTGCTTCTTCTGATTCACCCTCCAGACTTCACCTTCTCCTTCTCCTTATTCTGCTTCTTCTGATTCACCCTCCAGACTTCACCTTCTCCTTCTCCTTCTTCTGCTTCTTCTGATTCACCCTCCAGACTTCACCTTCTCCTTCTCCTTCTTCTGCTTCTTCTGATTCACCCTCCAGACTTCACCTTCTCCTACTCCTTCTTCTGCTTCTTCTGATTCACCCTCCAGACTTCACCTTCTCCTTCTCCTTCTTCTACTTCTTCTGATTCACCCTCCAGACTTCACCTTCTCCTTCTCCTTCTTCTGCTTCTTCTGATTCACCCTCCTGACTTCACCTTCTCCTTCTCCTTCTTCTACATCTTCTGATTCACCCTCCTGACTTCACCTTCTCCTTCTTCTACTTCTTCTGCTTCACCCTCCAGACTTCACCTTCTCCTTCTCCTTCTTCTACTTCTTCTGATTCACCCTCCAGACTTCACCTTCTCCTTCTCCTTCTTCTACTTCTACTGATTCACCCTCCAGACTTCACCTTCTCCTTCTCCTTCTTCTACTTCTTCTGATTCACCCTCCAGACTTCACCTTCTCCTTCTCCTTCTTCTGCTTCTTCTGATTCACCCTCCAGACTTCACCTTCTCCTTCTCCTTATTCTGCTTCTTCTGAATCACCCTCCAGACTTCACCTTCTCCTTCTCCTTCTTCTGCTTCTTCTGATTCACCCTCCAGACTTCACCTTCTCCTTCTCCTTCTTCTGCTTCTTCTGATTCACACTCCAGACTTCACCTTCACCTTCTCCTTCTTCTACTTCTTCTGATTCACCCTCCAGACTTCACCTTCTCCATCTCCTTCTTCTGCTTCTTCTGATTCACCCTCCAGACTTCACCTTCTCCTTCTCCTTCGTCTGCTTCTTCTGATTCACCCTCCAGACTTCACCTTCTCCTTCTCCTTCTTCTGCTTCTTCTGATTCACCCTCCAGACTTCACCTTCTCCTTCTCCTTCTTCTACTTCTTCTGATTCACCCTCCAGACTTCACCTTCTCCTTCTCTTTCTTCTGCTTCTTCTGATTCACCCTCCAGTCTTCACCTTCTCCTTCTCCTTCTTCTGTTTCTTCTGATTCACCCTCCAGACTTCACCTTCTCCTTCTCCTTCTTCTGCTTCTTCTGATTCACCCTCCTGACTTCACCTTCTCCTTCTCCTTCTTCTACATCTTCTGATTCACCCTCCTGACTTCACCTTCTCCTTCTCCTTCTTCTACTTCTTCTGCTTCACCCTCCAGACTTCACCTTCTCCTTCTCCTTCTTCTACTTCTTCTGATTCACCCTCCAGACTTCACCTTCTCCTTCTCCTTCTTCTACTTCTTCTGATTCACCCTCCAGACTTCACTTTCTCCTTCTCCTTCTTCTACTTCTTCTGATTCACCCTCCAGACTTCACCTTCTCCATCTCCTTCTTCTGCTTCTTCTGATTCACCCTCCAGACTTCACCTTCTCCTTCTCCTTCGTCTACTTCTTCTGATTCACCCTCCAGACTACACCTTCTCCTTCTCCTTCTTCTACTTCTTCTGATTCACCCTCCAGACTTCACCTTCTCCTTCTCCTTCTTCTGTTTCTTCTGATTCACCCTCCAGACTTCACCTTCTCCTTCTCCTTCTTCTACTACTTCTGATTCACCCTCCAGACTTCACCTTCTCCTTCTCCTTCTTCTACTTCTTCTGATTCACCCTCCAGACTTCATCTTCTCCTTCTCCTTCTTCTGCTTCTTCTGATTCACCCTCCAGACTTCACCTTCTCCTTCTCCTTCTTCTACTTCTTCTGATTCACCCTCCAGACTTCACCTTCTCCTTCTCCTTCTTCTACTTCTTCTGATTCACCCTCCAGTCTTCACCTTCTCCTTCTCCTTCTTCTGTTTCTTCTGCTTCACCCTCCAGACTTCACCTTCTCCTTCTCTTTCTTCTGCTTCTTCCGATTCACCCTCCAGACTTCACCTTCTCCTTCTCCTTCTTCTGATTCTTCTGATTCACCCTCCAGACTTCACCTTCTCCTTCTCCTTCTTCTGCTTCTTCTGATTCACCCTCCAGACTTCACCTTCTCCTTCTCCTTCTTCTGCTTCTTCTGATTCACCCTCCAGACTTCACCTTCTCCTTCTCCTTCTTCTGCTTCTTCTGATTCACCCTCCAGACTTCACCTTCTCCTTCTCCTTTTTTCTACTTCTTCTGATTCACCCTCCAGACTTCACCTTCTCCTTCTCCTTCTTCTGCTTCTTCTGATTCACCCTCCTGACTTCACCTTCTCCTTCTCCTTCTTCTACATCTTCTGATTCACCCTCCTGACTTCACCTTCTCCTTCTCCTTCTTCTAGTTCTTCTGCTTCACCCTCCAGACTTCACCTTCTCCTTCTTCTACTTCTTCTGATTCACCCTCCAGACTTCACCTTCTCCTTCTCCTTCTTCTACTTCTTCTGATTCACCCTCCAGACTTCACCTTCTCCTTCTCCTTCTTCTACTTCTTCTGATTCACCCTCCAGACTTCACCTTCTCCTTCTCCTTCTTCTGCTTCTTCTGATTCACCCTCCAGACTTCACCTTCTCCTTCTCCTTATTCTGCTTCTTCTGAATCACCCTCCAGACTTCACCTTCTCCTTCTCCTTCTTCTGCTTCTTCTGATTCACCCTCCAGACTTCACCTTCTCCTTCTCCTTCTTCTGCTTCTTCTGATTCACACTCCAGACTTCACCTTCACCTTCTCCTTCTTCTACTTCTTCTGATTCACCCTCCAGACTTCACCTTCTCCATCTCCTTCTTCTGCTTCTTCTGATTCACCCTCCAGACTTCACCTTCTCCTTCTCCTTCGTCTGCTTCTTCTGATTCACCCTCCAGACTTCACCTTCTCCTTCTCCTTCTTCTGCTTCTTCTGATTCACCCTCCAGACTTCACCTTCTCCTTCTCCTTCTTCTACTTCTTCTGATTCACCCTCCAGACTTCACCTTCTCCTTCTCTTTCTTCTGCTTCTTCTGATTCACCCTCCAGTCTTCACCTTCTCCTTCTCCTTCTTCTGTTTCTTCTGATTCACCCTCCAGACTTCACCTTCTCCTTCTCCTTCTTCTGCTTCTTCTGATTCACCCTCCTGACTTCACCTTCTCCTTCTCCTTCTTCTACATCTTCTGATTCACCCTCCTGACTTCACCTTCTCCTTCTCCTTCTTCTACTTCTTCTGCTTCACCCTCCAGACTTCACCTTCTCCTTCTCCTTCTTCTACTTCTTCTGATTCACCCTCCAGACTTCACCTTCTCCTTCTCCTTCTTCTACTTCTTCTGATTCACCCTCCAGACTTCACTTTCTCCTTCTCCTTCTTCTACTTCTTCTGATTCACCCTCCAGACTTCACCTTCTCCATCTCCTTCTTCTGCTTCTTCTGATTCACCCTCCAGACTTCACCTTCTCCTTCTCCTTCGTCTACTTCTTCTGATTCACCCTCCAGACTACACCTTCTCCTTCTCCTTCTTCTACTTCTTCTGATTCACCCTCCAGACTTCACCTTCTCCTTCTCCTTCTTCTGTTTCTTCTGATTCACCCTCCAGACTTCACCTTCTCCTTCTCCTTCTTCTACTACTTCTGATTCACCCTCCAGACTTCACCTTCTCCTTCTCCTTCTTCTACTTCTTCTGATTCACCCTCCAGACTTCATCTTCTCCTTCTCCTTCTTCTGCTTCTTCTGATTCACCCTCCAGACTTCACCTTCTCCTTCTCCTTCTTCTACTTCTTCTGATTCACCCTCCAGACTTCACCTTCTCCTTCTCCTTCTTCTACTTCTTCTGATTCACCCTCCAGTCTTCACCTTCTCCTTCTCCTTCTTCTGTTTCTTCTGCTTCACCCTCCAGACTTCACCTTCTCCTTCTCTTTCTTCTGCTTCTTCTGATTCACCCTCCAGACTTCACCTTCTCCTTCTCCTTCTTCTGATTCTTCTGATTCACCCTCCAGACTTCACCTTCTCCTTCTCCTTCTTCTGCTTCTTCTGATTCACCCTCC
This sequence comes from Somniosus microcephalus, assembly GCF_052327205.1. Classification (NCBI taxonomy): domain Eukaryota; kingdom Metazoa; phylum Chordata; class Chondrichthyes; order Squaliformes; family Somniosidae; genus Somniosus; species Somniosus microcephalus. The sequence goes on along the minus strand of NW_028225232.1, from coordinate 378,158 downwards.
TGACTTCACCTTCTCCTTCTCCTTCTTCTACTTCTTCTGATTCACCCTCCTGACTTCACCTTCTCCTTCTCCTTCTTCTACTTCTTCTGCTTCACCCTCCAGACTTCACCTTCTCCTTCTCCTTCTTCTACTTCTTCTGATTCACCCTCCAGACTTCACCTTCTCCTTCTCCTTCTTCTGCTTCTTCTGATTCACCCTCCAGACTTCACCTTCTCCTTCTCCTTATTCTGCTTCTTCTGATTCACCCTCCAGACTTCAACTTCTCTTTCTCCTTATTCTGCTTCTTCTGATTCACCCTCCAGACTTCACCTTCTCCTTCTCCTTCCTTTGCTTCTTCTGATTCACCCTCCAGACTTCACCTTCTCCTTCTCCTTCTTCTGATTCTTCTGATTCACCCTCCAGACTTCACCTTCTCCTTCTCCATCTTCTGCTTCTTCTGATTCACCCTCCTGACTTCACCTTCTCCTTCTCCTTCTTCTACTTCTTCTGATTCACCCTCCTGACTTCACCTTCTCCTTCTCCATCTTCTACTTCTTCTGCTTCACCCTCCAGACTTCAACTTCTCCTTCTCCTTCTTCTACTTCTTCTGATTCACCCTCCAGACTTCACCTTCTCCTTCTCCTTCTTCTGCTTCTTCTGATTCACCCTCCAGACTTCACCTTCTCCTTCTCCTTCTTCTGCTTCTTCTGATTCACCCTCCAGACTTCACCTTCTCCTTCTCCTTCTTCTACTTCTTCTGATTCACCCTCCAGACTTCACCTTCTCCTTCTCCTTCTTCTGCTTCTTCTGATTCACCCTCCAGACTTCACCTTCTCCTTCTCCTTCGTCTCCTTCTTCTGATTCACCCTCCAGACTACACCTTCTCCTTCTCCTTCTTCTACTTCTTCTGATTCGCACTCCAGACTTCACCTTCTCCTTCTCATTCTTCTGTTTCTTCTGATTCACCCTCCAGACTTCATCTTCTCCTTCTCCTTCTTCTACTTCTTCTGATTCACCCTCCAGACTTCACCTTCTCCTTCTCCTTCTTCTACTTCTTCTGATTCACCCTCCAGACTTCATCTTCTATTTCTCCTTCTTCTACTTCTTCTGATTCACCCTCCAGACTTCACCTTCTCCTTCTCCTTCTTCTGCTTCTTCTGATTCACCCTCCAGACTTCACCTTCTCCTTCTCCTTATTCTGCTTCTTCTGATTCACCCTCCAGACTTCACCTTCTCCTTCTCCTTCTTCTACTTCTTCTGATTCACCCTCCAGACTTCACCTTCTCCTTCTCCTTCTTCTGCTTCTTCTGATTCACCCTCCAGATTTCACCTTCTCCTTCTCCTTCGTTTACTTCTTCTGATTCACCCTCCAGACTACACCTTCTCCTTCTCCTTCTTCTACTTCTTCTGATTCACCCTCCAGACTTCACCTTCTCCTTCTCCTTCTTCTGTTTCTTCTGATTCACCCTCCAGACTTCATCTTTTCCTTCTCCTTCTTCTCCTTCTTCTGATTCACCCTCCAGACTTCACCTTCTCCTTCTCCTTCTTCTACTTCTTCTGATTCACCCTCCAGACTTCATCTTCTCCTTCTCCTTCTTCTACTTCTTCTGATTCAACCTCCAGACTTCACCTTCTCCTTCTCCTTCTTCTGCTTCTTCTGATTCACCCTCCAGACTTCACCTTCTCCTTCTCCTTATTCTGCTTCTTCTGATTCACCTCCAGACTTCACCTTCTCCTTCTCCTTCTTCTGCTTCTTCTGATTCACCCTCCAGACTTCACCTTCTCCTTCTCCTTCTTCTGCTTCTTCTGATTCACCCTCCAGACTTCACCTTCTCCTTCTCCTTCTTCTACTTCTTCTGATTCACCCTCCAGACTTAACCTTCTCCTTCTCCTTCTTCTGCTTCTTCTGATTCACCCTCCAGACTTCACCTTCTCCTTCTCCTTCGTCTACTTCTTCTGATTCACCCTCCAGACGGCACCTTCTCCTTCTCCTTCTTCTACTTCTTCTGATTCACCCTCCAGACTTCACCTTCTCCTTCTCCTTCTTCTGTTTCTTCTGATTCACCCTCCAGACTTCATCTTCTCCTTCTCCTTCTTCTACTTCTTCTGATTCACCCTCCAGACTTCACCTTCTCCTTCTCCTTCTTCTACTTCTTCTGATTCACCCTCCGGACTTCATCTTCTCCTTCTCCTTCTTCTGCTTCTTCTGATTCACCCTCCAGACTTCACCTTCTCCTTCTCCTTCTCCTGCTTCTTCTGATTCACCCTCCAGACTTCAACTTCTCCTTCTCCTTCTTTTACTTCTTCTGATTCTCCCTCCAGACTTCACCTTCTCCTTCTCCTTCTTCTACTTCTTCTGAGTCACCCTCCAGTCTTCACCTTCTCCTTCTCCTTCTTCTGTTTCTTCTGCTTCACCCTCCAGACTTCAACTTCTCCTTCTCTTTCTTCTGCTTCTTCTGATTCACCCTCCAGACTTCACCTTCTCCTTCTCCTTCTTCTGATTCTTCTGATTCACCCTCCAGACTTCACCTTCTCCTTCTCCTTCTTCTGCTTCTTCTGTTTCACCCTCCTGACTTCACCTTCTCCTTCTCCTTCTTCTACTTCTTCTGATTCACCCTCCAGACTTCACCTTCTCCTTCTCCTTCTTCTACTTCTTCTGCTTCACCCTCCAGACTTCACCTTCTCCTTCTCCTTCTTCTACTTCTTCTGATTCACCCTCCAGACTTCACCTTCTCCTTCTCCTTCTTCTGCTTCTTCTGATTCACCCTCCAGACTTCACCTTCTCATTCTCCTTCTTCTCCTTCTTCTGCTGCGCCCTCCAGACTTCACCTTCTCCTTCTCCTTCTTCTGCTTCTTCTGCTTCACACTCCAGACTTCACCTTCTCCTTCTCCTTCTTCTGCTTCTTCTGCTGCGCCCTCCAGGCTTCACCTTCTCCTTCTCCTTCTTCTGCTTCTTCTGCTTCACCGTCCTGACTTCACCTTCTCCTTCTCCTTCTTCTACTTCTTCTGCTACACCCCCCTGACTTCACCTGCTCCTTCTCCTTCTTCTGCTTCTTCTGATTCACCCTCCTGACTTCACCTTCTCCTTCTCCTTCTTCTGCTTCTTCTGATTCACCCTCCAGACTTCACCTTCTCCTTCTCCTTCTTCTGCTTCTTCTGATTCACCCTCCAGACTTCACCTTCTCCTGCTCCTTCTTCTGCTTCTTCTGATTCACCCTCCAGACTTCACCTTCTCCTTCTCCTTCTTCTGCTTCTTCTGATTCACCCTCCAGACTTCACCTTCTCCTTCTCCTTCTTCTACTTCTTCTGATTCACCCTCCAGACTTCACCTTCTCCTTCTCCTTCTTCTACTTCTTCTGATTCACCCTCCAGTCTTCACCTTCTCCTTCTCCTTCTTCTGTTTCTTCTGCTTCACCCTCCAGACTTCACCTTCTCCTTCTCTTTCTTCTGCTTCTTCTGCTTCACCCTCCAGACTTCACCTTCTCCTTCTCCTTCTTCTGATTCTTCTGATTCACCCTCCAGACTTCACCTTCTCTATCTCCTTCTTCTGCTTCTTCTGATTCACCCTCCTGACTTCACCTTCCCCTTCTCCTTCTTCTACTTCTTCTGATTCACCCTCCTGACTTCACCTTCTCCTTCTCCTTCTTCTACTTCTTCAGCTTCACCCTCCAGACTTCACCTTCTCCTTATCCTTCGTCTACTTCTTCTGATTCACCCTCCAGACTTCATCTTCTCCTTCTCCTTCTTCTACTTCTTCTGATTCACCCTCCAGACTTCACCTTCTCCTTCTCCTTCTTCTGCTTCTTCTGATTCACCCTCCAGACTTCACCTTCTCCTTCTCCTTATTCTGCTTCTTCTGATTCACCTCCAGACTTCACCTTCTCCTTCTCCTTCTTCTGCTTCTTCTGATTCACCCTCCAGACTTCACCTTCTCCTTCTCCTTCGTCTACTTCTTCTGATTCACCCTCCAGACGACACCTTCTCCTTCTCCTTCTTCTACTTCTTCGGATTCACCCTCCAGACTTCACCTTCTCCTTCTCCTTCTTCTGTTTCTTCTGATTCACCCTCCAGACTTCATCTTCTCCTTCTCCTTCTTCTACTTCTTCTGATTCACCCTCCAGACTTCACCTTCTCCTTCTCCTTCTTCTACTTCTTCTGATTCACCCTCCGGACTTCATCTTCTCCTTCTCCTTCTTCTGCTTCTTCTGATTCACCCTCCAGACTTCACCTTCTCCTTCTCCTTCTTCTGCTTCTTCTGATTCACCCTCCAGACTTCAACTTCTCCTTCTCCTTCTTTTACTTCTTCTGATTCTCCCTCCAGACTTCACCTTCTCCTTCTCCTTCTTCTACTTCTTCTGAGTCACCCTCCAGTCTTCACCTTCTCCTTCTCCTTCTTCTGTTTCTTCTGCTTCACCCTCCAGACTTCAACTTCTCCTTCTCTTTCTTCTGCTTCTTCTGATTCACCCTCCAGACTTCACCTTCTCCTTCTCCTTCTTCTGATTCTTCTGATTCACCCTCCAGACTTCACCATCTCCTTCTCCTTCTTCTGCTTCTTCTGTTTCACCCTCCTGACTTCACCTTCTCCTTCTCCTTCTTCTACTTCTTCTGATTCACCCTCCAGACTTCACCTTCTCCTTCTCCTTCTTCTACTTCTTCTGCTTCACCCTCCAGACTTCACCTTCTCCTTCTCCTTCTTCTACTTCTTCTGATTCACCCTCCAGACTTCACCTTCTCCTTCTCCTTCTTCTGCTTCTTCTGATTCACCCTCCAGACTTCACCTTCTCATTCTCCTTCTTCTCCTTCTTCTGCTGCGCCCTCCAGACTTCACCTTCTCCTTCTCCTTCTTCTGCTTCTTCTGCTTCACACTCCAGACTTCACCTTCTCCTTCTCCTTCTTCTGCTTCTTCTGCTGCGCCCTCCAGGCTTCACCTTCTCCTTCTCCTTCTTCTGCTTCTTCTGCTTCACCGTCCTGACTTCACCTTCTCCTTCTCCTTCTTCTACTTCTTCTGCTACACCCCCCTGACTTCACCTGCTCCTTCTCCTTCTTCTGCTTCTTCTGATTCACCCTCCTGACTTCACCTTCTCCTTCTCCTTCTTCTGCTTCTTCTGATTCACCCTCCAGACTTCACCTTCTCCTTCTCCTTCTTCTGCTTCTTCTGATTCACCCTCCAGACTTCACCTTCTCCTGCTCCTTCTTCTGCTTCTTCTGATTCACCCTCCAGACTTCACCTTCTCCTTCTCCTTCTTCTGCTTCTTCTGATTCACCCTCCAGACTTCACCTTCTCCTTCTCCTTCTTCTACTTCTTCTGATTCACCCTCCAGACTTCACCTTCTCCTTCTCCTTCTTCTACTTCTTCTGATTCACCCTCCAGTCTTCACCTTCTCCTTCTCCTTCTTCTGTTTCTTCTGCTTCACCCTCCAGACTTCACCTTCTCCTTCTCTTTCTTCTGCTTCTTCTGCTTCACCCTCCAGACTTCACCTTCTCCTTCTCCTTCTTCTGATTCTTCTGATTCACCCTCCAGACTTCACCTTCTCTATCTCCTTCTTCTGCTTCTTCTGATTCACCCTCCTGACTTCACCTTCTCCTTCTCCTTCTTCTACTTCTTCTGATTCACCCTCCTGACTTCACCTTCTCCTTCTCCTTCTTCTACTTCTTCAGCTTCACCCTCCAGACTTCACCTTCTCCTTCTCCTTCTTCTACTTCTTCTGATTCACCCTCCAGACTTCACCTTCTCCTTCTCCTTCTTCTGCTTCTTCTGATTCACCCTCCAGACTTCACCTTCTCCTTCTCCTTATTCTGCTTCTTCTGATTCACCCTCCAGACTTCACCTTCTCCTTCTCCTTCTTCTGCTTCTTCTGATTCACCCTCCAGACTTCACCTTCTCCTTCTCCTTCTTCTGCTTCTTCTGATTCACCCTCCAGACTTCACCTTCTCCTTCTCCTTCTTCTGCTTCTTCTGATTCACCCACCAGACTTCACCTTCTCCTTCTCCTTCTTCTACTTCTTCTGATTCACCCTCCAGACTTCACCATCTCCTTCTCCTTCTTCTGCTTCTTCTGATTCACCCTCCTGACTTCACCTTCTCCTTCTCCTTCTTCTACATCTTCTGATTCACCCTCCTGACTTCACCTTCTCCTTCTCCTTCTTCTACTTCTTCTGCTTCACCCTCCAGACTTCACCTTCTCCTTCTCCTTCTTCTACTTCTTCTGATTCACCCTCCAGACTTCACCTTCTCCTTCTCCTTCTTCTACTTCTTCTGATTCACCCTCCAGACTTCACCTTCTCCTTCTCCTTCTTCTACTTCTTCTGATTCACCCTCCAGACTTCACCTTCTACTTCTCCTTCTTCTGCTTCTTCTGATTCACCCTCCAGACTTCACCTTCTCCTTCTCCTTATTCTGCTTCTTCTGAATCACCCTCCAGACTTCACCTTCTCCTTCTCCTTCTTCTGCTTCTTCTGATTCACCCTCCAGACTTCACCTTCTCCTTCTCCTTCTTCTGCTTCTTCTGATTCACCCTCCAGACTTCACCTTCACCTTCTCCTTCTTCTACTTCTTCTGATTCACCCTCCAGACTTCACCTTCTCCATCTCCTTCTTCTGCTTCTTCTGATTCACCCTCCAGACTTCACCTTCTCCTTCTCCTTCGTCTACTTCTTCTGATTCACCCTCCAGACTTCACCTTCTCCTTCTCCTTCTTCTGCTTCTTCTGATTCACCCTCCAGACTTCACCTTCTCCTTCTCCTTCTTCTACTTCTTCTGATTCACCCTCCAGACTTCACCTTCTCCTTCTCCTTCTTCTGATTCTTCTGATTCACCCTCCAGACTTCACCTTCTCCTTCTCCTTCTTCTGCTTCTTCTGATTCACCCTCCTGACTTCACCTTCTCCTTCTCCTTCTTCTACATCTTCTGATTCACCCTCCTGAATTCACCTTCTCCTTCTCCTTCTTCTACTTCTTCTGCTTCCCCCTCCAGACTTCACCTTCTCCTTCTCCTTCTTCTACTTCTTCTGATTCACCCTCCAGACTTCACCTTCTCCTTCTCCTTCTTCTACTTCTTCTGATTCACCCTCCAGACTTCACCTTCTCCTTCTCCTTCTTCTACTTCTTCTGATTCACCCTCCAGACTTCACCTTCTCCTTCTCCTTCTTCTGCTTCTTCTGATTCACCCTCCAGACATCACCTTCTCCTTCTCCTTATTCTGCTTCTTCTGAATCACCCTCCAGACTTCACCTTCTCCTTCTCCTTCTTCTGCTTCTTCTGATTCACCCTCCAGACTTCACCTTCTCCTTCTCCTTCTTCTACTTCTTCTGATTCACCCTCCAGACTTCACCTTCTCCATCTCCTTCTTCTGCTTCTTCTGATTCACCCTCCAGACTTCACCTTCTCCTTCTCCTTCGTCTACTTCTTCTGATTCACCCTCCAGACTACACCTTCTCCTTCTCCTTCTTCTACTTCTTCTGATTCACCCTCCAGACTTCACCTTCTCCTTCTGCTTCTTCTGATTCTTCTGATTCACCCTCCAGACTTCACCTTCTCTATCTCCTTCTTCTGCTTCTTCTGATTCACCCTCCTGACTTCACCTTCTCCTTCTCCTTCTTTTACTTCTTCTGATTCACCCTCCTGACTTCACCTTCTCCTTCTCCTTCTTCTACTTCTTCTGCTTCACCCTCCAGACTTCACCTTCTCCTTCTCCTTCTTCTACTTCTTCTGATTCACCCTCCAGACTTCACCTTCTCCTTCTCCTTCTTCTGCTTCTTCTGATTCACCCTCCAGACTTCACCTTCTCCTTCTCCTTCTTCTGCTTCTTCTGATTCACCCTCCAGACTTCACCTTCTCCTTCTCCTTCTTCTGCTTCTTCTGATTCACCCTCCAGACTTCACCTTCTCCTTCTCCTTCTTCTACTTCTTCTGATTCACCCTCCAGACTTCACCTTCTCCTTCTCCTTCTTCTGCTTCTTCTGATTCACCCTCCAGACTTCACCTTCTCCTTCTCCTTCTTCTGCTTCTTCTGATTCACACTCCAGACTTCACCTTCACCTTCTCCTTCTTCTACTTCTTCTGATTCACCCTCCAGACTTCACCTTCTCCATCTCCTTCTTCTGCTTCTTCTGATTCACCCTCCAGACTTCACCTTCTCCTTCTCCTTCGTCTGCTTCTTCTGATTCACCCTCCAGACTTCACCTTCTCCTTCTCCTTCTTCTGCTTCTTCTGATTCACCCTCCAGACTTCACCTTCTCCTTCTCCTTCTTCTACTTCTTCTGATTCACCCTCCAGACTTCACCTTCTCCTTCTCTTTCTTCTGCTTCTTCTGATTCACCCTCCAGACTTCACCTTCTCCTTCTCCTTCTTCTGATTCTTCTGATTCACCCTCCAGACTTCACCTTCTCCTTCTCCTTCTTCTGCTTCTTCTGATACACCCTCCTGACTTCACCTTCTCCTTCTCCTTCTTCTACATCTTCTGATTCACCCTCCTGACTTCACCTTCTCCTTCTCCTTCTTCTACTTCTTCTGCTTCACCCTCCAGACTTCACCTTCTCCTTCTCCTTCTTCTACTTCTTCTGATTCACCCTCCAGACTTCACCTTCTCCTTCTCCTTCTTCTACTTCTTCTGATTCACCCTCCAGACTTCACTTTCTCCTTCTCCTTCTTCTACTTCTTCTGATTCACCCTCCAGACTTCACCTTCTCCATCTCCTTCTTCTGCTTCTTCTGATTCACCCTCCAGACTTCACCTTCTCCTTCTCCTTCGTCTACTTCTTCTGATTCACCCTCCAGACTACACCTTCTCCTTCTCCTTCTTCTACTTCTTCTGATTCACCCTCCAGACTTCACCTTCTCCTTCTCCTTCTTCTGTTTCTTCTGATTCACCCTCCAGACTTCACCTTCTCCTTCTCCTTCTTCTACTACTTCTGATTCACCCTCCAGACTTCACCTTCTCCTTCTCCTTCTTCTACTTCTTCTGATTCACCCTCCAGACTTCATCTTCTCCTTCTCCTTCTTCTGCTTCTTCTGATTCACCCTCCAGACTTCACCTTCTCCTTCTCCTTCTTCTACTTCTTCTGATTCACCCTCCAGACTTCACCTTCTCCTTCTCCTTCTTCTACTTCTTCTGATTCACCCTCCAGTCTTCACCTTCTCCTTCTCCTTCTTCTGTTTCTTCTGCTTCACCCTCCAGACTTCACCTTCTCCTTCTCTTTCTTCTGCTTCTTCTGATTCACCCTCCAGACTTCACCTTCTCCTTCTCCTTCTTCTGATTCTTCTGATTCACCCTCCAGACTTCACCTTCTCCTTCTCCTTCTTCTGCTTCTTCTGATTCACCCTCCTGACTTCACCTTCTCCTTCTCCTTCTTCTACTTCTTCTGATTCACCCTCCTGACTTCACCTTCTCCTTCTCCTTCTTCTACTTCTTCTGCTTCACCCTCCAGACTTCACCTTCTCCTTCTCCTTCTTCTACTTCTTCTGATTCACCCTCCAGACTTCACCTTCTCCTTCTCCTTCTTCTGCTTCTTCTGATTCACCCTCCAGACTTCACCTTCTCCTTCTCCTTATTCTGCTTCTTCTGATTCACCCTCCAGACTTCAACTTCTCCTTCTCCTTATTCTGCTTCTTCTGATTCACCCTCCAGACTTCACCTTCTCCTTCTACTTCCTTTGCTTCTTCTGATTCACCCTCCAGACTTCACCTTCTCCTTCTCCTTCTTCTGATTCTTCTGATTCACCCTCCAGACTTCACCTTCTCCTTCTCCATCTTCTGCTTCTTCTGATTCACCCTCCTGACTTCACCTTCTCCTTCTCCTTCTTCTACTTCTTCTGATTCACCCTCCTGACTTCACCTTCTCCTTCTCCATCTTCTACTTCTTCTGATTCACCCTCCAGACTTCACCTTCTCCTTCTCCTTCTTCTACTTCTTCTGATTCACCCTCCAGACTTCACCTTCTCCTTCTCCTTCTTCTGCTTCTTCTGATTCACCCTCCAGACATCACCTTCTCCTTCTCCTTATTCTGCTTCTTCTGAATCACCCTCCAGACTTCACCTTCTCCTTCTCCTTCTTCTGCTTCTTCTGATTCACCCTCCAGACTTCACCTTCTCCTTCTCCTTCTTCTACTTCTTCTGATTCACCCTCCAGACTTCACCTTCTCCATCTCCTTCTTCTGCTTCTTCTGATTCACCCTCCAGACTTCACCTTCTCCTTCTCCTTCGTCTACTTCTTCTGATTCACCCTCCAGACTACACCTTCTCCTTCTCCTTCTTCTACTTCTTCTGATTCACCCTCCAGACTTCACCTTCTCCTTCTGCTTCTTCTGATTCTTCTGATTCACCCTCCAGACTTCACCTTCTCTATCTCCTTCTTCTGCTTCTTCTGATTCACCCTCCTGACTTCACCTTCTCCTTCTCCTTCTTTTACTTCTTCCGATTCACCCTCCTGACTTCACCTTCTCCTTCTCCTTCTTCTACTTCTTCTGCTTCACCCTCCAGACTTCACCTTCTCCTTCTCCTTCTTCTACTTCTTCTGATTCACCCTCCAGACTTCACCTTCTCCTTCTCCTTCTTCTGCTTCTTCTGATTCACACTCCAGACTTCACCTTCACCTTCTCCTTCTTCTACTTCTTCTGATTCACCCTCCAGACTTCACCTTCTCCATCTCCTTCTTCTGCTTCTTCTGATTCACCCTCCAGACTTCACCTTCTCCTTCTCCTTCGTCTGCTTCTTCTGATTCACCCTCCAGACTTCACCTTCTCCTTCTCCTTCTTCTGCTTCTTCTGATTCACCCTCCAGACTTCACCTTCTCCTTCTCCTTCTTCTACTTCTTCTGATTCACCCTCCAGACTTCACCTTCTCCTTCTCTTTCTTCTGCTTCTTCTGATTCACCCTCCAGACTTCACCTTCTCCTTCTCCTTCTTCTGATTCTTCTGATTCACCCTCCAGACTTCACCTTCTCCTTCTCCTTCTTCTGCTTCTTCTGATACACCCTCCTGACTTCACCTTCTCCTTCTCCTTCTTCTACATCTTCTGATTCACCCTCCTGACTTCACCTTCTCCTTCTCCTTCTTCTACTTCTTCTGCTTCACCCTCCAGACTTCACCTTCTCCTTCTCCTTCTTCTACTTCTTCTGATTCACCCTCCAGACTTCACCTTCTCCTTCTCCTTCTTCTACTTCTTCTGATTCACCCTCCAGACTTCACTTTCTCCTTCTCCTTCTTCTACTTCTTCTGATTCACCCTCCAGACTTCACCTTCTCCATCTCCTTCTTCTGCTTCTTCTGATTCACCCTCCAGACTTCACCTTCTCCTTCTCCTTCGTCTACTTCTTCTGATTCACCCTCCAGACTACACCTTCTCCTTCTCCTTCTTCTACTTCTTCTGATTCACCCTCCAGACTTCACCTTCTCCTTCTCCTTCTTCTGTTTCTTCTGATTCACCCTCCAGACTTCACCTTCTCCTTCTCCTTCTTCTACTACTTCTGATTCACCCTCCAGACTTCACCTTCTCCTTCTCCTTCTTCTACTTCTTCTGATTCACCCTCCAGACTTCATCTTCTCCTTCTCCTTCTTCTGCTTCTTCTGATTCACCCTCCAGACTTCACCTTCTCCTTCTCCTTCTTCTACTTCTTCTGATTCACCCTCCAGACTTCACCTTCTCCTTCTCCTTCTTCTACTTCTTCTGATTCACCCTCCAGTCTTCACCTTCTCCTTCTCCTTCTTCTGTTTCTTCTGCTTCACCCTCCAGACTTCACCTTCTCCTTCTCTTTCTTCTGCTTCTTCTGATTCACCCTCCAGACTTCACCTTCTCCTTCTCCTTCTTCTGATTCTTCTGATTCACCCTCCAGACTTCACCTTCTCCTTCTCCTTCTTCTGCTTCTTCTGATTCACCCTCCTGACTTCACCTTCTCCTTCTCCTTCTTCTACTTCTTCTGATTCACCCTCCTGACTTCACCTTCTCCTTCTCCTTCTTCTACTTCTTCTGCTTCACCCTCCAGACTTCACCTTCTCCTTCTCCTTCTTCTACTTCTTCTGATTCACCCTCCAGACTTCACCTTCTCCTTCTCCTTCTTCTGCTTCTTCTGATTCACCCTCCAGACTTCACCTTCTCCTTCTCCTTATTCTGCTTCTTCTGATTCACCCTCCAGACTTCAACTTCTCCTTCTCCTTATTCTGCTTCTTCTGATTCACCCTCCAGACTTCACCTTCTCCTTCTACTTCCTTTGCTTCTTCTGATTCACCCTCCAGACTTCACCTTCTCCTTCTCCTTCTTCTGATTCTTCTGATTCACCCTCCAGACTTCACCTTCTCCTTCTCCATCTTCTGCTTCTTCTGATTCACCCTCCTGACTTCACCTTCTCCTTCTCCTTCTTCTACTTCTTCTGATTCACCCTCCTGACTTCACCTTCTCCTTCTCCATCTTCTACTTCTTCTGATTCACCCTCCAGACTTCACCTTCTCCTTCTCCTTCTTCTACTTCTTCTGATTCACCCTCCAGACTTCACCTTCTCCTTCTCCTTCTTCTGCTTCTTCTGATTCACCCTCCAGACATCACCTTCTCCTTCTCCTTATTCTGCTTCTTCTGAATCACCCTCCAGACTTCACCTTCTCCTTCTCCTTCTTCTGCTTCTTCTGATTCACCCTCCAGACTTCACCTTCTCCTTCTCCTTCTTCTACTTCTTCTGATTCACCCTCCAGACTTCACCTTCTCCATCTCCTTCTTCTGCTTCTTCTGATTCACCCTCCAGACTTCACCTTCTCCTTCTCCTTCGTCTACTTCTTCTGATTCACCCTCCAGACTACACCTTCTCCTTCTCCTTCTTCTACTTCTTCTGATTCACCCTCCAGACTTCACCTTCTCCTTCTGCTTCTTCTGATTCTTCTGATTCACCCTCCAGACTTCACCTTCTCTATCTCCTTCTTCTGCTTCTTCTGATTCACCCTCCTGACTTCACCTTCTCCTTCTCCTTCTTTTACTTCTTCCGATTCACCCTCCTGACTTCACCTTCTCCTTCTCCTTCTTCTACTTCTTCTGCTTCACCCTCCAGACTTCACCTTCTCCTTCTCCTTCTTCTACTTCTTCTGATTCACCCTCCAGACTTCACCTTCTCCTTCTCCTTCTTCTGCTTCTTCTGATTCACCCTCCAGACTTCACCTTCTCCTTCTCCTTCTTCTGCTTCTTCTGATTCACCCTCCAGACTTCACCTTCTCCTTCTCCTTCTTCTGCTTCTTCTGATTCACCCTCCAGACTTCACCTTCTCCTTCTCCTTCTTCTACTTCTTCTGATTCACCCTCCAGACTTCACCTTCTCCTTCTCCTTCTTCTGCTTCTTCTGATTCACCCTCCTGACTTCACCTTCTCCTTCTCCTTCTTCTACATCTTCTGATTCACCCTCCTGACTTCACCTTCTCCTTCTCCTTCTTCTACTTCTTCTGCTGCACCCTCCAGACTTCACCTTCTCCTTCTCCTTCTTCTACTTCTTCTGATTCACCCTCCAGACTTCACCTTCTCCTTCTCCTTCTTCTACTTCTTCTGATTCACCCTCCAGACTTCACCTTCTCCTTCTCCTTCTTCTACTTCTTCTGATTCACCCTCCAGACTTCACCTTCTCCTTCTCCTTCTTCTGCTTCTTCTGATTCACCCTCCAGACTTCACCTTCTCCTTCTCCTTATTCTGCTTCTTCTGAATCACCCTCCAGACTTCACCTTCTCCTTCTCCTTCTTCTGCTTCTTCTGATTCACCCTCCAGACTTCACCTTCTCCTTCTCCTTCTTCTGCTTCTTCTGATTCACACTCCAGACTTCACCTTCACCTTCTCCTTCTTCTACTTCTTCTGATTCACCCTCCAGACTTCACCTTCTCCATCTCCTTCTTCTGCTTCTTCTGATTCACCCTCCAGACTTCACCTTCTCCTTCTCCTTCGTCTGCTTCTTCTGATTCACCCTCCAGACTTCACCTTCTCCTTCTCCTTCTTCTGCTTCTTCTGATTCACCCTCCAGACTTCACCTTCTCCTTCTCCTTCTTCTACTTCTTCTGATTCACCCTCCAGACGTCACCTTCTCCTTCTCTTTCTTCTGCTTCTTCTGATTCACCCTCCAGACTTCACCTTCTCCTTCTCCTTTTTCTGATTCTTCTGATTCACCCTCCAGACTTCACCTTCTCCTTCTCCTTCTTCTGCTTCTTCTGATACACCCTCCTGACTTCACCTTCTCCTTCTCCTTCTTCTACATCTTCTGATTCACCCTCCTGACTTCACCTTCTCCTTCTCCTTCTTCCAATTCTTCTGCTTCACCCTCCAGACTTCACCTTCTCCTTCTCCTTCTTCTACTTCTTCTGATTCACCCTCCAGACTTCACCTTCTCCTTCTCCTTCTTCTACTTCTTCTGATTCACCCTCCAGACTTCACTTTCTCCTTCTCCTTCTTCTACTTCTTCTGATTCACCCTCCAGACTTCACCTTCTCCATCTCCTTCTTCTGCTTCTTCTGATTCACCCTCCAGACTTCACCTTCTCCTTCTCCTTCGTCTACTTCTTCTGATTCACCCTCCAGACTACACCTTCTCCTTCTCCTTCTTCTACTTCTTCTGATTCACCCTCCAGACTTCACCTTCTCCTTCTCCTTCTTCTGTTTCTTCTGATTCACCCTCCAGACTTCACCTTCCCCTTCTCCTTCTTCTACTACTTCTGATTCACCCTCCAGACTTCACCTTCTCCTTCTCCTTCTTCTACTTCTTCTGATTCACCCTCCAGACTTCATCTTCTCCTTCTCCTTCTTCTGCTTCTTCTGATTCACCCTCCAGACTTCACCTTCTCCTTCTCCTTCTTCTACTTCTTCTGATTCACCCTCCAGACTTCACCTTCTCCTTCTCCTTCTTCTACTTCTTCTGATTCACCCTCCAGTCTTCACCTTCTCCTTCTCCTTCTTCTGTTCCTTCTGCTTCACCCTCCAGACTTCACCTTCTCCTTCTCTTTCTTCTGCTTCTTCTGATTCACCCTCCAGACTTCACCTTCTCCTTCTCCTTCTTCTGATTCTTCTGATTCACCCTCCAGACTTCACCTTCTCCTTCTCCTTCTTCTGCTTCTTCTGATTCACCCTCCTGACTTCACCTTCTCCTTCTCCTTCTTCTACTTCTTCTGATTCACCCTCCTGACTTCACCTTCTCCTTCTCCTTCTTCTACTTCTTCTGCTTCACCCTCCAGACTTCACCTTCTCCTTCTCCTTCTTCTACTTCTTCTGATTCACCCTCCAGACTTCACCTTCTCCTTCTCCTTCTTCTGCTTCTTCTGATTCACCCTCCAGACTTCACCTTCTCCTTCTCCTTATTCTGCTTCTTCTGATTCACCCTCCAGACTTCAACTTCTCCTTCTCCTTATTCTGCTTCTTCTGATTCACCCTCCAGACTTCACCTTCTCCTTCTCCTTCCTTTGCTTCTTCTGATTCACCCTCCAGACTTCACCTTCTCCTTCTCCTTCTTCTGATTCTTCTGATTCACCCTCCAGACTTCACCTTCTCCTTCTCCATCTTCTGCTTCTTCTGATTCACCCTCCTGACTTCACCTTCTCCTTCTCCTTCTTCTACTTCTTCTGATTCACCCTCCTGACTTCACCTTCTCCTTCTCCATCTTCTACTTCTTCTGCTTCACCCTCCAGACTTCAACTTCTCCTTCTCCTTCTTCTACTTCTTCTGATTCACCCTCCAGACTTCACCTTCTCCTTCTCCTTCTTCTGCTTCTTCTGATTCACCCTCCAGACTTCACCTTCTCCTTCTCCTTCTTCTGCTTCTTCTGATTCACCCTCCAGACTTCACCTTCTCCTTCTCCTTCTTCTACTTCTTCTGATTCACCCTCCAGACTTCACCTTCTCCTTCTCCTTCTTCTGCTTCTTCTGATTCACCCTCCAGACTTCACCTTCTCCTTCTCCTTCGTCTCCTTCTTCTGATTCACCCTCCAGACTACACCTTCTCCTTCTCCTTCTTCTACTTCTTCTGATTCACGCTCCAGACTTCACCTTCTCCTTCTCATTCTTCTGTTTCTTCTGATTCACCCTCCAGACTTCATCTTCTCCTTCTCCTTCTTCTACTTCTTCTGATTCACCCTCCAGACTTCACCTTCTCCTTCTCCTTCTTCTACTTCTTCTGATTCACCCTCCAGACTTCATCTTCTATTTCTCCTTCTTCTACTTCTTCTGATTCACCCTCCAGACTTCACCTTCTCCTTCTCCTTCTTCTGCTTCTTCTGATTCACCCTCCAGACTTCACCTTCTCCTTCTCCTTATTCTGCTTCTTCTGATTCACCCTCCAGACTTCACCTTCTCCTTCTCCTTCTTCTACTTCTTCTGATTCACCCTCCAGACTTCACCTTCTCCTTCTCCTTCTTCTGCTTCTTCTGATTCACCCTCCAGACTTCACCTTCTCCTTCTCCTTCGTCTACTTCTTCTGATTCACCCTCCAGACTACACCTTCTCCTTCTCCTTCTTCTACTTCTTCTGATTCACCCTCCAGACTTCACCTTCTCCTTCTCCTTCTTCTGTTTCTTCTGATTCACCCTCCAGACTTCATCTTCTCCTTCTCCTTCTTCTCCTTCTTCTGATTCACCCTCCAGACTTCACCTTCTCCTTCTCCTTCTTCTACTTCTTCTGATTCACCCTCCAGACTTCATCTTCTCCTTCTCCTTCTTCTACTTCTTCTGATTCACCCTCCAGACTTCACCTTCTCCTTCTCCTTATTCTGCTTCTTCTGATTCACCTCCAGACTTCACCTTCTCCTTCTCCTTCTTCTGCTTCTTCTGATTCACCCTCCAGACTTCACCTTCTCCTTCTCCTTCTTCTACTACTTCTGATTCACCCTCCAGACTTCACCTTCTCCTTCTCCTTCTTCTACTTCTTCTGATTCACCCTCCAGACTTCATCTTCTCCTTCTCCTTCTTCTGCTTCTTCTGATTCACCCTCCAGACTTCACCTTCTCCTTCTCCTTCTTCTACTTCTTCTGATTCACCCTCCAGACTTCACCTTCTCCTTCTCCTTCTTCTACTTCTTCTGATTCACCCTCCAGTCTTCACCTTCTCCTTCTCCTTCTTCTGTTTCTTCTGCTTCACCCTCCAGACTTCACCTTCTCCTTCTCTTTCTTCTGCTTCTTCTGATTCACCCTCCAGACTTCACCTTCTCCTTCTCCTTCTTCTGATTCTTCTGATTCACCCTCCAGACTTCACCTTCTCCTTCTCCTTCTTCTGCTTCTTCTGATTCACCCTCCTGACTTCACCTTCTCCTTCTCCTTCTTCTACTTCTTCTGATTCACCCTCCTGACTTCACCTTCTCCTTCTCCTTCTTCTACTTCTTCTGCTTCACCCTCCAGACTTCACCTTCTCCTTCTCCTTCTTCTACTTCTTCTGATTCACCCTCCAGACTTCACCTTCTCCTTCTCCTTCTTCTGCTTCTTCTGATTCACCCTCCAGACTTCACCTTCTCCTTCTCCTTATTCTGCTTCTTCTGATTCACCCTCCAGACTTCAACTTCTCCTTCTCCTTATTCTGCTTCTTCTGATTCACCCTCCAGACTTCACCTTCTCCTTCTCCTTCCTTTGCTTCTTCTGATTCACCCTCCAGAGTTCACCTTCTCCTTCTCCTTCTTCTGATTCTTCTGATTCACCCTCCAGACTTCACCTTCTCCTTCTCCATCTTCTGCTTCTTCTGATTCACCCTCCTGACTTCACCTTCTCCTTCTCCTTCTTCTACTTCTTCTGATTCACCCTCCTGACTTCACCTTCTCCTTCTCCATCTTCTACTTCTTCTGATTCACCCTCCAGACTTCACCTTCTCCTTCTCCTTCTTCTACTTCTTCTGATTCACCCTCCAGACTTCACCTTCTCCTTCTCCTTCTTCTGCTTCTTCTGATTCACCCTCCAGACATCACCTTCTCCTTCTCCTTATTCTGCTTCTTCTGAATCACCCTCCAGACTTCACCTTCTCCTTCTCCTTCTTCTGCTTCTTCTGATTCACCCTCCAGACTTCACCTTCTCCTTCTCCTTCTTCTACTTCTTCTGATTCACCCTCCAGACTTCACCTTCTCCATCTCCTTCTTCTGCTTCTTCTGATTCACCCTCCAGACTTCACCTTCTCCTTCTCCTTCGTCTACTTCTTCTGATTCACCCTCCAGACTACACCTTCTCCTTCTCCTTCTTCTACTTCTTCTGATTCACCCTCCAGACTTCACCTTCTCCTTCTGCTTCTTCTGATTCTTCTGATTCACCCTCCAGACTTCACCTTCTCTATCTCCTTCTTCTGCTTCTTCTGATTCACCCTCCTGACTTCACCTTCTCCTTCTCCTTCTTTTACTTCTTCTGATTCACCCTCCTGACTTCACCTTCTCCTTCTCCTTCTTCTACTTCTTCTGCTTCACCCTCCAGACTTCACCTTCTCCTTCTCCTTCTTCTACTTCTTCTGATTCACCCTCCAGACTTCACCTTCTCCTTCTCCTTCTTCTGCTTCTTCTGATTCACCCTCCAGACTTCACCTTCTCCTTCTCCTTCTTCTGCTTCTTCTGATTCACCCTCCAGACTTCACCTTCTCCTTCTCCTTCTTCTGCTTCTTCTGATTCACCCTCCAGACTTCACCTTCTCCTTCTCCTTCTTCTACTTCTTCTGATTCACCCTCCAGACTTCACCTTCTCCTTCTCCTTCTTCTGCTTCTTCTGATTCACCCTCCTGACTTCACCTTCTCCTTCTCCTTCTTCTACATCTTCTGATTCACCCTCCAGACTACACCTTCTCCTTCTTCTACTTCTTCTGATTCACCCTCCAGACTTCACCTTCTCCTTCTCCTTCTTCTGTTTCTTCTGATTCACCCTCCAGACTTCACCTTCTCCTTCTCTTCTTCTACTACTTCTGATTCACCCTCCAGACTTCACCTTCTCCTTCTCTTTCTTCTGCTTCTTCTGATTCACCCTCCAGACTTCACCTTCTCCTTCTCCTTCTTCTGATTCTTCTGATTCACCCTCCAGACTTCACCTTCTCCTTCTCCTTCTTCTGCTTCTTCTGATTCACCCTCCTGACTTCACCTTCTCCTTCTCCTTCTTCTACTTCTTCTGATTCACCCTCCTGACTTCACCTTCTCCTTCTCCTTCTTCTACTTCTTCTGCTTCACCCTCCAGACTTCACCTTCTCCTTCTCCTTCTTCTACTTCTTCTGATTCACCCTCCAGACTTCACCTTCTCCTTCTCCTTCTTCTGCTTCTTCTGATTCACCCTCCAGACTTCACCTTCTCCTTCTCCTTATTCTGCTTCTTCTGATTCACCCTCCAGACTTCAACTTCTCCTTCTCCTTATTCTGCTTCTTCTGATTCACCCTCCAGACTTCACCTTCTCCTTCTCCTTCCTTTGCTTCTTCTGATTCACCCTCCAGACTTCACCTTCTCCTTCTCCTTCTTCTGATTCTTCTGATTCACCCTCCAGACTTCACCTTCTCCTTCTCCATCTTCTGCTTCTTCTGATTCACCCTCCTGACTTCACCTTCTCCTTCTCCATCTTCTACTTCTTCTGCTTCACCCTCCAGACTTCACCTTCTCCTTCTCCTTCGTCTGCTTCTTCTGATTCACCCTCCAGACTTCACCTTCTCCTTCTCCTTCTTCTGCTTCTTCTGATTCACCCTCCAGACTTCACCTTCTCCTTCTCCTTCTTCTACTTCTTCTGATTCACCCTCCAGACTTCACCTTCTCCTTCTCTTTCTTCTGCTTCTTCTGATTCACCCTCCAGACTTCACCTTCTCCTTCTCCTTCTTCTGATTCTTCTGATTCACCCTCCTGACTTCACCTTCTCCTTCTCCTTCTTCTACATCTTCTGATTCACCCTCCTGACTTCACCTTCTCCTTCTCCTTCTTCTACTTCTTCTGCTTCACCCTCCAGACTTCACCTTCTCCTTCTCCTTCTTCTACTTCTTCTGATTCACCCTCCAGACTTCACCTTCTCCTTCTCCTTCTTCTACTTCTTCTGATTCACCCTCCAGACTTCACTTTCTCCTTCTCCTTCTTCTACTTCTTCTGATTCACCCTCCAGACTTCACCTTCTCCATCTCCTTCTTCTGCTTCTTCTGATTCACCCTCCAGACTTCACCTTCTCCTTCTCCTTCGTCTACTTCTTCTGATTCACCCTCCAGACTACACCTTCTCCTTCTCCTTCTTCTACTTCTTCTGATTCACCCTCCAGACTTCACCTTCTCCTTCTCCTTCTTCTGTTTCTTCTGATTCACCCTCCAGACTTCACCTTCTCCTTCTCCTTCTTCTACTACATCTGATTCACCCTCCAGACTTCAACTTCTCCTTCTCCTTCTTCTACTTCTTCTGATTCACCCTCCAGACTTCATCTTCTCCTTCTCCTTCTTCTGCTTCTTCTGATTCACCCTCCAGACTTCACCTTCTCCTTCTCCTTCTTCTACTTCTTCTGATTCACCCTCCAGACTTCACCTTCTCCTTCTCCTTCTTCTACTTCTTCTGATTCACCCTCCAGTCTTCACTTTTTCCTTCTCCTTCTTCTGTTCCTTCTGCTTCACCCTCCAGACTTCACCTTCTCCTTCTCTTTCTTCTGCTTCTTCTGATTCACCCTCCAGACTTCACCTTCTCCTTCTCCTTCTTCTGATTCTTCTGATTCACCCTCCAGACTTCACCTTCTCCTTCTCCTTCTTCTGCTTCTTCTGATTCACCCTCCTGACTTCACCTTCTCCTTCTCCTTCTTCTACTTCTTCTGATTCACCCTCCTGACTTCACCTTCTCCTTCTCCTTCTTCTACTTCTTCTGCTTCACCCTCCAGACTTCACCTTCTCCTTCTCCTTCTTCTACTTCTTCTGATTCACCCTCCAGACTTCACCTTCTCCTTCTCCTTCTTCTGCTTCTTCTGATTCACCCTCCAGACTTCACCTTCTCCTTCTCCTTATTCTGCTTCTTCTGATTCACCCTCCAGACTTCAACTTCTCCTTCTCCTTATTCTGCTTCTTCTGATTCACCCTCCAGACTTCACCTTCTCCTTCTCCTTCCTTTGCTTCTTCTGATTCACCCTCCAGACTTCACCTTCTCCTTCTCCTTCTTCTGACTCTTCTGATTCACCCTCCAGACTTCACCTTCTCCTTCTCCATCTTCTACTTCTTCTGATTCACCCTCCAGACTTCATCTTCTATTTCTCCTTCTTCTACTTCTTCTGATTCACCCTCCAGACTTCACCTTCTCCTTCTCCTTCTTCTGCTTCTTCTGATTCACCCTCCAGACTTCACCTTCTCCTTCTCCTTATTCTGCTTCTTCTGATTCACCCTCCAGACTTCACCTTCTCCTTCTCCTTCTTCTACTTCTTCTGATTCACCCTCCAGACTTCACCTTCTCCTTCTCCTTCTTCTGCTTCTTCTGATTCACCCTCCAGACTTCACCTTCTCCTTCTCCTTCGTCTACTTCTTCTGATTCACCCTCCAGACTACACCTTCTCCTTCTCCTTCTTCTACTTCTTCTGATTCACCCTCCAGACTTCACCTTCTCCTTCTCCTTCTTCTGTTTCTTCTGATTCACCCTCCAGACTTCATCTTCTCCTTCTCCTTCTTCTCCTTCTTCTGATTCACCCTCCAGACTTCACCTTCTCCTTCTCCTTCTTCTACTTCTTCTGATTCACCCTCCAGACTTCATCTTCTCCTTCTCCTTCTTCTACTTCTTCTGATTCACCCTCCAGACTTCACCTTCTCCTTCTCCTTATTCTGCTTTTTCTGATTCACCTCCAGACTTCACCTTCTCCTTCTCCTTCTTCTGCTTCTTCTGATTCACCCTCCAGACTTCACCTTCTCCTTCTCCTTCTTCTGCTTCTTCTGATTCACCCTCCAGACTTCACCTTCTCCTTCTCCTTCTTCTACTTCTTCTAATTCACCCTCCAGACTTAACCTTCTCCTTCTCCTTCTTCTGCTTCTTCTGATTCACCCTCCAGACTTCACCTTCTCCTTCTCCTTCGTCTACTTCTTCTGATTCACCCTCCAGACTACACCTTCTCCTTCTCCTTCTTCTACTTCTTCTGATTCACCCTCCAGACTTCACCTTCTCCTTCTCCTTCTTCTGTTTCTTCTGATTCACCCTCCAGACTTCATCTTCTCCTTCTCCTTCTTCTCCTTCTTCTGATTCACCCTCCAGACTTCACCTTCTCCTTCTCCTTCTTCTACTTCTTCTGATTCACCCTCCAGACTTCATCTTCTCCTTCTCCTTCTTCTACTTCTTCTGATTCACCCTCCAGACTTCACCTTCTCCTTCTCCTTATTCTGCTTCTTCTGATTCACCTCCAGACTTCACCTTCTCCTTCTCCTTCTTCTGCTTCTTCTGATTCACCCTCCAGACTTCACCTTCTCCTTCTCCTTCTTCTGCTTCTTCTGATTCACCCTCCAGACTTCACCTTCTCCTTCTCCTTCTTCTACTTCTTCTGATTCACCCTCCAGACTTAACCTTCTCCTTCTCCTTCTTCTGCTTCTTCTGATTCACCCTCCAGACTTCACCTTCTCCTTCTCCTTCGTCTACTTCTTCTGATTCACCCTCCAGACGACACCTTCTCCTTCTCCTTCTTCTACATCTTCTGATTCACCCTCCAGACTTCACCTTCTCCTTCTCCTTCTTCTGTTTCTTCTGATTCACCTCCAGACTTCATCTTCTCCTTCTCCTTCTTCTACTTCTTCTGATTCACCCTCCAGACTTCACCTTCTCCTTCTCCTTCTTCTACTTCTTCTGATTCACCCTCCGGACTTCATCTTCTCCTTCTCCTTCTTCTGCTTCTTCTGATTCACCCTCCAGACTTTACCTTCTCCTTCTCCTTCTTCTGCTTCTTCTGATTCACCCTGCAGACTTCAACTTCTCCTTCTCCTTCTTCTACTTCTTCTGATTCACCCTTCTGACTTCACCTTCTCCTTCTCCTTCTTCTACTTCTTCTGATTCACCCTCCAGTCTTCACCTTCTCCTTCTCCTTCTTCTGTTTCTTCTGCTTCACCCTCCAGACTTCACCTTCTCCTTCTCTTTCTTCTGCTTCTTCTGATTCACCCTCCAGACTTCACCTTCTCCTTCTCCTTCTTCTGATTCTTCTGATTCACCCTCCAGACTTCACCTTCTCCTTCTCCTTCTTCTGCTTCTTCTGATTCACCCTCCTGACATCACCTTCTCCTTCTCCTTCTTCTACTTCTTCTGATTCACCCTCCTGACTTCACCTTCTCCTTCTCCTTCTTCTACTTCTTCTGCTTCACCCTCCAGACTTCACCTTCTCCTTCTCCTTCTTCTACTTCTTCTGATTCACCCTCCAGACTTCACCTTCTCCTTCTCCTTCTTCTGCTTCTTCTGATTCACCCTCCAGACTTCACCTTCTCATTCTCCTTCTTCTCCTTCTTCTGCTGCGCCCTCCAGACTTCACCTTCTCCTTCTCCTTCTTCTGCTTCTTCTGCTTCACACTCTAGACTTCACCTTCTCCTTCTCCTTCTTCTGCTTCTTCTGCTGCGCCCTCCAGGCTTCACCTTCTCCTTCTCCTTCTTCTGCTTCACCGTCCTGCTTTCACCTTCTCCTTCTCCTTCTTCTACTTCTTCTGCTACACCCCCCTGACTTCACCTGCTCGTTCTCCTTCTTCTGCTTCTTCTGATTCACCCTCCTGACTTCACCTTCTCCTTCTCCTTCTTCTGCTTCTTCTGATTCACCCTCCAGACTTCACCTTCTCCTTCTCCTTCTTCTGCTTCTTCTGATTCACCCTCCAGA
Organism: Somniosus microcephalus; assembly: GCF_052327205.1. Taxonomy (NCBI): domain Eukaryota; kingdom Metazoa; phylum Chordata; class Chondrichthyes; order Squaliformes; family Somniosidae; genus Somniosus; species Somniosus microcephalus. Next base: position 354,477 of record NW_028225232.1, on the reverse strand, counting down.
CTTCACCTTCTCCTTCTCCTTCTTCTGCTTCTTCTGATTCACCCTCCAGACTTCACCTTCTCCTTCTCCTTCTTCTGCTTCTTCTGATTCACCCTCCAGACTTCACCTTCTCCTTCTCCTTCTTCTACTTCTTCTGATTCACCCTCCAGACTTCACCTTCTCCTTCTCCTTCTTCTACTTCTTCTGATTCACCTTCCAGTCTTCACCTTCTGCTTCTCCTTCTTCTGTTTCTTCTGCTTCACCCTCCAGACTTCACCTTCTCCTTCTCTTTCTTCTGCTTCTTCTGCTTCACCCTCCAGACTTCACCTTCTCCTTCTCCTTCTTCTGATTCTTCTGATTCACCCTCCAGACTTCACCTTCTCTATCTCCTTCTTCTGCTTCTTCTGATTCACCCTCCTGGCTTCACCTTCTCCTTCTCCTTCTTCTACTTCTTCTGATTCACCCTCCTGACTTCACCTTCTCCTTCTCCTTCTTCTACTTCTTCAGCTTCACCCTCCAGACTTCACCTTCTCCTTCTCCTTCTTCTACTTCTTCTGATTCACCCTCCAGACTTCACCTTCTCCTTCTCCTTCTTCTGCTTCTTCTGATTCACCCTCCAGACTTCACCTTCTCCTTCTCCTTATTCTGCTTCTTCTGATTCACCCTCCAGACTTCACCTTCTCCTTCTCCTTCTTCTGCTTCTTCTGATTCACCCTCCAGACTTCACCTTCTCCTTCTCCTTCTTCTGCTTCTTCTGATTCACCCTCCAGACTTCACCTTCTCCTTCTCCTTCTTCTGCTTCTTCTGATTCACCCTCCAGACTTCACCTTCTCCTTCTCCTTCTTCTACTTCTTCTGATTCACCCTCCAGACTTCACCTTCTCCTTCTCCTTCTTCTGCTTCTTCTGATTCACCCTCCTGACTTCACCTTCTCCTTCTCCTTCTTCTACATCTTCTGATTCACCCTCCTGACTTCACCTTCTCCTTCTCCTTCTTCTACTTCTTCTGCTTCACCCTCCAGACTTCACCTTCTCCTTCTCCTTCTTCTACTTCTTCTGATTCACCTTCCAGACTTCACCTTCTCCTTCTCCTTCTTCTACTTCTTCTGATTCACCCTCCAGACTTCACCTTCTCCTTCTCCTTCTTCTGCTTCTTCTGATTCACCCTCCTGACTTCACCTTCTCCTTCTCCTTCTTCTACATCTTCTGATTCACCCTCCTGACTTCACCTTCTCCTTCTCCTTCTTCTACTTCTTCTGCTTCACCCTCCAGACTTCACCTTCTCCTTCTCCTTCTTCTACTTCTTCTGATTCACCTTCCAGACTTCACCTTCTCCTTCTCCTTCTTCTACTTCTTCTGATTCACCCTCCAGACTTCACCTTCTCCTTCTCCTTCTTCTACTTCTTCTGATTCACCCTCCAGACTTCACCTTCTCCTTCTCCTTCTTCTGCTTCTTCTGATTCACCCTCCAGACTTCACCTTCTCCTTCTCCTTATTCTGCTTCTTCTGATTCACCCTCCAGACTTCAACTTCTCCTTCTCCTTATTCTGCTTCTTCTGATTCACCCTCCAGACTTCACCTTCTCCTTCTCCTTCCTTTGCTTCTTCTGATTCACCCTCCAGACTTCACCTTCTCCTTCTCCTTCTTCTGATTCTTCTGATTCACCCTCCAGACTTCACCTTCTCCTTCTCCATCTTCTGCTTCTTCTGATTCACCCTCCTGACTTCACCTTCTCCTTCTCCTTCTTCTACTTCTTCTGATTCACCCTCCTGACTTCACCTTCTCCTTCTCCATCTTCTACTTCTTCTGATTCACCCTCCAGACTTCACCTTCTCCTTCTCCTTCTTCTACTTCTTCTGATTCACCCTCCAGACTTCACCTTCTCCTTCTCCTTCTTCTGCTTCTTCTGATTCACCCTCCAGACATCACCTTCTCCTTCTCCTTATTCTGCTTCTTCTGAATCACCCTCCAGACTTCACCTTCTCCTTCTCCTTCTTCTGCTTCTTCTGATTCACCCTCCAGACTTCACCTTCTCCTTCTCCTTCTTCTACTTCTTCTGATTCACCCTCCAGACTTCACCTTCTCCATCTCCTTCTTCTGCTTCTTCTGATTCACCCTCCAGACTTCACCTTCTCCTTCTCCTTCGTCTACTTCTTCTGATTCACCCTCCAGACTACACCTTCTCCTTCTCCTTCTTCTACTTCTTCTGATTCACCCTCCAGACTTCACCTTCTCCTTCTGCTTCTTCTGATTCTTCTGATTCACCCTCCAGACTTCACCTTCTCTATCTCCTTCTTCTGCTTCTTCTGATTCACCCTCCTGACTTCACCTTCTCCTTCTCCTTCTTTTACTTCTTCTGATTCACCCTCCTGACTTCACCTTCTCCTTCTCCTTCTTCTACTTCTTCTGCTTCACCCTCCAGACTTCACCTTCTCCTTCTCCTTCTTCTACTTCTTCTGATTCACCCTCCAGACTTCACCTTCTCCTTCTCCTTCTTCTGCTTCTTCTGATTCACCCTCCAGACTTCACCTTCTCCTTCTCCTTCTTCTGCTTCTTCTGATTCACCCTCCAGACTTCACCTTCTCCTTCTCCTTCTTCTGCTTCTTCTGATTCACCCTCCAGACTTCACCTTCTCCTTCTCCTTCTTCTACTTCTTCTGATTCACCCTCCAGACTTCACCTTCTCCTTCTCCTTCTTCTGCTTCTTCTGATTCACCCTCCTGACTTCACCTTCTCCTTCTCCTTCTTCTACATCTTCTGATTCACCCTCCAGACTACACCTTCTCCTTCTTCTACTTCTTCTGATTCACCCTCCAGACTTCACCTTCTCCTTCTCCTTCTTCTGTTTCTTCTGATTCACCCTCCAGACTTCACCTTCTCCTTCTCCTTCTTCTACTACTTCTGATTCACCCTCCAGACTTCACCTTCTCCTTCTCCTTCTTCTACTTCTTCTGATTCACCCTCCAGACTTCATCTTCTCCTTCTCCTTCTTCTGCTTCTTCTGATTCACCCTCCAGACTTCACCTTCTCCTTCTCCTTCTTCTACTTCTTCTGATTCACCCTCCAGACTTCACCTTCTCCTTCTCCTTCTTCTACTTCTTCTGATTCACCCTCCAGTCTTCACCTTCTCCTTCTCCTTCTTCTGTTCCTTCTGCTTCACCCTCCAGACTTCACCTTCTCCTTCTCTTTCTTCTGCTTCTTCTGATTCACCCTCCAGACTTCACCTTCTCCTTCTCCTTCTTCTGATTCTTCTGATTCACCCTCCAGACTTCACCTTCTCCTTCTCCTTCTTCTGCTTCTTCTGATTCACCCTCCTGACTTCACCTTCTCCTTCTCCTTCTTCTACTTCTTCTGATTCACCCTCCTGACTTCACCTTCTCCTTCTCCTTCTTCTACTTCTTCTGCTTCACCCTCCAGACTTCACCTTCTCCTTCTCCTTCTTCTACTTCTTCTGATTCACCCTCCAGACTTCACCTTCTCCTTCTCCTTCTTCTGCTTCTTCTGATTCACCCTCCAGACTTCACCTTCTCCTTCTCCTTATTCTGCTTCTTCTGATTCACCCTCCAGACTTCAACTTCTCCTTCTCCTTATTCTGCTTCTTCTGATTCACCCTCCAGACTTCACCTTCTCCTTCTCCTTCCTTTGCTTCTTCTGATTCACCCTCCAGACTTCACCTTCTCCTTCTCCTTCTTCTGATTCTTCTGATTCACCCTCCAGACTTCACCTTCTCCTTCTCCATCTTCTGCTTCTTCTGATTCACCCTCCTGACTTCACCTTCTCCTTCTCCATCTTCTACTTCTTCTGCTTCACCCTCCAGACTTCACCTTCTCCTTCTCCTTCGTCTGCTTCTTCTGATTCACCCTCCAGACTTCACCTTCTCCTTCTCCTTCTTCTGCTTCTTCTGATTCACCCTCCAGACTTCACCTTCTCCTTCTCCTTCTTCTACTTCTTCTGATTCACCCTCCAGACTTCACCTTCTCCTTCTCTTTCTTCTGCTTCTTCTGATTCACCCTCCAGACTTCACCTTCTCCTTCTCCTTTTTCTGATTCTTCTGATTCACCCTCCAGACTTCACCTTCTCCTTCTCCTTCTTCTGCTTCTTCTGATACACCCTCCTGACTTCACCTTCTCCTTCTCCTTCTTCTACATCTTCTGATTCACCCTCCTGACTTCACCTTCTCCTTCTCCTTCTTCTACTTCTTCTGCTTCACCCTCCGGACTTCACCTTCTCCTTCTCCTTCTTCTACTTCTTCTGATTCACCCTCCAGACTTCACCTTCTCCTTCTCCTTCTTCTACTTCTTCTGATTCACCCTCCAGACTTCACTTTCTCCTTCTCCTTCTTCTACTTCTTCTGATTCACCCTCCAGACTTCACCTTCTCCATCTCCTTCTTCTGCTTCTTCTGATTCACCCTCCAGACTTCACCTTCTCCTTCTCCTTCGTCTACTTCTTCTGATTCACCCTCCAGACTACACCTTCTCCTTCTCCTTCTTCTACTTCTTCTGATTCACCCTCCAGACTTCACCTTCTCCTTCTCCTTCTTCTGGTTCTTCTGATTCACCCTCCAGACTTCACCTTCTCCTTCTCCTTCTTCTACTACTTCTGATTCACCCTCCAGACTTCACCTTCTCCTTCTCCTTCTTCTACTTCTTCTGATTCACCCTCCAGACTTCATCTTCTCCTTCTCCTTCTTCTGCTTCTTCTGATTCACCCTCCGGACTTCACCTTCTCCTTCTCCTTCTTCTACTTCTTCTGATTCACCCTCCAGACTTCACCTTCTCCTTCTCCTTCTTCTACTTCTTCTGATTCACCCTCCAGTCTTCACTTTTTCCTTCTCCTTCTTCTGTTCCTTCTGCTTCACCCTCCAGACTTCACCTTCTCCTTCTCTTTCTTCTGCTTCTTCTGATTCACCCTCCAGACTTCACCTTCTCCTTCTCCTTCTTCTGATTCTTCTGATTCACCCTCCAGACTTCACCTTCTCCTTCTCCTTCTTCTGCTTCTTCTGATTCACCCTCCTGACTTCACCTTCTCCTTCTCCTTCTTCTACTTCTTCTGATTCACCCTCCTGACTTCACCTTCTCCTTCTCCTTCTTCTACTTCTTCTGCTTCACCCTCCAGACTTCACCTTCTCCTTCTCCTTCTTCTACTTCTTCTGATTCACCCTCCAGACTTCACCTTCTCCTTCTCCTTCTTCTGCTTCTTCTGATTCACCCTCCAGACTTCACCTTCTCCTTCTCCTTATTCTGCTTCTTCTGATTCACCCTCCAGACTTCAACTTCTCCTTCTCCTTATTCTGCTTCTTCTGATTCACCCTCCAGACTTCACCTTCTCCTTCTCCTTCCTTTGCTTCTTCTGATTCACCCTCCAGACTTCACCTTCTCCTTCTCCTTCTTCTGATTCTTCTGATTCACCCTCCAGACTTCACCTTCTCCTTCTCCATCTTCTGCTTCTTCTGATTCACCCTCCTGACTTCACCTTCTCCTTCTCCTTCTTCTACTTCTTCTGATTCACCCTCCTGACTTCACCTTCTCCTTCTCCATCTTCTACTTCTTCTGCTTCACCCTCCAGACTTCAACTTCTCCTTCTCCTTCTTCTACTTCTTCTGATTCACCCTCCAGACTTCACCTTCTCCTTCTCCTTCTTCTGCTTCTTCTGATTCACCCTCCAGACTTCACCTTCTCCTTCTCCTTCTTCTGCTTCTTCTGATTCACCCTCCAGACTTCACCTTCTCCTTCTCCTTCTTCTACTTCTTCTGATTCACCCTCCAGACTTCACCTTCTCCTTCTCCTTCTTCTGCTTCTTCTGATTCACCCTCCAGACTTCACCTTCTCCTTCTCCTTCGTCTCCTTCTTCTGATTCACCCTCCAGACTACACCTTCTCCTTCTCCTTCTTCTACTTCTTCTGATTCACCCTCCAGACTTCACCTTCTCCTTCTCATTCTTCTGTTTCTTCTGATTCACCCTCCAGACTTCATCTTCTCCTTCTCCTTCTTCTACTTCTTCTGATTCACCCTCCAGACTTCACCTTCTCCTTCTCCTTCTTCTACTTCTTCTGATTCACCCTCCAGACTTCATCTTCTATTTCTCCTTCTTCTACTTCTTCTGATTCACCCTCCAGACTTCACCTTCTCCTTCTCCTTCTTCTGCTTCTTCTGATTCACCCTCCAGACTTCACCTTCTCCTTCTCCTTATTCTGCTTCTTCTGATTCACCCTCCAGACTTCACCTTCTCCTTCTCCTTCGTCTACTTCTTCTGATTCACCCTCCAGACTACACCTTCTCCTTCTCCTTCTTCTACTTCTTCTGATTCACCCTCCAGACTTCACCTTCTCCTTCTCCTTCTTCTGTTTCTTCTGATTCACCCTCCAGACTTCATCTTCTCCTTCTCCTTCTTCTCCTTCTTCTGATTCACCCTCCAGACTTCACCTTCTCCTTCTCCTTCTTCTACTTCTTCTGATTCACCCTCCAGACTTCATCTTCTCCTTCTCCTTCTTCTACTTCTTCTGATTCACCCTCCAGACTTCACCTTCTCCTTCTCCTTATTCTGCTTCTTCTGATTCACCTCCAGACTTCACCTTCTCCTTCTCCTTCTTCTGCTTCTTCTGATTCACCCTCCAGACTTCACCTTCTCCTTCTCCTTCTTCTGCTTCTTCTGATTCACCCTCCAGACTTCACCTTCTCCTTCTCCTTCTTCTACTTCTTCTGATTCACCCTCCAGACTTAACCTTCTCCTTCTCCTTCTTCTGCTTCTTCTGATTCACCCTCCAGACTTCACCTTCTCCTTCTCCTTCGTCTACTTCTTCTGATTCACCCTCCAGACTACACCTTCTCCTTCTCCTTCTTCTACTTCTTCTGATTCACCCTCCAGACTTCACCTTCTCCTTCTCCTTCTTCTGTTTCTTCTGATTCACCCTCCAGACTTCATCTTCTCCTTCTCCTTCTTCTCCTTCTTCTGATTCACCCTCCAGACTTCACCTTCTCCTTCTCCTTCTTCTACTTCTTCTGATTCACCCTCCAGACTTCATCTTCTCCTTCTCCTTCTTCTACTTCTTCTGATTCACCCTCCAGACTTCACCTTCTCCTTCTCCTTATTCTGCTTCTTCTGATTCACCTCCAGACTTCACCTTCTCCTTCTCCTTCTTCTGCTTCTTCTGATTCACCCTCCAGACTTCACCTTCTCCTTCTCCTTCTTCTGCTTCTTCTGATTCACCCTCCAGACTTCACCTTCTCCTTCTCCTTCTTCTACTTCTTCTGATTCACCCTCCAGACTTAACCTTCTCCTTCTCCTTCTTCTGCTTCTTCTGATTCACCCTCCAGACTTCACCTTCTCCTTCTCCTTCGTCTACTTCTTCTGATTCACCCTCCAGACGACACCTTCTCCTTCTCCTTCTTCTACATCTTCTGATTCACCCTCCAGACTTCACCTTCTCCTTCTCCTTCTTCTGTTTCTTCTGATTCACCCTCCAGACTTCATCTTCTCCTTCTCCTTCTTCTACTTCTTCTGATTCACCCTCCAGACTTCACCTTCTCCTTCTCCTTCTTCTACTTCTTCTGATTCACCCTCCGGACTTCATCTTCTCCTTCTCCTTCTTCTGCTTCTTCTGATTCACCCTCCAGACTTTACCTTCTCCTTCTCCTTCTTCTGCTTCTTCTGATTCACCCTGCAGACTTCAACTTCTCCTTCTCCTTCTTCTACTTCTTCTGATTCACCCTCCTGACTTCACCTTCTCCTTCTCCTTCTTCTACTTCTTCTGATTCACCCTCCAGTCTTCACCTTCTCCTTCTCCTTCTTCTGTTTCTTCTGCTTCACCCTCCAGACTTCACCTTCTCCTTCTCTTTCTTCTGCTTCTTCTGATTCACCCTCCAGACTTCACCTTCTCCTTCTCCTTCTTCTGATTCTTCTGATTCACCCTCCAGACTTCACCTTCTCCTTCTCCTTCTTCTGCTTCTTCTGATTCACCCTCCTGACATCACCTTCTCCTTCTCCTTCTTCTACTTCTTCTGATTCACCCTCCTGACTTCACCTTCTCCTTCTCCTTCTTCTACTTCTTCTGCTTCACCCTCCAGACTTCACCTTCTCCTTCTCCTTCTTCTACTTCTTCTGATTCACCCTCCAGACTTCACCTTCTCCTTCTCCTTCTTCTGCTTCTTCTGATTCACCCTCCAGACTTCACCTTCTCATTCTCCTTCTTCTGCTGCGCCCTCCAGACTTCACCTTCTCCTTCTCCTTCTTCTGCTTCTTCTGCTTCACACTCTAGACTTCACCTTCTCCTTCTCCTTCTTCTGCTTCTTCTGCTGCGCCCTCCAGGCTTCACCTTCTCCTTCTCCTTCTTCTGCTTCTTCTGCTTCACCGTCCTGACTTCACCTTCTCCTTCTCCTTCTTCTACTTCTTCTGCTACACCCCCGTGACTTCAGCTGCTCCTTCTCCTTCTTCTGCTTCTTCTGATTCACCCTCCTGACTTCACCTTCTCCTTCTCCTTCTTCTGCTTCTTCTGATTCACCCTCCAGACTTCACCTTCTCCTTCTCCTTCTTCTGCTTCTTCTGATTCACCCTCCAGACTTCACCTTCTCCTTCTCCTTCTTCTGCTTCTTCTGATTCACCCTCCAGACTTCACCTTCTCCTTCTCCTTCTTCTGCTTCTTCTGATTCACCCTCCAGACTTCACCTTCTCCGTCTCCTTCTTCTACTTCTTCTGATTCACCCTCCAGACTTCACCTTCTCCTTCTCCTTCTTCTACTTCTTCTGATTCACCCTCCAGTCTTCACCTTCTGCTTCTCCTTCTTCTGTTTCTTCTGCTTCACCCTCCAGACTTCACCTTCTCCTTCTCTTTCTTCTGCTTCTTCTGCTTCACCCTCCAGACTTCACCTTCTCCTTCTCCTTCTTCTGATTCTTCTGATTCACCCTCCAGACTTCACCTTCTCTATCTCCTTCTTCTGCTTCTTCTGATTCACCCTCCTGGCTTCACCTTCTCCTTCTCCTTCTTCTACTTCTTCTGATTCACCCTCCTGACTTCACCTTCTCCTTCTCCTTCTTCTACTTCTTCAGCTTCACCCTCCAGACTTCACCTTCTCCTTCTCCTTCTTCTACTTCTTCTGATTCACCCTCCAGACTTCACCTTCTCCTTCTCCTTCTTCTGCTTCTTCTGATTCACCCTCCAGACTTCACCTTCTCCTTCTCCTTATTCTGCTTCTTCTGATTCACCCTCCAGACTTCACCTTCTCCTTCTCCTTCTTCTGCTTCTTCTGATTCACCCTCCAGACTTCACCTTCTCCTTCTCCTTCTTCTGCTTCTTCTGATTCACCCTCCAGACTTCACCTTCTCCTTCTCCTTCTTCTGCTTCTTCTGCTTCACCCTCCAGACTTCACCTTCTCCTTCTCCTTCTTCTACTTCTTCTGATTCACCCTCCAGACTTCACCTTCTCCTTCTCCTTCTTCTGCTTCTTCTGATTCACCCTCCTGACTTCACCTTCTCCTTCTCCTTCTTCTACATCTTCTGATTCACCCTCCTGACTTCACCTTCTCCTTCTCCTTCTTCTACTTCTTCTGCTTCACCCTCCAGACTTCACCTTCTCCTTCTCCTTCTTCTACTTCTTCTGATTCACCTTCCAGACTTCACCTTCTCCTTCTCCTTCTTCTACTTCTTCTGATTCACCCTCCAGACTTCACCTTCTCCTTCTCCTTCTTCTGCTTCTTCTGATTCACCCTCCTGACTTCACCTTCTCCTTCTCCTTCTTCTACATCTTCTGATTCACCCTCCTGACTTCACCTTCTCCTTCTCCTTCTTCTACTTCTTCTGCTTCACCCTCCAGACTTCACCTTCTCCTTCTCCTTCTTCTACTTCTTCTGATTCACCTTCCAGACTTCACCTTCTCCTTCTCCTTCTTCTACTTCTTCTGATTCACCCTCCAGACTTCACCTTCTCCTTCTCCTTCTTCTACTTCTTCTGATTCACCCTCCAGACTTCACTTTCTCCTTCTCCTTCTTCTGCTTCTTCTGATTCACCCTCCAGACTTCACCTTCTCCTTCTCCTTCTTCTACTTCTTCTGATTCACCCTCCAGACTTCACCTTCTCCTTCTCCTTCTTCTGATTCTTCTGATTCACCCTCCAGACTTCACCTTCTCCTTCTCCTTCTTCTGCTTCTTCTGATTCACCCTCCTGACTTCACCTTCTCCTTCTCCTTCTTCTACATCTTCTGATTCACCCTCCTGACTTCACCTTCTCCTTCTCCTTCTTCTACTTCTTCTGCTTCCCCCTCCAGACTTCACCTTCTCCTTCTCCTTCTTCTACTTCTTCTGATTCACCCTCCAGACTTCACCTTCTCCTTCTCCTTCTTCTACTTCTTCTGATTCACCCTCCAGACTTCACCTTCTCCTTCTCCTTCTTCTACTTCTTCTGATTCACCCTCCAGACTTCACCTTCTCCTTCTCCTTCTTCTGCTTCTTCTGATTCACCCTCCAGACATCACCTTCTCCTTCTCCTTATTCTGCTTCTTCTGAATCACCCTCCAGACTTCACCTTCTCCTTCTCCTTCTTCTGCTTCTTCTGATTCACCCTCCAGACTTCACCTTCTCCTTCTCCTTCTTCTACTTCTTCTGATTCACCCTCCAGACTTCACCTTCTCCATCTCCTTCTTCTGCTTCTTCTGATTCACCCTCCAGACTTCACCTTCTCCTTCTCCTTCGTCTACTTCTTCTGATTCACCCTCCAGACTACACCATCTCCTTCTCCTTCTTCTACTTCTTCTGATTCACCCTCCAGACTTCACCTTCTCCTTCTCCTTCTTCTGTTTCTTCTGATTCATCCTCCAGACTTCACCTTCTCCTTCTCCTTCTTCTACTACTTCTGATTCACCCTCCAGACTTCATCTTCTCCTTCTCCTTCTTCTGCTTCTTCTGATTCACCCTCCAGACTTCACCTTCTCCTTCTCCTTCTTCTGCTTCTTCTGATTCACCCTCCAGACTTCACCTTCTCCTTCTCCTTCTTCTACTTCTTCTGATTCACCCTCCAGACTTCTCCTTCTCCTTCTCCTTCTTCTACTTCTTCTGATTCACCCTCCAGTCTTCACCTTCTCCTTCTCCTTCTTCTGTTTCTTCTGCTTCACCCTCCAGACTTCACCTTCTCCTTCTCTTTCTTCTGCTTCTTCTGATTCACCCTCCAGACTTCACCTTCTCCTTCTCCTTCTTCTAATTCTTCTGATTCACCCTCCAGACTTCACCTACTCCTTCTCCTTCTTCTGCTTCTTCTGATTCACCCTCCTGACTTCACCTTCTCCTTCTCCTTCTTCTACTTCTTCTGATTCACCCTCCTGACTTCAGCTTCTCCTTCTCCTTCTTCTACTTCTTCTGCTTCACCCTCCAGACTTCACCTTCTCCTTCTCCTTCTTCTACTTCTTCTGATTCACCCTCCAGACTTCACCTTCTCCTTCTCCTTATTCTGCTTCTTCTGATTCACCCTCCAGACTTCACCTTCTCCTTCTCCTTATTCTGCTTCTTCTGATTCACCCTCCAGACTTCACCTTCTCCTTCTCCTTCCTTTGCTTCTTCTGATTCACCCTCCAGACTTCACCTTCTCCTTCTCCTTCTTCTGATTTTTCTGATTCACCCTCCAGACTTCACCTTCTCCTTCTCCATCTTCTGCTTCTTCTGATTCACCCTCCTGACTTCACCTTCTCCTTATCCTTCTTCTGCTTCTTCTGATTCACCCTCCAGACTTCACCTTCTCCTTCTCCTTCGTCTCCTTCTTCTGATTCACCCTCCAGACTACACCTTCTCCTTCTCCTTCTTCTACTTCTTCTGATTCACCCTCCAGACTTCACCTTCTCCTTCTCATTCTTCTGTTTCTTCTGATTCACCCTCCAGACTTCATCTTCTCCTTCTCCTTCTTCTACTTCTTCTGATTCACCCTCCAGACTTCACCTTCTCCTTCTCCTTCTTCTACTTCTTCTGATTCACCCTCCAGACTTCATCTTCTATTTCTCCTTCTTCTACTTCTTCTGATTCACCCTCCAGACTTCACCTTCTCCTTCTCCTTCTTCTGCTTCTTCTGATTCACCCTCCAGACTTCACCTTCTCCTTCTCCTTATTCTGCTTCTTCTGATTCACCCTCCAGACTTCACCTTCTCCTTCTCCTTCTTCTACTTCTTCTGATTCACCCTCCAGACTTCACCTTCTCCTTCTCCTTCTTCTGCTTCTTCTGATTCACCCTCCAGACTTCACCTTCTCCTTCTCCTTCGTCTACTTCTTCTGATTCACCCTCCAGACTACACCTTCTCCTTCTCCTTCTTCTACTTCTTCTGATTCACCCTCCAGACTTCACCTTCTCCTTCTCCTTCTTCTGTTTCTTCTGATTCACCCTCCAGACTTCATCTTCTCCTTCTCCTTCTTCTACTTCTTCTGATTCACCCTCCAGACTTCACCTTCTCCTTCTCCTTATTCTGCTTCTTCTGATTCACCTCCAGACTTCACCTTCTCCTTCTCCTTCTTCTGCTTCTTCTGATTCACCCTCCAGACTTCACCTTCTCCTTCTCCTTCTTCTGCTTCTTCTGATTCACCCTCCAGACTTCACCTTCTCCTTCTCCTTCTTCTACTTCTTCTGATTCACCCTCCAGACTTAACCTTCTCCTTCTCCTTCTTCTGCTTCTTCTGATTCACCCTCCAGACTTCACCTTCTCCTTCTCCTTCGTCTACTTCTTCTGATTCACCCTCCAGACTACACCTTCTCCTTCTCCTTCTTCTACTTCTTCTGATTCACCCTCCAGACTTCACCTTCTCCTTCTCCTTCTTCTGTTTCTTCTGATTCACCCTCCAGACTTCATCTTCTCCTTCTCCTTCTTCTCCTTCTTCTGATTCACCCTCCAGACTTCACCTTCTCCTTCTCCTTCTTCTACTTCTTCTGATTCACCCTCCAGACTTCATCTTCTCCTTCTCCTTCTTCTACTTCTTCTGATTCACCCTCCAGACTTCACCTTCTCCTTCTCCTTATTCTGCTTCTTCTGATTCACCTCCAGACTTCACCTTCTCCTTCTCCTTCTTCTGCTTCTTCTGATTCACCCTCCAGACTTCACCTTCTCCTTCTCCTTCTTCTGCTTCTTCTGATTCACCCTCCAGACTTCACCTTCTCCTTCTCCTTCTTCTACTTCTTCTGATTCACCCTCCAGACTTAACCTTCTCCTTCTCCTTCTTCTGCTTCTTCTGATTCACCCTCCAGACTTCACCTTCTCCTTCTCCTTCGTCTACTTTTTTGATTCACCCTCCAGACGACACCTTCTCCTTCTCCTTCTTCTACATCTTCTGATTCACCCTCCAGACTTCACCTTCTCCTTCTCCTTCTTCTGTTTCTTCTGATTCACCCTCCAGACTTCATCTTCTCCTTCTCCTTCTTCTACTTCTTCTGATTCACCCTCCAGACTTCACCTTCTCCTTCTCCTTCTTCTACTTCTTCTGATTCACCCTCCGGACTTCATCTTCTCCTTCTCCTTCTTCTGCTTCTTCTGATTCACCCTCCAGACTTTACCTTCTCCTTCTCCTTCTTCTGCTTCTTCTGATTCACCCTCCAGACTTCAACTTCTCCTTCTCCTTCTTCTACTTCTTCTGATTCACCCTCCTGACTTCACCTTCTCCTTCTCCTTCTTCTACTTCTTCTGATTCACCCTCCAGTCTTCACCTTCTCCTTCTCCTTCTTCTGTTTCTTCTGCTTCACCCTCCAGACTTCACCTTCTCCTTCTCTTTCTTCTGCTTCTTCTGATTCACCCTCCAGACTTCACCTTCTCCTTCTCCTTCTTCTGATTCTTCTGATTCACCCTCCAGACTTCACCTTCTCCTTCTCCTTCTTCTGCTTCTTCTGATTCACCCTCCTGACATCACCTTCTCCTTCTCCTTCTTCTACTTCTTCTGATTCACCCTCCTGACTTCACCTTCTCCTTCTCCTTCTTCTACTTCTTCTGCTTCACCCTCCAGACTTCACCTTCTCCTTCTCCTTCTTCTACTTCTTCTGATTCACCCTCCAGACTTCACCTTCTCCTTCTCCTTCTTCTGCTTCTTCTGATTCACCCTCCAGACTTCACCTTCTCATTCTCCTTCTTCTCCTTCTTCTGCTGCGCCCTCCAGACATCACCTTCTCCTTCTCCTTCTTCTGCTTCTTCTGCTTCACACTCTAGACTTCACCTTCTCCTTCTCCTTCTTCTGCTTCTTCTGCTGCGCCCTCCAGGCTTCACCTTCTCCTTCTCCTTCTTCTGCTTCTTCTGCTTCACCGTCCTGACTTCACCTTCTCCTTCTCCTTCTTCTACTTCTTCTGCTACAGCCCCCTGACTTCACCTGCTCCTTCTCCTTCTTCTGCTTCTTCTGATTCACCCTCCTGACTTCACCTTCTCCTTCTCCTTCTTCTGCTTCTTCTGATTCACCCTCCAGACTTCACCTTCTCCTTCTCCTTCTTCTGCTTCTTCTGATTCACCCTCCAGACTTCACCTTCTCCTTCTCCTTCTTCTGCTTCTTCTGATTCACCCTCCAGACTTCACCTTCTCCTTCTCCTTCTTCTGCTTCTTCTGATTCACCCTCCAGACTTCACCTTCTCCTTCTCCTTCTTCTACTTCTTCTGATTCACCCTCCAGACTTCACCTTCTCCTTCTCCTTCTTCTACTTCTTCTGATTCACCCTCCAGTCTTCACCTTCTGCTTCTCCTTCTTCTGTTTCTTCTGCTTCACCCTCCAGACTTCACCTTCTCCTTCTCTTTCTTCTGCTTCTTCTGCTTCACCCTCCAGACTTCACCTTCTCCTTCTCCTTCTTCTGATTCTTCTGATTCACCCTCCAGACTTCACCTTCTCTATCTCCTTCTTCTGCTTCTTCTGATTCACCCTCCTGGCTTCACCTTCTCCTTCTCCTTCTTCTACTTCTTCTGATTCACCCTCCTGACTTCACCTTCTCCTTCTCCTTCTTCTACTTCTTCAGCTTCACCCTCCAGACTTCACCTTCTCCTTCTCCTTCTTCTACTTCTTCTGATTCACCCTCCAGACTTCACCTTCTCCTTCTCCTTCTTCTGCTTCTTCTGATTCACCCTCCAGACTTCACCTTCTCCTTCTCCTTATTCTGCTTCTTCTGATTCACCCTCCAGACTTCACCTTCTCCTTCTCCTTCTTCTGCTTCTTCTGATTCACCCTCCAGACTTCACCTTCTCCTTCTCCTTCTTCTGCTTCTTCTGATTCACCCTCCAGACTTCACCTTCTCCTTCTCCTTCTTCTGCTTCTTCTGATTCACCCTCCAGACTTCACCTTCTCCTTCTCCTTCTTCTACTTCTTCTGATTCACCCTCCAGACTTCACCTTCTCCTTCTCCTTCTTCTGCTTCTTCTGATTCACCCTCCTGACTTCACCTTCTCCTTCTCCTTCTTCTACATCTTCTGATTCACCCTCCTGACTTCACCTTCTCCTTCTCCTTCTTCTACTTCTTCTGCTTCACCCTCCAGACTTCACCTTCTCCTTCTCCTTCTTCTACTTCTTCTGATTCACCTTCCAGACTTCACCTTCTCCTTCTCCTTCTTCTACTTCTTCTGATTCACCCTCCAGACTTCACCTTCTCCTTCTCCTTCTTCTGCTTCTTCTGATTCACCCTCCTGACTTCACCTTCTCCTTCTCCTTCTTCTACATCTTCTGATTCACCCTCCTGACTTCACCTTCTCCTTCTCCTTCTTCTACTTCTTCTGCTTCACCCTCCAGACTTCACCTTCTCCTTCTCCTTCTTCTCCTTCTTCTGATTCACCTTCCAGACTTCACCTTCTCCTTCTCCTTCTTCTACTTCTTCTGATTCACCCTCCAGACTTCACCTTCTCCTTCTCCTTCTTCTACTTCTTCTGATTCACCCTCCAGACTTCACCTTCTACTTCTCCTTCTTCTGCTTCTTCTGATTCACCCTCCAGACTTCACCTTCTCCTTCTCCTTATTCTGCTTCTTCTGAATCACCCTCCAGACTTCACCTTCTCCTTCTCCTTCTTCTGCTTCTTCTGATTCACCCTCCAGACTTCACCTTCTCCATCTCCTTCTTCTGCTTCTTCTGATTCACCCTCCAGACTTCACCTTCTCCTTCTCCTTCGTCTACTTCTTCTGATTCACCCTCCAGACTTCACCTTCTCCTTCTCCTTCTTCTGCTTCTTCTGATTCACCCTCCAGACTTCACCTTCTCCTTCTCCTTCTTCTACTTCTTCTGATTCACCCTCCAGACTTCACCTTCTCCTTCTCCTTCTTCTGATTCTTCTGATTCACCCTCCAGACTTCACCTTCTCCTTCTCCTTCTTCTGCTTCTTCTGATTCACCCTCCTGACTTCACCTTCTCCTTCTCCTTCTTCTACATCTTCTGATTCACCCTCCTGACTTCACCTTCTCCTTCTCCTTCTTCTACTTCTTCTGCTTCCCCCTCCAGACTTCACCTTCTCCTTCTCCTTCTTCTACTTCTTCTGATTCACCCTCCAGACTTCACCTTCTCCTTCTCCTTCTTCTACTTCTTCTGATTCACCCTCCAGACTTCACCTTCTCCTTCTCCTTCTTCTACTTCTTCTGATTCACCCTCCAGACTTCACCTTCTCCTTCTCCTTCTTCTGCTTCTTCTGATTCACCCTCCAGACATCACCTTCTCCTTCTCCTTATTCTGCTTCTTCTGAATCACCCTCCAGACTTCACCTTCTCCTTCTCCTTCTTCTGCTTCTTCTGATTCACCCTCCAGACTTCACCTTCTCCTTCTCCTTCGTCTACTTCTTCTGATTCACCCTCCAGACTACACCTTCTCCTTCTCCTTCTTCTACTTCTTCTGATTCACCCTCCAGACTTCACCTTCTCCTTCTCCTTCTTCTGGTTCTTCTGATTCACCCTCCAGACTTCACCTTCTCCTTCTCCTTCTTCTACTACTTCTGATTCACCCTCCAGACTTCACCTTCTCCTTCTCCTTCTTCTACTTCTTCTGATTCACCCTCCAGACTTCATCTTCTCCTTCTCCTTCTTCTGCTTCTTCTGATTCACCCTCCAGACTTCACCTTCTCCTTCTCCTTCTTCTACTTCTTCTGATTCACCCTCCAGACTTCACCTTCTCCTTCTCCTTCTTCTACTTCTTCTGATTCACCCTCCAGTCTTCACTTTTTCCTTCTCCTTCTTCTGTTCCTTCTGCTTCACCCTCCAGACTTCACCTTCTCCTTCTCTTTCTTCTGCTTCTTCTGATTCACCCTCCAGACTTCACCTTCTCCTTCTCCTTCTTCTGATTCTTCTGATTCACCCTCCAGACTTCACCTTCTCCTTCTCCTTCTTCTGCTTCTTCTGATTCACCCTCCTGACTTCACCTTCTCCTTCTCCTTCTTCTACTTCTTCTGATTCACCCTCCTGACTTCACCTTCTCCTTCTCCTTCTTCTACTTCTTCTGCTTCACCCTCCAGACTTCACCTTCTCCTTCTCCTTCTTCTACTTCTTCTGATTCACCCTCCAGACTTCACCTTCTCCTTCTCCTTCTTCTGCTTCTTCTGATTCATCCTCCAGACTTCACCTTCTCCTTCTCCTTATTCTGCTTCTTCTGATTCACCCTCCAGACTTCAACTTCTCCTTCTCCTTATTCTGCTTCTTCTGATTCACCCTCCAGACTTCACCTTCTCCTTCTCCTTCCTTTGCTTCTTCTGATTCACCCTCCAGACTTCACCTTCTCCTTCTCCTTCTTCTGATTCTTCTGATTCACCCTCCAGACTTCACCTTCTCCTTCTCCATCTTCTGCTTCTTCTGATTCACCCTCCTGACTTCACCTTCTCCTTCTCCTTCTTCTACTTCTTCTGATTCACCCTCCTGACTTCACCTTCTCCTTCTCCATCTTCTACTTCTTCTGCTTCACCCTCCAGACTTCAACTTCTCCTTCTCCTTCTTCTACTTCTTCTGATTCACCCTCCAGACTTCACCTTCTCCTTCTCCTTCTTCTGCTTCTTCTGATTCACCCTCCAGACTTCACCTTCTCCTTCTCCTTCTTCTGCTTCTTCTGATTCACCCTCCAGACTTCACCTTCTCCTTCTCCTTCTTCTACTTCTTCTGATTCACCCTCCAGACTTCACCTTCTCCTTCTCCTTCTTCTGCTTCTTCTGATTCACCCTCCAGACTTCACCTTCTCCTTCTCCTTCGTCTCCTTCTTCTGATTCACCCTCCAGACTACACCTTCTCCTTCTCCTTCTTCTACTTCTTCTGATTCACCCTCCAGACTTCACCTTCTCCTTCTCATTCTTCTGTTTCTTCTGATTCACCCTCCAGACTTCATCTTCTCCTTCTCCTTCTTCTACTTCTTCTGATTCACCCTCCAGACTTCACCTTCTCCTTCTCCTTCTTCTACTTCTTCTGATTCACCCTCCAGACTTCATCTTCTATTTCTCCTTCTTCTACTTCTTCTGATTCACCCTCCAGACTTCACCTTCTCCTTCTCCTTCTTCTGCTTCTTCTGATTCACCCTCCAGACTTCACCTTCTCCTTCTCCTTATTCTGCTTCTTCTGATTCACCCTCCAGACTTCACCTTCTCCTTCTCCTTCGTCTACTTCTTCTGATTCACCCTCCAGACTACACCTTCTCCTTCTCCTTCTTCTACTTCTTCTGATTCACCCTCCAGACTTCACCTTCTCCTTCTCCTTCTTCTGTTTCTTCTGATTCACCCTCCAGACTTCATCTTCTCCTTCTCCTTCTTCTCCTTCTTCTGATTCACCCTCCAGACTTCACCTTCTCCTTCTCCTTCTTCTACTTCTTCTGATTCACCCTCCAGACTTCATCTTCTCCTTCTCCTTCTTCTACTTCTTCTGATTCACCCTCCAGACTTCACCTTCTCCTTCTCCTTATTCTGCTTCTTCTGATTCACCTCCAGACTTCACCTTCTCCTTCTCCTTCTTCTGCTTCTTCTGATTCACCCTCCAGACTTCACCTTCTCCTTCTCCTTCTTCTGCTTCTTCTGATTCACCCTCCAGACTTCACCTTCTCCTTCTCCTTCTTCTACTTCTTCTGATTCACCCTCCAGACTTAACCTTCTCCTTCTCCTTCTTCTGCTTCTTCTGATTCACCCTCCAGACTTCACCTTCTCCTTCTCCTTCGTCTACTTCTTCTGATTCACCCTCCAGACTACACCTTCTCCTTCTCCTTCTTCTACTTCTTCTGATTCACCCTCCAGACTTCACCTTCTCCTTCTCCTTCTTCTGTTTCTTCTGATTCACCCTCCAGACTTCATCTTCTCCTTCTCCTTCTTCTCCTTCTTCTGATTCACCCTCCAGACTTCAACTTCTCCTTCTCCTTCTTCTACTTCTTCTGATTCACCCTCCAGACTTCATCTTCTCCTTCTCCTTCTTCTACTTCTTCTGATTCACCCTCCAGACTTCACCTTCTCCTTCTCCTTATTCTGCTTCTTCTGATTCACCTCCAGACTTCACCTTCTCCTTCTCCTTCTTCTGCTTCTTCTGATTCACCCTCCAGACTTCACCTTCTCCTTCTCCTTCTTCTGCTTCTTCTGATTCACCCTCCAGACTTCACCTTCTCCTTCTCCTTCTTCTACTTCTTCTGATTCACCCTCCAGACTTAACCTTCTCCTTCTTCTTCTGCTTCTTCTGATTCACCCTCCAGACTTCACCTTCTCCTTCTCCTTCGTCTACTTCTTCTGATTCACCCTCCAGACGACACCTTCTCCTTCTCCTTCTTCTACATCTTCTGATTCACCCTCCAGACTTCATCTTCTCCTTCTCCTTCTTCTACTTCTTCTGATTCACCCTCCAGACTTCACCTTCTCCTTCTCCTTCTTCTACTTCTTCTGATTCACCCTCCGGACTTCATCTTCTCCTTCTCCTTCTTCTGCTTCTTCTGATTCACCCTCCAGACTTTACCTTCTCCTTCTCCTTCTTCTGCTTCTTCTGATTCACCCTGCAGACTTCAACTTCTCCTTCTCCTTCTTCTACTTCTTCTGATTCACCCTCCTGACTTCACCTTCTCCTTCTCCTTCTTCTACTTCTTCTGATTCACCCTCCAGTCTTCACCTTCTCCTTCTCCTTCTTCTGTTTCTTCTGCTTCACCCTCCAGACTTCACCTTCTCCTTCTCTTTCTTCTGCTTCTTCTGATTCACCCTCCAGACATCACCTTCTCCTTCTCCTTCTTCTGATTCTTCTGATTCACCCTCCAGACTTCACCTTCTCCTTCTCCTTCTTCTGCTTCTTCTGATTCACCCTCCTGACATCACCTTCTCCTTCTCCTTCTTCTACTTCTTCTGATTCACCCTCCTGACTTCACCTTCTCCTTCTCCTTCTTCTACTTCTTCTGCTTCACCCTCCAGACTTCACCTTCTCCTTCTCCTTCTTCTACTTCTTCTGATTCACCCTCCAGACTTCACCTTCTCCTTCTCCTTCTTCTGCTTCTTCTGATTCACCCTCCAGACTTCACCTTCTCATTCTCCTTCTTCTCCTTCTTCTGCTGCGCCCTCCAGACTTCACCTTCTCCTTCTCCTTCTTCTGCTTCTTCTGCTTCACACTCTAGACTTCACCTTCTCCTTCTCCTTCTTCTGCTTCTTCTGCTGCGCCCTCCAGGCTTCACCTTCTCCTTCTCCTTCTTCTGCTTCTTCTGCTTCACCGTCCTGACTTCACCTTCTCCTTCTCCTTCTTCTACTTCTTCTGCTACACCCCCCTGACTTCACCTGCTCCTTCTCCTTCTTCTGCTTCTTCTGATTCACCCTCCTGACTTCACCTTCTCCTTCTCCTTCTTCTGCTTCTTCTGATTCACCCTCCAGACTTCACCTTCTCCTTCTCCTTCTTCTGCTTCTTCTGATTCACCCTCCAGACTTCACCTTCTCCTTCTCCTTCTTCTGCTTCTTCTGATTCACCCTCCAGACTTCACCTTCTCCTTCTCCTTCTTCTGCTTCTTCTGATTCACCCTCCAGACTTCACCTTCTCCTTCTCCTTCTTCTACTTCTTCTGATTCACCCTCCAGACTTCACCTTCTCCTTCTCCTTCTTCTACTTCTTCTGATTCACCCTCCAGTCTTCACCTTCTGCTTCTCCTTCTTCTGTTTCTTCTGCTTCACCCTCCAGACTTCACCTTCTCCTTCTCTTTCTTCTGCTTCTTCTGCTTCACCCTCCAGACTTCACCTTCTCCTTCTCCTTCTTCTGATTCTTCTGATTCACCCTCCAGACTTCACCTTCTCTATCTCCTTCTTCTGCTTCTTCTGATTCACCCTCCTGGCTTCACCTTCTCCTTCTCCTTCTTCTACTTCTTCTGATTCACCCTCCTGACTTCACCTTCTCCTTCTCCTTCTTCTACTTCTTCAGCTTCACCCTCCAGACTTCACCTTCTCCTTCTCCTTCTTCTACTTCTTCTGATTCACCCTCCAGACTTCACCTTCTCCTTCTCCTTCTTCTGCTTCTTCTGATTCACCCTCCAGACTTCACCTTCTCCTTCTCCTTATTCTGCTTCTTCTGATTCACCCTCCAGACTTCACCTTCTTCTTCTCCTTCTTCTGCTTCTTCTGATTCACCCTCCAGACTTCACCTTCTCCTTCTCCTTCTTCTGCTTCTTCTGATTCACCCTCCAGACTTCACCTTCTCCTTCTCCTTCTTCTGCTTCTTCTGCTTCACCCTCCAGACTTCACCTTCTCCTTCTCCTTCTTCTACTTCTTCTGATTCACCCTCCAGACTTCACCTTCTCCTTCTCCTTCTTCTGCTTCTTCTGATTCACCCTCCTGACTTCACCTTCTCCTTCTCCTTCTTCTACATCTTCTGATTCACCCTCCTGACTTCACCTTCTCCTTCTCCTTCTTCTACTTCTTCTGCTTCACCCTCCAGACTTCACCTTCTCCTTCTCCTTCTTCTACTTCTTCTGATTCACCTTCCAGACTTCACCTTCTCCTTCTCCTTCTTCTACTTCTTCTGATTCACCCTTCAGACTTCACCTTCTCCTTCTCCTTCTTCTGCTTCTTCTGATTCACCCTCCTGACTTCACCTTCTCCTTCTCCTTCTTCTACATCTTCTGATTCACCCTCCTGACTTCACCTTCTCCTTCTCCTTCTTCTACTTCTTCTGCTTCACCCTCCAGACTTCACCTTCTCCTTCTCCTTCTTCTACTTCTTCTGATTCACCTTCCAGACTTCACCTTCTCCTTCTCCTTCTTCTACTTCTTCAGATTCACCCTCCAGACTTCACCTTCTCCTTCTCCTTCTTCTACTTCTTCTGATTCACCCTCCAGACTTCACCTTCTCCTTCTCCTTCTTCTGCTTCTTCTGATTCACCCTCCAGACTTCACCTTCTCCTTCTCCTTCTTCTACTTCTTCTGATTCACCCTCCAGACTTCACCTTCTCCTTCTCCTTCTTCTGATTCTTCTGATTCACCCTCCAGACTTCACCTTCTCCTTCTCCTTCTTCTGCTTCTTCTGATTCACCCTCCTGACTTCACCTTCTCCTTCTCCTTCTTCTACATCTTCTGATTCACCCTCCTGACTTCACCTTCTCCTTCTCCTTCTTCTACTTCTTCTGCTTCCCCCTCCAGACTTCACCTTCTCCTTCTCCTTCTTCTACTTCTTCTGATTCACCCTCCAGACTTCACCTTCTCCTTCTCCTTCTTCTACTTCTTCTGATTCACCCTCCAGACTTCACCTTCTCCTTCTCCTTCTTCTACTTCTTCTGATTCACCCTCCAGACTTCACCTTCTCCTTCTCCTTCTTCTGCTTCTTCTGATTCACCCTCCAGACATCACCTTCTCCTTCTCCTTATTCTGCTTCTTCTGAATCACCCTCCAGACTTCACCTTCTCCTTCTCCTTCTTCTGCTTCTTCTGATTCACCCTCCAGACTTCACCTTCTCCTTCTCCTTCTTCTACTTCTTCTGATTCACCCTCCAGACTTCACCTTCTCCATCTCCTTCTTCTGCTTCTTCTGATTCACCCTCCAGACTTCACCTTCTCCTTCTCCTTCGTCTACTTCTTCTGATTCACCCTCCAGACTACACCATCTCCTTCTCCTTCTTCTACTTCTTCTGATTCACCCTCCAGACTTCACCTTCTCCTTCTCCTTCTTCTGTTTCTTCTGATTCATCCTCCAGACTTCACCTTCTCCTTCTCCTTCTTCTACTACTTCTGATTCACCCTCCAGACTTCATCTTCTCCTTCTCCTTCTTCTGCTTCTTCTGATTCACCCTCCAGACTTCACCTTCTCCTTCTCCTTCTTCTGCTTCTTCTGATTCACCCTCCAGACTTCACCTTCTCCTTCTCCTTCTTCTACTTCTTCTGATTCACCCTCCAGACTTCTCCTTCTCCTTCTCCTTCTTCTACTTCTTCTGATTCACCCTCCAGTCTTCACCTTCTCCTTCTCCTTCTTCTGTTTCTTCTGCTTCACCCTCCAGACTTCACCTTCTCCTTCTCTTTCTTCTGCTTCTTCTGATTCACCCTCCAGACTTCACCTTCTCCTTCTCCTTCTTCTGATTCTTCTGATTCACCCTCCAGACTTCACCTACTCCTTCTCCTTCTTCTGCTTCTTCTGATTCACCCTCCTGACTTCACCTTCTCCTTCTCCTTCTTCTACTTCTTCTGATTCACCCTCCTGACTTCAGCTTCTCCTTCTCCTTCTTCTACTTCTTCTGCTTCACCCTCCAGACTTCACCTTCTCCTTCTCCTTCTTCTACTTCTTCTGATTCACCCTCCAGACTTCACCTTCTCCTTCTCCTTATTCTGCTTCTTCTGATTCACCCTCCAGACTTCACCTTCTCCTTCTCCTTATTCTGCTTCTTCTGATTCACCCTCCAGACTTCACCTTCTCCTTCTCCTTCCTTTGCTTCTTCTGATTCACCCTCCAGACTTCACCTTCTCCTTCTCCTTCTTCTGATTTTTCTGATTCACCCTCCAGACTTCACCTTCTCCTTCTCCATCTTCTGCTTCTTCTGATTCACCCTCCTGACTTCACCTTCTCCTTATCCTTCTTCTGCTTCTTCTGATTCACCCTCCAGACTTCACCTTCTCCTTCTCCTTCGTCTCCTTCTTCTGATTCACCCTCCAGACTACACCTTCTCCTTCTCCTTCTTCTACTTCTTCTGATTCACCCTCCAGACTTCACCTTCTCCTTCTCATTCTTCTGTTTCTTCTGATTCACCCTCCAGACTTCATCTTCTCCTTCTCCTTCTTCTACTTCTTCTGATTCACCCTCCAGACTTCACCTTCTCCTTCTCCTTCTTCTACTTCTTCTGATTCACCCTCCAGACTTCATCTTCTATTTCTCCTTCTTCTACTTCTTCTGATTCACCCTCCAGACTTCACCTTCTCCTTCTCCTTCTTCTGCTTCTTCTGATTCACCCTCCAGACTTCACCTTCTCCTTCTCCTTATTCTGCTTCTTCTGATTCACCCTCCAGACTTCACCTTCTCCTTCTCCTTCTTCTACTTCTTCTGATTCACCCTCCAGACTTCACCTTCTCCTTCTCCTTCTTCTGCTTCTTCTGATTCACCCTCCAGACTTCACCTTCTCCTTCTCCTTCGTCTACTTCTTCTGATTCACCCTCCAGACTACACCTTCTCCTTCTCCTTCTTCTACTTCTTCTGATTCACCCTCCAGACTTCACCTTCTCCTTCTCCTTCTTCTGTTTCTTCTGATTCACCCTCCAGACTTCATCTTCTCCTTCTCCTTCTTCTACTTCTTCTGATTCACCCTCCAGACTTCACCTTCTCCTTCTCCTTATTCTGCTTCTTCTGATTCACCTCCAGACTTCACCTTCTCCTTCTCCTTCTTCTGCTTCTTCTGATTCACCCTCCAGACTTCACCTTCTCCTTCTCCTTCTTCTGCTTCTTCTGATTCACCCTCCAGACTTCACCTTCTCCTTCTCCTTCTTCTACTTCTTCTGATTCACCCTCCAGACTTAACCTTCTCCTTCTCCTTCTTCTGCTTCTTCTGATTCACCCTCCAGACTTCACCTTCTCCTTCTCCTTCGTCTACTTCTTCTGATTCACCCTCCAGACTACACCTTCTCCTTCTCCTTCTTCTACTTCTTCTGATTCACCCTCCAGACTTCACCTTCTCCTTCTCCTTCTTCTGTTTCTTCTGATTCACCCTCCAGACTTCATCTTCTCCTTCTCCTTCTTCTCCTTCTTCTGATTCACCCTCCAGACTTCACCTTCTCCTTCTCCTTCTTCTACTTCTTCTGATTCACCCTCCAGACTTCATCTTCTCCTTCTCCTTCTTCTACTTCTTCTGATTCACCCTCCAGACTTCACCTTCTCCTTCTCCTTATTCTGCTTCTTCTGATTCACCTCCAGACTTCACCTTCTCCTTCTCCTTCTTCTGCTTCTTCTGATTCACCCTCCAGACTTCACCTTCTCCTTCTCCTTCTTCTGCTTCTTCTGATTCACCCTCCAGACTTCACCTTCTCCTTCTCCTTCTTCTACTTCTTCTGATTCACCCTCCAGACTTAACCTTCTCCTTCTCCTTCTTCTGCTTCTTCTGATTCACCCTCCAGACTTCACCTTCTCCTTCTCCTTCGTCTACTTTTTTGATTCACCCTCCAGACGACACCTTCTCCTTCTCCTTCTTCTACATCTTCTGATTCACCCTCCAGACTTCACCTTCTCCTTCTCCTTCTTCTGTTTCTTCTGATTCACCCTCCAGACTTCATCTTCTCCTTCTCCTTCTTCTACTTCTTCTGATTCACCCTCCAGACTTCACCTTCTCCTTCTCCTTCTTCTACTTCTTCTGATTCACCCTCCGGACTTCATCTTCTCCTTCTCCTTCTTCTGCTGCTTCTGATTCACCCTCCAGACTTTACCTTCTCCTTCTCCTTCTTCTGCTTCTTCTGATTCACCCTCCAGACTTCAACTTCTCCTTCTCCTTCTTCTACTTCTTCTGATTCACCCTCCTGACTTCACCTTCTCCTTCTCCTTCTTCTACTTCTTCTGATTCACCCTCCAGTCTTCACCTTCTCCTTCTCCTTCTTCTGTTTCTTCTGCTTCACCCTCCAGACTTCACCTTCTCCTTCTCTTTCTTCTGCTTCTTCTGATTCACCCTCCAGACTTCACCTTCTCCTTCTCCTTCTTCTGATTCTTCTGATTCACCCTCCAGACTTCACCTTCTCCTTCTCCTTCTTCTGCTTCTTCTGATTCACCCTCCTGACATCACCTTCTCCTTCTCCTTCTTCTACTTCTTCTGATTCACCCTCCTGACTTCACCTTCTCCTTCTCCTTCTTCTACTTCTTCTGCTTCACCCTCCAGACTTCACCTTCTCCTTCTCCTTCTTCTACTTCTTCTGATTCACCCTCCAGACTTCACCTTCTCCTTCTCCTTCTTCTGCTTCTTCTGATTCACCCTCCAGACTTCACCTTCTCATTCTCCTTCTTCTCCTTCTTCTGCTGCGCCCTCCAGACTTCACCTTCTCCTTCTCCTTCTTCTGCTTCTTCTGCTTCACACTCTAGACTTCACCTTCTCCTTCTCCTTCTTCTGCTTCTTCTGCTGCGCCCTCCAGGCTTCACCTTCTCCTTCTCCTTCTTCTGCTTCTTCTGCTTCACCGTCCTGACTTCACCTTCTCCTTCTCCTTCTTCTACTTCTTCTGCTACAGCCCCCTGACTTCACCTGCTCCTTCTCCTTCTTCTGCTTCTTCTGATTCACCCTCCTGACTTCACCTTCTCCTTCTCCTTCTTCTGCTTCTTCTGATTCACCCTCCAGACTTCACCTTCTCCTTCTCCTTCTTCTGCTTCTTCTGATTCACCCTCCAGACTTCACCTTCTCCTTCTCCTTCTTCTGCTTCTTCTGATTCACCCTCCAGACTTCACCTTCTCCTTCTCCTTCTTCTGCTTCTTCTGATTCACCCTCCAGACTTCACCTTCTCCTTCTCCTTCTTCTACTTCTTCTGATTCACCCTCCAGACTTCACCTTCTCCTTCTCCTTCTTCTACTTCTTCTGATTCACCCTCCAGTCTTCACCTTCTGCTTCTCCTTCTTCTGTTTCTTCTGCTTCACCCTCCAGACTTCACCTTCTCCTTCTCTTTCTTCTGCTTCTTCTGCTTCACCCTCCAGACTTCACCTTCTCCTTCTCCTTCTTCTGATTCTTCTGATTCACCCTCCAGACTTCACCTTCTCTATCTCCTTCTTCTGCTTCTTCTGATTCACCCTCCTGGCTTCACCTTCTCCTTCTCCTTCTTCTACTTCTTCTGATTCACCCTCCTGACTTCACCTTCTCCTTCTCCTTCTTCTACTTCTTCAGCTTCACCCTCCAGACTTCACCTTCTCCTTCTCCTTCTTCTACTTCTTCTGATTCACCCTCCAGACTTCACCTTCTCCTTCTCCTTCTTCTGCTTCTTCTGATTCACCCTCCAGACTTCACCTTCTCCTTCTCCTTATTCTGCTTCTTCTGATTCACCCTCCAGACTTCACCTTCTCCTTCTCCTTCTTCTGCTTCTTCTGATTCACCCTCCAGACTTCACCTTCTCCTTCTCCTTCTTCTGCTTCTTCTGATTCACCCTCCAGACTTCACCTTCTCCTTCTCCTTCTTCTGCTTCTTCTGATTCACCCTCCAGACTTCACCTTCTCCTTCTCCTTCTTCTACTTCTTCTGATTCACCCTCCAGACTTCACCTTCTCCTTCTCCTTCTTCTGCTTCTTCTGATTCACCCTCCTGACTTCACCTTCTCCTTCTCCTTCTTCTACATCTTCTGATTCACCCTCCTGACTTCACCTTCTCCTTCTCCTTCTTCTACTTCTTCTGCTTCACCCTCCAGACTTCACCTTCTCCTTCTCCTTCTTCTACTTCTTCTGATTCACCTTCCAGACTTCACCTTCTCCTTCTCCTTCTTCTACTTCTTCTGATTCACCCTCCAGACTTCACCTTCTCCTTCTCCTTCTTCTGCTTCTTCTGATTCACCCTCCTGACTTCACCTTCTCCTTCTCCTTCTTCTACATCTTCTGATTCACCCTCCTGACTTCACCTTCTCCTTCTCCTTCTTCTACTTCTTCTGCTTCACCCTCCAGACTTCACCTTCTCCTTCTCCTTCTTCTACTTCTTCTGATTCACCTTCCAGACTTCACCTTCTCCTTCTCCTTCTTCTACTTCTTCTGATTCACCCTCCAGACTTCACCTTCTCCTTCTCCTTCTTCTACTTCTTCTGATTCACCCTCCAGACTTCACCTTCTACTTCTCCTTCTTCTGCTTCTTCTGATTCACCCTCCAGACTTCACCTTCTCCTTCTCCTTATTCTGCTTCTTCTGAATCACCCTCCAGACTTCACCTTCTCCTTCTCCTTCTTCTGCTTCTTCTGATTCACCCTCCAGACTTCACCTTCTCCATCTCCTTCTTCTGCTTCTTCTGATTCACCCTCCAGACTTCACCTTCTCCTTCTCCTTCGTCTACTTCTTCTGATTCACCCTCCAGACTTCACCTTCTCCTTCTCCTTCTTCTGCTTCTTCTGATTCACCCTCCAGACTTCACCTTCTCCTTCTCCTTCTTCTACTTCTTCTGATTCACCCTCCAGACTTCACCTTCTCCTTCTCCTTCTTCTGATTCTTCTGATTCACCCTCCAGACTTCACCTTCTCCTTCTCCTTCTTCTGCTTCTTCTGATTCACCCTCCTGACTTCACCTTCTCCTTCTCCTTCTTCTACATCTTCTGATTCACCCTCCTGACTTCACCTTCTCCTTCTCCTTCTTCTACTTCTTCTGCTTCCCCCTCCAGACTTCACCTTCTCCTTCTCCTTCTTCTACTTCTTCTGATTCACCCTCCAGACTTCACCTTCTCCTTCTCCTTCTTCTACTTCTTCTGATTCACCCTCCAGACTTCACCTTCTCCTTCTCCTTCTTCTACTTCTTCTGATTCACCCTCCAGACTTCACCTTCTCCTTCTCCTTCTTCTGCTTCTTCTGATTCACCCTCCAGACATCACCTTCTCCTTCTCCTTATTCTGCTTCTTCTGAATCACCCTCCAGACTTCACCTTCTCCTTCTCCTTCTTCTGCTTCTTCTGATTCACCCTCCAGACTTCACCTTCTCCTTCTCCTTCTTCTACTTCTTCTGATTCACCCTCCAGACTTCACCTTCTCCATCTCCTTCTTCTGCTTCTTCTGATTCACCCTCCAGACTTCACCTTCTCCTTCTCCTTCGTCTACTTCTTCTGATTCACCCTCCAGACTACACCATCTCCTTCTCCTTCTTCTAATTCTTCTGATTCACCCTCCAGACTTCACCTTCTCCTTCTCCTTCTTCTGTTTCTTCTGATTCATCCTCCAGACCTCACCTTCTCCTTCTCCTTCTTCTACTACTTCTGATTCACCCTCCAGACTTCATCTTCTCCTTCTCCTTCTTCTGCTTCTTCTGATTCACCCTCCAGACTTCACCTTCTCCTTCTCCTTCTTCTGCTTCTTCTGATTCACCCTCCAGACTTCACCTTCTCCTTCTCCTTCTTCTACTTCTTCTGATTCACCCTCCAGACTTCTCCTTCTCCTTCTCCTTCTTCTACTTCTTCTGATTCACCCTCCAGTCTTCACCTTCTCCTTCTCCTTCTTCTGTTTCTTCTGCTTCACCCTCCAGACTTCACCTTCTCCTTCTCTTTCTTCTGCTTCTTCTGATTCACCCTCCAGACTTCACCTTCTCCTTCTCCTTCTTCTGATTCTTCTGATTCACCCTCCAGACTTCACCTACTCCTTCTCCTTCTTCTGCTTCTTCTGATTCACCCTCCTGACTTCACCTTCTCCTTCTCCTTCTTCTACTTCTTCTGATTCACCCTCCTGACTTCAGCTTCTCCTTCTCCTTCTTCTACTTCTTCTGCTTCACCCTCCAGACTTCACCTTCTCCTTCTCCTTCTTCTACTTCTTCTGATTCACCCTCCAGACTTCACCTTCTCCTTCTCCTTATTCTGCTTCTTCTGATTCACCCTCCAGACTTCACCTTCTCCTTCTCCTTATTCTGCTTCTTCTGATTCACCCTCCAGACTTCACCTTCTCCTTCTCCTTCCTTTGCTTCTTCTGATTCACCCTCCAGACTTCACCTTCTCCTTCTCCTTCTTCTGATTTTTCTGATTCACCCTCCAGACTTCACCTTCTCCTTCTCCATCTTCTGCTTCTTCTGATTCACCCTCCTGACTTCACCTTCTCCTTCTCCTTCTTCTACTTCTTCTGATTCACCCTCCTGACTTCACCTTCTCCTTCTCCTTCTTCTACTTCTTCTGCTTCACCCTCCAGACTTCACCTTCTCCTTCTCCTTCTTCTACTTCTTCTGATTCACCCTCCAGACTTCACCTTCTACTTCTCCTTCTTCTGCTTCTTCTGATTCACCCTCCAGACTTCACCTTCTCATTCTCCTTCTTCTCCTTCTTCTGCTGCGCCCTCCAGACTTCACCTTCTCCTTCTCCTTCTTCTGCTTCTTCTGCTTCACACTCTAGACTTCACCTTCTCCTTCTCCTTCTTCTGCTTCTTCTGCTGCGCCCTCCAGGCTTCACCTTCTCCTTCTCCTTCTTCTGCTTCTTCTGCTTCACCGTCCTGACTTCACCTTCTCCTTCTCCTTCTTCTACTTCTTCTGCTACAGCCCCCTGACTTCACCTGCTCCTTCTCCTTCTTCTGCTTCTTCTGATTCACCCTCCTGACTTCACCTTCTCCTTCTCCTTCTTCTGCTTCTTCTGATTCACCCTCCAGACTTCACCTTCTCCTTCTCCTTCTTCTGCTTCTTCTGATTCACCCTCCAGACTTCACCTTCTCCTTCTCCTTCTTCTGCTTCTTCTGATTCACCCTCCAGACTTCACCTTCTCCTTCTCCTTCTTCTGCTTCTTCTGATTCACCCTCCAGACTTCACCTTCTCCTTCTCCTTCTTCTACTTCTTCTGATTCACCCTCCAGACTTCACCTTCTCCTTCTCCTTCTTCTACTTCTTCTGATTCACCCTCCAGTCTTCACCTTCTGCTTCTCCTTCTTCTGTTTCTTCTGCTTCACCCTCCAGACTTCACCTTCTCCTTCTCTTTCTTCTGCTTCTTCTGCTTCACCCTCCAGACTTCACCTTCTCCTTCTCCTTCTTCTGATTCTTCTGATTCACCCTCCAGACTTCACCTTCTCTATCTCCTTCTTCTGCTTCTTCTGATTCACCCTCCTGGCTTCACCTTCTCCTTCTCCTTCTTCTACTTCTTCTGATTCACCCTCCTGACTTCACCTTCTCCTTCTCCTTCTTCTACTTCTTCAGCTTCACCCTCCAGACTTCACCTTCTCCTTCTCCTTCTTCTACTTCTTCTGATTCACCCTCCAGACTTCACCTTCTCCTTCTCCTTCTTCTGCTTCTTCTGATTCACCCTCCAGACTTCACCTTCTCCTTCTCCTTATTCTGCTTCTTCTGATTCACCCTCCAGACTTCACCTTCTCCTTCTCCTTCTTCTGCTTCTTCTGATTCACCCTCCAGACTTCACCTTCTCCTTCTCCTTCTTCTGCTTCTTCTGATTCACCCTCCAGACTTCACCTTCTCCTTCTCCTTCTTCTGCTTCTTCTGATTCACCCTCCAGACTTCACCTTCTCCTTCTCCTTCTTCTACTTCTTCTGATTCACCCTCCAGACTTCACCTTCTCCTTCTCCTTCTTCTGCTTCTTCTGATTCACCCTCCTGACTTCACCTTCTCCTTCTCCTTCTTCTACATCTTCTGATTCACCCTCCTGACTTCACCTTCTCCTTCTCCTTCTTCTACTTCTTCTGCTTCACCCTCCAGACTTCACCTTCTCCTTCTCCTTCTTCTACTTCTTCTGATTCACCTTCCAGACTTCACCTTCTCCTTCTCCTTCTTCTACTTCTTCTGATTCACCCTCCAGACTTCACCTTCTCCTTCTCCTTCTTCTGCTTCTTCTGATTCACCCTCCTGACTTCACCTTCTCCTTCTCCTTCTTCTACATCTTCTGATTCACCCTCCTGACTTCACCTTCTCCTTCTCCTTCTTCTACTTCTTCTGCTTCACCCTCCAGACTTCACCTTCTCCTTCTCCTTCTTCTACTTCTTCTGATTCACCTTCCAGACTTCACCTTCTCCTTCTCCTTCTTCTACTTCTTCTGATTCACCCTCCAGACTTCACCTTCTCCTTCTCCTTCTTCTACTTCTTCTGATTCACCCTCCAGACTTCACCTTCTACTTCTCCTTCTTCTGCTTCTTCTGATTCACCCTCCAGACTTCACCTTCTCCTTCTCCTTATTCTGCTTCTTCTGAATCACCCTCCAGACTTCACCTTCTCCTTCTCCTTCTTCTGCTTCTTCTGATTCACCCTCCAGACTTCACCTTCTCCATCTCCTTCTTCTGCTTCTTCTGATTCACCCTCCAGACTTCACCTTCTCCTTCTCCTTCGTCTACTTCTTCTGATTCACCCTCCAGACTTCACCTTCTCCTTCTCCTTCTTCTGCTTCTTCTGATTCACCCTCCAGACTTCACCTTCTCCTTCTCCTTCTTCTACTTCTTCTGATTCACCCTCCAGACTTCACCTTCTCCTTCTCCTTCTTCTGATTCTTCTGATTCACCCTCCAGACTTCACCTTCTCCTTCTCCTTCTTCTGCTTCTTCTGATTCACCCTCCTGACTTCACCTTCTCCTTCTCCTTCTTCTACATCTTCTGATTCACCCTCCTGACTTCACCTTCTCCTTCTCCTTCTTCTACTTCTTCTGCTTCCCCCTCCAGACTTCACCTTCTCCTTCTCCTTCTTCTACTTCTTCTGATTCACCCTCCAGACTTCACCTTCTCCTTCTCCTTCTTCTACTTCTTCTGATTCACCCTCCAGACTTCACCTTCTCCTTCTCCTTCTTCTACTTCTTCTGATTCACCCTCCAGACTTCACCTTCTCCTTCTCCTTCTTCTGCTTCTTCTGATTCACCCTCCAGACATCACCTTCTCCTTCTCCTTATTCTGCTTCTTCTGAATCACCCTCCAGACTTCACCTTCTCCTTCTCCTTCTTCTGCTTCTTCTGATTCACCCTCCAGACTTCACCTTCTCCTTCTCCTTCTTCTACTTCTTCTGATTCACCCTCCAGACTTCACCTTCTCCATCTCCTTCTTCTGCTTCTTCTGATTCACCCTCCAGACTTCACCTTCTCCTTCTCCTTCGTCTACTTCTTCTGATTCACCCTCCAGACTACACCATCTCCTTCTCCTTCTTCTAATTCTTCTGATTCACCCTCCAGACTTCACCTTCTCCTTCTCCTTCTTCTGTTTCTTCTGATTCATCCTCCAGACCTCACCTTCTCCTTCTCCTTCTTCTACTACTTCTGATTCACCCTCCAGACTTCATCTTCTCCTTCTCCTTCTTCTGCTTCTTCTGATTCACCCTCCAGACTTCACCTTCTCCTTCTCCTTCTTCTGCTTCTTCTGATTCACCCTCCAGACTTCACCTTCTCCTTCTCCTTCTTCTACTTCTTCTGATTCACCCTCCAGACTTCTCCTTCTCCTTCTCCTTCTTCTACTTCTTCTGATTCACCCTCCAGTCTTCACCTTCTCCTTCTCCTTCTTCTGTTTCTTCTGCTTCACCCTCCAGACTTCACCTTCTCCTTCTCTTTCTTCTGCTTCTTCTGATTCACCCTCCAGACTTCACCTTCTCCTTCTCCTTCTTCTGATTCTTCTGATTCACCCTCCAGACTTCACCTACTCCTTCTCCTTCTTCTGCTTCTTCTGATTCACCCTCCTGACTTCACCTTCTCCTTCTCCTTCTTCTACTTCTTCTGATTCACCCTCCTGACTTCAGCTTCTCCTTCTCCTTCTTCTACTTCTTCTGCTTCACCCTCCAGACTTCACCTTCTCCTTCTCCTTCTTCTACTTCTTCTGATTCACCCTCCAGACTTCACCTTCTCCTTCTCCTTATTCTGCTTCTTCTGATTCACCCTCCAGACTTCACCTTCTCCTTCTCCTTATTCTGCTTCTTCTGATTCACCCTCCAGACTTCACCTTCTCCTTCTCCTTCCTTTGCTTCTTCTGATTCACCCTCCAGACTTCACCTTCTCCTTCTCCTTCTTCTGATTTTTCTGATTCACCCTCCAGACTTCACCTTCTCCTTCTCCATCTTCTGCTTCTTCTGATTCACCCTCCTGACTTCACCTTCTCCTTCTCCTTCTTCTACTTCTTCTGATTCACCCTCCTGACTTCACCTTCTCCTTCTCCATCTTCTACTTCTTCTGCTTCACCCTCCAGACTTCAACTTCTCCTTCTCCTTCTTCTACTTCTTCTGATTCACCCTCCAGACTTCACCTTCTCCTTCTCCTTCTTCTGCTTCTTCTGATTCACCCTCCAGACTTCACCTTCTGCTTCTCCTTCTTCTGCTTCTTCTGATTCACCCTCCAGACTTCACCTTCTCCTTCTCCTTCTTCTACTTCTTCTGATTCACCCTCCAGACTTCACCTTCTCCTTCTCCTTCTTCTGCTTCTTCTGATTCACCCTCCAGACTTCACCTTCTCCTTCTCCTTCTTCTGCTTCTTCTGATTCACCCTCCAGACTTCACCTTCTCCTTCTCCTTCTTCTGCTTCTTCTGATTCACCCTCCAGACATCACCTTCTCCTTCTCCTTCTTCTGCTTCTTCTGATTCACCCTCCAGACTTCACCTTCTCCTTCTTCTACTTCTTCTGATTCACCCTCCAGACTTCACCTTCTCCTTCTCCTTCTTCTGCTTCTTCTGATTCACCCTCCTGACTTCACCTTCTCCTTCTCCTTCTTCTACATCTTCTGATTCACCCTCCTGACTTCACCTTCTCCTTCTCCTTCTTCTACTTCTTCTGCTTCACCCTCCAGACTTCACCTTCTCCTTCTCCTTCTTCTACTTCTTCTGATTCACCTTCCAGACTTCACCTTCTCCTTCTCCTTCTTCTACTTCTTCTGATTCACCCTCCAGACTTCACCTTCTCCTTCTCCTTCTTCTGCTTCTTCTGATTCACCCTCCTGACTTCACCTTCTCCTTCTCCTTCTTCTACATCTTCTGATTCACCCTCCTGACTTCACCTTCTCCTTCTCCTTCTTCTACTTCTTCTGCTTCACCCTCCAGACTTCACCTTCTCCTTCTCCTTCTTCTACTTCTTCTGATTCACCTTCCAGACTTCACCTTCTCCTTCTCCTTCTTCTACTTCTTCTGATTCACCCTCCAGACTTCACCTTCTCCTTCTCCTTCTTCTACTTCTTCTGATTCACCCTCCAGACTTCACCTTCTACTTCTCCTTCTTCTGCTTCTTCTGATTCACCCTCCAGACTTCACCTTCTCCTTCTCCTTATTCTGCTTCTTCTGAATCACCCTCCAGACTTCACCTTCTCCTTCTCCTTCTTCTGCTTCTTCTGATTCACCCTCCAGACTTCACCTTCTCCATCTCCTTCTTCTGCTTCTTCTGATTCACCCTCCAGACTTCACCTTCTCCTTCTCCTTCGTCTACTTCTTCTGATTCACCCTCCAGACTTCACCTTCTCCTTCTCCTTCTTCTGATTCTTCTGATTCACCCTCCAGACTTCACCTTCTCCTTCTCCTTCTTCTGCTTCTTCTGATTCACCCTCCTGACTTCACCTTCTCCTTCTCCTTCTTCTACATCTTCTGATTCACCCTCCTGACTTCACCTTCTCCTTCTCCTTCTTCTACTTCTTCTGCTTCCCCCTCCAGACTTCACCTTCTCCTTCTCCTTCTTCTACTTCTTCTGATTCACCCTCCAGACTTCACCTTCTCCTTCTCCTTCTTCTACTTCTTCTGATTCACCCTCCAGACTTCACCTTCTCCTTCTCCTTCTTCTACTTCTTCTGATTCACCCTCCAGACTTCACCTTCTCCTTCTCCTTCTTCTGCTTCTTCTGATTCACCCTCCAGACATCACCTTCTCCTTCTCCTTATTCTGCTTCTTCTGAATCACCCTCCAGACTTCACCTTCTCCTTCTCCTTCTTCTGCTTCTTCTGATTCACCCTCCAGACTTCACCTTCTCCTTCTCCTTCTTCTACTTCTTCTGATTCACCCTCCAGACTTCACCTTCTCCATCTCCTTCTTCTGCTTCTTCTGATTCACCCTCCAGACTTCACCTTCTCCTTCTCCTTCGTCTACTTCTTCTGATTCACCCTCCAGACTACACCATCTCCTTCTCCTTCTTCTAATTCTTCTGATTCACCCTCCAGACTTCACCTTCTCCTTCTCCTTCTTCTGTTTCTTCTGATTCATCCTCCAGACCTCACCTTCTCCTTCTCCTTCTTCTACTACTTCTGATTCACCCTCCAGACTTCATCTTCTCCTTCTCCTTCTTCTGCTTCTTCTGATTCACCCTCCAGACTTCACCTTCTCCTTCTCCTTCTTCTGCTTCTTCTGATTCACCCTCCAGACTTCACCTTCTCCTTCTCCTTCTTCTACTTCTTCTGATTCACCCTCCAGACTTCTCCTTCTCCTTCTCCTTCTTCTACTTCTTCTGATTCACCCTCCAGTCTTCACCTTCTCCTTCTCCTTCTTCTGTTTCTTCTGCTTCACCCTCCAGACTTCACCTTCTCCTTCTCTTTCTTCTGCTTCTTCTGATTCACCCTCCAGACTTCACCTTCTCCTTCTCCTTCTTCTGATTCTTCTGATTCACCCTCCAGACTTCACCTACTCCTTCTCCTTCTTCTGCTTCTTCTGATTCACCCTCCTGACTTCACCTTCTCCTTCTCCTTCTTCTACTTCTTCTGATTCACCCTCCTGACTTCAGCTTCTCCTTCTCCTTCTTCTACTTCTTCTGCTTCACCCTCCAGACTTCACCTTCTCCTTCTCCTTCTTCTACTTCTTCTGATTCACCCTCCAGACTTCACCTTCTCCTTCTCCTTATTCTGCTTCTTCTGATTCACCCTCCAGACTTCACCTTCTCCTTCTCCTTATTCTGCTTCTTCTGATTCACCCTCCAGACTTCACCTTCTCCTTCTCCTTCCTTTGCTTCTTCTGATTCACCCTCCAGACTTCACCTTCTCCTTCTCCTTCTTCTGATTTTTCTGATTCACCCTCCAGACTTCACCTTCTCCTTCTCCATCTTCTGCTTCTTCTGATTCACCCTCCTGACTTCACCTTCTCCTTCTCCTTCTTCTACTTCTTCTGATTCACCCTCCTGACTTCACCTTCTCCTTCTCCATCTTCTACTTCTTCTGCTTCACCCTCCAGACTTCAACTTCTCCTTCTCCTTCTTCTACTTCTTCTGATTCACCCTCCAGACTTCACCTTCTCCTTCTCCTTCTTCTGCTTCTTCTGATTCACCCTCCAGACTTCACCTTCTGCTTCTCCTTCTTCTGCTTCTTCTGATTCACCCTCCAGACTTCACCTTCTCCTTCTCCTTCTTCTACTTCTTCTGATTCACCCTCCAGACTTCACCTTCTCCTTCTCCTTCTTCTGCTTCTTCTGATTCACCCTCCAGACTTCACCTTCTCCTTCTCCTTCTTCTGCTTCTTCTGATTCACCCTCCAGACTTCACCTTCTCCTTCTCCTTCTTCTGCTTCTTCTGATTCACCCTCCAGACATCACCTTCTCCTTCTCCTTCTTCTGCTTCTTCTGATTCACCCTCCAGACTTCACCTTCTCCTTCTTCTACTTCTTCTGATTCACCCTCCAGACTTCACCTTCTCCTTCTCCTTCTTCTGCTTCTTCTGATTCACCCTCCTGACTTCACCTTCTCCTTCTCCTTCTTCTACATCTTCTGATTCACCCTCCTGACTTCACCTTCTCCTTCTCCTTCTTCTACTTCTTCTGCTTCACCCTCCAGACTTCACCTTCTCCTTCTCCTTCTTCTACTTCTTCTGATTCACCTTCCAGACTTCACCTTCTCCTTCTCCTTCTTCTACTTCTTCTGATTCACCCTCCAGACTTCACCTTCTCCTTCTCCTTCTTCTACTTCTTCTGATTCACCCTCCAGACTTCACCTTCTACTTCTCCTTCTTCTGCTTCTTCTGATTCACCCTCCAGACTTCACCTTCTCCTTCTCCTTATTCTGCTTCTTCTGAATCACCCTCCAGACTTCACCTTCTCCTTCTCCTTCTTCTGCTTCTTCTGATTCACCCTCCAGACTTCACCTTCTCCATCTCCTTCTTCTGCTTCTTCTGATTCACCCTCCAGACTTCACCTTCTCCTTCTCCTTCGTCTACTTCTTCTGATTCACCCTCCAGACTTCACCTTCTCCTTCTCCTTCTTCTGCTTCTTCTGATTCACCCTCCAGACTTCACCTTCTCCTTCTCCTTCTTCTACTTCTTCTGATTCACCCTCCAGACTTCACCTTCTCCTTCTCCTTCTTCTGATTCTTCTGATTCACCCTCCAGACTTCACCTTCTCCTTCTCCTTCTTCTGCTTCTTCTGATTCACCCTCCTGACTTCACCTTCTCCTTCTCCTTCTTCTACATCTTCTGATTCACCCTCCTGACTTCACCTTCTCCTTCTCCTTCTTCTACTTCTTCTGCTTCCCCCTCCAGACTTCACCTTCTCCTTCTCCTTCTTCTACTTCTTCTGATTCACCCTCCAGACTTCACCTTCTCCTTCTCCTTCTTCTACTTCTTCTGATTCACCCTCCAGACTTCACCTTCTCCTTCTCCTTCTTCTACTTCTTCTGATTCACCCTCCAGACTTCACCTTCTCCTTCTCCTTCTTCTGCTTCTTCTGATTCACCCTCCAGACATCACCTTCTCCTTCTCCTTATTCTGCTTCTTCTGAATCACCCTCCAGACTTCACCTTCTCCTTCTCCTTCTTCTGCTTCTTCTGATTCACCCTCCAGACTTCACCTTCTCCTTCTCCTTCTTCTACTTCTTCTGATTCACCCTCCAGACTTCACCTTCTCCATCTCCTTCTTCTGCTTCTTCTGATTCACCCTCCAGACTTCACCTTCTCCTTCTCCTTCGTCTACTTCTTCTGATTCACCCTCCAGACTACACCATCTCCTTCTCCTTCTTCTACTTCTTCTGATTCACCCTCCAGACTTCACCTTCTCCTTCTTCTGTTTCTTCTGATTCATCCTCCAGACTTCACCTTCTCCTTCTCCTTCTTCTACTACTTCTGATTCACCCTCCAGATTTCATCTTCTCCTTCTCCTTCTTCTGCTTCTTCTGATTCACCCTCCAGACTTCACCTTCTCCTTCTCCTTCTTCTGCTTCTTCTGATTCACCCTCCAGACTTCACCTTCTCCTTCTCCTTCTTCTACTTCTTCTGATTCACCCTCCAGACTTCTCCTTTTCCTTCTCCTTCTTCTACTTCTTCTGATTCACCCTCCAGTCTTCACCTTCTCCTTCTCCTTCTTCTGTTTCTTCTGCTTCACCCTCCAGACTTCACCTTCTCCTTCTCTTTCTTCTGCTTCTTCTGATTCACCCTCCAGACTTCACCTTCTCCTTCTCCTTCTTCTGATTCTTCTGATTCACCCTCCAGACTTCACCTACTCCTTCTCCTTCTTCTGCTTCTTCTGATTCACCCTCCTGACTTCACCTTCTCCTTCTCCTTCTTCTACTTCTTCTGATTCTCCCTCCTGACTTCAGCTTCTCCTTCTCCTTCTTCTACTTCTTCTGCTTCACCCTCCAGACTTCACCTTCTCCTTCTCCTTCTTCTACTTCTTCTGATTCACCCTCCAGACTTCACCTTCTCCTTCTCCTTATTCTGCTTCTTCTGATTCACCCTCCAGACTTCACCTTCTCCTTCTCCTTATTCTGCTTCTTCTGATTCACCCTCCAGACTTCACCTTATCCTTCTCCTTCCTTTGCTTCTTCTGATTCACCCTCCAGACTTCACCTTCTCCTTCTCCTTCTTCTGATTTTTCTGATTCACCCTCCAGACTTCACCTTCTCCTTCTCCATCTTCTGCTTCTTCTGATTCACCCTCCTGACTTCACCTTCTCCTTCTCCTTCTCCTACTTCTTCTGATTCACCCTCCTGACTTCACCTTCTCCTTCTCCATCTTCTACTTCTTCTGCTTCACCCTCCAGACTTCAACTTCTCCTTCTCCTTCTTCTACTTCTTCTGATTCACCCTCCAGACTTCACCTTCTCCTTCTCCTTCTTCTGCTTCTTCTGATTCACCCTCCAGACTTCACCTTCTCCTTCTCCTTCTTCTGCTTCTTCTGATTCACCCTCCAGACTTCACCTTCTCCTTCTCCTTCTTCTACTTCTTCTGATTCACCCTCCAGACTTCACCTTCTCCTTCTCCTTCTTCTGCTTCTTCTGATTCACCCTCCAGACTTCACCTTCTCCTTCTCCTTCGTCTACTTCTTCTGATTCACCCTCCAGACTACACCTTCTCCTTCTCCTTCTTCTACTTCTTCTGATTCACCCTCCAGACTTCACCTTCTCCTCCTCCTTCTTCTGTTTCTTCTGATTCACCCTCCAGACTTCATCTTCTCCTTTTCCTTCTTCTACTTCTTCTGATTCACCCTCCAGACCTCACCTTCTCCTTCTCCTTCTTCTACTTCTTCTGATTCACCCTCCAGTCTTCACCTTCTCCTTCTCCTTCTTCTGTTTCTTCTGCTTCACCCTCCAGACTTCACCTTCTCCTTCTCTTTCTTCTGCTTCTTCTGATTCACCCTCCAGACTTCACCTTCTCCTTCTCCTTCTTCTGATTCTTCTGATTCACCCTCCAGACTTCACCTTCTCCTTCTCCTTCTTCTGCTTCTTCTGATTCACCCTCCTGACTTCACCTTCTCCTTCTCCTTCTTCTACTTCTTCTGATTCACCCTCCTGACTTCACCTTCTCCTTCTTCTACTTCTTCTGCTTCACCCTCCAGACTTCACCTTCTCCTTCTCCTTCTTCTACTTCTTCTGATTCACCCTCCAGACTTCACCTTCTCCTTCTCCTTCTTCTGCTTCTTCTGATTCACCCTCCAGACTTCACCTTCTCCTTCTCCTTATTCTGCTTCTTCTGATTCACCCTCCAGACTTCAACTTCTCCTTCTCCTTATTCTGCTTCTTCTGATTCACCCTCCAGACTTCACCTTCTCCTTCTCCTTATTCTGCTTCTTCTGATTCACCCTCCAGACTTCACCTTCTCCTTCTCCTTCCTTTGCTTCTTCTGATTCACCCTCCAGACTTCACCTTCTCGATCTCCTTCTTCTGATTCTTCTGCTTCACTCTCCTGACTTCACCTTCTCCTTCTCCTTCTTCTACTTCTTCTGATTCACCCTCCAGACTTCACCTACTCCTTCTCCTTCTTCTGCTTCTTCTGATTCACCCTCCTGACTTCACCTTCTCCTTCTCCTTCTTCTGCTTCTTCTGATTCACCCTCCAGACTTCACCTTCTCCTTCTCCTTCTTCTGCTTCTTCTGATTCACCCTCCAGACTTCACCGTCTCCTTCTCCT
The DNA here is from genome assembly GCF_052327205.1 of Somniosus microcephalus. NCBI lineage: Eukaryota > Metazoa > Chordata > Chondrichthyes > Squaliformes > Somniosidae > Somniosus > Somniosus microcephalus. The sequence goes on along the minus strand of NW_028225232.1, from coordinate 313,309 downwards.
TCTTCTGCTTCTTCTGATTCACCCTCCAGACCTCACCTTCTCCTTCTCCTTCTTCTACTTCTTCTGATTCACCCTCCAGACTTCATCTTCTCCTTCTCCTTCTTCTGCTTCTTCTGATTCACCCTCCAGACTTCACCTTCTCCTTCTCCTTCTTCTGCTTCTTCTGATTCACCCTCCAGACTTCACCTTCTCCTTCTCCTTCTTCTACTTCTTCTGATTCACCCTCCAGACTTCACCTTCTCCTTCTCCTTCTTCTACTTCTTCTGATTCACCCTCCAGTCTTCACCTTCTCCTTCTCCTTCTTCTGTTTCTTCTGCTTCACCCTCCAGACTTCACCTTCTCCTTCTCTTTCTTCTGCTTCTTCTGCTTCACCCTCCAGACTTCACCTTCTCCTTCTCCTTCTTCTGATTCTTCTGATTCACCCTCCAGACTTCATCTTCTCTATCTCCTTCTTCTGCTTCTTCTGATTCACCCTCCTGACTTCACCTTCTCCTTCTCCTTCTTCTACTTCTTCTGATTCACCCTCCTGACTTCACCTTCTCCTTCTCCTTCTTCTACTTCTTCTGCTTCACCCTCCAGACTTCACCTTCTCCTTCTCCTTCTTCTACTTCTTCTGATTCACCCTCCAGACTTCACCTTCTCCTTCTCCTTCTTCTGCTTCTTCTGATTCACCCTCCAGACTTCACCATCTCCTTCTACTTATTCTGCTTCTTCTGATTCACCCTCCAGACTTCACCTTCTCCTTCTCCTTCTTCTGCTATTTCTGATTCACCCTCCAGACTTCACCTTCTCCTTCTCCTTCTTCTGCTTCTTCTGATTCACCCTCCAGACTTCACCTTCTCCTTCTCCTTCTTCTGCTTCTTCTGATTCACCCTCCAGACTTCACCTTCTCCTTCTCCTTCTTCTACTTGTTCTGATTCACCCTCCAGACTTCACCTTCTCCTTCTCCTTCTTCTGCTTCTTCTGATTCACCCTCCTGACTTCACCTTCTCCTTCTCCTTCTTCTACATCTTCTGATTCACCCTCCTGACTTCACCTTCTCCTTCTCCTTCTTCTACTTCTTCTGCTTCAACCTCCAGACTTCACCTTCTACTTCTCCTTCTTCTACTTCTTCTGATTCACCCTCCAGACTTCACCTTCTCCTTCTCCTTCTTCTACTTCTTCTGATTCACCCTCCAGACTTCACCTTCTCCTTCTCCTTCTTCTACTTCTTCTGATTCACCCTCCAGACTTCACCTTCTCCTTCTCCTTCTTCTGCTTCTTCTGATTCACCATCCAGAATTCACCTTCTCCTTCTCCTTATTCTGCTTCTTCTGAATCACCCTCCAGACTTCACCTTCTCCTTCTCCTTCTTCTGCTTCTTCTGATTCACCCTCCAGACTTCACCTTCTCCTTCTCCTTCTTCTGCTTCTTCTGATTCACCCTCCAGACTTCACCTTCAACTTCTCCTTCTTCTACTTCTTCTGATTCACCCTCCAGACTTCACCTTCTCCATCTCCTTCTTCTGCTTCTTCTGATTCACCCTCCAGACTTCACCTTCTCCTTCTCCTTCGTCTACTTCTTCTGATTCACCCTCCAGACTTCACCTTCTCCTTCTCCTTCTTCTGCTTCTTCTGATTCACCCTCCAGACTTCACCTTCTCCTTCTCCTTCTTCTACTTCTTCTGATTCGCCCTCCAGACTTCACCTTCTCCTTCTCCTTCTTCTGATTCTTCTGATTCACCCTCCAGACTTCACCTTCTCCTTCTCCTTCTTCTGCTTCTTCTGATTCACCCTCCTGACTTCACCTTCTCCTTCTCCTTCTTCTACATCTTCTGATTCACCCTCCTGACTTCACCTTCTCCTTCTCCTTCTTCTACTTCTTCTGCTTCCCCCTCCAGACTTCACCTTCTCCTTCTCCTTCTTCTACTTCTTCTGATTCACCCTCCAGACTTCAGCTTCTCCTTCTCCTTCTTCTACTTCTTCTGATTCACCCTCCAGACTTCACCTTCTCCTTCTCCTTCTTCTACTTCTTCTGATTCACCCTCCAGACTTCACCTTCTCCTTCTCCTTCTTCTGCTTCTTCTGATTCACCCTCCAGACATCACCTTCTCCTTCTCCTTATTCTGCTTCTTCTGAATCACCCTCCAGACTTCACCTTCTCCTTCTCCTTCTTCTGCTTCTTCTGATTCACCCTCCAGACTTCACCTTCTCCTTCTCCTTCTTCTACTTCTTCTGATTCACCCTCCAGACTTCACCTTCTCCATCTCCTTCTTCTGCTTCTTCTGATTCACCCTCCAGACTTCACCTTCTCCTTCTCCTTCGTCTACTTCTTCTGATTCACCCTCCAGACTACACCTTCTCCTTCTCCTTCTTCTACTTCTTCTGATTCACCCTCCAGACTTCACCTTCTCCTTCTCCTTCTTCTGTTTCTTCTGATTCACCCTCCATACTTCACCTTCTCCTTCTCCTTCTTCTACTACTTCTGATTCACCCTCCAGACTTCATCTTCTCCTTCTCCTTCTTCTGCTTCTTCTGATTCACCCTCCAGACTTCACCTTCTCCTTCTCCTTCTTCTGCTTCTTCTGATTCACCCTCCAGACTTCACCTTCTCCTTCTCCTTCTTCTACTTCTTCTGATTCACCCTCCAGACTTCACCTTCTCCTTCTCCTTCTTCTACTTCTTCTGATTCACCCTCCAGTCTTCACCTTCTCCTTCTCCTTCTTCTGTTTCTTCTGCTTCACCCTCCAGACTTCACCTTCTCCTTCTCTTTCTTCTGCTTCTTCTGATTCACCCTCCAGACTTCACCTTCTCCTTCTCCTTCTTCTGATTCTTCTGATTCACCCTCCAGACTTCACCTACTCCTTCTCCTTCTTCTGCTTCTTCTGATTCACCCTCCTGACTTCACCTTCTCCTTCTCCTTCTTCTACTTCTTCTGATTCACCCTCCTGACTTCAGCTTCTCCTTCTCCTTCTTCTACTTCTTCTGCTTCACCCTCCAGACTTCACCTTCTCGTTCTCCTTCTTCTACTTCTTCTGATTCACCCTCCAGACTTCACCTTCTCCTTCTCCTTATTCTGCTTCTTCTGATTCACCCTCCAGACTTCACCTTCTCCTTCTCCTTATTCTGCTTCTTCTGATTCACCCTCCAGACTTCACCTTCTCCTTCTCCTTCCTTTGCTTCTTCTGATTCACCCTCCAGACTTCACCTTCTCCTTCTCCTTCTTCTGATTCTTCTGATTCACCCTCCAGACTTCACCTTCTCCTTCTCCATCTTCTGCTTCTTCTGATTCACCCTCCTGACTTCACCTTCTCCTTCTCCTTCTTCTACTTCTTCTGATTCACCCTCCTGACTTCACCATCTCCTTCTCCATCTTCTACTTCTTCTGCTTCACCCTCCAGACTTCAACTTCTCCTTCTCCTTCTTCTACTTCTTCTGATTCACCCTCCAGACTTCACCTTCTCCTTCTCCTTCTTCTGCTTCTTCTGATTCACCCTCCAGACTTCACCTTCTCCTTCTCCTTCTTCTGCTTCTTCTGATTCACCCTCCAGACTTCACCTTCTCCTTCTCCTTCTTCTACTTCTTCTGATTCACCCTCCAGACTTCACCTTCTCCTTCTCCTTCTTCTGCTTCTTCTGATTCACCCTCCAGACTTCACCTTCTCCTTCTCCTTCGTCTACTTCTTCTGATTCACCCTCCAGACTACACCTTCTCCTTCTCCTTCTTCTACTTCTTCTGATTCACCCTCCAGACTTCACCTTCTCCTCCTCCTTCTTCTGTTTCTTCTGATTCACCCTCCAGACTTCATCTTCTCCTTTTCCTTCTTCTACTTCTTCTGATTCACCCTCCAGACCTCACCTTCTCCTTCTCCTTCTTCTACTTCTTCTGATTCACCCTCCAGTCTTCACCTTCTCCTTCTCCTTCTTCTGTTTCTTCTGCTTCACCCTCCAGACTTCACCTTCTCCTTCTCTTTCTTCTGCTTCTTCTGATTCACCCTCCAGACTTCACCTTCTCCTTCTCCTTCTTCTGATTCTTCTGATTCACCCTCCAGACTTCACCTTCTCCTTCTCCTTCTTCTGCTTCTTCTGATTCACCCTCCTGACTTCACCATCTCCTTCTCCTTCTTCTACTTCTTCTGATTCACCCTCCTGACTTCACCTTCTCCTTCTCCTTCTTCTACTTCTTCTGCTTCACCCTCCAGACTTCACCTTCTCCTTCTCCTTCTTCTACTTCTTCTGATTCACCCTCCAGACTTCACCTTCTCCTTCTCCTTCTTCTGCTTCTTCTGATTCACCCTCCAGACTTCACCTCCTCCTTCTCCTTATTCTGCTTCTTCTGATTCACCCTCCAGACTTCAACTTCTCCTTCTCCTTATTCTGCTTCTTCTGATTCACCCTCCAGACTTCACCTTCTCCTTCTCCTTCTTCTGCTTCTTCTGATTCACCCTCCAGACTTCACCGTCTCCTTCTCCTTCTTCTGCTTCTTCTGATTCACCCTCCAGACCTCACCTTCTCCTTCTCCTTCTTCTACTTCTTCTGATTCACCCTCCAGACTTCATCTTCTCCTTCTCCTTCTTCTGCTTCTTCTGATTCACCCTCCAGACTTCACCTTCTCCTTCTCCTTCTTCTGCTTCTTCTGATTCACCCTCCAGACTTCACCTTCTCCTTCTCCTTCTTCTACTTCTTCTGATTCACCCTCCAGACTTCACCTTCTCCTTCTCCTTCTTCTACTTCTTCTGATTCACCCTCCAGTCTTCACCTTCTCCTTCTCCTTCTTCTGTTTCTTCTGCTTCACCCTCCAGACTTCACCTTCTCCTTCTCTTTCTTCTGCTTCTTCTGCTTCACCCTCCAGACTTCACCTTCTCCTTCTCCTTCTTCTGATTCTTCTGATTCACCCTCCAGACTTCATCTTCTCTATCTCCTTCTTCTGCTTCTTCTGATTCACCCTCCTGACTTCACCTTCTCCTTCTCCTTCTTCTACTTCTTCTGATTCACCCTCCTGACTTCACCTTCTCCTTCTCCTTCTTCTACTTCTTCTGCTTCACCCTCCAGACTTCACCTTCTCCTTCTCCTTCTTCTACTTCTTCTGATTCACCCTCCAGACTTCAACTTCTCCTTCTCCTTCTTCTGCTTCTTCTGATTCACCCTCCAGACTTCACCATCTCCTTCTACTTATTCTGCTTCTTCTGATTCACCCTCCAGACTTCACCTTCTCCTTCTCCTTCTTCTGCTATTTCTGATTCACCCTCCAGACTTCACCTTCTCCTTCTCCTTCTTCTGCTTCTTCTGATTCACCCTCCAGACTTCACCTTCTCCTTCTCCTTCTTCTGCTTCTTCTGATTCACCCTCCAGACTTCACCTTCTCCTTCTCCTTCTTCTACTTGTTCTGATTCACCCTCCAGACTTCACCTTCTCCTTCTCCTTCTTCTGCTTCTTCTGATTCACCCTCCTGACTTCACCTTCTCCTTCTCCTTCTTCTACATCTTCTGATTCACCCTCCTGACTTCACCTTCTCCTTCTCCTTCTTCTACTTCTTCTGCTTCAACCTCCAGACTTCACCTTCTACTTCTCCTTCTTCTACTTCTTCTGATTCACCCTCCAGACTTCACCTTCTCCTTCTCCTTCTTCTACTTCTTCTGATTCACCCTCCAGACTTCACCTTCTCCTTCTCCTTCTTCTACTTCTTCTGATTCACCCTCCAGACTTCACCTTCTCCTTCTCCTTCTTCTGCTTCTTCTGATTCACCATCCAGAATTCACCTTCTCCTTCTCCTTATTCTGCTTCTTCTGAATCACCCTCCAGACTTCACCTTCTCCTTCTCCTTCTTCTGCTTCTTCTGATTCACCCTCCAGACTTCACCTTCTCCTTCTCCTTCTTCTGCTTCTTCTGATTCACCCTCCAGACTTCACCTTCAACTTCTCCTTCTTCTACTTCTTCTGATTCACCCTCCAGACTTCACCTTCTCCATCTCCTTCTTCTGCTTCTTCTGATTCACCCTCCAGACTTCACCTTCTCCTTCTCCTTCGTCTACTTCTTCTGATTCACCCTCCAGACTTCACCTTCTCCTTCTCCTTCTTCTGCTTCTTCTGATTCACCCTCCAGACTTCACCTTCTCCTTCTCCTTCTTCTACTTCTTCTGATTCACCCTCCAGACTTCACCTTCTCCTTCTCCTTCTTCTGATTCTTCTGATTCACCCTCCAGACTTCACCTTCTCCTTCTCCTTCTTCTGCTTCTTCTGATTCACCCTCCTGACTTCACCTTCTCCTTCTCCTTCTTCTACATCTTCTGATTCACCCTCCTGACTTCACCTTCTCCTTCTCCTTCTTCTACTTCTTCTGCTTCCCCCTCCAGACTTCACCTTCTCCTTCTCCTTCTTCTACTTCTTCTGATTCACCCTCCAGACTTCAGCTTCTCCTTCTCCTTCTTCTACTTCTTCTGATTCACCCTCCAGACTTCACCTTCTCCTTCTCCTTCTTCTACTTCTTCTGATTCACCCTCCAGACTTCACCTTCTCCTTCTCCTTCTTCTGCTTCTTCTGATTCACCCTCCAGACATCACCTTCTCCTTCTCCTTATTCTGCTTCTTCTGAATCACCCTCCAGACTTCACCTTCTCCTTCTCCTTCTTCTGCTTCTTCTGATTCACCCTCCAGACTTCACCTTCTCCTTCTCCTTCTTCTACTTCTTCTGATTCACCCTCCAGACTTCACCTTCTCCATCTCCTTCTTCTGCTTCTTCTGATTCACCCTCCAGACTTCACCTTCTCCTTCTCCTTCGTCTACTTCTTCTGATTCACCCTCCAGACTACACCTTCTCCTTCTCCTTCTTCTACTTCTTCTGATTCACCCTCCAGACTTCACCTTCTCCTTCTCCTTCTTCTGTTTCTTCTGATTCACCCTCCATACTTCACCTTCTCCTTCTCCTTCTTCTACTACTTCTGATTCACCCTCCAGACTTCATCTTCTCCTTCTCCTTCTTCTGCTTCTTCTGATTCACCCTCCAGACTTCACCTTCTCCTTCTCCTTCTTCTGCTTCTTCTGATTCACCCTCCAGACTTCACCTTCTCCTTCTCCTTCTTCTACTTCTTCTGATTCACCCTCCAGACTTCACCTTCTCCTTCTCCTTCTTCTACTTCTTCTGATTCACCCTCCAGTCTTCACCTTCTCCTTCTCCTTCTTCTGTTTCTTCTGCTTCACCCTCCAGACTTCACCTTCTCCTTCTCTTTCTTCTGCTTCTTCTGATTCACCCTCCAGACTTCACCTTCTCCTTCTCCTTCTTCTGATTCTTCTGATTCACCCTCCAGACTTCACCTACTCCTTCTCCTTCTTCTGCTTCTTCTGATTCACCCTCCTGACTTCACCTTCTCCTTCTCCTTCTTCTACTTCTTCTGATTCACCCTCCTGACTTCAGCTTCTCCTTCTCCTTCTTCTACTTCTTCTGCTTCACCCTCCAGACTTCACCTTCTCGTTCTCCTTCTTCTACTTCTTCTGATTCACCCTCCAGACTTCACCTTCTCCTTCTCCTTATTCTGCTTCTTCTGATTCACCCTCCAGACTTCACCTTCTCCTTCTCCTTATTCTGCTTCTTCTGATTCACCCTCCAGACTTCACCTTCTCCTTCTCCTTCCTTTGCTTCTTCTGATTCACCCTCCAGACTTCACCTTCTCCTTCTCCTTCTTCTGATTCTTCTGATTCACCCTCCAGACTTCACCTTCTCCTTCTCCATCTTCTGCTTCTTCTGATTCACCCTCCTGACTTCACCTTCTCCTTCTCCTTCTTCTACTTCTTCTGATTCACCCTCCTGACTTCACCATCTCCTTCTCCATCTTCTACTTCTTCTGCTTCACCCTCCAGACTTCAACTTCTCCTTCTCCTTCTTCTACTTCTTCTGATTCACCCTCCAGACTTCACCTTCTCCTTCTCCTTCTTCTGCTTCTTCTGATTCACCCTCCAGACTTCACCTTCTCCTTCTCCTTCTTCTGCTTCTTCTGATTCACCCTCCAGACTTCACCTTCTCCTTCTCCTTCTTCTACTTCTTCTGATTCACCCTCCAGACTTCACCTTCTCCTTCTCCTTCTTCTGCTTCTTCTGATTCACCCTCCAGACTTCACCTTCTCCTTCTCCTTCGTCTACTTCTTCTGATTCACCCTCCAGACTACACCTTCTCCTTCTCCTTCTTCTACTTCTTCTGATTCACCCTCCAGACTTCACCTTCTCCTCCTCCTTCTTCTGTTTCTTCTGATTCACCCTCCAGACTTCATCTTCTCCTTTTCCTTCTTCTACTTCTTCTGATTCACCCTCCAGACTTCACCTTCTCCTTCTCCTTCTTCTGATTCTTCTGATTCACCCTCCAGACTTCACCTTCTCCTTCTCCTTCTTCTGCTTCTTCTGATTCACCCTCCTGACTTCACCATCTCCTTCTCCTTCTTCTACTTCTTCTGATTCACCCTCCTGACTTCACCTTCTCCTTCTCCTTCTTCTACTTCTTCTGCTTCACCCTCCAGACTTCACCTTCTCCTTCTCCTTCTTCTACTTCTTCTGATTCACCCTCCAGACTTCACCTTCTCCTTCTCCTTCTTCTGCTTCTTCTGATTCACCCTCCAGACTTCACCTCCTCCTTCTCCTTATTCTGCTTCTTCTGATTCACCCTCCAGACTTCAACTTCTCCTTCTCCTTATTCTGCTTCTTCTGATTCACCCTCCAGACTTCACCTTCTCCTTCTCCTTATTCTGCTTCTTCTGATTCACCCTCCAGACTTCACCTTCTCCTTCTCCTTCCTTTGCTTCTTCTGATTCACCCTCCAGACTTCACCTTCTCCTTCTCCTTCTTCTGATTCTTCTGCTTCACTCTCCTGACTTCACCTTCTCCTTCTCCTTCTTCTACTTCTTCTGATTCACCCTCCAGACTTCACCTACTCCTTCTCCTTCTTCTGCTTCTTCTGATTCACCCTCCTGACTTCACCTTCTCCTTCTCCTTCTTCTGCTTCTTCTGATTCACCCTCCAGACTTCACCTTCTCCTTCTCCTTCTTCTGCTTCTTCTGATTCACCCTCCAGACTTCACCTTCTCCTTCTCCTTCTTCTGCTTCTTCTGATTCACCCTCCAGACCTCACCTTCTCCTTCTCCTTCTTCTACTTCTTCTGATTCACCCTCCAGACTTCACCTTCTCCTTCTTCTTCTTCTGCTTCTTCTGATTCACCCTCCTGACTTCACCATCTCCTTCTCCTTCTTCTACTTCTTCTGATTCACCCTCCTGACTTCACCTTCTCCTTCTCCTTCTTCTACTTCTTCTGCTTCACCCTCCAGACTTCACCTTCTCCTTCTCCTTCTTCTACTTCTTCTGATTCACCCTCCAGACTTCACCTTCTCCTTCTCCTTCTTCTGCTTCTTCTGATTCACCCTCCAGACTTCACCTCCTCCTTCTCCTTATTCTGCTTCTTCTGATTCACCCTCCAGACTTCAACTTCTCCTTCTCCTTATTCTGCTTCTTCTGATTCACCCTCCAGACTTCACCTTCTCCTTCTCCTTATTCTGCTTCTTCTGATTCACCCTCCAGACTTCATCTTCTCCTTCTCCTTCTTCTGCTTCTTCTGATTCACCCTCCAGACTTCACCTTCTCCTTCTCCTTCTTCTGCTTCTTCTGATTCACCCTCCAGACTTCACCTTCTCCTTCTCCTTCTTCTACTTCTTCTGATTCACCCTCCAGACTTCACCTTCTCCTTCTCCTTCTTCTACTTCTTCTGATTCACCCTCCAGTCTTCACCTTCTCCTTCTCCTTCTTCTGTTTCTTCTGCTTCACCCTCCAGACTTCACCTTCTCCTTCTCTTTCTTCTGCTTCTTCTGCTTCACCCTCCAGACTTCACCTTCTCCTTCTCCTTCTTCTGATTCTTCTGATTCACCCTCCAGACTTCACCTTCTCTATCTCCTTCTTCTGCTTCTTCTGATTCACGCTCCTGACTTCACCTTCTCCTTCTCCTTCTTCTACTTCTTCTGATTCACCCTCCTGACTTCACCTTCTCCTTCTCCTTCTTCTACTTCTTCTGCTTCACCCTCCAGACTTTAGCTTCTCCTTCTCCTTCTTCTACTTCTTCTGATTCACCCTCCAGACTTCACCTTCTCCTTCTCCTTCTTCTGCTTCTTCTGATTCACCCTCCAGACTTTACCTTCTCCTTCTACTTATTCTGCTTCTTCTGATTCACCCTCCAGACTTCACCTTCTCCTTCTCCTTCTTCTGCTATTTCTGATTCACCCTCCAGACTTCACCTTCTCCTTCTCCTTCTTCTGCTTCTTCTGATTCACCCTCCAGACTTCACCTTCTCCTTCTCCTTCTTCTGCTTCTTCTGATTCACCCTCCAGACTTCACCTTCTCCTTCTCCTTCTTCTACTTGTTCTGATTCACCCTCCAGACTTCACCTTCTCCTTCTCCTTCTTCTGCTTCTTCTGATTCACCCTCCTGACTTCACCTTCTCCTTCTCCTTCTTCTACATCTTCTGATTCACCCTCCTGACTTCACCTTCTCCTTCTCCTTCTTCTACTTCTTCTGCTTCAACCTCCAGACTTCACCTTCTCCTTCTCCTTCTTCTACTTCTTCTGATTCACCCTCCAGACTTCACCTTCTCCTTCTCCTTCTTCTACTTCTTCTGATTCACCCTCCAGACTTCACCTTCTCCTTCTCCTTCTCCTTCTTCTACTTCTTCTGATTCACCCTCCAGACTTCACCTTCTCCTTCTCCTTCTTCTGCTTCTTCTGATTCACCCTCCAGACTTCACCTTCTCCTTCTCCTTATTCTGCTTCTTCTGAATCACCCTCCAGACTTCACCTTCTCCTTCTCCTTCTTCTGCTTCTTCTGATTCACCCTCCAGACTTCACCTTCTCCTTCTCCTTCTTCTGCTTCTTCTGATTCACCCTCCAGACTTCACCTTCAACTTCTCCTTCTTCTACTTCTTCTGATTCACCCTCCAGACTTCACCTTCTCCATCTCCTTCTTCTGCTTCTTCTGATTCACCCTCCAGACTTCACCTTCTCCTTCTCCTTCGTCTCCTTCTTCTGATTCACCCTCCAGACTTCACCTTCTCCTTCTCCTTCTTCTGCTTCTTCTGATTCACCCTCCAGACTTCACCTTCTCCTTCTCCTTCTTCTACTTCTTCTGATTCACCCTCCAGACTTCACCTTCTCCTTCTCCTTCTTCTGCTTCTTCTGATTCACCCTCCTGACTTCACCTTCTCCTTCTCCTTCTTCTACTTCTTCTGATTCACCCTCCTGACTTCAGCTTCTCCTTCTCCTTCTTCTACTTCTTCTGCTTCACCCTCCAGACTTCACCTTCTCGTTCTCCTTCTTCTACTTCTTCTGATTCACCCTCCAGACTTCACCTTCTCCTTCTCCTTATTCTGCTTCTTCTGATTCACCCTCCAGACTTCACCTTCTCCTTCTCCTTATTCTGCTTCTTCTGATTCACCCTCCAGACTTCACCTTCTCCTTCTCCTTCCTTTGCTTCTTCTGATTCACCCTCCAGACTTCACCTTCTCCTTCTCCTTCTTCTGATTCTTCTGATTCACCCTCCAGACTTCACCTTCTCCTTCTCCATCTTCTGCTTCTTCTGATTCACCCTCCTGACTTCACCTTCTCCTTCTCCTTATTCTACTTCTTCTGATTCACCCTCCTGACTTCACCATCTCCTTCTCCATCTTCTACTTCTTCTGCTTCACCCTCCAGACTTCAACTTCTCCTTCTCCTTCTTCTACTTCTTCTGATTCACCCTCCAGACTTCACCTTCTCCTTCTCCTTCTTCTGCTTCTTCTGATTCACCCTCCAGACTTCACCTTCTCCTTCTCCTTCTTCTGCTTCTTCTGATTCACCCTCCAGACTTCACCTTCTCCTTCTCCTTCTTCTACTTCTTCTGATTCACCCTCCAGACTTCACCTTCTCCTTCTCCTTCTTCTGCTTCTTCTGATTCACCCTCCAGACTTCACCTTCTCCTTCTCCTTCGTCTACTTCTTCTGATTCACCCTCCAGACTACACCTTCTCCTTCTCCTTCTTCTACTTCTTCTGATTCACCCTCCAGACTTCACCTTCTCCTCCTCCTTCTTCTGTTTCTTCTGATTCACCCTCCAGACTTCATCTTCTCCTTTTCCTTCTTCTACTTCTTCTGATTCACCCTCCAGACCTCACCTTCTCCTTCTCCTTCTTCTACTTCTTCTGATTCACCCTCCAGTCTTCACCTTCTCCTTCTCCTTCTTCTGTTTCTTCTGCTTCACCCTCCAGACTTCACCTTCTCCTTCTCTTTCTTCTGCTTCTTCTGATTCACCCTCCAGACTTCACCTTCTCCTTCTCCTTCTTCTGATTCTTCTGATTCACCCTCCAGACTTCACCTTCTCCTTCTCCTTCTTCTGCTTCTTCTGATTCACCCTCCTGACTTCACCATCTCCTTCTCCTTCTTCTACTTCTTCTGATTCACCCTCCTGACTTCACCTTCTCCTTCTCCTTCTTCTACTTCTTCTGCTTCACCCTCCAGACTTCACCTTCTCCTTCTCCTTCTTCTACTTCTTCTGATTCACCCTCCAGACTTCACCTTCTCCTTCTCCTTCTTCTGCTTCTTCTGATTCACCCTCCAGACTTCACCTCCTCCTTCTCCTTATTCTGCTTCTTCTGATTCACCCTCCAGACTTCAACTTCTCCTTCTCCTTATTCTGCTTCTTCTGATTCACCCTCCAGACTTCACCTTCTCCTTCTCCTTATTCTGCTTCTTCTGATTCACCCTCCAGACTTCACCTTCTCCTTCTCCTTCCTTTGCTTCTTCTGATTCACCCTCCAGACTTCACCTTCTCCTTCTCCTTCTTCTGATTCTTCTGCTTCACTCTCCTGACTTCACCTTCTCCTTCTCCTTCTTCTACTTCTTCTGATTCACCCTCCAGACTTCACCTACTCCTTCTCCTTCTTCTGCTTCTTCTGATTCACCCTCCTGACTTCACCTTCTCCTTCTCCTTCTTCTGCTTCTTCTGATTCACCCTCCAGACTTCACCTTCTCCTTCTCCTTCTTCTGCTTCTTCTGATTCACCCTCCAGACTTCACCTTCTCCTTCTCCTTCTTCTGCTTCTTCTGATTCACCCTCCAGACCTCACCTTCTCCTTCTCCTTCTTCTACTTCTTCTGATTCACCCTCCAGACTTCACCTTCTCCTTCTCCTTCTTCTGCTTCTTCTGATTCACCCTCCTGACTTCACCATCTCCTTCTCCTTCTTCTACTTCTTCTGATTCACCCTCCTGACTTAACCTTCTCCTTCTCCTTCTTCTACTTCTTCTGCTTCACCCTCCAGACTTCACCTTCTCCTTCTCCTTCTTCTACTTCTTCTGATTCACCCTCCAGACTTCACCTTCTCCTTCTCCTTCTTCTGCTTCTTCTGATTCACCCTCCAGACTTCACCTCCTCCTTCTCCTTATTCTGCTTCTTCTGATTCACCCTCCAGACTTCAACTTCTCCTTCTCCTTATTCTGCTTCTTCTGATTCACCCTCCAGACTTCACCTTCTCCTTCTCCTTATTCTGCTTCTTCTGATTCACCCTCCAGACTTCATCTTCTCCTTCTCCTTCTTCTGCTTCTTCTGATTCACCCTCCAGACTTCACCTTCTCCTTCTCCTTCTTCTGCTTCTTCTGATTCACCCTCCAGACTTCACCTTCTCCTTCTCTTTCTTCTGCTTCTTCTGATTCACCCTCCAGACTTCACCTTCTCCTTCTCCTTCTTCTGATTCTTCTGATTCACCCTCCAGACTTCACCTACTCCTTCTCCTTCTTCTGCTTCTTCTGATTCACCCTCCTGACTTCACCTTCTCCTTCTCCTTCTTCTACTTCTTCTGATTCACCCTCCTGACTTCAGCTTCTCCTTCTCCTTCTTCTACTTCTTCTGCTTCACCCTCCAGACTTCACCTTCTCGTTCTCCTTCTTCTACTTCTTCTGATTCACCCTCCAGACTTCACCTTCTCCTTCTCCTTATTCTGCTTCTTCTGATTCACCCTCCAGACTTCACCTTCTCCTTCTCCTTATTCTGCTTCTTCTGATTCACCCTCCAGACTTCACCTTCTCCTTCTCCTTCCTTTGCTTCTTCTGATTCACCCTCCAGACTTCACCTTCTCCTTCTCCTTCTTCTGATTCTTCTGATTCACCCTCCAGACTTCACCTTCTCCTTCTCCATCTTCTGCTTCTTCTGATTCACCCTCCTGACTTCACCTTCTCCTTCTCCTTCTTCTACTTCTTCTGATTCACCCTCCTGACTTCACCATCTCCTTCTCCATCTTCTACTTCTTCTGCTTCACCCTCCAGACTTCAACTTCTCCTTCTCCTTCTTCTACTTCTTCTGATTCACCCTCCAGACTTCACCTTCTCCTTCTCCTTCTTCTGCTTCTTCTGATTCACCCTCCAGACTTCACCTTCTCCTTCTCCTTCTTCTGCTTCTTCTGATTCACCCTCCAGACTTCACCTTCTCCTTCTCCTTCTTCTACTTCTTCTGATTCACCCTCCAGACTTCACCTTCTCCTTCTCCTTCTTCTGCTTCTTCTGATTCACCCTCCAGACTTCACCTTCTCCTTCTCCTTCGTCTACTTCTTCTGATTCACCCTCCAGACTACACCTTCTCCTTCTCCTTCTTCTACTTCTTCTGATTCACCCTCCAGACTTCACCTTCTCCTCCTCCTTCTTCTGTTTCTTCTGATTCACCCTCCAGACTTCATCTTCTCCTTTTCCTTCTTCTACTTCTTCTGATTCACCCTCCAGACCTCACCTTCTCCTTCTCCTTCTTCTACTTCTTCTGATTCACCCTCCAGTCTTCACCTTCTCCTTCTCCTTCTTCTGTTTCTTCTGCTTCACCCTCCAGACTTCACCTTCTCCTTCTCTTTCTTCTGCTTCTTCTGATTCACCCTCCAGACTTCACCTTCTCCTTCTCCTTCTTCTGATTCTTCTGATTCACCCTCCAGACTTCACCTTCTCCTTCTCCTTCTTCTGCTTCTTCTGATTCACCCTCCTGACTTCACCTTCTCCTTCTCCTTCTTCTACTTCTTCTGATTCACCCTCCTGACTTCAGCTTCTCCTTCTCCTTCTTCTACTTCTTCTGCTTCACCCTCCAGACTTCACCTTCTCGTTCTCCTTCTTCTACTTCTTCTGATTCACCCTCCAGACTTCACCTTCTCCTTCTCCTTATTCTGCTTCTTCTGATTCACCCTCCAGACTTCACCTTCTCCTTCTCCTTATTCTGCTTCTTCTGATTCACCCTCCAGACTTCACCTTCTCCTTCTCCTTCCTTTGCTTCTTCTGATTCACCCTCCAGACTTCACCTTCTCCTTCTCCTTCTTCTGATTCTTCTGATTCACCCTCCAGACTTCACCTTCTCCTTCTCCTTCTTCTGCTTCTTCTGATTCACCCTCCAGACTTCACCTTCTCCTTCTCTTTCTTCTGCTTCTTCTGATTCACCCTCCAGACTTCACCTTCTCCTTCTCCTTCTTCTGATTCTTCTGATTCACCCTCCAGACTTCACCTACTCCTTCTCCTTCTTCTGCTTCTTCTGATTCACCCTCCTGACTTCACCTTCTCCTTCTCCTTCTTCTACTTCTTCTGATTCACCCTCCTGACTTCAGCTTCTCCTTCTCCTTCTTCTACTTCTTCTGCTTCACCCTCCAGACTTCACCTTCTCGTTCTCCTTCTTCTACTTCTTCTGATTCACCCTCCAGACTTCACCTTCTCCTTCTCCTTATTCTGCTTCTTCTGATTCACCCTCCAGACTTCACCTTCTCCTTCTCCTTATTCTGCTTCTTCTGATTCACCCTCCAGACTTCACCTTCTCCTTCTCCTTCCTTTGCTTCTTCTGATTCACCCTCCAGACTTCACCTTCTCCTTCTCCTTCTTCTGATTCTTCTGATTCACCCTCCAGACTTCACCTTCTCCTTCTCCATCTTCTGCTTCTTCTGATTCACCCTCCTGACTTCACCTTCTCCTTCTCCTTCTTCTACTTCTTCTGATTCACCCTCCTGACTTCACCATCTCCTTCTCCATCTTCTACTTCTTCTGCTTCACCCTCCAGACTTCAACTTCTCCTTCTCCTTCTTCTACTTCTTCTGATTCACCCTCCAGACTTCACCTTCTCCTTCTCCTTCTTCTGCTTCTTCTGATTCACCCTCCAGACTTCACCTTCTCCTTCTCCTTCTTCTGCTTCTTCTGATTCACCCTCCAGACTTCACCTTCTCCTTCTCCTTCTTCTACTTCTTCTGATTCACCCTCCAGACTTCACCTTCTCCTTCTCCTTCTTCTGCTTCTTCTGATTCACCCTCCAGACTTCACCTTCTCCTTCTCCTTCGTCTACTTCTTCTGATTCACCCTCCAGACTACACCTTCTCCTTCTCCTTCTTCTACTTCTTCTGATTCACCCTCCAGACTTCACCTTCTCCTCCTCCTTCTTCTGTTTCTTCTGATTCACCCTCCAGACTTCATCTTCTCCTTTTCCTTCTTCTACTTCTTCTGATTCACCCTCCAGACCTCACCTTCTCCTTCTCCTTCTTCTACTTCTTCTGATTCACCCTCCAGTCTTCACCTTCTCCTTCTCCTTCTTCTGTTTCTTCTGCTTCACCCTCCAGACTTCACCTTCTCCTTCTCTTTCTTCTGCTTCTTCTGATTCACCCTCCAGACTTCACCTTCTCCTTCTCCTTCTTCTGATTCTTCTGATTCACCCTCCAGACTTCACCTTCTCCTTCTCCTTCTTCTGCTTCTTCTGATTCACCCTCCTGACTTCACCTTCTCCTTCTCCTTCTTCTACTTCTTCTGATTCACCCTCCTGACTTCAGCTTCTCCTTCTCCTTCTTCTACTTCTTCTGCTTCACCCTCCAGACTTCACCTTCTCGTTCTCCTTCTTCTACTTCTTCTGATTCACCCTCCAGACTTCACCTTCTCCTTCTCCTTATTCTGCTTCTTCTGATTCACCCTCCAGACTTCACCTTCTCCTTCTCCTTATTCTGCTTCTTCTGATTCACCCTCCAGACTTCACCTTCTCCTTCTCCTTCCTTTGCTTCTTCTGATTCACCCTCCAGACTTCACCTTCTCCTTCTCCTTCTTCTGATTCTTCTGATTCACCCTCCAGACTTCACCTTCTCCTTCTCCATCTTCTGCTTCTTCTGATTCACCCTCCTGACTTCACCTTCTCCTTCTCCTTCTTCTACTTCTTCTGATTCACCCTCCTGACTTCACCATCTCCTTCTCCATCTTCTACTTCTTCTGCTTCACCCTCCAGACTTCAACTTCTCCTTCTCCTTCTTCTACTTCTTCTGATTCACCCTCCAGACTTCACCTTCTCCTTCTCCTTCTTCTGCTTCTTCTGATTCACCCTCCAGACTTCACCTTCTCCTTCTCCTTCTTCTGCTTCTTCTGATTCACCCTCCAGACTTTATCTTCTCCTTCTCCTTCTTCTACTTCTTCTGATTCACCCTCCAGACTTCACCTTCTCCTTCTCCTTCTTCTGCTTCTTCTGATTCACCCTCCAGACTTCACCTTCTCCTTCTCCTTCGTCTACTTCTTCTGATTCACCCTCCAGACTACACCTTCTCCTTCTCCTTCTTCTACTTCTTCTGATTCACCCTCCAGACTTCACCTTCTCCTCCTCCTTCTTCTGTTTCTTCTGATTCACCCTCCAGACTTCATCTTCTCCTTTTCCTTCTTCTACTTCTTCTGATTCACCCTCCAGACCTCACCTTCTCCTTCTCCTTCTTCTACTTCTTCTGATTCACCCTCCAGTCTTCACCTTCTCCTTCTCCTTCTTCTGTTTCTTCTGCTTCACCCTCCAGACTTCACCTTCTCCTTCTCTTTCTTCTGCTTCTTCTGATTCACCCTCCAGACTTCACCTTCTCCTTCTCCTTCTTCTGATTCTTCTGATTCACCCTCCAGACTTCACCTTCTCCTTCTCCTTCTTCTGCTTCTTCTGATTCACCCTCCTGACTTCACCATCTCCTTCTCCTTCTTCTACTTCTTCTGATTCACCCTCCTGACTTCACCTTCTCCTTCTCCTTCTTCTACTTCTTCTGCTTCACCCTCCAGACTTCACCTTCTCCTTCTCCTTCTTCTACTTCTTCTGATTCACCCTCCAGACTTCACCTTCTCCTTCTCCTTCTTCTGCTTCTTCTGATTCACCCTCCAGACTTCACCTCCTCCTTCTCCTTATTCTGCTTCTTCTGATTCACCCTCCAGACTTCAACTTCTCCTTCTCCTTATTCTGCTTCTTCTGATTCACCCTCCAGACTTCACCTTCTCCTTCTCCTTATTCTGCTTCTTCTGATTCACCCTCCAGACTTCACCTTCTCCTTCTCCTTCCTTTGCTTCTTCTGATTCACCCTCCAGACTTCACCTTCTCCTTCTCCTTCTTCTGATTCTTCTGCTTCACTCTCCTGACTTCACCTTCTCCTTCTCCTTCTTCTACTTCTTCTGATTCACCCTCCAGACTTCACCTACTCCTTCTCCTTCTTCTGCTTCTTCTGATTCACCCTCCTGACTTCACCTTCTCCTTCTCCTTCTTCTGCTTCTTCTGATTCACCCTCCAGACTTCACCTTCTCCTTCTCCTTCTTCTGCTTCTTCTGATTCACCCTCCAGACTTCACCTTCTCCTTCTCCTTCTTCTGCTTCTTCTGATTCACCCTCCAGACCTCACCTTCTCCTTCTCCTTCTTCTACTTCTTCTGATTCACCCTCCAGACTTCACCTTCTCCTTCTCCTTCTTCTGCTTCTTCTGATTCACCCTCCTGACTTCACCATCTCCTTCTTCTTCTTCTACTTCTTCTGATTCACCCTCCTGACTTCACCTTCTCCTTCTCCTTCTTCTACTTCTTCTGCTTCACCCTCCAGACTTCACCTTCTCCTTCTCCTTCTTCTACTTCTTCTGATTCCCCCTCCAGACTTCACCTTCTCCTTCTCCTTCTTCTGCTTCTTCTGATTCACCTTCCAGACTTCACCTCCTCCTTCTCCTTATTCTGCTTCTTCTGATTCACCCTCCAGACTTCACCTTCTCCTTCTCCTTATTCTGCTTCTTCTGATTCACCCTCCAGACTTCATCTTCTCCTTCTCCTTCTTCTGCTTCTTCTGATTCACCCTCCAGACTTCACCTTCTCCTTCTCCTTCTTCTGCTTCTTCTGATTCACCCTCCAGACTTCACCTTCTCCTTCTCCTTCTTCTACTTCTTCTGATTCACCCTCCAGACTTCACCTTCTCCTTCTCCTTCTTCTACTTCTTCTGATTCACCCTCCAGTCTTCACCTTCTCCTTCTCCTTCTTCTGTTTCTTCTGCTTCACCCTCCAGACTTCACCTTCTCCTTCTCTTTCTTCTGCTTCTTCTGCTTCACCCTCCAGACTTCACCTTCTCCTTCTCCTTCTTCTGATTCTTCTGATTCACCCTCCAGACTTCACCTTCTCTATCTCCTTCTTCTGCTTCTTCTGATTCACGCTCCTGACTTCACCTTCTCCTTCTCCTTCTTCTACTTCTTCTGATTCACCCTCCTGACTTCACCTTCTCCTTCTCCTTCTTCTACTTCTTCTGCTTCACCCTCCAGACTTTAGCTTCTCCTTCTCCTTCTTCTACTTCTTCTGATTCACCCTCCAGACTTCACCTTCTCCTTCTCCTTCTTCTGCTTCTTCTGATTCACCCTCCAGACTTCACCTTCTCCTTCTACTTATTCTGCTTCTTCTGATTCACCCTCCAGACTTCACCTTCTCCTTCTCCTTCTTCTGCTATTTCTGATTCACCCTCCAGACTTCACCTTCTCCTTCTCCTTCTTCTGCTTCTTCTGATTCACCCTCCAGACTTCACCTTCTCCTTCTCCTTCTTCTGCTTCTTCTGATTCACCCTCCAGACTTCACCTTCTCCTTCTCCTTCTTCTACTTGTTCTGATTCACCCTCCAGACTTCACCTTCTCCTTCTCCTTCTTCTGCTTCTTCTGATTCACCCTCCTGACTTCACCTTCTCCTTCTCCTTCTTCTACATCTTCTGATTCACCCTCCTGACTTCACCTTCTCCTTCTCCTTCTTCTACTTCTTCTGCTTCAACCTCCAGACTTCACCTTCTCCTTCTCCTTCTTCTACTTCTTCTGATTCACCCTCCAGACTTCACCTTCTCCTTCTCCTTCTTCTACTTCTTCTGATTCACCCTCCAGACTTCACCTTCTCCTTCTCCTTCTCCTTCTTCTACTTCTTCTGATTCACCCTCCAGACTTCACCTTCTCCTTCTCCTTCTTCTGCTTCTTCTGATTCACCCTCCAGACTTCACCTTCTCCTTCTCCTTATTCTGCTTCTTCTGAATCACCCTCCAGACTTCACCTTCTCCTTCTCCTTCTTCTGCTTCTTCTGATTCACCCTCCAGACTTCACCTTCTCCTTCTCCTTCTTCTGCTTCTTCTGATTCACCCTCCAGACTTCACCTTCAACTTCTCCTTCTTCTACTTCTTCTGATTCACCCTCCAGACTTCACCTTCTCCATCTCCTTCTTCTGCTTCTTCTGATTCACCCTCCAGACTTCACCTTCTCCTTCTCCTTCGTCTACTTCTTCTGATTCACCCTCCAGACTTCACCTTCTCCTTCTCCTTCTTCTGCTTCTTCTGATTCACCCTCCAGACTTCACCTTCTCCTTCTCCTTCTTCTACTTCTTCTGATTCACCCTCCAGACTTCACCTTCTCCTTCTCCTTCTTCTGCTTCTTCTGATTCACCCTCCTGACTTCACCTTCTCCTTCTCCTTCTTCTACTTCTTCTGATTCACCCTCCTGACTTCAGCTTCTCCTTCTCCTTCTTCTACTTCTTCTGCTTCACCCTCCAGACTTCACCTTCTCGTTCTCCTTCTTCTACTTCTTCTGATTCACCCTCCAGACTTCACCTTCTCCTTCTCCTTATTCTGCTTCTTCTGATTCACCCTCCAGACTTCACCTTCTCCTTCTCCTTATTCTGCTTCTTCTGATTCACCCTCCAGACTTCACCTTCTCCTTCTCCTTCCTTTGCTTCTTCTGATTCACCCTCCAGACTTCACCTTCTCCTTCTCCTTCTTCTGATTCTTCTGATTCACCCTCCAGACTTCACCTTCTCCTTCTCCATCTTCTGCTTCTTCTGATTCACCCTCCTGACTTCACCTTCTCCTTCTCCTTATTCTACTTCTTCTGATTCACCCTCCTGACTTCACCATCTCCTTCTCCATCTTCTACTTCTTCTGCTTCACCCTCCAGACTTCAACTTCTCCTTCTCCTTCTTCTACTTCTTCTGATTCACCCTCCAGACTTCACCTTCTCCTTCTCCTTCTTCTGCTTCTTCTGATTCACCCTCCAGACTTCACCTTCTCCTTCTCCTTCTTCTGCTTCTTCTGATTCACCCTCCAGACTTCACCTTCTCCTTCTCATTCTTCTACTTCTTCTGATTCACCCTCCAGACTTCACCTTCTCCTTCTTCTTCTTCTGCTTCTTCTGATTCACCCTCCAGACTTCACCTTCTCCTTCTCCTTCGTCTACTTCTTCTGATTCACCCTCCAGACTACACCTTCTCCTTCTCCTTCTTCTACTTCTTCTGATTCACCCTCCAGACTTCACCTTCTCCTCCTCCTTCTTCTGTTTCTTCTGATTCACCCTCCAGACTTCATCTTCTCCTTTTCCTTCTTCTACTTCTTCTGATTCACCCTCCAGACCTCACCTTCTCCTTCTCCTTCTTCTACTTCTTCTGATTCACCCTCCAGTCTTCACCTTCTCCTTCTCCTTCTTCTGTTTCTTCTGCTTCACCCTCCAGACTTCACCTTCTCCTTCTCTTTCTTCTGCTTCTTCTGATTCACCCTCCAGACTTCACCTTCTCCTTCTCCTTCTTCTGATTCTTCTGATTCACCCTCCAGACTTCACCTTCTCCTTCTCCTTCTTCTGCTTCTTCTGATTCACCCTCCTGACTTCACCATCTCCTTCTCCTTCTTCTACTTCTTCTGATTCACCCTCCTGACTTCACCTTCTCCTTCTCCTTCTTCTACTTCTTCTGCTTCACCCTCCAGACTTCACCTTCTCCTTCTCCTTCTTCTACTTCTTCTGATTCACCCTCCAGACTTCACCTTCTCCTTCTCCTTCTTCTGCTTCTTCTGATTCACCCTCCAGACTTCACCTCCTCCTTCTCCTCATTCTGCTTCTTCTGATTCACCCTCCAGACTTCAACTTCTCCTTCTCCTTATTCTGCTTCTTCTGATTCACCCTCCAGACTTCACCTTCTCCTTCTCCTTATTCTGCTTCTTCTGATTCACCCTCCAGACTTCACCTTCTCCTTCTCCTTCCTTTGCTTCTTCTGATTCACCCTCCAGACTTCACCTTCTCCTTCTCCTTCTTCTGATTCTTCTGCTTCACTCTCCTGACTTCACCTTCTCCTTCTCCTTCTTCTACTTCTTCTGATTCACCCTCCAGACTTCACCTACTCCTTCTCCTTCTTCTACTTCTTCTGCTTCACCCTCCAGACTTCACCTTCTCCTTCTCCTTCTTCTACTTCTTCTGATTCACCCTCCAGACTTCACCTTCTCCTTCTCCTTCTTCTGCTTCTTCTGATTCACCCTCCAGACTTCACCTCCTCCTTCTCCTTATTCTGCTTCTTCTGATTCACCCTCCAGACTTCAACTTCTCCTTCTCCTTATTCTGCTTCTTCTGATTCACCCTCCAGACTTCACCTTCTCCTTCTCCTTATTCTGCTTCTTCTGATTCACCCTCCAGACTTCATCTTCTCCTTCTCCTTCTTCTGCTTCTTCTGATTCACCCTCCAGACTTCACCTTCTCCTTCTCCTTCTTCTGCTTCTTCTGATTCACCCTCCAGACTTCACCTTCTCCTTCTCCTTCTTCTACTTCTTCTGATTCACCCTCCAGACTTCACCTTCTCCTTCTCCTTCTTCTACTTCTTCTGATTCACCCTCCAGTCTTCACCTTCTCCTTCTCCTTCTTCTGTTTCTTCTGCTTCACCCTCCAGACTTCACCTTCTCCTTCTCTTTCTTCTGCTTCTGCTTCACCCTCCAGACTTCACCTTCTCCTTCTCCTTCTTCTGATTCTTCTGATTCACCCTCCAGACTTCACCTTCTCTATCTCCTTCTTCTGCTTCTTCTGATTCACGCTCCTGACTTCACCTTCTCCTTCTCCTTCTTCTACTTCTTCTGATTCACCCTCCTGACTTCACCTTCTCCTTCTCCTTCTTCTACTTCTTCTGCTTCACCCTCCAGACTTTAGCTTCTCCTTCTCCTTCTTCTACTTCTTCTGATTCACCCTCCAGACTTCACCTTCTCCTTCTCCTTCTTCTGCTTCTTCTGATTCACCCTCCAGACTTCACCTTCTCCTTCTACTTATTCTGCTTCTTCTGATTCACCCTCCAGACTTCACCTTCTCCTTCTCCTTCTTCTGCTATTTCTGATTCACCCTCCAGACTTCACCTTCTCCTTCTCCTTCTTCTGCTTCTTCTGATTCACCCTCCAGACTTCACCTTCTCCTTCTCCTTCTTCTGCTTCTTCTGATTCACCATCCAGACTTCACCTTCTCCTTCTCCTTCTTCTACTTGTTCTGATTCACCCTCCAGACTTCACCTTCTCCTTCTCCTTCTTCTGCTTCTTCTGATTCACCCTCCTGACTTCACCTTCTCCTTCTCCTTCTTCTACATCTTCTGATTCACCCTCCTGACTTCACCTTCTCCTTCTCCTTCTTCTACTTCTTCTGCTTCAACCTCCAGACTTCACCTTCTCCTTCTCCTTCTTCTACTTCTTCTGATTCACCCTCCAGACTTCACCTTCTCCTTCTCCTTCTTGTACTTCTTCTGATTCACCCTCCAGACTTCACCTTCTCCTTCTCCTTCTCCTTCTTCTACTTCTTCTGATTCACCCTCCAGACTTCACCTTCTCCTTCTCCTTCTTCTGCTTCTTCTGATTCACCCTCCAGACTTCACCTTCTCCTTCTCCTTATTCTGCTTCTTCTGAATCACCCTCCAGACTTCACCTTCTCCTTCTCCTTCTTCTGCTTCTTCTGATTCACCCTCCAGACTTCACCTTCTCCTTCTCCTTCTTCTGCTTCTTCTGATTCACCCTCCAGACTTCACCTTCAACTTCTCCTTCTTCTACTTCTTCTGATTCACCCTCCAGACTTCACCTTCTCCATCTCCTTCTTCTGCTTCTTCTGATTCACCCTCCAGACTTCACCTTCTCCTTCTCCTTCGTCTACTTCTTCTGATTCACCCTCCAGACTTCACCTTCTCCTTCTCCTTCTTCTGCTTCTTCTGATTCACCCTCCAGACTTCACCTTCTCCTTCTCCTTCTTCTACTTCTTCTGATTCACCCTCCAGACTTCACCTTCTCCTTCTCCTTCTTCTGATTCTTCTGATTCACCCTCCAGACTTCACCTTCTCCTTCTTCTGCTTCTTCTGATTCACCCTCCTGACTTCACCTTCTCCTTCTCCTTCTTCTACATCTTCTGATTCACCCTCCTGACTTCACCTTCTCCTTCTCCTTCTTCTACTTCTTCTGCTTCCCCCTCCAGACTTCACCTTCTCCTTCTCCTTCTTCTACTTCTTCTGATTCACCCTCCAGACTTCACCTTCTCCTTCTCCTTCTTCTACTTCTTCTGATTCACCCTCCAGACTTCACCTTCTCCTTCTTCTGCTTCTTCAGATTCACCCTCCAGACTTCACCTTCTACTTCTCCTTCTTCTACTTCTTCTGCTTCCCCCTCCAGACTTCACCTTCTCCTTCTCCTTCTTCTACTTCTTCTGATTCACCCTCCAGACTTCACCTTCTCCTTCTTCTACTTCTTCTGATTCACCCTCCAGACTTCACCTTCTCCTTCTCCTTCTTCCGCTTCTTCAGATTCACCCTCCAGACATCACCTTCTCCTTCTCCTTCTTCTGCTTCTTCTGATTCACCCTCCAGACTTCACCTTCTCCTTCTCCTTCTTCTGCTTCTTCTGATTCACCCTCCAGACTTCACCTTCTCCTTCTCCTTCTTCTACTTCTTCTGATTCACCCTCCAGACTTCACCTTCTCCATCTCCTTCTTCTGCTTCTTCTGATTCACCCTCCAGACTTCACCTTCTCCTTCTCCTTCGTCTACTTCTTCTGATTCACCCTCCAGACTACACCTTCTCCTTCTCCTTCTTCTACTTCTTCTGATTCACCCTCCAGACTTCACCTTCTCCTTCTCCTTCTTCTGTTTCTTCTGATTCACCCTCCAGACTTCACCTTCTCCTTCTCCTTCTTCTACTACTTCTGATTCACCCTCCAGACTTCACCTTCTCCTTCTCCTTCTTCTACTTCTTCTGATTCACCCTCCAGACTTCATCTTCTCCTTCTCCTTCTTCTGCTTCTTCTGATTCACCCTCCAGACTTCACCTTCTCCTTCTCCTTCTTCTGCTTCTTCTGATTCACCCTCCAGACTTCACCTTCTCCTTCTCCTTCTTCTACTTCTTCTGATTCACCCTCCAGACTTCACCTTCTCCTTCTCCTTCTTCTACTTCTTCTGATTCACCCTCCAGTCTTCACCTTCTCCTTCTCCTTCTTCTGTTTCTTCTGCTTCACCCTCCAGACTTCACCTTCTCCTTCTCTTTCTTCTGCTTCTTCTGATTCACCCTCCAGACTTCACCTTCTCCTTCTCCTTCTTCTGATTCTTCTGATTCACCCTCCAGACTTCACCTTCTCCTTCTCCTTCTTCTGCTTCTTCTGATTCACCCTCCTGACTTCACCTTCTCCTTCTCCTTCTTCTACTTCTTCTGATTCACCCTCCTGACTTCAGCTTCTCCTTCTCCTTCTTCTACTTCTTCTGCTTCACCCTCCAGACTTCACCTTCTCCTTCTCCTTCTTCTACTTCTTCTGATTCACCCTCCAGACTTCACCTTCTCCTTCTCCTTATTCTGCTTCTTCTGATTCACCCTCCAGACTTCACCTTCTCCGTCTCCTTATTCTGCTTCTTCTGATTCACCCTCCAGACTTCACCTTCTCCTTCTCCTTCCTTTGCTTCTTCTGATTCACCCTCCAGACTTCACCTTCTCCTTCTCCTTCTTCTGCTTCTTCTGATTCACCCTCCAGACTTCACCTTCTCCTTCTCCTTCTTCTACTTCTTCTGATTCACCCTCCAGACTTCACCTTCTCCTTCTCCTTCTTCTACTTCTTCTGATTCACCCTCCAGTCTTCACCTTCTCCTTCTCCTTCTTCTGTTTCTTCTGCTTCACCCTCCAGACTTCACCTTCTCCTTCTCTTTCTTCTGCTTCTTCTGCTTCACCCTCCAGACTTCACCTTCTCCTTCTCCTTCTTCTGATTCTTCTGATTCACCCTCCAGACTTCACCTTCTCTATCTCCTTCTTCTGCTTCTTCTGATTCACGCTCCTGACTTCACCTTCTCCTTCTCCTTCTTCTACTTCTTCTGATTCACCCTCCTGACTTCACCTTCTCCTTCTCCTTCTTCTACTTCTTCTGCTTCACCCTCCAGACTTTAGCTTCTCCTTCTCCTTCTTCTACTTCTTCTGATTCACCCTCCAGACTTCACCTTCTCCTTCTCCTTCTTCTGCTTCTTCTGATTCACCCTCCAGACTTCACCTTCTCCTTCTACTTATTCTGCTTCTTCTGATTCACCCTCCAGACTTCACCTTCTCCTTCTCCTTCTTCTGCTATTTCTGATTCACCCTCCAGACTTCTCCTTCTCCTTCTCCTTCTTCTGCTTCTTCTGATTCACCCTCCAGACTTCACCTTCTCCTTCTCCTTCTTCTGCTTCTTCTGATTCACCCTCCAGACTTCACCTTCTCCTTCTCCTTCTTCTACTTGTTCTGATTCACCCTCCAGACTTCACCTTCTCCTTCTCCTTCTTCTGCTTCTTCTGATTCACCCTCCTGACTTCACCTTCTCCTTCTCCTTCTTCTACATCTTCTGATTCACCCTCCTGACTTCACCTTCTCCTTCTCCTTCTTCTACTTCTTCTGCTTCAACCTCCAGACTTCACCTTCTCCTTCTCCTTCTTCTACTTCTTCTGATTCACCCTCCAGACTTCACCTTCTCCTTCTCCTTCTTCTACTTCTTCTGATTCACCCTCCAGACTTCACCTTCTCCTTCTCCTTCTCCTTCTTCTACTTCTTCTGATTCACCCTCCAGACTTCACCTTCTCCTTCTCCTTCTTCTGCTTCTTCTGATTCACCCTCCAGACTTCACCTTCTCCTTCTCCTTATTCTGCTTCTTCTGAATCACCCTCCAGACTTCACCTTCTCCTTCTCCTTCTTCTGCTTCTTCTGATTCACCCTCCAGACTTCACCTTCTCCTTCTCCTTCTTCTGCTTCTTCTGATTCACCCTCCAGACTTCACCTTCAACTTCTCCTTCTTCTACTTCTTCTGATTCACCCTCCAGACTTCACCTTCTCCATCTCCTTCTTCTGCTTCTTCTGATTCACCCTCCAGACTTCACCTTCTCCTTCTCCTTCGTCTACTTCTTCTGATTCACCCTCCAGACTTCACCTTCTCCTTCTCCTTCTTCTGCTTCTTCTGATTCACCCTCCAGACTTCACCTTCTCCTTCTCCTTCTTCTACTTCTTCTGATTCACCCTCCAGACTTCACCTTCTCCTTCTCCTTCTTCTGATTCTTCTGATTCACCCTCCAGACTTCACCTTCTCCTTCTTCTGCTTCTTCTGATTCACCCTCCTGACTTCACCTTCTCCTTCTCCTTCTTCTACATCTTCTGATTCACCCTCCTGACTTCACCTTCTCCTTCTCCTTCTTCTACTTCTTCTGCTTCCCCCTCCAGACTTCACCTTCTCCTTCTCCTTCTTCTACTTCTTCTGATTCACCCTCCAGACTTCACCTTCTCCTTCTCCTTCTTCTACTTCTTCTGATTCACCCTCCAGACTTCACCTTCTCCTTCTCCTTCTTCTGCTTCTTCAGATTCACCCTCCAGACTTCACCTTCTACTTCTCCTTCTTCTACTTCTTCTGCTTCCCCCTCCAGACTTCACCTTCTCCTTCTCCTTCTTCTACTTCTTCTGATTCACCCTCCAGACTTCACCTTCTCCTTCTTCTACTTCTTCTGATTCACCCTCCAGACTTCACCTTCTCCTTCTCCTTCTTCCGCTTCTTCAGATTCACCCTCCAGACATCACCTTCTCCTTCTCCTTCTTCTGCTTCTTCTGATTCACCCTCCAGACTTCACCTTCTCCTTCTCCTTCTTCTGCTTCTTCTGATTCACCCTCCAGACTTCACCTTCTCCTTCTCCTTCTTCTACTTCTTCTGATTCACCCTCCAGACTTCACCTTCTCCATCTCCTTCTTCTGCTTCTTCTGATTCACCCTCCAGACTTCACCTTCTCCTTCTCCTTCGTCTACTTCTTCTGATTCACCCTCCAGACTACACCTTCTCCTTCTCCTTCTTCTACTTCTTCTGATTCACCCTCCAGACTTCACCTTCTCCTTCTCCTTCTTCTGTTTCTTCTGATTCACCCTCCAGACTTCACCTTCTCCTTCTCCTTCTTCTACTACTTCTGATTCACCCTCCAGACTTCACCTTCTCCTTCTCCTTCTTCTACTTCTTCTGATTCACCCTCCAGACTTCATCTTCTCCTTCTCCTTCTTCTGCTTCTTCTGATTCACCCTCCAGACTTCACCTTCTCCTTCTCCTTCTTCTGCTTCTTCTGATTCACCCTCCAGACTTCACCTTCTCCTTCTCCTTCTTCTACTTCTTCTGATTCACCCTCCAGACTTCACCTTCTCCTTCTCCTTCTTCTACTTCTTCTGATTCACCCTCCAGTCTTCACCTTCTCCTTCTCCTTCTTCTGTTTCTTCTGCTTCACCCTCCAGACTTCACCTTCTCCTTCTCTTTCTTCTGCTTCTTCTGATTCACCCTCCAGACTTCACCTTCTCCTTCTCCTTCTTCTGATTCTTCTGATTCACCCTCCAGACTTCACCTTCTCCTTCTCCTTCTTCTGCTTCTTCTGATTCACCCTCCTGACTTCACCTTCTCCTTCTCCTTCTTCTACTTCTTCTGATTCACCCTCCTGACTTCAGCTTCTCCTTCTCCTTCTTCTACTTCTTCTGCTTCACCCTCCAGACTTCACCTTCTCCTTCTCCTTCTTCTACTTCTTCTGATTCACCCTCCAGACTTCACCTTCTCCTTCTCCTTATTCTGCTTCTTCTGATTCACCCTCCAGACTTCACCTTCTCCGTCTCCTTATTCTGCTTCTTCTGATTCACCCTCCAGACTTCACCTTCTCCTTCTCCTTCCTTTGCTTCTTCTGATTCACCCTCCAGACTTCACCTTCTCCTTCTCCTTCTTCTGATTCTTCTGATTCACCCTCCAGACTTCACCTTCACCTTCTCCATCTTCTGCTTCTTCTGATTCACCCTCCTGACTTCACCTTCTCCTTCTCCTTCTTCTACTTCTTCTGATTCACCCTCCTGACTTCACCTTCTCCTTCTCCATCTTCTACTTCTTCTGCTTCACCCTCCAGACTTCACCTTCTCCTCCTCCTTCTTCTGTTTCTTCTGATTCACCCTCCAGACTTCATCTTCTCCTTCTCCTTCTTCTACTTCTTCTGATTCACCCTCCAGACTTCACCTTCTCCTTCTCCTTCTTCTACTTCTTCTGATTCACCCTCCAGACTTCATCTTCTCCTTCTCCTTCTTCTGCTTCTTCTGATTCACCCTCCAGACTTCACCTTCTCCTTCTCCTTCTTCTGCTTCTTCTGATTCACCCTCCAGACTTCACCTTCTCCTTCTCCTTCTTCTGATTCTTCTGATTCACCCTCCAGACTTCACCTTCTCCTTCTCCATCTTCTGCTTCTTCTGATTCACCCTCCTGACTTCACCTTCTCCTTCTCCTTCTTCTACTTCTTCTGATTCACCCTCCTGACTTAACCTTCTCCTTCTCCATCTTCTACTTCTTCTGCTTCACCCTCCAGACTTCAACTTCTCCTTCTCCTTCTTCTACTTCTTCTGATTCACCCTCCAGACTTCACCTTCTCCTTCTCCTTCTTCTGCTTCTTCTGATTCACCCTCCAGACTTCACCTTCTCCTTCTCCTTCTTCTGCTTCTTCTGATTCACCCTCCAGACTTCACCTTCTCCTTCTCCTTCTTCTACTTCATCTGATTCACCTTCCAGACTTCACCTTCTCCTTCTCCTTCTTCTGCTTCTTCTGATTCACCCTCCAGACTTCACCTTCTCCTTCTCCTTCGTCTACTTCTTCTGATTCACCCTCCAGACTACACCTTCTCCTTCTCCTTCTTCTACTTCTTCTGATTCACCCTCCAGACTTCACCTTCTCCTTCTCCTTCTTCTGTTTCTTCTGATTCACCCTCCAGACTTCATCTTCTCCTTCTCCTTCTTCTACTTCTTCTGATTCACCCTCCAGTCTTCACCTTCTCCTTCTCCTTATTCTGCTTCTTCTGATTCACCCTCCAGACTTCACCTTCTCCTTCTCCTTATTCTGCTTCTTCTGATTCACCCTCCAGACTTCACCTTCTCCTTCTCCTTCCTTTGCTTCTTCTGATTCACCCTCCAGACTTCACATTCTCCTTCTCCTTCTTCTGATTCTTCTGATTCACCCTCCAGACTTCACCTTCTCCTTCTCCATCTTCTGCTTCTTCTGATTCACCCTCCTGACTTCACCTTCTCCTTCTCCTTCTTCTACTTCTTCTGATTCACCCTCCTGACTTCACCTTCTCCTTCTCCATCTTCTACTTCTTCTGCTTCACCCTCCAGACTTCACCTTCTCCTCCTCCTTCTTCTGTTTCTTCTGATTCACCCTCCAGACTTCATCTTCTCCTTCTCCTTCTTCTACTTCTTCTGATTCACCCTCCAGACTTCACCTTCTCCTTCTCCTTCTTCTACTTCTTCTGATTCACCCTCCAGACTTCATCTTCTCCTTCTCCTTCTTCTGCTTCTTCTGATTCACCCTCCAGACTTCACCTTCTCCTTCTCCTTCTTCTGCTTCTTCTGATTCACCCTCCAGACTTCAACTTCTCCTTCTCCTTCTTCTACTTCTTCTGATTCACCCTCCAGACTTCACCTTCTCCTTCTTCTTCTTCTACTTCTTCCGATTCACCCTCCAGACTTCATCTTCTCCTTCTCCTTCTTCTGCTTCTTCTGATTCACCCTCCAGACTTCACCTTCTCCTTCTCCTTCTTCTGCTTCTTCTGATTCACCCTCCAGACTTCACCTTCTCCTTCTCCTTCTTCTACTTCTTCTGATTCACCCTCCAGACTTCACCTTCTCCTTCTCCTTCTTCTACTTCTTCTGATTCACCCTCCAGTCTTCACCTTCTCCTTCTCCTTCTTCTGTTTCTTCTGCTTCACCCTCCAGACTTCACCTTCTCCTTCTCTTTCTTCTGCTTCTTCTGATTCACCCTCCAGACTTCACCTTCTCCTTCTCCTTCTTCTGATTCTTCTGATTCACCCTCCAGACTTCACCTTCTCCTTCTCCTTCTTCTGCTTCTTCTGATTCACCCTCCTGACTTCACCTTCTCCTTCTCCTTCTTCTACTTCTTCTGATTCACCCTCCTGACTTCACCTTCTCCTTCTCCTTCTTCTACTTCTTCTGCTTCACCCTCCAGACTTCACCTTCTCCTTCTCCTTCTTCTGCTTCTTCTGATTCACCCTGCAGACTTCACCTTCTCCTTCTCCTTCTTCTGCTTCTTCTGATTCACCCTCCAGACTTCACCTTCTCCTTCTCCTTATTCTGCTTCTTCTGATTCACACTCCAGACTTCACCTTCTCCTTCTCCTTATTCTGCTTCTTCTGATTCACCCTCCAGACTTCACCTTCTCCTTCTCCTTCCTCTGCTTCTTCTGATTCACCCTCCAGACTTCACCTTCTCCTTCTCCTTCTTCTGATTCATCTGATTCACCCTCCAGACTTCACCTTCTCCTTCTCCATCTTCTGCTTCTTCTGATTCACCCTCCTGACTTCACCTTCTCCTTCTCCTTCTTCTACATCTTCTGATTCACCCTCCTGACTTCACCTTCTCCTTCTCCATCTTCTAATTCTTCTGCTTCACCCTCCAGACTTCAACTTCTCCTTCTCCTTCTTCTACTTCTTCTGATTCACCCTCCAGACTTCACCTTCTCCTTCTCCTTCTTCTGCTTCTTCTGATTCACCCTCCAGACTTCACCTTCTCCTTCTCCTTCTTCTGCTTCTTCTGATTCACCCTCCAGACTTCACCTTCTCCTTCTCCTTCTTCTACTTCATCTGATTCACCCTCCAGACTTCACCTTCTCCTTCTCCTTCTTCTGCTTCTTCTGATTCACCCTCCAGACTTCACCTTCTCCTTCTCCTTCGTCTACTTCTTCTGATTCACCCTCCAGGCTACACCTTCTCCTTCTCCTTCTTCTACTTCTTCTGATTCACCCTCCAGACTTCACCTTCTCCTTCTCCTTCTTCTGTTTCTTCTGATTCACCCTCCAGACTTCATCTTCTCCTTCTCCTTCTTCTACTTCTTCTGATTCACCCTCCAGACTTCACCTTCTCCTTCTCCTTCTTCTACTTCTTCTGATTCACCCTCCAGACTTCATCTTCTCCTTCTCCTTCTTCTGCTTCTTCTGATTCACCCTCCAGACTTCACCTTCTCCTTCTCCTTCTTCTGCTTCTTCTGATTCACCCTCCAGACTTCAACTTCTCCTTCTCCTTCTTCTACTTCTTCTGATTCACCCTCCAGACTTCACCTTCTCCTTCTCCTTCTTCTACTTCTTCTGATTCACCCTCCAGTCTTCAACTTCTCCTTCTCCTTCTTCTGTTTCTTCTGCTTCACCCTCCAGACTTCACCTTCTCCTTCTCTTTCTTCTGCTTCTTCTGATTCACCCTCCAGACTTCACCTTCTCCTTCTCCTTCTTCTGATTCTTCTGATTCACCCTCCAGACTTCACCTTCTCCTTCTCCTTCTTCTGCTTCTTCTGATTCACCCTCCTGACTTCACCTTCTCCTTCTCCTTCTTCTACTTCTTCTGATTCACCCTCCTGACTTCACCTTCTCCTTCTCCTTCTTCTACTTCTTCTGCTTCACCCTCCTGACTTCACCTTCTCCTTCTCCATCTTCTACTTCTTCTGCTTCACCCTCCAGACTTCACCTTCTCCTCCTCCTTCTTCTGTTTCTTCTGATTCACCCTCCAGACTTCATCTTCTCCTTCTCCTTCTTCTACTTCTTCTGATTCACCCTCCAGACTTCACCTTCTCCTTCTCCTTCTTCTACTTCTTCTGATTCACCCTCCAGACTTTATCTTCTCCTTCTCCTTCTTCTGCTTCTTCTGATTCACCCTCCAGACTTCACCTTCTCCTTCTCCTTCTTCTGCTTCTTCTGATTCACCCTCCAGACTTCAACTTCTCCTTCTCCTTCTTCTACTTCTTCTGATTCACCCTCCAGACTTCACCTTCTCCTTCTTCTTCTTCTACTTCTTCCGATTCACCCTCCAGACTTCATCTTCTCCTTCTCCTTCTTCTGCTTCTTCTGATTCACCCTCCAGACTTCACCTTCTCCTTCTCCTTCTTCTGCTTCTTCTGATTCACCCTCCAGACTTCACCTTCTCCTTCTCCTTCTTCTACTTCTTCTGATTCACCCTCCAGACTTCACCTTCTCCTTCTCCTTCTTCTACTTCTTCTGATTCACCCTCCAGTCTTCACCTTCTCCTTCTCCTTCTTCTGTTTCTTCTGCTTCACCCTCCAGACTTCACCTTCTCCTTCTCTTTCTTCTGCTTCTTCTGATTCACCCTCCAGACTTCACCTTCTCCTTCTCCTTCTTCTGATTCTTCTGATTCACCCTCCAGACTTCACCTTCTCCTTCTCCTTCTTCTGCTTCTTCTGATTCACCCTCCTGACTTCACCTTCTCCTTCTCCTTCTTCTACTTCTTCTGATTCACCCTCCTGACTTCACCTTCTCCTTCTCCTTCTTCTACTTCTACTGCTTCACCATCCAGACTTCACCTTCTCCTTCTCCTTCTTCTGCTTCTTCTGATTCACCCTCCAGACTTCACCTTCTCCTTCTCCTTCTTCTGCTTCTTCTGATACACCCTCCAGACTTCACCTTCTCCTTCTCCTTATTCTGCTTCTTCTGATTCACACTCCAGACTTCACCTTCTCCTTCTCCTTATTCTGCTTCTTCTGATTCACCCTCCAGACTTCACCTTCTCCTTCTCCTTCCTCTGCTTCTTCTGATTCACCCTCCAGACTTCACCTTCTCCTTCTCCTTCTTCTGATTCATCTGATTCACCCTCCAGACTTCACCTTCTCCTTCTCCATCTTCTGCTTCTTCTGATTCACCCTCCTGACTTCACCTTCTCCTTCTCCTTCTTCTACTTCTTCTGATTCACCCTCCTGACTTCACCTTCTCCTTCTCCATCTTCTACTTCTTCTGCTTCACCCTCCAGACTTCAACTTCTCCTTCTCCTTCTTCTACTTCTTCTGATTCACCCTCCAGACTTCACCTTCTCCTTCTCCTTCTTCTGCTTCTTCTGATTCACCCTCCAGACTTCACCTTCTCCTTCTCCTTCTTCTGCTTCTTCTGATTCACCCTCCAGACTTCACCTTCTCCTTCTCCTTCTTCTACTTCATCTGATTCACCCTCCAGACTTCACCTTCTCCTTCTCCTTCTTCTGCTTCTTCTGATTCACCCTCCAGACTTCACCTTCTCCTTCTCCTTCGTCTACTTCTTCTGATTCACCCTCCAGACTACACCTTCTCCTTCTCCTTCTTCTACTTCTTCTGATTCACCCTCCAGACTTCACCTTCTCCTTCTCCTTCTTCTGTTTCTTCTGATTCACCCTCCAGACTTCATCTTCTCCTTCTCCTTCTTCTACTTCTTCTGATTCACCCTCCAGACTTCACCTTCTCCTTCTCCTTCTTCTACTTCTTCTGATTCACCCTCCAGACTTCATCTTCTCCTTCTCCTTCTTCTGCTTCTTCTGATTCACCCTCCAGACTTCACCTTCTCCTTCTCCTTCTTCTGCTTCTTCTGATTCACCCTCCAGACTTCAACTTCTCCTTCTCCTTCTTCTACTTCTTCTGATTCACCCTCCAGACTTCACCTTCTCCTTCTCCTTCTTCTACTTCTTCTGATTCACCCTCCAGTCTTCACCTTCTCCTTCTCCTTCTTCTGTTTCTTCTGCTTCACCCTCCAGACTTCAACTTCTCCTTCTCTTTCTTCTGCTTCTTCTGATTCACCCTCCAGACTTCACCTTCTCCTTCTCCTTCTTCTGATTCTTCTGATTCACCCTCCAGACTTCACCTTCTCCTTCTCCTTCTTCTGCTTCTTCTGATTCACCCTCCTGACTTCACCTTCTCCTTCTCCTTCTTCTACTTCTTCTGATTCACCATCCTGACTTCACCTTCTCCTTCTCCTTCTTCTACTTCTTCTGCTTCACCCTCCAGACTTCACCTTCTCCTTCTCCTTCTTCTGCTTCTTCTGATTCACCCTCCAGACTTCACCTTCTCCTTCTCCTTCTTCTGCTTCTTCTGATTCACCCTCCAGACTTCACCTTCTCCTTCTCCTTATTCTGCGTCTTCTGATTCACACTCCAGACTTCACCTTCTCCTTCTCCTTATTCTGCTTCTTCTGATTCACCCTCCAGACTTCACCTTCTCCTTCTCCTTCCTCTGCTTCTTCTGATTCACCCTCCAGACTTCACCTTCTCCTTCTCCTTCTTCTGATTCTTCTGATTCACCCTCCAGACTTCACCTTCTCCTTCTCCATCTTCTGCTTCTTCTGATTCACCCTCCTGACTTCACCTTCTCCTTCTCCTTCTTCTACTTCTTCTGATTCACCCTCCTGACTTCACCTTCTCCTTCTCCATCTTCTACTTCTTCTGCTTCACCCTCCAGACTTCAACTTCTCCTTCTCCTTCTTCTACTTCTTCTGATTCACCCTCCAGACTTCACCTTCTCCTTCTCCTTCTTCTGCTTCTTCTGATTCACCCTCCAGACTTCACCTTCTCCTTCTCCTTCTTCTGCTTCTTCTGATTCACCCTCCAGACTTCACCTTCTCCTTCTCCTTCTTCTACTTCATCTGATTCACCCTCCAGACTTCACCTTCTCCTTCTCCTTCTTCTGCTTCTTCTGATTCACCCTCCAGACTTCACCTTCTCCTTCTCCTTCGTCTACTTCTTCTGATTCACCCTCCAGACTACACCTTCTCCTTCTCCTTCTTCTACTTCTTCTGATTCACCCTCCAGACTTCACCTTCTCCTTCTCCTTCTTCTGTTTCTTCTGATTCACCCTCCAGACTTCATCTTCTCCTTCTCCTTCTTCTACTTCTTCTGATTCACCCTCCAGACTTCACCTTCTCCTTCTCCTTATTCTGCTTTTTCTGATTCACCCTCCAGACTTCACCTTCTCCTTCTCCTTATTCTGCTTCTTCTGATTCACCCTCCAGACTTCACCTTCTCCTTCTCCTTCCTTTGCTTCTTCTGATTCACCCTCCAGACTTCACCTTCTCCTTCTCCTTCTTCTGATTCTTCTGATTCACCCTCCAGACTTCACCTTCTCCTTCTCCATCTTCTGCTTCTTCTGATTCACCCTCCTGACTTCACCTTCTCCTTCTCCTTCTTCTACTTCTTCTGATTCACCCTCCAGACTTCATCTTCTCCTTCTCCTTCTTCTGCTTCTTCTGATTCACCCTCCAGACTTCACCTTCTCCTTCTCCTTCTTCTGCTTCTTCTGATTCACCCTCCAGACTTCAACTTCTCCTTCTCCTTCTTCTACTTCTTCTGATTCACCCTCCAGACTTCACCTTCTCCTTCTTCTTCTTCTACTTCTTCCGATTCACCCTCCAGACTTCATCTTCTCCTTCTCCTTCTTCTGCTTCTTCTGATTCACCCTCCAGACTTCACCTTCTCCTTCTCCTTCTTCTGCTTCTTCTGATTCACCCTCCAGACTTTAGCTTCTCCTTCTCCTTCTTCTACTTCTTCTGATTCACCCTCCAGACTTCACCTTCTCCTTCTCCTTCTTCTACTTCTTCTGATTCACCCTCCAGTCTTCACCTTCTCCTTCTCCTTCTTCTGTTTCTTCTGCTTCACCCTCCAGACTTCACCTTCTCCTTCTCTTTCTTCTGCTTCTTCTGATTCACCCTCCAGACTTCACCTTCTCCTTCTTCTGATTCTTCTGATTCACCCTCCAGACTTCACCTTCTCCTTCTCCTTCTTCTGCTTCTTCTGATTCACCCTCCTGACTTCACCTTCTCCTTCTCCTTCTTCTACTTCTTCTGATTCACCCTCCTGACTTCACCTTCTCCTTCTCCTTCTTCTACTTCTTCTGCTTCACCCTCCAGACTTCACCTTCTCCTTCTCCTTCTTCTGCTTCTTCTGATTCACCCTCCAGACTTCACCTTCTCCTTCTCCTTCTTCTGCTTCTTCTGATTCACCCTCCAGACTTCACCTTCTCCTTCTCCTTATTCTGCTTCTTCTGATTCACACTCCAGACTTCACCTTCTCCTTCTCCTTATTCTGCTTCTTCTGATTCACCCTCCAGACTTCACCTTCTCCTTCTCCTTCCTCTGCTTCTTCTGATTCACCCTCCAGACTTCACCTTCTCCTTCTCCTTCTTCTGATTCTTCTGATTCACCCTCCAGACTTCACCTTCTCCTTCTCCATCTTCTGCTTCTTCTGATTCACCCTCCTGACTTCACCTTCTTCTTCTCCTTCTTCTACTTCTTCAGATTCACCCTCCTGACTTCACCTTCTCCTTCTCCATCTTCTACTTCTTCTGCTTCACCCTCCAGACTTCAACTTCTCCTTCTCCTTCTTCTACTTCTTCTGATTCACCCTCCAGACTTCACCTTCTCCTTCTCCTTCTTCTGCTTCTTCTGATTCACCCTCCAGACTTCACCTTCTCCTTCTCCTTCTTCTGCTTCTTCTGATTCACCCTCCAGACTTCACCTTCTCCTTCTCCTTCTTCTACTTCATCTGATTCACCCTCCAGACTTCACCTTCTCCTTCTCCTTCTTCTGCTTCTTCTGATTCACCCTCCAGACTTCACCTTCTCCTTCTCCTTCGTCTACTTCTTCTGATTCACCCTCCAGACTACACCTTCTCCTTCTCCTTCTTCTACTTCTTCTGATTCACCCTCCAGACTTCACCTTCTCCTTCTCCTTCTTCTGTTTCTTCTGATTCACCCTCCAGACTTCATCTTCTCCTTCTCCTTCTTCTACTTCTTCTGATTCACCCTCCAGACTTCACCTTCTCCTTCTCCTTCTTCTACTTCTTCTGATTCACCCTCCAGACTTCATCTTCTCCTTCTCCTTCTTCTGCTTCTTCTGATTCACCCTCCAGACTTCACCTTCTCCTTCTCCTTCTTCTGCTTCTTCTGATTCACCCTCCAGACTTCAACTTCTCCTTCTCTTTCTTCTGCTTCTTCTGATTCACCCTCCAGACTTCACCTTCTCCTTCTCCTTCTTCTGATTCTTCTGATTCACCCTCCAGACTTCACCTTCTCCTTCTCCTTCTTCTGCTTCTTCTGATTCACCCTCCTGACTTCACTTTCTCCTTCTCCTTCTTCTACTTCTTCTGATTCACCCTCCTGACTTCACCTTCTCCTTCTCCTTCTTCTACTTCTTCTGCTTCACCCTCCAGACTTCACCTTCTCCTTCTCCTTCTTCTGCTTCTTCTGATTCACCCTCCAGACTTCACCTTCTCCTTCTCCTTCTTCTGCTTCTTCTGATTCACCCTCCAGACTTCACCTTCTCCTTCTCCTTATTCTGCTTCTTCTGATTCACACTCCAGACTTCACCTTCTCCTTCTCCTTATTCTGCTTCTTCTGATTCACCCTCCAGACTTCACCTTCTCCTTCTCCTTCCTCTGCTTCTTCTGATTCACCCTCCAGACTTCACCTTCTCCTTCTCCTTCTTCTGATTCATCTGATTCACCCTCCAGACTTCACCTTCTCCTTCTCCATCTTCTGCTTCTTCTGATTCACCCTCCTGACTTCACCTTCTCCTTCTCCTTCTTCTACATCTTCTGATTCACCCTCCTGACTTCACCTTCTCCTTCTCCATCTTCTAATTCTTCTGCTTCACCCTCCAGACTTCAACTTCTCCTTCTCCTTCTTCTACTTCTTCTGATTCACCCTCCAGACTTCACCTTCTCCTTCTCCTTCTTCTGCTTCTTCTGATTCACCCTCCAGACTTCACCTTCTCCTTCTCCTTCTTCTGCTTCTTCTGATTCACCCTCCAGACTTCACCTTCTCCTTCTCCTTCTTCTACTTCATCTGATTCACCCTCCAGACTTCACCTTCTCCTTCTCCTTCTTCTGCTTCTTCTGATTCACCCTCCAGACTTCACCTTCTCCTTCTCCTTCGTCTACTTCTTCTGATTCACCCTCCAGGCTACACCTTCTCCTTCTCCTTCTTCTACTTCTTCTGATTCACCCTCCAGACTTCACCTTCTCCTTCTCCTTCTTCTGTTTCTTCTGATTCACCCTCCAGACTTCATCTTCTCCTTCTCCTTCTTCTACTTCTTCTGATTCACCCTCCAGACTTCACCTTCTCCTTCTCCTTCTTCTACTTCTTCTGATTCACCCTCCAGACTTCATCTTCTCCTTCTCCTTCTTCTGCTTCTTCTGATTCACCCTCCAGACTTCACCTTCTCCTTCTCCTTCTTCTGCTTCTTCTGATTCACCCTCCAGACTTCAACTTCTCCTTCTCCTTCTTCTACTTCTTCTGATTCACCCTCCAGACTTCACCTTCTCCTTCTCCTTCTTCTACTTCTTCTGATTCACCCTCCAGTCTTCAACTTCTCCTTCTCCTTCTTCTGTTTCTTCTGCTTCACCCTCCAGACTTCACCTTCTCCTTCTCTTTCTTCTGCTTCTTCTGATTCACCCTCCAGACATCACCTTCTCCTTCTCCTTCTTCTGATTCTTCTGATTCACCCTCCAGACTTCACCTTCTCCTTCTCCTTCTTCTGCTTCTTCTGATTCACCCTCCTGACTTCACCTTCTCCTTCTCCTTCTTCTACTTCTTCTGATTCACCCTCCTGACTTCACCTTCTCCTTCTCCTTCTTCTACTTCTTCTGCTTCACCCTCCTGACTTCACCTTCTCCTTCTCCATCTTCTACTTCTTCTGCTTCACCCTCCAGACTTCACCTTCTCCTCCTCCTTCTTCTGTTTCTTCTGATTCACCCTCCAGACTTCATCTTCTCCTTCTCCTTCTTCTACTTCTTCTGATTCACCCTCCAGACTTCACCTTCTCCTTCTCCTTCTTCTACTTCTTCTGATTCACCCTCCAGACTTTATCTTCTCCTTCTCCTTCTTCTGCTTCTTCTGATTCACCCTCCAGACTTCACCTTCTCATTCTCCTTCTTCTGCTTCTTCTGATTCACCCTCCAGACTTCAACTTCTCCTTCTCCTTCTTCTACTTCTTCTGATTCACCCTCCAGACTTTACCTTCTCCTTCTTCTTCTTCTACTTCTTCCGATTCGCCCTCCAGACTTCATCTTCTCCTTCTCCTTCTTCTGCTTCTTCTGATTCACCCTCCAGACTTCACCTTCTCCTTCTCCTTCTTCTGCTTCTTCTGATTCACCCTCCAGACTTCACCTTCTCCTTCTCCTTCTTCTACTTCTTCTGATTCACCCTCCAGACTTCACCTTCACCTTCTCCTTCTTCTACTTCTTCAGATTCACCCTCCTGACTTCACCTTCTCCTTCTCCATCTTCTACTTCTTCTGCTTCACCCTCCAGACTTCAACTTCTCCTTCTCCTTCTCCTACTTCTTCTGATTCACCCTCCAGACTTCACCTTCTCCTTCTCCTTCTTCTGCTTCTTCTGATTCACCCTCCAGACTTCACCTTCTCCTTCTCCTTCTTCTGCTTCTTCTGATTCACCCTCCAGACTTCACCTTCTCCTTCTCCTTCTTCTACTTCATCTGATTCACCCTCCAGACTTCACCTTCTCCTTCTCCTTCTTCTGCTTCTTCTGATTCACCCTCCAGACTTCACCTTCTCCTTCTCCTTCGTCTACTTCTTCTGATTCACCCTCCAGACTACACCTTCTCCTTCTCCTTCTTCTACTTCTTCTGATTCACCCTCCAGACTTCACCTTCTCCTTCTCCTTCTTCTGTTTCTTCTGATTCACCCTCCAGACTTCATCTTCTCCTTCTCCTTCTTCTACTTCTTCTGATTCACCCTCCAGACTTCACCTTCTCCTTCTCCTTCTTCTACTTCTTCTGATTCACCCTCCAGACTTCATCTTCTCCTTCTCCTTCTTCTGCTTCTTCTGATTCACCTTCCAGACTTCACCTTCTCCTTCTCCTTCTTCTGCTTCTTCTGATTCACCCTCCAGACTTCAACTTCTCCTTCTCTTTCTTCTGCTTCTTCTGATTCACCCTCCAGACTTCACCTTCTCCTTCTCTTTCTTCTGCTTCTTCTGATTCACCCTCCAGACTTCACCTTCTCCTTCTCCTTCTTCTGATTCTTCTGATTCACCCTCCTGACTTCACTTTCTCCTTCTCCTTCTTCTACTTCTTCTGATTCACCCTCCTGACTTCACCTTCTCCTTCTCCTTCTTCTACTTCTTCTGATTCACCCTCCTGACTTCACCTTCTCCTTCTCCTTCTTCTACTTCTTCTGATTCACCCTCCAGACTTCACCTTCTCCTTCTCCTTCTTCTACTTCTTCTGATTCACCCTCCAGACTTCATCTTCTCCTTCTCCTTCTTCTGCTTCTTCTGATTCACCTTCCAGACTTCACCTTCTCCTTCTCCTTCTTCTGCTTCTTCTGATTCACCCTCCAGACTTCAACTTCTCCTTCTCTTTCTTCTGCTTCTTCTGATTCACCCTCCAGACTTCACCTTCTCCTTCTCTTTCTTCTGCTTCTTCTGATTCACCCTCCAGACTTCACCTTCTCCTTCTCCTTCTTCTGATTCTTCTGATTCACCCTCCTGACTTCACTTTCTCCTTCTCCTTCTTCTACTTCTTCTGATTCACCCTCCTGACTTCACCTTCTCCTTCTCCTTCTTCTACTTCTTCTGATTCACCCTCCTGACTTCACCTTCTCCTTCTCCTTCTTCTACTTCTTCTGCTTCACCCTCCAGACTTCACCTTCTCCTTCTCCTTCTTCTGCTTCTTCTGATTCACCCTCCAGACTTCACCTTCTCCTTCTCCTTCTTCTGCTTCTTCTGATTCACCCTCCAGACTTCACCTTCTCCTTCTCCTTATTCTGCTTCTTCTGATTCACACTCCAGACTTCACCTTCTCCTTCTCCTTATTCTGCTTCTTCTGATTCACCCTCCAGACTTCACCTTCTCCTTCTCCTTCCTCTGCTTCTTCTGATTCACCCTCCAGACTTCACCTTCTCCTTCTCCTTCTTCTGATTCATCTGATTCACCCTCCAGACTTCACCTTCTCCTTCTCCATCTTCTGCTTCTTCTGATTCACCCTCCTGACTTCACCTTCTCCTTCTCCTTCTTCTACATCTTCTGATTCACCCTCCTGACTTCACCTTCTCCTTCTCCATCTTCTAATTCTTCTGCTTCACCCTCCAGACTTCAACTTCTCCTTCTCCTTCTTCTACTTCTTCTGATTCACCCTCCAGACTTCACCTTCTCCTTCTCCTTCTTCTGCTTCTTCTGATTCACCCTCCAGACTTCACCTTCTCCTTCTCCTTCTTCTGCTTCTTCTGATTCACCCTCCAGACTTCACCTTCTCCTTCTCCTTCTTCTACTTCATCTGATTCACCCTCCAGACTTCACCTTCTCCTTCTCCTTCTTCTGCTTCTTCTGATTCACCCTCCAGACTTCACCTTCTCCTTCTCCTTCGTCTACTTCTTCTGATTCACCCTCCAGGCTACACCTTCTCCTTCTCCTTCTTCTACTTCTTCTGATTCACCCTCCAGACTTCACCTTCTCCTTCTCCTTCTTCTGTTTCTTCTGATTCACCCTCCAGACTTCATCTTCTCCTTCTCCTTCTTCTACTTCTTCTGATTCACCCTCCAGACTTCACCTTCTCCTTCTCCTTCTTCTACTTCTTCTGATTCACCCTCCAGACTTCATCTTCTCCTTCTCCTTCTTCTGCTTCTTCTGATTCACCCTCCAGACTTCACCTTCTCCTTCTCCTTCTTCTGCTTCTTCTGATTCACCCTCCAGACTTCAACTTCTCCTTCTCCTTCTTCTACTTCTTCTGATTCACCCTCCAGACTTCACCTTCTCCTTCTCCTTCTTCTACTTCTTCTGATTCACCCTCCAGTCTTCAACTTCTCCTTCTCCTTCTTCTGTTTCTTCTGCTTCACCCTCCAGACTTCACCTTCTCCTTCTCTTTCTTCTGCTTCTTCTGATTCACCCTCCAGACATCACCTTCTCCTTCTCCTTCTTCTGATTCTTCTGATTCACCCTCCAGACTTCACCTTCTCCTTCTCCTTCTTCTGCTTCTTCTGATTCACCCTCCTGACTTCACCTTCTCCTTCTCCTTCTTCTACTTCTTCTGATTCACCCTCCTGACTTCACCTTCTCCTTCTCCTTCTTCTACTTCTTCTGCTTCACCCTCCTGACTTCACCTTCTCCTTCTCCATCTTCTACTTCTTCTGCTTCACCCTCCAGACTTCACCTTCTCCTCCTCCTTCTTCTGTTTCTTCTGATTCACCCTCCAGACTTCATCTTCTCCTTCTCCTTCTTCTACTTCTTCTGATTCACCCTCCAGACTTCACCTTCTCCTTCTCCTTCTTCTACTTCTTCTGATTCACCCTCCAGACTTTATCTTCTCCTTCTCCTTCTTCTGCTTCTTCTGATTCACCCTCCAGACTTCACCTTCTCATTCTCCTTCTTCTGCTTCTTCTGATTCACCCTCCAGACTTCAACTTCTCCTTCTCCTTCTTCTACTTCTTCTGATTCACCCTCCAGACTTTACCTTCTCCTTCTTCTTCTTCTACTTCTTCCGATTCACCCTCCAGACTTCATCTTCTCCTTCTCCTTCTTCTGCTTCTTCTGATTCACCCTCCAGACTTCACCTTCTCCTTCTCCTTCTTCTGCTTCTTCTGATTCACCCTCCAGACTTCACCTTCTCCTTCTCCTTCTTCTACTTCTTCTGATTCACCCTCCAGACTTCACCTTCACCTTCTCCTTCTTCTACTTCTTCAGATTCACCCTCCTGACTTCACCTTCTCCTTCTCCATCTTCTACTTCTTCTGCTTCACCCTCCAGACTTCAACTTCTCCTTCTCCTTCTCCTACTTCTTCTGATTCACCCTCCAGACTTCACCTTCTCCTTCTCCTTCTTCTGCTTCTTCTGATTCACCCTCCAGACTTCACCTTCTCCTTCTCCTTCTTCTGCTTCTTCTGATTCACCCTCCAG
The DNA here is from genome assembly GCF_052327205.1 of Somniosus microcephalus. Lineage (NCBI taxonomy): Eukaryota > Metazoa > Chordata > Chondrichthyes > Squaliformes > Somniosidae > Somniosus > Somniosus microcephalus. The sequence goes on along the minus strand of NW_028225232.1, from coordinate 269,095 downwards.
ACTTCACCTTCTCCTTCTCCTTCTTCTACTTCATCTGATTCACCCTCCAGACTTCACCTTCTCCTTCTCCTTCTTCTGCTTCTTCTGATTCACCCTCCAGACTTCACCTTCTCCTTCTCCTTCGTCTACTTCTTCTGATTCACCCTCCAGACTACACCTTCTCCTTCTCCTTCTTCTACTTCTTCTGATTCACCCTCCAGACTTCACCTTCTCCTTCTCCTTCTTCTGTTTCTTCTGATTCACCCTCCAGACTTCATCTTCTCCTTCTCCTTCTTCTACTTCTTCTGATTCACCCTCCAGACTTCACCTTCTCCTTCTCCTTCTTCTACTTCTTCTGATTCACCCTCCAGACTTCATCTTCTCCTTCTCCTTCTTCTGCTTCTTCTGATTCACCTTCCAGACTTCACCTTCTCCTTCTCCTTCTTCTGCTTCTTCTGATTCACCCTCCAGACTTCAACTTCTCCTTCTCTTTCTTCTGCTTCTTCTGATTCACCCTCCAGACTTCACCTTCTCCTTCTCTTTCTTCTGCTTCTTCTGATTCACCCTCCAGACTTCACCTTCTCCTTCTCCTTCTTCTGATTCTTCTGATTCACCCTCCAGACTTTACCTTCTCCTTCTCCTTCTTCTGCTTCTTCTGATTCACCCTCCTGACTTCACCTTCTCCTTCTCCTTCTTCTACTTCTTCTGATTCACCCTCCTGACTTCACCTTCTCCTTCTCCTTCTTCTACTTCTTCTGCTTCACCCTCCAGACTTCACCTTCTCCTTCTCCTTCTTCTGCTTCTTCTGATTCACCCTCCAGACTTCACCTTCTCCTTCTCCTTCTTCTGCTTCTTCTGATTCACCCTCCAGACTTCACCTTCTCCTTCTCCTTATTCTGCTTCTTCTGATTCACACTCCAGACTTCACCTTCTCCTTCTCCTTATTCTGCTTCTTCTGATTCACCCTCCAGACTTCACCTTCTCCTTCTCCTTCCTCTGCTTCTTCTGATTCACCCTCCAGACTTCACCTTCTCCTTCTCCTTCTTCTGATTCATCTGATTCACCCTCCAGACTTCACCTTCTCCTTCTCCATCTTCTGCTTCTTCTGATTCACCCTCCTGACTTCACCTTCTCCTTCTCCTTCTTCTACATCTTCTGATTCACCCTCCTGACTTCACCTTCTCCTTCTCCATCTTCTAATTCTTCTGCTTCACCCTCCAGACTTCAACTTCTCCTTCTCCTTCTTCTACTTCTTCTGATTCACCCTCCAGACTTCACCTTCTCCTTCTCCTTCTTCTGCTTCTTCTGATTCACCCTCCAGACTTCACCTTCTCCTTCTCCTTCTTCTGCTTCTTCTGATTCACCCTCCAGACTTCACCTTCTCCTTCTCCTTCTTCTACTTCATCTGATTCACCCTCCAGACTTCACCTTCTCCTTCTCCTTCTTCTGCTTCTTCTGATTCACCCTCCAGACTTCACCTTCTCCTTCTCCTTCGTCTACTTCTTCTGATTCACCCTCCAGGCTACACCTTCTCCTTCTCCTTCTTCTACTTCTTCTGATTCACCCTCCAGACTTCACCTTCTCCTTCTCCTTCTTCTGTTTCTTCTGATTCACCCTCCAGACTTCATCTTCTCCTTCTCCTTCTTCTACTTCTTCTGATTCACCCTCCAGACTTCACCTTCTCCTTCTCCTTCTTCTACTTCTTCTGATTCACCCTCCAGACTTCATCTTCTCCTTCTCCTTCTTCTGCTTCTTCTGATTCACCCTCCAGACTTCACCTTCTCCTTCTCCTTCTTCTGCTTCTTCTGATTCACCCTCCAGACTTCAACTTCTCCTTCTCCTTCTTCTACTTCTTCTGATTCACCCTCCAGACTTCACCTTCTCCTTCTCCTTCTTCTACTTCTTCTGATTCACCCTCCAGTCTTCAACTTCTCCTTCTCCTTCTTCTGTTTCTTCTGCTTCACCCTCCAGACTTCACCTTCTCCTTCTCTTTCTTCTGCTTCTTCTGATTCACCCTCCAGACTTCACCTTCTCCTTCTCCTTCTTCTGATTCTTCTGATTCACCCTCCAGACTTCACCTTCTCCTTCTCCTTCTTCTGCTTCTTCTGATTCACCCTCCTGACTTCACCTTCTCCTTCTCCTTCTTCTACTTCTTCTGATTCACCCTCCTGACTTCACCTTCTCCTTCTCCTTCTTCTACTTCTTCTGCTTCACCCTCCTGACTTCACCTTCTCCTTCTCCATCTTCTACTTCTTCTGCTTCACCCTCCAGACTTCACCTTCTCCTCCTCCTTCTTCTGTTTCTTCTGATTCACCCTCCAGACTTCATCTTCTCCTTCTCCTTCTTCTACTTCTTCTGATTCACCCTCCAGACTTCACCTTCTCCTTCTCCTTCTTCTACTTCTTCTGATTCACCCTCCAGACTTTATCTTCTCCTTCTCCTTCTTCTGCTTCTTCTGATTCACCCTCCAGACTTCACCTTCTCCTTCTCCTTCTTCTGCTTCTTCTGATTCACCCTCCAGACTTCAACTTCTCCTTCTCCTTCTTCTACTTCTTCTGATTCACCCTCCAGACTTCACCTTCTCCTTCTTCTTCTTCTACTTCTTCCGATTCACCCTCCAGACTTCATCTTCTCCTTCTCCTTCTTCTGCTTCTTCTGATTCACCCTCCAGACTTCACCTTCTCCTTCTCCTTCTTCTGCTTCTTCTGATTCACCCTCCAGACTTCACCTTCTCCTTCTCCTTCTTCTACTTCTTCTGATTCACCCTCCAGACTTCACCTTCTCCTTCTCCTTCTTCTACTTCTTCTGATTCACCCTCCAGTCTTCACCTTCTCCTTCTCCTTCTTCTGTTTCTTCTGCTTCACCCTCCAGACTTCACCTTCTCCTTCTCTTTCTTCTGCTTCTTCTGATTCACCCTCCAGACTTCACCTTCTCCTTCTCCTTCTTCTGATTCTTCTGATTCACCCTCCAGACTTCACCTTCTCCTTCTCCTTCTTCTGCTTCTTCTGATTCACCCTCCTGACTTCACCTTCTCCTTCTCCTTCTTCTACTTCTTCTGATTCACCCTCCTGACTTCACCTTCTCCTTCTCCTTCTTCTACTTCTACTGCTTCACCCTCCAGACTTCACCTTCTCCTTCTCCTTCTTCTGCTTCTTCTGATTCACCCTCCAGACTTCACCTTCTCCTTCTCCTTCTTCTGCTTCTTCTGATTCACCCTCCAGACTTCACCTTCTCCTTCTCCTTATTCTGCTTCTTCTGATTCACACTCCAGACTTCACCTTCTCCTTCTCCTTATTCTGCTTCTTCTGATTCACCCTCCAGACTTCACCTTCTCCTTCTCCTTCCTCTGCTTCTTCTGATTCACCCTCCAGACTTCACCTTCTCCTTCTCCTTCTTCTGATTCATCTGATTCACCCTCCAGACTTCACCTTCTCCTTCTCCATCTTCTGCTTCTTCTGATTCACCCTCCTGACTTCACCTTCTCCTTCTCCTTCTTCTACTTCTTCTGATTCACCCTCCTGACTTCACCTTCTCCTTCTCCATCTTCTACTTCTTCTGCTTCACCCTCCAGACTTCAACTTCTCCTTCTCCTTCTTCTACTTCTTCTGATTCACCCTCCAGACTTCACCTTCTCCTTCTCCTTCTTCTGCTTCTTCTGATTCACCCTCCAGACTTCACCTTCTCCTTCTCCTTCTTCTGCTTCTTCTGATTCACCCTCCAGACTTCACCTTCTCCTTCTCCTTCTTCTACTTCATCTGATTCACCCTCCAGACTTCACCTTCTCCTTCTCCTTCTTCTGCTTCTTCTGATTCACCCTCCAGACTTCACCTTCTCCTTCTCCTTCGTCTACTTCTTCTGATTCACCCTCCAGACTACACCTTCTCCTTCTCCTTCTTCTACTTCTTCTGATTCACCCTCCAGACTTCACCTTCTCCTTCTCCTTCTTCTGTTTCTTCTGATTCACCCTCCAGACTTCATCTTCTCCTTCTCCTTCTTCTACTTCTTCTGATTCACCCTCCAGACTTCACCTTCTCCTTCTCCTTCTTCTACTTCTTCTGATTCACCCTCCAGACTTCATCTTCTCCTTCTCCTTCTTCTGCTTCTTCTGATTCACCCTCCAGACTTCACCTTCTCCTTCTCCTTCTTCTGCTTCTTCTGATTCACCCTCCAGACTTCAACTTCTCCTTCTCCTTCTTCTACTTCTTCTGATTCACCCTCCAGACTTCACCTTCTCCTTCTCCTTCTTCTACTTCTTCTGATTCACCCTCCAGTCTTCACCTTCTCCTTCTCCTTCTTCTGTTTCTTCTGCTTCACCCTCCAGACTTCACCTTCTCCTTCTCTTTCTTCTGCTTCTTCTGATTCACCCTCCAGACTTCACCTTCTCCTTCTCCTTCTTCTGATTCTTCTGATTCACCCTCCAGACTTCACCTTCTCCTTCTCCTTCTTCTGCTTCTTCTGATTCACCCTCCTGACTTCACCTTCTCCTTCTCCTTCTTCTGCTTCTTCTGATTCACCCTCCTGACTTCACCTTCTCCTTCTCCTTCTTCTACTTCTTCTGCTTCACCCTCCAGACTTCACCTTCTCCTTCTCCTTCTTCTGCTTCTTCTGATTCACCCTCCAGACTTCACCTTCTTCTTCTCCTTCTTCTGCTTCTTCTGATTCACCCTCCAGACTTCACCTTCTCCTTCTCCTTATTCTGCTTCTTCTGATTCACACTCCAGACTTCACCTTCTCCTTCTCCTTATTCTGCTTCTTCTGATTCACCCTCCAGACTTCACCTTCTCCTTCTCCTTCCTCTGCTTCTTCTGATTCACCCTCCAGACTTCACCTTCTCCTTCTCCTTCTTCTGATTCTTCTGATTCACCCTCCAGACTTCACCTTCTCCTTCTCCATCTTCTGCTTCTTCTGATTCACCCTCCTGACTTCACCTTCTCCTTCTCCTTCTTCTACTTCTTCTGATTCACCCTCCTGACTTCACCTTCTCCTTCTCCATCTTCTACTTCTTCTGCTTCACCCTCCAGACTTCAACTTCTCCTTCTCCTTCTTCTACTTCTTCTGATTCACCCTCCAGACTTCACCTTCTCCTTCTCCTTCTTCTGCTTCTTCTGATTCACCCTCCAGACTTCACCTTCTCCTTCTCCTTCTTCTGCTTCTTCTGATTCACCCTCCAGACTTCACCTTCTCCTTCTCCTTCTTCTACTTCATCTGATTCACCCTCCAGACTTCACCTTCTCCTTCTCCTTCTTCTGCTTCTTCTGATTCACCCTCCAGACTTCACCTTCTCCTTCTCCTTCGTCTACTTCTTCTGATTCACCCTCCAGACTACACCTTCTCCTTCTCCTTCTTCTACTTCTTCTGATTCACCCTCCAGACTTCACCTTCTCCTTCTCCTTCTTCTGTTTCTTCTGATTCACCCTCCAGACTTCATCTTCTCCTTCTCCTTCTTCTACTTCTTCTGATTCACCCTCCAGACTTCACCTTCTCCTTCTCCTTATTCTGCTTTTTCTGATTCACCCTCCAGACTTCACCTTCTCCTTCTCCTTATTCTGCTTCTTCTGATTCACCCTCCAGACTTCACCTTCTCCTTCTCCTTCCTTTGCTTCTTCTGATTCACCCTCCAGACTTCACCTTCTCCTTCTCCTTCTTCTGATTCTTCTGATTCACCCTCCAGACTTCACCTTCTCCTTCTCCATCTTCTGCTTCTTCTGATTCACCCTCCTGACTTCACCTTCTCCTTCTCCTTCTTCTACTTCTTCTGATTCACCCTCCTGACTTCACCTTCTCCTTCTCCATCTTCTACTTCTTCTGCTTCACCCTCCAGACTTCACCTTCTCCTCCTCCTTCTTCTGTTTCTTCTGATTCACCCTCCAGACTTCATCTTCTCCTTCTCCTTCTTCTCCTTCTTCTGATTCACCCTCCAGACTTCACCTTCTCCTTCTCCTTCTTCTACTTCTTCTGATTCACCCTCCAGACTTCATCTTCTCCTTCTCCTTCTTCTGCTTCTTCTGATTCACCCTCCAGACTTCACCTTCTCCTTCTCCTTCTTCTGCTTCTTCTGATTCACCCTCCAGACTTCAACTTCTCCTTCTCCTTCTTCTACTTCTTCTGATTCACCCTCCAGACTTCACCTTCTCCTTCTTCTTCTTCTACTTCTTCCGATTCACCCTCCAGACTTCATCTTCTCCTTCTCCTTCTTCTGCTTCTTCTGATTCACCCTCCAGACTTCACCTTCTCCTTCTCCTTCTTCTGCTTCTTCTGATTCACCCTCCAGACTTTAGCTTCTCCTTCTCCTTCTTCTACTTCTTCTGATTCACCCTCCAGACTTCACCTTCTCCTTCTCCTTCTTCTACTTCTTCTGATTCACCCTCCAGTCTTCACCGTCTCCTTCTCCTTCTTCTGTTTCTTCTGCTTCACCCTCCAGACTTCACCTTCTCCTTCTCTTTCTTCTGCTTCTTCTGATTCACCCTCCAGACTTCACCTTCTCCTTCTTCTGATTCTTCTGATTCACCCTCCAGACTTCACCTTCTCCTTCTCCTTCTTCTGCTTCTTCTGATTCACCCTCCTGACTTCACCTTCTCCTTCTCCTTCTTCTACTTCTTCTGATTCACCCTCCTGACTTCACCTTCTCCTTCTCCTTCTTCTACTTCTTCTGCTTCACCCTCCAGACTTCACCTTCTCCTTCTCCTTCTTCTGCTTCTTCTGATTCACCCTCCAGACTTCACCTTCTCCTTCTCCTTCTTCTGCTTCTTCTGATTCACCCTCCAGACTTCACCTTCTCCTTCTCCTTATTCTGCTTCTTCTGATTCACACTCCAGACTTCACCTTCTCCTTCTCCTTATTCTGCTTCTTCTGATTCACCCTCCAGACTTCACCTTCTCCTTCTCCTTCCTCTGCTTCTTCTGATTCACCCTCCAGACTTCACCTTCTCCTTCTCCTTCTTCTGATTCTTCTGATTCACCCTCCAGACTTCACCTTCTCCTTCTCCATCTTCTGCTTCTTCTGATTCACCCTCCTGACTTCACCTTCTCCTTCTCCTTCTTCTACTTCTTCAGATTCACCCTCCTGACTTCACCTTCTCCTTCTCCATCTTCTACTTCTTCTGCTTCACCCTCCAGACTTCAACTTCTCCTTCTCCTTCTTCTACTTCTTCTGATTCACCCTCCAGACTTCACCTTCTCCTTCTCCTTCTTCTGCTTCTTCTGATTCACCCTCCAGTCTTCACCTTCTCCTTCTCCTTCTTCTGCTTCTTCTGATTCACCCTCCAGACTTCACCTTCTCCTTCTCCTTCTTCTACTTCATCTGATTCACCCTCCAGACTTCACCTTCTCCTTCTCCTTCTTCTGCTTCTTCTGATTCACCCTCCAGACTTCACCTTCTCCTTCTCCTTCGTCTACTTCTTCTGATTCACCCTCCAGACTACACCTTCTCCTTCTCCTTCTTCTACTTCTTCTGATTCACCCTCCAGACTTCACCTTCTCCTTCTTCTGTTTCTTCTGATTCACCCTCCAGACTTCATCTTCTCCTTCTCCTTCTTCTACTTCTTCTGATTCACCCTCCAGACTTCACCTTCTCCTTCTCCTTCTTCTACTTCTTCTGATTCACCCTCCAGACTTCATCTTCTCCTTCTCCTTCTTCTGCTTCTTCTGATTCACCCTCCAGACTTCACCTTCTCCTTCTCCTTCTTCTGCTTCTTCTGATTCACCCTCCAGACTTCAACTTCTCCTTCTCCTTCTTCTGATTCTTCTGATTCACCCTCCAGACTTCACCTTCTCCTTCTCCTTCTTCTGCTTCTTCTGATTCACCCTCCTGACTTCACCTTCTCCTTCTCCTTCTTCTACTTCTTCTGATTCACCCTCCTGACTTCACCTTCTCCTTCTCCTTCTTCTACTTCTTCTGCTTCACCCTCCAGACTTCACCTTCTCCTTCTCCTTCTTCTACTTCTTCTGATTCAACCTCCAGACTTCACCTTCTCCTTCTCCTTCTTCTGCTTCTTCTGATTCACCCTCCAGACTTCACCTTCTCATTCTCCTTCTTCTGCTTCTTCTGCTGCGCCCTCCAGACTTCACCTTCTCCTTCTCCTTCTTCTGCTTCTTCTGCTTCACACTCCAGACTTCACCTTCTCCTTCTCCTTCTTCTGCTTCTTCTGCTGCGCCCTCCAGGCTTCACCTTCTCCTTCTCCTTCTTCTGCTTCTTCTGCTTCACCGTCCTGACTTCACCTTCTCCTTCTCCTTCTTCTACTTCTTCTGCTACACCCCCCTGACTTCACCTGCTCCTTCTCCTTCTTCTGCTTCTTCTGATTCACCCTCCTAACTTCACCTTCTCCTTCTCCTTCTTCTGCTTCTTCTGATTCACCCTCCTGACTTCACCTTCTCCTTCTCCTTCTTCTGCTTCTTCTGATTCACCCTCCAGACTTCACCTTCTCCTTCTCCTTCTTCTGCTTCTTCTGATTCACCCTCCAGACTTCACCTTCTCCTTCTCCTTCTTCTGCTTCTTCTGATTCACCCTCCAGACCTCACCTTCTCCTTCTCCTTCTTCTACTTCTTCTGATTCACCCTCCAGACTTCATCTTCTCCTTCTCCTTCTTCTGCTTCTTCTGATTCACCCTCCAGTCTTCACCTTCTCCTTCTCCTTCTTCTGCTTCTTCTGATTCACCCTCCAGACTTCACCTTCTCCTTCTCCTTCTTCTACTTCTTCTGATTCACCCTCCAGACTTCACCTTCTCCTTCTCCTTCTTCTACTTCTTCTGATTCACCCTCCAGACTTCACCTTCTCCTTCTCCTTCTTCTGATTCTTCTGATTCACCCTCCAGACTTCACCTTCTCCTCCTCCTTCTTCTGCTTTTTCTGATTCACCCTCCTGACTTCACCTTCTCCTTCTCCTTCTTCTACTTCTTCTGATTCACCCTCCAGACTTCACCTTCTCCTTCTCCTTCTTCTACTTCTTCTGATTCACCCACCAGACTTCACCTTCTCCTTCTCCTTCTTCTGCTTTTTCTGATTCACCCTCCTGACTTCACCTTCTCCTTCTCCTTCTTCTACTTCTTCTGATTCACCCTCCAGACTTCACCTTCTCCTTCTCCTTCTTCTACTTCTTCTGATTCACCCTCCAGACTTCACCTTCTCCTTCTCCTTCTTCTACTTCTTCTGATTCACCCTCCAGACTTCACCTTCTCCTTCTCCTTCTTTTACTTCTTCTGATTCAACCTCCAGTCTTCACCTTCTCCTTCTCCTTCTTCTGCTTCTTCTGATTCACCCTCCAGACTTCACCTTCTCCTTCTCCTTCTTCTGATTCTTTTGATTCACCCTCCAGACTTCACCTTCTCCTTCTCCTTCTTCTGCTTCTTCTGATTCACCCTCCTGACTTCACCCTCTCCTTCTCCTTCTTCTACTTCTTCTGATTCACCCTCCTGACTTCACCTTCTCCTTCTCCTTCTTCTACTTCTTCTGCTTCACCCTCCAGACTTCACCTTCTCCTTCTCCATCTTCTACTTCTTCTGATTCACCCTCCAGATTCACCTTCTCCTTCTCCTTCTTCTGCTTCTTCTGATTCACCCTCCAGACTTCACCTTCTCCTTCTCCTTATTCTGCTTCTTCTGATTCACCCGCCAGACTTCACCTTCTCCTTCTCCTTATTCTGCTTCTTCTGATTCACCCTCCAGACTTCACCTTCTCCTTCTCCTTCTTCTGCTTCTTCTGATTCACCCTCCAGACTTTACCTTCTCCTTCTCCTTCTTCTGCTTCTTCTGCTTCACCGTCCTGACTTCACCTTCTCCTTCTCCTTCTTCTACTTCTTCTGCTACACCCCCCTGACTTCAACTGCTCCTTCTCCTTCTTCTGCTTCTTCTGATTCACCCTCCTAACTTCACCTTCTCCTTCTCCTTCTTCTGCTTCTTCTGATTCACCCTCCTGACTTCACCTTCTCCTTCTCCTTCTTCTGCTTCTTCTGATTCACCCTCCAGACTTCAACTTCTCCTTCTCCTTCTTCTGCTTCTTCTGATTCACCCTCCAGACTTCACCTTCTCCTTCTCCTTCTTCTGCTTCTTCTGATTCACCCTCCAGACCTCACCTTCTCCTTCTCCTTCTTCTACTTCTTCTGATTCACCCTCCAGACTTCATCTTCTCCTTCTCCTTATTCTGGTTCTTCTGATTCACCCTCCAGACTTCACCTTCTCCTTCTCCTTCTTCTGCTTCTTCTGATTCACCCTCCAGACTTCACCTTCTCCTTCTCCTTCTTCTGCTTCTTCTGATTCACCCTCCAGACTTTACCTTCTCCTTCTCCTTCTTCTGCTTCTTCTGATTCACCCTCCAGACTTCACCTTCTCCTTCTCCTTCATCTACTTCTTCTGATTCACCCTCCTGACTTCATCTTCTCCTTCTCCTTTTTCTGCTTCTTCTGATTCACCCTCCAGACTTCACCTTCTCCTCCTCCTTCTTCTGCTTTTTCTGATTCACCCTCCTGACTTCACCTTCTCCTTCTCCTTCTTCTACTTCTTCTGATTCACCCTCCAGACTTCACCTTCTCCTTCTCCTTCTTCTACTTCTTCTGATTCACCCACCAGACTTCACCTTCTCCTTCTCCTTCTTCTGCTTTTTCTGATTCACCCTCCTGACTTCACCTTCTCCTTCTCCTTCTTCTACTTCTTCTGATTCACCCTCCAGACTTCACCTTCTCCTTCTCCTTCTTCTACTTCTTCTGATTCACCCTCCAGACTTCACCTTCTCCTTCTCCTTCTTCTACTTCTTCTGATTCACCCTCCAGACTTCACCTTCTCCTTCTCCTTCTTTTACTTCTTCTGATTCAACCTCCAGTCTTCACCTTCTCCTTCTCCTTCTTCTGCTTCTTCTGATTCACCCTCCAGACTTCACCTTCTCCTTCTCCTTCTTCTGATTCTTTTGATTCACCCTCCAGACTTCACCTTCTCCTTCTCCTTCTTCTGCTTCTTCTGATTCACCCTCCTGACTTCACCCTCTCCTTCTCCTTCTTCTACTTCTTCTGATTCACCCTCCTGACTTCACCTTCTCCTTCTCCTTCTTCTACTTCTTCTGCTTCACCCTCCAGACTTCACCTTCTCCTTCTCCATCTTCTACTTCTTCTGATTCACCCTCCAGATTCACCTTCTCCTTCTCCTTCTTCTGCTTCTTCTGATTCACCCTCCAGACTTCACCTTCTCCTTCTCCTTATTCTGCTTCTTCTGATTCACCCGCCAGACTTCACCTTCTCCTTCTCCTTATTCTGCTTCTTCTGATTCACCCTCCAGACTTCACCTTCTCCTTCTCCTTCTTCTGCTTCTTCTGATTCACCCTCCAGACCTCACCTTCTCCTTCTCCTTCTTCTACTTCTTCTGATTCACCCTCCAGACTTCATCTTCTCCTTCTCCTTATTCTGGTTCTTCTGATTCACCCTCCAGACTTCACCTTCTCCTTCTCCTTCTTCTGCTTCTTCTGATTCACCCTCCAGACTTCACCTTCTCCTTCTCCTTCTTCTGCTTCTTCTGATTCACCCTCCAGACTTTACCTTCTCCTTCTCCTTCTTCTGCTTCTTCTGATTCACCCTCCAGACTTCACCTTCTCCTTCTCCTTCATCTACTTCTTCTGATTCACCCTCCTGACTTCATCTTCTCCTTCTCCTTTTTCTGCTTCTTCTGATTCACCCTCCAGACTTCACCTTCTCCTCCTCCTTCTTCTGCTTTTTCTGATTCACCCTCCTGACTTTACCTTCTCCTTCTCCTTCTTCTACTTCTTCTGATTCACCCTCCAGACTTCACCTTCTCCTTCTCCTTCTTCTACTTCTTCTGATTCACCCACCAGACTTCACCTTCTCCTTCTCCTTCTTCTGCTTCTTCTGATTCACCCTCCTGACTTCATCTTCTCCTTCTCCTTTTTCTGCTTCTTCTGATTCACCCTCCAGACTTCACCTTCTCCTCCTCCTTCTTCTGCTTTTTCTGATTCACCCTCCTGACTTCACCTTCTCCTTCTCCTTCTTCTACTTCTTCTGATTCACCCTCCAGACTTCACCTTCTCCTTCTCCTTCTTCTACTTCTTCTGATTCACCCACCAGACTTCACCTTCTCCTTCTCCTTCTTCTGCTTTTTCTGATTCACCCTCCTGACTTCACCTTCTCCTTCTCCTTCTTCTACTTCTTCTGATTCACCCTCCAGACTTCACCTTCTCCTTCTCCTTCTTCTACTTCTTCTGATTCACCCTCCAGACTTCACCTTCTCCTTCTCCTTCTTCTACTTCTTCTGATTCACCCTCCAGACTTCACCTTCTCCTTCTCCTTCTTTTACTTCTTCTGATTCAACCTCCAGTCTTCACCTTCTCCTTCTCCTTCTTCTGCTTCTTCTGATTCACCCTCCAGACTTCACCTTCTCCTTCTCCTTCTTCTGATTCTTTTGATTCACCCTCCAGACTTCACCTTCTCCTTCTCCTTCTTCTGCTTCTTCTGATTCACCCTCCTGACTTCACCCTCTCCTTCTCCTTCTTCTACTTCTTCTGATTCACCCTCCTGACTTCACCTTCTCCTTCTCCTTCTTCTACTTCTTCTGCTTCACCCTCCAGACTTCACCTTCTCCTTCTCCATCTTCTACTTCTTCTGATTCACCCTCCAGATTCACCTTCTCCTTCTCCTTCTTCTGCTTCTTCTGATTCACCCTCCAGACTTCACCTTCTCCTTCTCCTTATTCTGCTTCTTCTGATTCACCCGCCAGACTTCACCTTCTCCTTCTCCTTATTCTGCTTCTTCTGATTCACCCTCCAGACTTCACCTTCTCCTTCTCCTTCTTCTGCTTCTTCTGATTCACCCTCCAGACCTCACCTTCTCCTTCTCCTTCTTCTACTTCTTCTGATTCACCCTCCAGACTTCATCTTCTCCTTCTCCTTATTCTGGTTCTTCTGATTCACCCTCCAGACTTCACCTTCTCCTTCTCCTTCTTCTGCTTCTTCTGATTCACCCTCCAGACTTCACCTTCTCCTTCTCCTTCTTCTGCTTCTTCTGATTCACCCTCCAGACTTTACCTTCTCCTTCTCCTTCTTCTGCTTCTTCTGATTCACCCTCCAGACTTCACCTTCTCCTTCTCCTTCATCTACTTCTTCTGATTCACCCTCCTGACTTCATCTTCTCCTTCTCCTTTTTCTGCTTCTTCTGATTCACCCTCCAGACTTCACCTTCTCCTCCTCCTTCTTCTGCTTTTTCTGATTCACCCTCCTGACTTTACCTTCTCCTTCTCCTTCTTCTACTTCTTCTGATTCACCCTCCAGACTTCACCTTCTCCTTCTCCTTCTTCTACTTCTTCTGATTCACCCACCAGACTTCACCTTCTCCTTCTCCTTCTTCTGCTTTTTCTGATTCACCCTCCTGACTTCACCTTCTCCTTCTCCTTCTTCTACTTCTTCTGATTCACCCTCCAGACTTCACCTTCTCCTTCTCCTTCTTCTACTTCTTCTGATTCACCCTCCAGACTTCACCTTCTCCTTCTCCTTCTTCTACTTCTTCTGATTCACCCTCCAGACTTCACCTTCTCCTTCTCCTTCTTTTACTTCTTCTGATTCAACCTCCAGTCTTCACCTTCTCCTTCTCCTTCTTCTGCTTCTTCTGATTCACCCTCCAGACTTCACCTTCTCCTTCTCCTTCTTCTGATTCTTTTGATTCACCCTCCAGACTTCACCTTCTCCTTCTCCTTCTTCTGCTTCTTCTGATTCACCCTCCTGACTTCACCCTCTCCTTCTCCTTCTTCTACTTCTTCTGATTCACCCTCCTGACTTCACCTTCTCCTTCTCCTTCTTCTACTTCTTCTGCTTCACCCTCCAGACTTCACCTTCTCCTTCTCCATCTTCTACTTCTTCTGATTCACCCTCCAGATTCACCTTCTCCTTCTCCTTCTTCTGCTTCTTCTGATTCACCCTCCAGACTTCACCTTCTCCTTCTCCTTATTCTGCTTCTTCTGATTCACCCGCCAGACTTCACCTTCTCCTTCTCCTTATTCTGCTTCTTCTGATTCACCCTCCAGACTTCACCTTCTCCTTCTCCTTCTTCTGCTTCTTCTGATTCACCCTCCAGACTTTACCTTCTCCTTCTCCTTCTTCTGCTTCTTCTGATTCACCCTCCAGACTTCACCTTCTCCTTCTCCTTCATCTACTTCTTCTGATTCACCCTCCAGACTTCATCTTCTCCTTCTCCTTCTTCTGCTTCTTCTGATTCACCCTCCAGACTTCACCTTCTCCTCCTCCTTCTTCTGCTTTTTCTGATTCACCCTCCTGACTTCACCTTCTCCTTCTCCTTCTTCTACTTCTTCTGATTCACCCTCCAGACTTCACCTTCTCCTTCTCCTTCTTCTACTTCTTCTGATTCACCCACCAGACTTCACCTTCTCCTTCTCCTTCTTCTGCTTCTTCTGATTCACCCTCCAGACTTCACCTTCTCCTTCTCCTTCTTCTGCTTCTTCTGATTCACCCTCCAGACTTCATCTTCCCCTTCTCCTTCTTCTGCTTCTTTTGATTCACCCTTCTGACTTCACCTTCTCCTTCTCCTTCTTCTGCTTCTTCTGATTCACCCTCCAGACCTCACCTTCTCCTTCTCCTTCTTCTGCTTCTTCTGATTCACCCTCCAGACTTCACCTTCTCCTTCTCCTTCTTCTGCTTCTTCTGATTCACCCTCCAGTCTTCATCTTCCCCTTCTCCTTCTTCTGCTTCTTTTGATTCACCTTTCAGACTTCACCTTCTCCTTCTCCTTCTTCTGCTTCTTCTGATTCACCCTCCAGACCTCACCTTCTCCTTCTCCTTCTTCAACTTCTTCTGATTCACCCTCCAGACTTCACCTTCTCCTTCTCCTTCTTCTACTTCTTCTGATTCACCCTCCAGACTTCACCTTCTCCTTCTCCTTCTTCTACTTCTTCTGATTCACCCTCCAGTCTTCACCTTCTCCTTCTCCTTCTTCTATTTCTTCTGCTTCACCCTCCAGACTTCACCTTCTCCTTCTCTTTCTTCTGCTTCTTCTGCTTCACCCTCCAGACTTCACCTTCTCCTTCTCCTTCTTCTGATTCTTCTGATTCAACCTCCAGACTTCACCTTCTCTATCTCCTTCTTCTGCTTCTTCTGATTCACCCTCCTGACTTCACCTTCTCCTTCTCCTTCTTCTACTTCTTCTGATTCACCCTCCTGACTTCACCTTCTCCTTCTCCTTCTTCTACTTCTTCTGCTTCACCCTCCAGACTTCACCTTCTCCTTCTCCTTCTTCTACTTCTTCTGATTCACCCTCCAGACTTCACCTTCTCCTTCTCCTTCTTCTGCTTCTTCTGATTCACTCTCCAGACTTAACCTTCTCCTTCTCCTTGTTCTGCTTCTTCTGATTCACCCTCCAGACTTCACCTTCTCCTTCTCCTTCTTCTGCTTCTTCTGATTCACCCTCCAGACTTCACCTTCTCCTTCTCCTTCTTCTGCTTCTTCTGATTCACCCTCCAGGCTTCACCTTCTCCTTCTCCTTCTTCTACTTCTTCTGATTCACCCTCCAGACTTCACCTTCTCCTTCTCCTTCTTCTGCTTCTTCTGATTCACCCTCCTGACTTCACCTTCTCCTTGTCCTTCTTCTACATCTTCTGATTCACCCTCCTGACTTCACCTTCTCCTTCTCCTTCTTCTACTTCTTCTGCTTCACCCTCCAGACTTCACCTTCTCCTTCTCCTTCTTCTACTTCTTCTGATTCACCCTCCAGACTTCACCTTCTCCTTCTCCTTCTTCTACTTCTTCTGATTCACACTCCAGACTTCACCTTCTCCTTCTCCTTCTTCTACTTCTTCTGATTCACCCTCCAGACTTCACCTTCTCCTTCTCCTTCTTCTGCTTCTTCTGATTCACCCTCCAGACTTCACCTTCTCCTTCTCCTTATTCTGCTTCTTCTGAATCACCCTCCAGACTTCACCTTCTCCTTCTCCTTCTTCTGCTTCTTCTGATTCACCCTCCAGACTTCACCTTCTCCTTCTCCTTCTTCTGCTTCTTCTGATTCACCCTCCAGACTTCACCTTCTCCTTCTCCTTCTTCTACGTCTTCTGATTCAACCTCCAGACTTCACCTTCTCCATCTCCTTCTTCTGCTTCTTCTGATTCACCCTCCAGACTTCACCTTCTCCTTCTCCTTCATCTACTTCTTCTGATTCACCCTCCAGACTTCACCTTCTCCTTCTCCTTCTTCTGCTTCTTCTGATTCACCCTCCAGACTTCACCTTCTCCTTCTCCTTCTTCTGCTTCTTCTGATTCACCCTCCAGACTTCACCTTCTCCTTCTCCTTCTTCTACTTCTTCTGATTCACCCTCCAGACTTTACCATCTCCTTCTCCTTCGTCTACTTCTTCTGATTCACCCTCCAGACTACACCTTCTCCATCTCCTTCTTCTACTTCTTCTGATTCACCCTCCAGACTTCACCTTCTCCTGCTCCTTCTTCTGTTTCTTCTGATTCACCCTCCAGACTTCATCTTCTCCTTCTCCTTCTTCTACTTCTTCTGATTCACCCTCCAGACTTCACCTTCTCCTTCTCCTTCTTCTACTTCTTCTGATTCACCCTCCAGACTTCATCTTCTCCTTCTCCTTCTTCTGCTTCTTCTGATTCACCCTCCAGACTTCACCTTCTCCTTCTCCTTCTTCTGCTTCTTCTGATTCACCCTCCAGACTTCAACTTCTCCTTCTCCTTCTTCTACTTCTTCTGCTTCACCCTCCAGACTTCACCTTCTCCTTCTCCTTCTTCTACTTCTTCTGATTCACCCCCCGACTTCACCTTCTCCTTCTCCTTCTTCTGCTTCTTCTGATTCACCCTCCAGACTTCACCTTCTCCTTCTCCTTATTCTGCTTCTTCTGATTCACCCTCCAGACTTCACCTTCTCCTTCTCCTTCTTCTGCTTCTTCTGATTCACCCTCCAGACTTCACCTTCTCCTTCTCCTTATTCTGCTTCTTCTGATTCACCCTCCAGACTTCACCTTCTCCTTCTCCTTCTTCTGCTTCTTCTGATTCACCCTCCAGACTTCACCTTCTCCTTCTCCTTCTACTGCTTCTTCTGATTCACCCTCCAGACTTCACCTTCTCCTTCTCCTTCTTCTACTTCTTCTGATTCACCCTCCAGACTTCACCTTCTCCTTCTCCTTCTCCTGCTTCTTCTGTTTCACCCTCCTGACTTCACCTTCTCCTTCTCCTTCTTCTACATCTTCTGATTCACCCTCCTGACTTCACCTTCTCCTTCTCCTTCTTCTACTTCTTCTGCTTCACCCTCCAGACTTCACCTTCTCCTTCTCCTTCTTCTACTTCTTCTGATTCACCCTCCAGACTTCACCTTCTCCTTCTCCTTCTTCTACTTCTTCTGCTTCACCCTCCAGACTTCACCTTCTCCTTCTCCTTCTTCTACTTCTTCTGATTCACCCTCCAGACTTCACCTTCTCCTTTTCCTTCTTCTGCTTCTTCTGATTCACCCTCCAGACTTCACCTTCTCCTTCTCCTTATTCTGCTTCTTCTGATTCACCCGCCAGACTTCACCTTCTCCTTCTCCTTATTCTGCTTCTTCTGATTCACCCTCCAGACTTCACCTTCTCCTTCTCCTTCATCTACTTCTTCTGATTCACTCTCCTGACTTCACCTTCTCCTTCTCCTTCTTCTGCTTCTTCTGATTCACCCTCCAGACTTCACCTTCTCCTTCTCCTTCTTCTGCTTCTTCTGATTCACCCTCCTGACTTCACCTTCTCCTTCTCCTTCTTCTGCTTCTTCTGCTTGACCCTCCAGACTTCACCTTCTCCTTCTCCTTCTTCTGCTTCTTCTGCTTCACCCTCCAGACTTCACCTTCTCCTTCTCCTTCTTCTGCTTCTTCTGCTTCACCCTCCTGACTTCACCTTCTCCTTCTCCTTCTTCTACTTCTTCTGATTCACCCTCCAGACTTCACCTTCTCCTTCTCCTTCTTCGGCTTCTTCTGATTCACCCTCCAGACTTCACATTCTCCTTCTCCTTCTTCTACTTCTTCTGATTCACCCTCGAGACTTCATCTTCTCCTTCTCCTTCTTATGCTTCTTCTGATTCACCCTCCAGACTTCACCTTCTCCTTCTCCTTCTTCTGCTTCTTCTGATTCACCCACCAGACTTCACCTTCTCCTTCTCCTTCTTCTACTTCTTCTGATTCACCCTCTAGACTTCAACTTCTCCTTCTCCTTCTTCTGCTTCTTCTGCTTCACCCTCCAGACTTCACCTTCTCGTTCTCCTTCTTCTGCTTCTTCTGCTGCGCCCTCCAGACTTCACCTTCTCCTTCTCCTTCTTCTGCTTCTTCTGCTTCACCCTCCTGACTTCACCTTCTCCTTCTTCTACTTCTTCTGATTCACCCTCCAGACTTCACCTTCTCCTTCTCCTTCTTCTGCTTCTTCTGATTCACCCTCCAGACTTGACCTTCTCCTTCTCCTTCTTCTGCTTCTTCTGATTCACCCTCCAGACTTCACCTTCTCCTTCTCCTTCTTCTGCTTCTTCTGATTCACCCTCCAGACCTCACCTTCTCCTTCTCCTTCTTCTTCTTCTTCTGATTCACCCTCCAGACTTCATCTTCTCCTTCTCCTTCTTCTGCATCTTCTGATTCACCCTCCAGACTTCACCTTCTCCTTCTCCTTCTTCTGCTTCTTCTGATTCACCCTCCAGACTTCACCTTCTCCTTCTCCTTCTTCTACTTCTTCTGATTCACCCTCCAGACTTCACCTTCTCCTTCTCCTTCTTTTACTTCTTCTGATTCAACCTCCAGTCTTCACCTTCTCCTTCTCCTTCTTCTGCTTCTTCTGATTCACCCTCCAGACTTCACCTTCTCCTTCTCCTTCTTCTGATTCTTTTGATTCACCCTCCAGACTTCACCTTCTCCTTCTCCTTCTTCTGCTTCTTCTGATTCACCCTCCTGACTTCACCCTCTCCTTCTCCTTCTTCTACTTCTTCTGATTCACCCTCCTGACTTCACCTTCTCCTTCTCCTTCTTCTACTTCTTCTGCTTCACCCTCCAGACTTCACCTTCTCCTTCTCCATCTTCTACTTCTTCTGATTCACCCTCCAGATTCACCTTCTCCTTCTCCTTCTTCTGCTTCTTCTGATTCACCCTCCAGACTTCACCTTCTCCTTCTCCTTATTCTGCTTCTTCTGATTCACCCGCCAGACTTCACCTTCTCCTTCTCCTTATTCTGCTTCTTCTGATTCACCCTCCAGACTTCACCTTCTCCTTCTCCTTCTTCTGCTTCTTCTGATTCACCCTCCAGACTTTACCTTCTCCTTCTCCTTCTTCTGCTTCTTCTGATTCACCCTCCAGACTTCACCTTCTCCTTCTCCTTCATCTACTTCTTCTGATTCACCCTCCAGACTTCATCTTCTCCTTCTCCTTCTTCTGCTTCTTCTGATTCACCCTCCAGACTTCACCTTCTCCTCCTCCTTCTTCTGCTTTTTCTGATTCACCCTCCTGACTTCACCTTCTCCTTCTCCTTCTTCTACTTCTTCTGATTCACCCTCCAGACTTCACCTTCTCCTTCTCCTTCTTCTACTTCTTCTGATTCACCCACCAGACTTCACCTTCTCCTTCTCCTTCTTCTGCTTCTTCTGATTCACCCTCCAGACTTCACCTTCTCCTTCTCCTTCTTCTGCTTCTTCTGATTCACCCTCCAGACTTCATCTTCCCCTTCTCCTTCTTCTGCTTCTTTTGATTCACCCTTCAGACTTCACCTTCTCCTTCTCCTTCTTCTGCTTCTTCTGATTCACCCTCCAGACCTCACCTTCTCCTTCTCCTTCTTCTGCTTCTTCTGATTCACCCTCCAGACTTCACCTTCTCCTTCTCCTTCTTCTGCTTCTTCTGATTCACCCTCCAGACTTCATCTTCCCCTTCTCCTTCTTCTGCTTCTTTTGATTCACCCTTCAGACTTCACCTTCTCCTTCTCCTTCTTCTGCTTCTTCTGATTCACCCTCCAGACCTCACCTTCTCCTTCTCCTTCTTCAACTTCTTCTGATTCACCCTCCAGACTTCACCTTCTCCTTCTCCTTCTTCTACTTCTTCTGATTCACCCTCCAGACTTCACCTTCTCCTTCTCCTTCTTCTACTTCTTCTGATTCACCCTCCAGTCTTCACCTTCTCCTTCTCCTTCTTCTGTTTCTTCTGCTTCACCCTCCAGACTTCACCTTCTCCTTCTCTTTCTTCTGCTTCTTCTGCTTCACCCTCCAGACTTCACCTTCTCCTTCTCCTTCTTCTGATTCTTCTGATTCAACCTCCAGACTTCACCTTCTCTATCTCCTTCTTCTGCTTCTTCTGATTCACCCTCCTGACTTCACCTTCTCCTTCTCCTTCTTCTACTTCTTCTGATTCACCCTCCTGACTTCACCTTCTCCTTCTCCTTCTTCTACTTCTTCTGCTTCACCCTCCAGACTTCACCTTCTCCTTCTCCTTCTTCTACTTCTTCTGATTCACCCTCCAGACTTCACCTTCTCCTTCTCCTTCTTCTGCTTCTTCTGATTCACCCTCCAGACTTAACCTTCTCCTTCTCCTTATTCTGCTTCTTCTGATTCACCCTCCAGACTTCACCTTCTCCTTCTCCTTCGTCTACTTCTTCTGATTCACCCTCCAGACTACACCTTCTCCTTCTCCTTCTTCTACTTCTTCTGATTCACCCTCCAGACTTCACCTTCTCCTTCTCCTTCTTCTGCTTCTTCTGATTCACCCTCCAGACTTCACCTTCTCCCTCTCCTTCTTCTACTTCTTCTGATTCACCCTCCAAACTTCACCTTCTCCTTCTCCTTCTTCTACTTCTTCTGCTACTCCCTCCAGACTTCACCTTCTCCTTCTCCTTCTTCTGCTTCTTCTGATTCAGCCTCCAGACTTCACCTTCTCCTTCTCCTTCTTCTACTTCTTCTGATTCACCCTCCAGACTTCACCTTCTCCTTCTCCTTCTTCTACTTCTTCTGATTCACCCTCCAGACTTCACCTTCTTCTTCTCCTTCTTCTACTTCTTATGATTCACCCTCCTGACTTCACCTTCTCCTTCTCCTTTTTCTGCTTCTTCTGCTTCACCCTCCAGACTTCACCTTCTCCTTCTCCTTCTTCTGCTTCTTCTGCTTCACCCTCCAGACTTCACCTTCTCCTTCTCCTTCTTCTGCTTCTTCTGCTTCACCCTCCAGACCTCACCTTCTCCTTCTCCTTCTTCTACTTCTTCTGATTCACCCTCCTGACTTCACCTTCTCCTTCTCCTTCTTCTACTTCTTCTGCTTCACCCTCCAGACTTCACCTTCTCCTTCTCCTTCTTCTGCTTCTTCTGATTCACCCTCCAGACTTCACCTTCTCCTTCTCCTTCTTCTGCTTCTTCTGATTCACCCGCCAGACTTCACCTTCTCCTTCTCCTTATTCTGCTTCTCCTGATTCACCCTCCAGACTTCACCTTCTCCTTCTCCTTCTTCTGCTTCATCTGATTCACCCGCCAGACTTCACCTTCTCCTTCTCCTTATTCTGCTTCTCCTGATTCACCCTCCAGACTTCACCTTCTCCTTCTCCTTCTTCTGCTTCTTCTGAATCACCCTCCTGACTTACCTTCTCCTTCTCCTTCTTCTGCTTCTTCTGATTCACCCTCCAGACTTCACCTTCTCCTTCTCCTTCATCTACTTCTTCTGATTCACCCTCCAGACTTCATCTTCTCCTTCTCCTTCATCTGCTTCTTCTGATTCACCCTCCAGACTTCACCTTCTCCTTCTCCTTCTTCTGCTTTTTCTGATTCACTCTCCTGACTTCACCTTCTCCTTCTCCTTCTTCTACTTCTTCTGATTCACCCTCCAGACTTCACCTTCTCCTTCTCCTTCTTCTACTTCTTCTGATTCACCCACCAGACTTCACCTTCTCCTTCTCCTTCTTCTGCTTCTTCTGATTCACCCTCCAGACTTCACCTTCTCCTTCTCCTTCTTCTGCTTCTTCTGATTCACCCTCCAGACTTCACCTTCTCCTTCTCCTTCTTCTGCTTCTTTTGATTCACCCTTCAGACTTCGCCTTCTCCTTCTCCTTCTTCTGCTTCTTCTGATTCACCCTCCAGACCTCACCTTCTCCTTCTCCTTCTTCTACTTCTTCTGATTCACCCTCCAGACTTCATCTTCTCCTTCTCCTTCTTTTGCTTCTTCTGATTCTCCCTCCAGACTTCACCTTCTCCTTCTCCTTCTTCTGCTTCTTCTGATTCACCCTCCAGACTTCGCCTTCTCCTTCTCCTTCTTCTACTTCTTCTGATTCACCCTCCAGACTTCACCTTCTCCTTCTCCTTCTTCTACTTCTTCTGATTCACCCTCCAGTCTTCATCTTCTCCTTCTCCTTCTTCTGCTTCTTCTGATTCACCCTCCAGACTTCACATTCTCCTTCTCCTTCTTCTGCTTCTCCTGATTCACCCTCCTGACTTCACCTTCTCCTTCTCCTTCTTCTGCTTCTTCTGATTCACCCTCCAGACTTCACCTTCTCCTTCTCCTTCTTCTACTTCTTCTGATTCACCCTCCAGACTTCACCTTCTCCTGCTACTTTTTCTGCTTCTTCTGATTCACCCTCCAGACTTCACCTTCTCCTTTTCCTTCTTCTGCTTCTTCTGATTCATCCTCCAGATTTCACCTTCTCCTTCTCCTTCTTCTGCTTCTTCTGATTCACCCTCCAGACTTCACCTTCTCCTTCTCATTCTTCTGCTTCTTCTGATTCACCCTCCAGACTTCACCTTCTCCTTCACCTTCTTCTACTTCTTCTGATTCACCCTCCAGACTTCACCTTCTCCTTCTCCTTCTTCTGCTTCTTCTGATTCACCATCCAGACTTCACCTTCTCCTTCTCCTTCGTCTACTTCTTCTGATTCACCCTCTAGACTACACCTTCTCCTTCTCCTTCTTCTACTTCTTCTGATTCACCCTCCAGACTTCACCTTCTCCTTCTCCTTCTTCTGCTTCTTCTGATTCACCCTCCAGACTTCACCTTCTCCTTCTCCTTCTTCTACTTCTTCTGATTCACCCTCCAAACTTCACCTTCTCCTTCTCCTTCTTCTACTTCTTCTGCTTCTCCCTCCAGACTTCACCTTCTCCTTCTCCTTCTTCTGCTTCTTCTGATTCAGCCTCCAGACTTCACCTTCTCCTTCTCCTTCTTCTACTTCTTCTGATTCACCCTCCTGACTTCACCTTCTCCTTCTCCTTCTTCTACTTCTTCTGATTCACCCTCCAGACTTCACCTTCTCCTTCTCCTTCTTCTACTTCTTCTGATTCACCCACCAGACTTCACCTTCTCCTTCTCCTTCTTCTGCTTCTTCTGATTCACCCTCCAGACTTCACCTTCTCCTTCTCCTTCTTCTGCTTCTTCTGATTCACCCTCCAGACTTCACCTTCTCCTTCTCCTTCTTCTGCTTCTTTTGATTCACCCTTCAGACTTCGCCTTCTCCTTCTCCTTCTTCTGCTTCTTCTGATTCACCCTCCAGACCTCACCTTCTCCTTCTCCTTCTTCTACTTCTTCTGATTCACCCTCCAGACTTCATCTTCTCCTTCTCCTTCTTTTGCTTCTTCTGATTCACCCTCCAGACTTCACCTTCTCCTTCTCCTTCTTCTGCTTCTTCTGATTCACCCTCCAGACTTCGCCTTCTCCTTCTCCTTCTTCTACTTCTTCTGATTCACCCTCCAGACTTCACCTTCTCCTTCTCCTTCTTCTACCTCTTCTGATTCACCCTCCAGTCTTCATCTTCTCCTTCTCTTTCTTCTGCTTCTTCTGATTCACCCTCCAGACTTCACCTTCTCCTTCTCCTTCTTCTGCTTCTCCTGATTCACCCGCCTGACTTCACCTTCTCCTTCTCCTTCTTCTGCTTCTTCTGATTCACCCTCCAGACTTCACCTTCTCCTTCTCCTTCTTCTACTTCTTCTGATTCACCCTCCAGACTTCACCTTCTCCTGCTACTTTTTCTGCTTCTTCTGATTCACCCTCCAGACTTCACCTTCTCCTTTTCCTTCTTCTGCTTCTTCTGATTCACCCTCCAGACTTCACCTTCTCCTTCTCATTCTTCTGCTTCTTCTGATTCACCCTCCAGACTTCACCTTCTTCTACTTCTTCTGATTCACCCTCCAGACTTCACCTTCTCCTTCTCCTTCTTCTGCTTCTTCTGATTCACCATCCAGACTTCACCTTCTCCTTCTCCTTCGTCTACTTCTTCTGATTCACCCTCCAGACTACACCTTCTCCTTCTCCTTCTTCTACTTCTTCTGATTCACCCTCCAGACTTCACCTTCTCCTTCTCCTTCTTCTGCTTCTTCTGATTCACCCTCCAGACTTCACCTTCTCCTTCTCCTTCTTCTACTTCTTCTGATTCACCCTCCAAACTTCACCTTCTCCTTCTCCTTCTTCTACTTCTTCTGATTCACCCTCCAGACTTCACCTTCTCCTTCTCCTTCTTCTACTTCTTAAGATTCACCCTCCTGACTTCACCTTCTCCTTCTCCTTCTTCTGCTTCTTCTGCTTCACCCTCCAGACTTCACCTTCTCCTTCTCCTTCTTCTGCTTCTTCTGCTTCACCCTCCAGACTTCACCTTCTCCTTCTCCTTCTTCTGCTTCTTCTGCTTCACCCTCCAGACCTCACCTTCTCCTTCTCCTTCTTCTACTTCTTCTGATTCACCCTCCTGACTTCACCTTCTCCTTCTCCTTCTTCTACTTCTTCTGCTTCACCCTCCAGACTTCAGCTTCTCCTTCTCCTTCTTCTGCTTCTTCTGATTCACCCTCCAGACTTCACCTTTTCCTTCTCCTTCTTCTGCTTCTTCTGATTCACCCGCCAGACTTCACCTTCTCCTTCTCCTTATTCTGCTTCTCCTGATTCACCCTCCAGACTTCACCTTCTCCTTCTCCTTCTTCTGCTTCTTCTGAATCACCCTCCTGACTTACCTTCTCCTTCTCCTTCTTCTGCTTCTTCTGATTCACCCTCCAGACTTCACCTTCTCCTTCTCCTTCTTCTGCTTCTTCTGATTCACCCTCCAGACTTCACCTTCTCCTTCTCCTTCTTCTGCTTCTTTTAATTCACCCTTCAGACTTCACCTTCGCCTTCTCCTTCTTCTGCTTCTTCTGATTCACCCTCCAGACCTCACCTTCTCCTTCTCCTTCTTCTACTTCTTCTGATTCACCCTCCAGACTTCATCTTCTCCTTCTCCTTCTTTTGCTTCTTCTGATTCACCCTCCAGACTTCACCTTCTCCTTCTCCTTCTTCTGCTTCTTCTGATTCACCCTCCAGACTTCGCCTTCTCCTTCTCCTTCTTCTACTTCTTCTGATTCACCCTCCAGACTTCACCTTCTCCTTCTCCTTCTTCTACTTCTTCTGATTCACCCTCCAGTCTTCATCTTCTCCTTCTCCTTCTTCTGCTTCTTCTGATTCACCCTCCAGACTTCACCTTCTCCTTCTCCTTCTTCTGCTTCTCCTGATTCACCCTCCTGACTTCACCTTCTCCTTCTCCTTCTTCTGCTTCTTCTGATTCACCCTCCAGACTTCACCTTCTCCTTCTCCTTCTTCTACTTCTTCTGATTCACCCTCCAGACTTCACCTTCTCCTGCTACTTCTTCTGCTTCTTCTGATTCACCCTCCAGACTTCACCTTCTCCTTTTCCTTCTTCTGCTTCTTCTGATTCACCCTCCAGATTTCACCTTCTCCTTCTCCTTCTTCTGCTTCTTCTGATTCACCCTCCAGACTTCACCTTCTCCTTCTCCTTCTGCTTCTTCTGATTCACCCTCCAGACTTCACCTTCTCCTTCACCTTCTTCTACTTCTTCTGATTCACCCTCCAGACTTCACCTTCTCCTTCTCCTTCTTCTGCTTCTTCTGATTCACCCTCCAGACTTCACCTTCTCCTTCTCCTTCGTCTACTTCTTCTGATTCACCCTCCAGACTACACCTTCTCCTTCTCCTTCTTCTACTTCTTCTGATTCACCCTCCAGACTTCACCTTCTCCTTCTCCTTCTTCTGCTTCTTCTGATTCACCCTCCAGACTTCACCTTCTCCTTCTCCTTCTTCTACTTCTTCTGATTCACCCTCCAGACTTCACCTTCTCCTTCTCCTTCTTCTACTTCTTCTGCTTCTCCCTCCAGACTTCACCTTCTCCTTCTCCTTCTTCTGCTTCTTCTGATTCACCCTCCAGACTTCACCTCCTCCTTCTCCTTCTTCTACTTCTTCTGATACACCCTCCAGACTTCACCTTCTCCTTCTCCTTCTTCTACTTCTTCTGATTCACCCTCCAAACTTCACCTTCTCCTTCTCCTTCTTCTACTTCTTATGATTCACCCTCCTGACTTCACCTTCTCCTTCTCCTTCTTCTGCTTCTTCTGCTCCACCCTCCAGACTTCACCTTCTTCTTCTCCTTCTTCTGCTTCTTCTGCTTCACCCTCCAGACTTCACCTTCTCCTTCTCCTTCTTCTGCTTCTTCTGCTTCTCCCTCCTGACTTCACCTTCTCCTTCTCCTTCTTCTACTTCTTCTGATTCACCCTCCAGACTTCTCCTTCTCCTTCTCCTTCTTCTGCTTCACCCTCCTGACTTCACCTTCTCCTTCTCCTTCTTCTGCTTCTTCTGATTCACCCTCCTGACTTCACCTTCTCCTTCTCCTTCTTCTGCTTCTTCTGATTCACCCTCCAGACTTCACCTTCTCCTTCTCCTTCTTCTGCTTCTTCTGATTCACCCTCCAGACTTCACCTTCTCCTTCTCCTTCTTCTGCTTCTTCTGATTCACCCTCCAGACCTCACCTTCTCCTTCTCCTTCTTCTACTTCTTCTGATTCACCCTCCAGACTTCACCTTCTCCTTCTCCTTCTTCTGCTTCTTCTGATTCACCCTCCAGACCTCACCTTCTCCTTCTCCTTCTTCTACTTCTTCTGATTCACCCTCCAGACTTCATCTTCTCCTTCTCCTTCTTCTGCTTCTTCTGATTCACTCTCCAGACTTCACCTTCTCCTTCTCCTTCTTCTACTTCTTCTGATTCACCCTCCAGACTTCACCTTCTCCTTCTCCTTCTTCTACTTCTTCTGATTCACCCTCCAGTCTTCACCTTCTCCTTCTCCTTCTTCTGCTTCTTCTGATTCACCCTTCAGACTTCACCTTCTTCTTCTCCTTCTTCTGCTTCTTCTGATTCACCCTCCAGACCTCACCTTCTCCTTCTCCTTCATCAACTTCTTCTGATTCACCCTCCAGACTTCATCTTCTCCTTCTCCTTCTTTTGCTTCTTCTGATTCACCCTCCAGACTTCACCTTCTCCTTCTCCTTCTTCTGCTTCTTCTGTTTCACCCTCCAGACTTCGCCTTCTCCTTCTCCTTCTTCTACTTCTTCTGATTCACCCTCCAGACTTCACCTTCTCCTTCTCCTTCTTCTACTTCTTCTGATTCACCCTCCTGACTTACCTTCTCCTTCTCCTTCTTCTGCTTCTTCTGATTCACCCTCCAGACTTCACCTTCTCCTTCTCCTTCTTCTGCTTCTTCTGATTCACCCTCCAGACTTCACCTTCTCCTTCTCCTTCTTCTGCTTCTTTTGATTCACCCTTCAGACTTCACCTTCGCCTTCTCCTTCTTCTGCTTCTTCTGATTCACCCTCCAGACCTCACCTTCTCCTTCTCCTTCTTCTACTTCTTCTGATTCACCCTCCAGACCTCACCTTCTCCTTCTCCTTCTTCTACTTCTTCTGATTCACCCTCCAGACTTCATCTTCTCCTTCTCCTTCTTTTGCTTCTTCTGATTCACCCTCCAGACTTCACCTTCTCCTTCTCCTTCTTCTGCTTCTTCTGATTCACCCTCCAGACTTCGCCTTCTCCTTCTCCTTCTTCTACTTCTTCTGATTCACCCTCCAGACTTCACCTTCTCCTTCTCCTTCTTCTACTTCTTCTGATTCACCCTCCAGTCTTCATCTTCTCCTTCTCCTTCTTCTGCTTCTTCTGATTCACCCTCCAGACTTCACCTTCTCCTTCTCCTTCTTCTGCTTCTCCTGATTCACCCTCCTGACTTCACCTTCTCCTTCTCCTTCTTCTGCTTCTTCTGATTCACCCTCCAGACTTCACCTTCTCCTTCTCCTTCTTCTACTTCTTCTGATTCACCCTCCAGACTTCACCTTCTCCTGCTACTTGTTCTGCTTCTTCTGATTCACCCTCCAGACTTCACCTTCTCCTTTTCCTTCTTCTGCTTCTTCTGATTCACCCTCCAGATTTCACCTTCTCCTTCTCCTTCTTCTGCTTCTTCTGATTCACCCTCCAGACTTCACCTTCTCCTTCTCCTTCTGCTTCTTCTGATTCACCCTCCAGACTTCACCTTCTCCTTCACCTTCTTCTACTTCTTCTGATTCACCCTCCAGACTTCACCTTCTCCTTCTCCTTCTTCTGCTTCTTCTGATTCACCCTCCAGACTTCACCTTCTCCTTCTCCTTCGTCTACTTCTTCTGATTCACCCTCCAGACTACACCTTCTCCTTCTTCTACTTCTTCTGATTCACCCTCCAGACTTCACCTTCTCCTTCTCCTTCTTCTGCTTCTTCTGATTCACCCTCCAGACTTCACCTTCTCCTTCTCCTTCTTCTACTTCTTCTGATTCACCCTCCAGACTTCACCTTCTCCTTCTCCTTCTTCTACTTCTTCTGCTTCTCCCTCCAGACTTCACCTTCTCCTTCTCCTTCTTCTGCTTCTTCTGATTCACCCTCCAGACTTCACCTTCTCCTTCTCCTTCTTCTACTTCTTCTGATTCACCCTCCAGACTTCACCTTCTCCTTCTCCTTCTTCTACTTCTTCTGATTCACCCTCCAGACTTCACCTTCTCCTTCTCCTTCTTCTTCTTCTTATGATTCACCCTCCTGACTTCACCTTCTCCTTCTCCTTCTTCTGCTTCTTCTGCTCCACCCTCCAGACTTCACCTTCTTCTTCTCCTTCTTCTGCTTCTTCTGCTTCACCCTCCAGACTTCACCTTCTCCTTCTCCTTCTTCTGCTTCTTCTGCTTCTCCCTCCTGACTTCACCTTCTCCTTCTCCTTCTTCTACTTCTTCTGATTCACCCTCCAGACTTCACCTTCTCCTTCTCCTTCTTCTGCTTCACCCTCCTGACTTCACCTTCTCCTTCTCCTTCTTCTGCTTCTTCTGATTCACCCTCCTGACTTCACCTTCTCCTTCTCCTTCTTCTGCTTCTTCTGATTCACCCTCCAGACTTCACCTTCTCCTTCTCCTTCTTCTGCTTCTTCTGATTCACCCTCCAGACTTCACCTTCTCCTTCTCCTTCTTCTGCTTCTTCTGATTCAACCTCCAGACCTCAACTTCTCCTTCTCCTTCTTCTACTTCTTCTGATTCACCCTCCAGACTTCACCTTCTCCTTCTCCTTCTTCTGCTTCTTCTGATTCACCCTCCAGACCTCACCTTCTCCTTCTCCTTCTTCTACTTCTTCTGATTCACCCTCCAGACTTCATCTTCTCCTTCTCCTTCTTCTGCTTCTTCTGATTCACTCTCCAGACTTCACCTTCTCCTTCTCCTTCTTCTACTTCTTCTGATTCACCCTCCAGACTTCACCTTCTCCTTCTCCATCTTCTACTTCTTCTGATTCACCCTCCAGTCTTCACCTTCTCCTTCTCCTTCTTCTGCTTCTTCTGATTCACCCTTCAGACTTCACCTTCTTCTTCTCCTTCTTCTGCTTCTTCTGATTCACCCTCCAGCCCTCACCTTCTCCTTCTCCTTCATCAACTTCTTCTGATTCACCCTCCAGTCTTCACCTTCTCCTTCTCCTTCTTCTGCGTCTTCTGATTCACCCTCCAGACTTCACCTTCTCCTTCTCCTTCTTCTGCTTCTCCTGATTCACCCTCCTGACTTCACCTTCTCCTTCTCCTTATTCTGCTTCTTCTGATTCACCCTCCAGACTTCACCTTCTCCTTCTCCTTCTTCTACTTCTTCTGATTCACCCTCCAGACTTCACCTTCTCCTTCTACTTCTTCTGCTTCTTCTGATTCACCCTCCAGACTTCACCTTCTCTTTTTCCTTCTTCTGCTTCTTCTGATTCACCCTCCAGATTTCACCTTCTCCTTCTCCTTCTTCTGCTTCTTCTGATTCACCCTCCAGACTTCACCTTCTCCTTCTCCTTCTTCTACTTCTTCTGATTCACCCTCCAGACTTCATCTTCTCATTCTCCTTCTTCTGCTTCTTCTGATTCACCCTCCACACTTCACCTTCTCCTTCTCCTTCTTCTGCTTCTTCTGATTCACCCTCCAGACTACACCTTCTCCTTCTCCTTCTTCTACTTCTTCTGATTCACCCTCCAGACTTCACCTTCTCCTTCTCCTTCTTCTGCTTCTTCTGACTCACCCTCCAGACTTCACCTTCTCCTGCTACTTCTCCTGCTTCTTCTGATTCACCCTCCAGACTTCACCTTCTCCTTCTCTTTCTTCTACTTCTTCTGATTCACCCTCCAGACTTCACCTTCTCCTTCTCCTTCTTCTGCTTCTTCTGATTCACCCTCCAGACTTCACCTTCTCCTTCTCCTTCTTCTACTTCTTCTGATTCATCCTCCAGACTTCACCTTCTCCTTCTCCTTCTTCTACTTCTTCTGATTCACCATCCAGACTTCACCTTCTCCTTCTCCTTCTTCTACTTCTTCTGCTTCTCCCTCCAGACTTCACCTTCTCCTTCTCCTTCCTCTGCTTCTTCTGATTCACCCTCCAGACTTCACCTTCTCCTTCTCCTTCTTCTACTTCTCCTGATTCACCCTCCAGACTTCACCTTCTCCTTCTCCTTCTTCTACTTCTTCTGATTCACCCACCAGACTTCACCTTCTCCTTCTCCTTCTTCTACTTCTTATGATTCACCCTCCTGACTTCACCTTCTCCTTCTCCTTCTTCTGCTCCTTCTGCTTCACCCTCCAGATTTCACCTTCTCCTTCTCTTTCTTCTGCTTCTTCTGATTCACCCTCCAGACTTCACCTTCTCCTTCTCCTTCTTCTGATTCTTTTGATTCACCCTCCAGACTTCACCTTCTCCCTCTCCTTCTTCTGCTTCTTCTGATTCACACTCCTGACTTCAACTTCTCCTTCTCCTTCTTCTACTTCTTCTGATTCACCCTCCTGACTTCACCTTCTCCTTCTCCTTCTTCTACTTCTTCTGCTTCACCCTCCAGACTTCACCTTCTCCTTCTCCTTCTTCTACTTCTTCTGATTCACCCTCCAGACTTCCCCTTCTCCTTCTCCTTCTTCTGCTTCTTCTGATTCACCCGCCAGACTTCACCTTCTCCTTCTCCTTATTCTGCTTCTCCTGATTCACCCTCCAGACTTCACCTTCTCCTTCTCCTTCTTCTGCTTCTTTTGAATCACCCTCCTGACTTACCTTCTCCTTCTCCTTCTTCTGCTTCTTCTGATTCACCCTCCAGACTTCAACTTCTCCTTCTCCTTCATCTACTTCTTCTGATTCACCCTCCAGACTTCATCTTCTCCTTCTCCTTCTTCTGCTTCTTCTGATTTACCCTCCAGACTTCACCTTCTCCTTCTCCTTCTTCTGCTTTTTCTGATTCACCCTCCTGACTTCACCTTCTCCTTCTCCTTCTTCTACTTCTTCTGATTCACCCTCCAGACTTCACCTTCTCCTTCTCCTGCTTCTACTTCTTCTGATTCACCCACCAGACTTCACCTTCTCCTTCTCCTTCTTCTGCTTCTTCTGATTCACCCTCCAGACTTCACCTTCTCCTTCTCCTTCTTCTGCTTCTTCTGATTCACCCTCCAGACTTCACCTTCTCCTTCTCCTTCTTCTGCTTCTTTTGATTCACCCTTCAGACTTCACCTTCTCCTTCTCCTTCTTTTGCTTCTTCTGATTCACCCTCCAGACCTCACCTTCTCCTTCTCCTTCTTCTACTTCTTCTGATTCACCCTCCAGACTTCATCTTCTCCTTCTCCTTCTTTTGCTTCTTCTGATTGACCCTCCAGACTTCACCTTCTCCTTCTCCTTCTTCTGCTTCTTCTGATTCACCCTCCAGACTTCGCCTTCTCCTTCTCCTTCTTCTACTTCTTCTGATTCACCCTCCAGACTTCACCTTCTCCTTCTCCTTCTTCTACTTCTTCTGATTCACCCTCCAGTCTTCATCTTCTCCTTCTCCTTCTTCTGCTTCTTCTGATTCACCCTCCAGACTTCACCTTCTCCTTCTCCTTCTTCTGCTTCTTCTGATTCACCCTCCAGACTTCACCTTCTCCTTCTCCTTCTTCTACTTCTTCTGATTCACCCTCCAGACTTCACCTTCTCCTGCTACTCCTTCTGCTTCATCTGATTCACCCTCCAGACTTCACCTTCTCCTTTTCCTTCTTCTGCTTCTTCTGATTCACCCTCCAGATTTCACCTTCTCCTTCTCCTTCTTCTGCTTCTTCTGATTCACCCTCCAGACTTCACCTTCTCCTTCTTCTTCTGCTTCTTCTGATTCACCCTCCAGACTTCACCTTCTCCTTCACCTTCTTCTACTTCTTCTGATTCACCCTCCAGACTTCACCTTCTCCTTCTCCTTCTTCTGCTTCTTCTGATTCACCCTCCAGACTTCACCTTCTCATTCTCCTTCGTCTACTTCTTCTGATTCACCCTCCAGACTTCACCTTCTCCTTCTCCTTCGTCTACTTCTTCTGATTCACCCTCCAGACTTCACCTTCTCCTTCTCCTTCTTCTGCTTCTTCTGATTCACCCTCCAGACTACAACTTCTCCTTCACCTTCTTCTACTTCTTCTGATTCACCCTCCAGACTTCACCTTCTCCTTCTCCTTCTTCTGCATCTTCTGATTCACCCTCCAGACTTCACCTTCTCCTTCTCCTTCGTCTACTTCTTCTGATTCACCCTCCAGACTAACCTTCTCCTTCTCCTTCTTCTACTTCTTCTGATTCATCCTCCAGACTTCACCTTCTCCTTCTCCTTCTTCTGCTTCTTCTGATTCACCCTCCAGACTTCACCTTCTCCTTCTCCTTCTTCTACTTCTTCTGATTCACCCTCCAGACTTCACCTTCTCCTTCTCCTTCTTCTACTTCTTCTGATTCACCCTCCAGTCTTCACCTTCTCCTTCTCCTTCTTCTGCGTCTTCTGATTCACCCTCCAGACTTCACCTTCTCCTTCTCCTTCTTCTGCTTCTCCTGATTCACCCTCCTGACTTCACCTTCTCCTTCTCCTTATTCTGCTTCTTCTGATTCACCCTCCAGACTTCACCTTCTCCTTCTCCTTCTTCTACTTCTTTTATTCACCCTCCAGACTTCACCTTCTCCTTCTACTTCTTCTGCTTCTTCTGATTCACCCTCCAGACTTCACCTTCTCTTTTTCCTTCTTCTGCTTCTTCTGATTCACCCTCCAGATTTCACCTTCTCCTTCTCCTTCTTCTGCTTCTTCTGATTCACCCTCCAGACTTCACCTTCTCCTTCTCCTTCTTCTACTTCTTCTGATTCATCCTCCAGACTTCATCTTCTCCTTCTCCTTCTTCTGCTTCTTCTGATTCACCCTCCACACTTCACCTTCTCCTTCTCCTTCTTCTGCTTCTTCTGATTCACCCTCCAGACTACACCTTCTCCTTCTCCTTCTTCTACTTCTTCTGATTCACCCTCCAGACTTCACCTTCTCCTTCTCCTTCTTCTGCTTCTTCTGACTCACCCTCCAGACTTCACCTTCTCCTGCTACTTCTCCTGCTTCTTCTGATTCACCCTCCAGACTTCACCTTCTCCTTCTCCTTCTTCTACTTCTTCTGATTCACCCTCCAGACTTCACCTTCTCCTTCTCCTTCTTCTGCTTCTTCTGATTCACCCTCCAGACTTCACCTTCTCCTTCTCCTTCTTCTACTTCTTCTGATTCACCCTCCAGACTTCACCTTCTCCTTCTCCTTCTTCTACTTCTTCTGATTCACCATCCAGACTTCACCTTCTCCTTCTCCTTCTTCTACTTCTTCTGCTTCTCCCTCCAGACTTCACCTTCTCCTTCTCCTTCTTCTGCTTCTTCTGATTCACCCTCCAGACTTCACCTTCTCCTTCTCCTTCTTCTACTTCTCCTGATTCACCCTCCAGACTTCACCTTCTCCTTCTCCTTCTTCTACTGCTTCTGATTCACCCTCCAGACTTCACCTTCTCCTTCTCCTTCTTCTACTTCTTATGATTCACCCTCCTGACTTCACCTTCTCCTTCTCCTTCTTCTGCTTCTTCTGCTTCACCCTCCAGATTTCACCTTCTCCTTCTCTTTCTTCTGCTTCTTCTGATTCACCCTCCAGACTTCACCTTCTCCTTCTCCTTCTTCTGATTCTTTTGATTCACCCTCCAGACTTCACCTTCTCCTTCTCCTTCTTCTGCTTCTTCTGATTCACCCTCCTGACTTCACCTTCTCCTTCTCCTTCTTCTACTTCTTCTGATTCACCCTCCTGACTTCACCTTCTCCTTCTCCTTCTTCTACTTCTTCTGCTTCACCCTCCAGACTTCACCTTCTCCTTCTCCTTCTTCTACTTCTTCTGATTCACCCTCCTGACTTCACCTTCTCCTTCTCCTTCTTCTACTTCTTCTGCTTCACCCTCCAGACTTCAGCTTCTCCTTCTCCTTCTTCTACTTCTTCTGATTCACCCGCCAGACTTCACCTTCTCCTTCTCCTTATTCTGCTTCTCCTGATTCACCCTCCAGACTTCACCTTCTCCTTCTCCTTCTTCTGCTTCTTTTGAATCACCCTCCTGACTTACCTTCTCCTTCTCCTTCTTCTGCTTCTTCTGATTCACCCTCCAGACTTCACCTTCTCCTTCTCCTTCTTCTGATTCTTTTGATTCACCCTCCAGACTTCACCTTCTCCTTCTCCTTCTTCTGCTTCTTCTGATTCACCCTCCTGACTTCAACTTCTCCTTCTCCTTCTTCTACTTCTTCTGATTCACCCTCCTGACTTCACCTTCTCCTTCTCCTTCTTCTACTTCTTCTGCTTCACCCTCCAGACTTCACCTTCTCCTTCTCCTTCTTCTACTTCTTCTGATTCACCCTCCAGACTTCCCCTTCTCCTTCTCCTTCTTCTGCTTCTTCTGATTCACCCGCCAGACTTCACCTTCTCCTTCTCCTTATTCTGCTTCTCCTGATTCACCCTCCAGACTTCACCTTCTCCTTCTCCTTCTTCTGCTTCTTTTGAATCACCCTCCTGACTTACCTTCTCCTTCTCCTTCTTCTGCTTCTTCTGATTCACCCTCCAGACTTCAACTTCTCCTTCTCCTTCATCTACTTCTTCTGATTCACCCTCCAGACTTCATCTTCTCCTTCTCCTTCTTCTGCTTCTTCTGATTTACCCTCCAGACTTCACCTTCTCCTTCTCCTTCTTCTGCTTTTTCTGATTCACCCTCCTGACTTCACCTTCTCCTTCTCCTTCTTCTACTTCTTCTGATTCACCCTCCAGACTTCACCTTCTCCTTCTCCTGCTTCTACTTCTTCTGATTCACCCACCAGACTTCACCTTCTCCTTCTCCTTCTTCTGCTTCTTCTGATTCACCCTCCAGACTTCACCTTCTCCTTCTCCTTCTTCTGCTTCTTCTGATTCACCCTCCAGACTTCACCTTCTCCTTCTCCTTCTTCTGCTTCTTTTGATTCACCCTTCAGACTTCACCTTCTCCTTCTCCTTCTTTTGCTTCTTCTGATTCACCCTCCAGACCTCACCTTCTCCTTCTCCTTCTTCTACTTCTTCTGATTCACCCTCCAGACTTCATCTTCTCCTTCTCCTTCTTTTGCTTCTTCTGATTGACCCTCCAGACTTCACCTTCTCCTTCTCCTTCTTCTGCTTCTTCTGATTCACCCTCCAGACTTCGCCTTCTCCTTCTCCTTCTTCTACTTCTTCTGATTCACCCTCCAGACTTCACCTTCTCCTTCTCCTTCTTCTACTTCTTCTGATTCACCCTCCAGTCTTCATCTTCTCCTTCTCCTTCTTCTGCTTCTTCTGATTCACCCTCCAGACTTCACCTTCTCCTTCTCCTTCTTCTACTTCTTCTGATTCACCCTCCAGACTTCACCTTCTCCTGCTACTCCTTCTGCTTCATCTGATTCACCCTCCAGACTTCACCTTCTCCTTTTCCTTCTTCTGCTTCTTCTGATTCACCCTCCAGATTTCACCTTCTCCTTCTCCTTCTTCTGCTTCTTCTGATTCACCCTCCAGACTTCACCTTCTCCTTCTTCTTCTGCTTCTTCTGATTCACCCTCCAGACTTCACCTTCTCCTTCACCTTCTTCTACTTCTTCTGATTCACCCTCCAGACTTCACCTTCTCCTTCTCCTTCTTCTGCTTCTTCTGATTCACCCTCCAGACTTCACCTTCTCCTTCTCCTTCGTCTACTTCTTCTGATTCACCCTCCAGACTTCACCTTCTCCTTCTCCTTCGTCTACTTCTTCTGATTCACCCTCCAGACTTCACCTTCTCCTTCTCCTTCTTCTGCTTCTTCTGATTCACCCTCCAGACTACACCTTCTCCTTCACCTTCTTCTACTTCTTCTGATTCACCCTCCAGACTTCACCTTCTCCTTCTCCTTCTTCTGCATCTTCTGATTCACCCTCCAGACTTCACCTTCTCCTTCTCCTTCGTCTACTTCTTCTGATTCACCCTCCAGACTACACCTTCTCCTTCTCCTTCTTCTACTTCTTCTGATTCATCCTCCAGACTTCACCTTCTCCTTCTCCTTCTTCTGCTTCTTCTGATTCACCCTCCAGACTTCACCTTCTCCTTCTCCTTCTTCTACTTCTTCTGATTCACCCTCCAGACTTCACCTTCTCCTTCTCCTTCTTCTACTTCTTCTGATTCACCCTCCAGTCTTCACCTTCTCCTTCTCCTTCTTCTGCGTCTTCTGATTCACCCTCCAGACTTCACCTTCTCCTTCTCCTTCTTCTGCTTCTCCTGATTCACCCTCCTGACTTCACCTTCTCCTTCTCCTTATTCTGCTTCATCTGATTCACCCTCCAGACTTCACCTTCTCCTTCTCCTTCTTCTACTTCTTTTATTCACCCTCCAGACTTCACCTTCTCCTTCTACTTCTTCTGCTTCTTCTGATTCACCCTCCAGACTTCACCTTCTCTTTTTCCTTCTTCTGCTTCTTCTGATTCACCCTCCAGATTTCACCTTCTCCTTCTCCTTCTTCTGCTTCTTCTGATTCACCCTCCAGACTTCACCTTCTCCTTCTCCTTCTTCTACTTCTTCTGATTCATCCTCCAGACTTCATCTTCTCCTTCTCCTTCTTCTGCTTCTTCTGATTCACCCTCCACACTTCACCTTCTCCTTCTCCTTCTTCTGCTTCTTCTGATTCACCCTCCAGACTACACCTTCTCCTTCTCCTTCTTCTACTTCTTCTGATTCACCCTCCAGACTTCACCTTCTCCTTCTCCTTCTTCTGCTTCTTCTGACTCACCCTCCAGACTTCACCTTCTCCTGCTACTTCTCCTGCTTCTTCTGATTCACCCTCCAGACTTCACCTTCTCCTTCTCCTTCTTCTACTTCTTCTGATTCACCCTCCAGACTTCACCTTCTCCTTCTCCTTCTTCTGCTTCTTCTGATTCACCCTCCAGACTTCACCTTCTCCTTCTCCTTCTTCTACTTCTTCTGATTCACCCTCCAGACTTCACCTTCTCCTTCTCCTTCTTCTACTTCTTCTGATTCACCATCCAGACTTCACCTTCTCCTTCTCCTTCTTCTACTTCTTCTGCTTCTCCCTCCAGACTTCACCTTCTCCTTCTCCTTCTTCTGCTTCTTCTGATTCACCCTCCAGACTTCACCTTCTCCTTCTCCTTCTTCTACTTCTCCTGATTCACCCTCCAGACTTCACCTTCTCCTTCTCCTTCTTCTACTGCTTCTGATTCACCCTCCAGACTTCACCTTCTCCTTCTCCTTCTTCTACTTCTTATGATTCACCCTCCTGACTTCACCTTCTCCTTCTCCTTCTTCTGCTTCTTCTGCTTCACCCTCCAGATTTCACCTTCTCCTTCTCTTTCTTCTGCTTCTTCTGATTCACCCTCCAGACTTCACCTTCTCCTTCTCCTTCTTCTGATTCTTTTGATTCACCCTCCAGACTTCACCTTCTCCTTCTCCTTCTTCTGCTTCTTCTGATTCACCCTCCTGACTTCACCTTCTCCTTCTCCTTCTTCTACTTCTTCTGATTCACCCTCCTGACTTCACCTTCTCCTTCTCCTTCTTCTACTTCTTCTGCTTCACCCTCCAGACTTCACCTTCTCCTTCTCCTTCTTCTACTTCTTCTGATTCACCCTCCTGACTTCACCTTCTCCTTCTCCTTCTTCTACTTCTTCTGCTTCACCCTCCAGACTTCACCTTCTCCTTCTCCTTCTTCTACTTCTTCTGATTCACCCGCCAGACTTCACCTTCTCCTTCTCCTTATTCTGCTTCTCCTGATTCACCCTCCAGACTTCACCTTCTCCTTCTCCTTCTTCTGCTTCTTTTGAATCACCCTCCTGACTTACCTTCTCCTTCTCCTTCTTCTGCTTCTTCTGATTCACCCTCCAGACTTCACCTTCTCCTTCTCCTTCATCTACTTCTTCTGATTCACCCTCCAGACTTCTTCTTCTCCTTCTCCTTCTTCTGCTTCTTCTGATTTACCCTCCAGACTTCACCTTCTCCTTCTCCTTCTTCTGCTTTTTCTGATTCACCCTCCTGACTTCACCTTCTCCTTCTCCTTCTTCTACTTCTTCTGATTCACCCTCCAGACTTCACCTTCTCCTTCTCCTTCTTCTACTTCTTCTGATTCACCCACCAGACTTCACCTTCTCCTTCTCCTTCTTCTGCTTCTTCTGATTCACCCTCCAGACTTCACCTTCTCCTTCTCCTTCTTCTGCTTCTTCTGATTCACCCTCCAGACTTCACCTTCTCCTTCTCCTTCTTCTGCTTCTTTTGATTCACCCTTCAGACTTCACCTTCTCCTTCTCCTTCTTTTGCTTCTTCTGATTCACCCTCCAGACCTCACCTTCTCCTTCTCCTTCTTCTACTTCTTCTGATTCACCCTCCAGACTTCATCTTCTCCTTCTCATTCTTTTGCTTCTTCTGATTGACCCTCCAGACTTCACCTTCTCCTTCTCCTTCTTCTGCTTCTTCTGATTCACCCTCCAGACTTCGCCTTCTCCTTCTCCTTCTTCTACTTCTTCTGATTCACCCTCCAGACTTCACCTTCTCCTTCTCCTTCTTCTACTTCTTCTGATTCACCCTCCAGTCTTCATCTTCTCCTTCTCCTTCTTCTGCTTCTTCTGATTCACCCTCCAGACTTCACCTTCTCCTTCTCCTTCTTCTGCTTCTCCTGATTCACCCTCCTGACTTCACCTTCTCCTTCTCCTTCTTCTGCTTCTTCTGATTCACCCTCCAGACTTCACCTTCTCCTTCTCCTTCTTCTACTTCTTCTGATTCACCCTCCAGACTTCACCTTCTCCTGCTACTCCTTCTGCTTCATCTGATTCACCCTCCAGACTTCACCTTCTCCTCTTCCTTCTTCTGCTTCTTCTGATTCACCCTCCAGATTTCACCTTCTCCTTCTCCTTCTTCTGCTTCTTCTGATTCACCCTCCAGACTTCACCTTCTCCTTCTCCTTCTTCTGCTTCTTCTGATTCACCCTCCAGACTTCACCTTCTCCTTCACCTTCTTCTACTTCTTCTGATTCACCCTCCAGACTTCACCTTCTCCTTCTCCTTCTTCTGCTTCTTCTGATTCACCCTCCAGACTTCACCTTCTCCTTCTCCTTCGTCTACTTCTTCTGATTCACCCTCCAGACTACACCTTCTCCTTCTCATTCTTCTACTTCTTCTGATTCTTCCTCCAGACTTCACCTTCTCCTTCTCCTTCTTCTGCTTCTTCTGATTCACCCTCCAGACTTCACCTTCTCCTTCTCCTTCTTCTACTTCTTCTGATTCACCCTCCAGACTTCACCTTCTCCTTCTCCTTCTTCTACTTCTTCTGATTCACCCTCCAGACTTCACCTTCTCCTTCTCCTTCTTCTACTTCTTCTGCTTTTCCCTCCAGACTTCACCTTCTCCTTCTCCTTCTTCTGCTTCTTCTGATTCACCCTCCAGACTTCACCTTCTCCTTCTCCTTCTTCTACTTCTTCTGATTCACCCTCCAGACTTCACCTTCTCCTTCTCCTTCTTCTACTTCTTCTGATTCACCCTCCAGACTTCACCTTCTCCTTCTCCTTCTTCTACTACTTATGATTCACCCTCCTGACTTCACCTTCTCCTTCTCCTCCTTCTGCTTCTTCTGCTTCACCCTCCAGACTTCACCTTCTCCTTCTCCTTCTTCTGCTTCTTCTGCTTCACCCTCCAGACTTCACCTTCTCCTTCTCCTTCTTCTGCTTCTTCTGCTTCACCCTCCTGACTTCACCTTCTCCTTCTCCTTCTTCTCCTTCTTCTGATTCACCCTCCAGACTTCACCTTCTCCTTCTCCTTCTTCTGCTTCTTCTGCTTCACCCTCCTGACTTCACCTTCGCCTTCTCCTTCTTCTGCTTCTTCTGATTCACCCTCCTGACTTCACCTTCTCCTTCTCCTTCTTCTGATTCTTTTGATTCACCCTCCAGACTTCACCTTCTCCTTCTCCTTCTTCTGCTTCTTCTGATTCACCCTCCAGACTTCACCTTCTCCTTCTCCTTCTTCTACTTCTTCTGATTCACCCTCCTGACTTCACCTTCTCCTTCTCCTTCTTCTGATTCTTTTGATTCACCCTCCAGTCTTCACCTTCTCCTTCTCCTTCTTCTGCTTCTTCTGATTCACCCTCCAGACTTCACCTTCTCCTTCTCCTTCTTCTGATTCTTTTGATTCACCCTCCAGACTTCACCTTCTACTTCTCCTTCTTCTGCTTCTTCTGATTCACCCTCCTGACTTCACCCTCTCCTTCTCCTTCTTCTACTTCTTCTGATTCACCCTCCTGACTTCACCTTCTCCTTCTCCTTCATCTACTTCTTCTGCTTCACCCTCCAGACTTCACCTTCTCCTTCTCCTTCTTCTACTTCTTCTGATTCACCCTCCAGACTTCACCTTCTCCTTCTCCTTCTTCTGCTTCTTCTGATTCACCCTCCAGACTTCACCTTCTCCTTCTCCTTATTCTGCTTCTTCTGATTCACCCGCCAGACTTCACCTTCTCCTTCTCCTTATTCTGCTTCTTCTGATTCACCCTCCAGACTTCACCTTCTCCTTCTCCTTCTTCTGCTTCTTCTGATTCACCTTCAGACTTTACCTTCTCCTTCTCCTTCTTCTGCTTCTTCTGATTCACCCTCCAGACTTCACCTTCTCCTTCTCCTTCATCTACATCTTCTGATTCACCCTCCAGACTTCATCTTCTCCTTCTCCTTCTTCTGCTTCTTCTGATTCACCCTCCAGACTTCACCTTCTCCTTCTCCTTCTTCTGCTTTTTCTGATTCACCCTCCTGACTTCACCTTCTCCTTCTCCTTCTTCTACTTCTTCTGATTCACCCTCCAGACTTCACCTCCTCCTTCTCCTTTTTCTACTTCTTCTGATTCACCCACCAGACTTCACCTTCTCCTTCTCCTTCTTCTGCTTCTTCTGATTCACCCTCCAGACTTCAGCTTCTCCTTCTCCTGCTTCTTCTGATTCACCCTCCAGACTTCACCTTCTCCTTCTCCTTCTTCTGCTTCTTTTGATTCACCCTTCAGACTTCACCTTCTCCTTCTCCTTCTTCTGCTTCTTCTGATTCACCCTCCAGACCTCACCTTCTCCTTCTCCTTCTTCAACTTCTTCTGATTCACCCTCCAGACTTCACCTTCTCCTTTTCCTTCTTCTGCTTCTTCTGATTCACCCTCCAGATTTCACCTTCTCCTTCTCCTTCTTCTGCTTCTTCTGATTCACCCTCCAGACTTCACCTTCTCCTTCTCCTTCTTCTGCTTCTTCTGATTCACCCTCCAGACTTCACCTTCTCCTTCACCTTCTTCTACTTCTTCTGATTCACCCTCCAGACTTCACCTTCTCCTTCTCCTTCTTCTGCTTCTTCTGATTCACCCTCCAGACTTCACCTTCTCCTTCTCCTTCGTCTACTTCTTCTGATTCACCCTCCAGACTACACCTTCTCCTTCTCCCTCTTCTACTTCTTCTGATTCATCCTCCAGACTTCACCTGCTCCTTCTCCTTCTTCTGCTTCTTCTGATTCACCCTCCAGACTTCACCTTCTCCTTCTCCTTCTTCTACTTCTTCTGATTCACCCTCCAGACTTCACCTTCTCCTTCTCCTTCTTCTACTTCTTCTGATTCACCCTCCAGACTTCACCTTCTCTTTCTCCTTCTTCTACTTCTTCTGCTTCTCCCTCCAGACTTCACCTTCTCCTTCTCCTTCTTCTGCTTCTTCTGATTCACCCTCCAGACTTCACCTTCTCCTTCTCCTTCTTCTACTTCTTCTGATTCACCCTCCAGACTTCACCTTCTCCTTCTCCTTCTTCTACTTCTTCTGAATCACCCTCCAGACTTCACCTTCTCCTTCTCCTTCTTCTACTACTTACGATTCACCCTCCTGACTTCACCTTCTCCTTCTGCTTCTTCTGCTTCACCCTCCAGACTTCACCTTCTCCTTCTCCTTCTTCTGCTTCTTCTGCTTCACCCTCCAGACTTCACCTTCTCCTTCTCCTTCTTCTGCTTCTTCTGCTTCACCCTCCTGACTTCACCTTCTCCTTCTCCTTCTTCTTCTTCTGATTCACCCTCCAGACTTCACCTTCTCCTTCTCGTTCTTCTGCTTCTTCTGCTTCACCCTCCTGACTTCACCTTCGCCTTCTCCTTCTTCTGCTTCTTCTGATTCACCCTCCTGACTTCACCTTCTCCTTCTCCTTCTTCTGATTCTTTTGATTCACCCTCCAGACTTCACCTTCTCCTTCTCCTTCTTCTGCTTCTTCTGATTCACCCTCCAGACTTCACCTTCTCCTTCTCCTTCTTCTACTTCTTCTGATTCACCCTCCTGACTTCACCTTCTCCTTCTCCTTCTTCTGATTCTTTTGATTCACCCTCCAGTCTTCACCTTCTCCTTCTCCTTCTTCTGCTTCTTCTGATTCACCCTCCAGACTTCACCTTCTCCTTCTCCTTCTTCTGATTCTTTTGATTCACCCTCCAGACTTCACCTTCTCCTTCTCCTTCTTCTGCTTCTTCTGATTCACCCTCCTGACTTCACCCTCTCCTTCTCCTTCTTCTACTTCTTCTGATTCACCCTCCTGACTTCACCTTCTCCTTCTCCTTCATCTACTTCTTCTGCTTCACCCTCCAGACTTCACCTTCTCCTTCTCCTTCTTCTACTTCTTCTGATTCACCCTCCAGACTTCACCTTCTCCTTCTCCTTCTTCTGCTTCTTCTGATTCACCCTCCAGACTTCACCTTCTCCTTCTCCTTATTCTGCTTCTTCTGATTCACCCGCCAGACTTCACCTTCTCCTTCTCCTTATTCTGCTTCTTCTGATTCACCCTCCAGACTTCACCTTCTCCTTCTCCTTCTTCTGCTTCTTCTGATTCACCTTCAGACTTTACCTTCTCCTTCTCCTTCTTCTGCTTCTTCTGATTCACCCTCCAGACTTCACCTTCTCCTTCTCCTTCATCTACTTCTTCTGATTCACCCTCCAGACTTCATCTTCTCCTTCTCCTTCTTCTGCTTCTTCTGATTCACCCTCCAGACTTCACCTTCTCCTTCTCCTTCTTCTGCTTTTTCTGATTCACCCTCCTGACTTCACCTTCTCCTTCTCCTTCTTCTACTTCTTCTGATTCACCCTCCAGACTTCACCTCCTCCTTCTCCTTTTTCTACTTCTTCTGATTCACCCACCAGACTTCACCTTCTCCTTCTCCTTCTTCTGCTTCTTCTGATTCACCCTCCAGACCTCACCTTCTCCTTCTCCTTCTTCTGCTTCTTCTAATTCACCCTCCAGACTTCACCTTCTCCTTCTCCTTCTTCTGCTTCTTTTGATTCACCCTTCAGACTTCACCTTCTCCTTCTCCTTCTTCTGCTTCTTCTGATTCACCCTCCAGACCTCACCTTCTCCTTCTCCTTCTTCAACTTCTTCTGATTCACCCTCCAGACTTCATCTTCTCCTTCTCCTTCTTTTGCT
The DNA here is from genome assembly GCF_052327205.1 of Somniosus microcephalus. NCBI lineage: Eukaryota > Metazoa > Chordata > Chondrichthyes > Squaliformes > Somniosidae > Somniosus > Somniosus microcephalus. The sequence continues at coordinate 225,117 of NW_028225232.1, read as the reverse complement.
TCTTCTGATTCACCCTCCAGACTTCACCTTCTCCTTCTCCTTCTTCTGCTTCTTCTGATTCACCCTCCAGAGTTCGCCTTCTCCTTCTCCTTCTTCTCCTTCTTCTGATTCACCCTCCAGACTTCACCTTCTCCTTCTCCTTCTTCTACTTCTTCTGATTCACCCTCCAGTCTTCACCTTCTCCTTCTCCTTCTTCTGCTTCTTCTGATTCACCCTCCAGACTTCACCTTCTCCTTCTCCTTCTTCTGCTTCTCCTGATTCACCCTCCAGACTTCACCTTCTCCTTCTACTTCTTCTGCTTCTTCTGATTCACCCTCCAGACTTCACCTTCTCCTTCTCCTTCTTCTGCTTCTTCTGATTCACCCTCCAGACTTCACCTTCTCCTTCTCCTTCTTCTACTTCTTCTGATTCACCCTCCAGACTTCACCTTCTCCTTCTCCTTCTTCTGCTTCTTCTGATTCACCCTCCAGACTTCACCTTCTCCTTCTCCTTCGTCTACTTCTTCTGATTCACCCTCCAGACTACACCTTCTCCTTCTCCTTCTTCTACTTCTTCTGATTCACCCTCCAGACTTCACCATCTCCTTCTCCTTCTTCTGCTTCCTCTGATTCACCCTCCAGACTTCACCTTCTCCTTCTCCTTCTTCTACTTCTTCTGATTCACCCTCCAGACTTCACCTTCTCCTTCTCCTTCTTCTACTTCTTCTGCTTTTCCCTCCAGACTTCACCTTCTCCTTCTCCTTCTTCTGCTTCTTCTGATTCACCTTCCAGACTTCACCTTCTCCTTCTCCTTCTTCTACTTCTTATGATTCACCCTCCAGACTTCACCTTCTCCTTCTCCTTCTTCTACTTCTTCTGATTCACCCTCCAGACTTCACCATCTCCTTCTCCTTCTTCTACTTCTTATGATTCACCCTCCTGACTTCACCTTCTCCTTCTCCTTCTTCTGCTTCTTCCGCTTCATCCTCCAGACTTCACCTTCTCCTTCTCCTTCTTCTGCTTCTTCTGCTTCACCCTCCAGACTTCACCTTCTCCTTCTCCTTCTTCTGCTTCTTCTGCTTCACCCTCCTGACTTCACCTTCTCCTTCTCCTTCTTCTGCTTCTTCTGCTTCACCCTCCAGACTTCACCTTCTCCTTCTCCTTCTTCTGCTTCTTCTGCTTCACCCTCCAGACTTCACCTTCTCCTTCTCCTTCTTCTGCTTCTTCTGCTTCTCCCTCCAGACTTCACCTTCTCCTTCTCCTTCTTCTGCTTCTTCTGCTTCGCCCTCCAGACTTCACCTTCTCCTTCTCCTTCTTCTGCTTCTTCTGATTCACCCTCCAGACTTCACCTTCTCCTTCTCCTTCTTCTACTTCTTCTGATTCACCCTCCAGACTTCACCTTCTCGTTCTCCTTCTTCTGCTTCTTCTGCTGCGCCCTCCAGACTTCACCTTCTCCTTCTCCTTCTTCTGCTTCTTCTGCTTCACCCTCCTGACTTCATCTTCTCCTTCTCCTTCTTCTACTTCTTCTGCTTCACCCCCCTGACTTCACCTTCTCCTTCTCCTTCTTCTGCTTCTTCTGATTCACCCTCCTAACTTCACCTTCTCCTTCTCCTTCTTCTGCTTCTTCTGATTCACCCTCCTGACTTCACCTTCTTCTTCTCCTTCTTCTGCTTCTTCTGATTCACCCTCCAGACTTCACCTTCTCCTTCTCCTTCTTCTGCTTCTTCTGATTCACCCTCCTGACTTCACCTTCTCCTTCTCCTTCTTCTGCTTCTTCTGCTTCACCCTCCTGACTTCACCTTCTCCTTCTCCTTCTTCTACTTCTTCTGATTCACCCTCCAGACTTCACCTTCTCCTTCTCCTTCTTCTGCTTCTTCTGATTCACCCTCCAGACTTCACATTCTCCTTCTCCTTCTTCTACTTCTTCTGATTCACCCTCGAGACTTCATCTTCTCCTTCTCCTTCTTCTGCTTCTTCTGATTCACCCTCCAGACTTCACCTTCTCCTTCTCCTTCTTCTGCTTCTTCTGATTCACCCTCCAGACTTCACCTTCTCCTTCTCCTTCTTCTACTTCTTCTGATTCACCCTCTAGACTTCAACTTCTCCTTCTCCTTCTTCTGCTTCTTCTGCTTCACCCTCCAGACTTCACCTTCTCGTTCTCCTTCTTCTGCTTCTTCTGCTTCACCCTCCTGACTTCACCTTCAATTCTCCTTCTTCTACTTCTTCTGCTTCACCCCCCTGACTTCACCTTCTCCTTCTCCTTCTTCTGCTTCTTCTGATTCACCCTCCTAACTTCACCTTCTCCTTCTCCTTCTTCTGCTTCTTCTGATTCACCCTCCTGACTTCACCTTCTCCTTCTCCTTCTTTTGCTTCTTCTGATTCACCCTCCAGACTTCCCCTTCTCCTTCTCCTTCTTCTGCTTCTTCTGATTCACCCGCCAGACTTCACCTTCTCCTTCTCCTTCTTCTGCTTCTTCTGCTTCTCCCTCCAGACTTCACCTTCTCCTTCTCCTTCTTCTGCTTCTTCTGCTTCGCCCTCCAGACTTCACCTTCTCCTTCTCCTTCTTCTGCTTCTTCTGATTCACCCTCCAGACTTCACCTTCTCCTTCTCCTTCTTCTACTTCTTCTGATTCACCCTCCAGACTTCACCTTCTCGTTCTCCTTCTTCTGCTTCTTCTGCTGCGCCCTCCAGACTTCACCTTCTCCTTCTCCTTCTTCTGCTTCTTCTGCTTCACACTCCTGACTTCATCTTCTCCTTCTCCTTCTTCTACTTCTTCTGCTTCACCCCCCTGACTTCACCTTCTCCTTCTCCTTCTTCTGCTTCTTCTGATTCACCCTCCTAACTTCACCTTCTCCTTCTCCTTCTTCTGCTTCTTCTGATTCACCCTCCTGACTTCACCTTCTTCTTCTCCTTCTTCTGCTTCTTCTGATTCACCCTCCAGACTTCACCTTCTCCTTCTCCTTCTTCTGCTTCTTCTGATTCACCCTCCTGACTTCACCTTCTCCTTCTCCTTCTTCTGCTTCTTCTGCTTCACCCTCCAGACTTCACCTTCTCCTTCTCCTTCTTCTGCTTCTTCTGCTTCACCCTCGAGACTTCACCTTCTCCTTCTCCTTCTTCTGCTTCTTCTGCTTCACCCTCCTGACTTCACCTTCTCCTTCTCCTTCTTCTACTTCTTCTGATTCACCCTCCAGACTTCACCTTCTCCTTCTCCTTCTTCTGCTTCTTCTGATTCTCCCTCCAGACTTCACATTCTCCTTCTCCTTCTTCTACTTCTTCTGATTCACCCTCGAGACTTCATCTTCTCCTTCTCCTTCTCCTTCTTCTGCTTCTTCTGATTCACCCTCCAGACTTCACCTTCTCCTTCTCCTTCTTCTGCTTCTTCTGATTCACCCTCCAGACTTCACCTTCTCCTTCTCCTTCTTCTACTTCTTCTGATTCACCCTCTAGACTTCAACTTCTCCTTCTCCTTCTTCTGCTTCTTCTGCTTCACCCTCCAGACTTCACCTTCTCGTTCTCCTTCTTCTGCTTCTTCTGCTTCACCCTCCTGACTTCACCTTCTCCTTCTCCTTCTTCTACTTCTTCTGCTTCACCCCCCTGACTTCACCTTCTCCTTCTCCTTCTTCTGCTTCTTCAGATTCACCCTCCTAACTTCACCTTCTCCTTCTCCTTCTTCTGCTTCTTCTGATTCACCCTCCTGACTTCACCTTCTCCTTCTCCTTCTTTTGCTTCTTCTGATTCACCCTCCAGACTTCCCCTTCTCCTTCTCCTTCTTCTGCTTCTTCTGATTCACCCGCCAGACTTCACCTTCTCCTTCTCCTTCTTCTGCTTCTTCTGATTCACCCTCCAGACTTCACCTTCTCCTTCTCCTTCTTCTGCTTCTTCTGATTCACCCTCCAGACTTCACCTTCTCCTTCTCCTTCTTCTGCTTCTTTTGATTCACCCTTCAGACTTCACCTTCTCCTTCTCCTTCTTTTGCTTCTTCTGATTCACCCTCCAGACCTCACCTTCTCCTTCTCCTTCTTCTACTTCTTCTGATTCACCCTCCAGACTTCATCTTCTCCTTCTCCTTCTTTTGCTTCTTCTGATTGACCCTCCAGACTTCACCTTCTCCTTCTCCTTCTTTTGCTTCTTCTGATTCACCCTCCAGACTTCGCCTTCTCCTTCTCCTTCTTCTACTTCTTCTGATTCACCCTCCAGACTTCACCTTCTCCTTCTCCTTCTTCTACTTCTTCTGATTCACCCTCCAGTCTTCATCTTCTCCTTCTCCTTCTTCTGCTTCTTCTGATTCACCCTCCAGACTTCACCTTCTCCTTCTCCTTCTTCTGCTTCTCCTGATTCACCCTCCTGACTTCACCTTCTCCTTCTCCTTCTTCTGCTTCTTCTGATTCACCCTCCAGACTTCACCTTCTCCTTCTCCTTCTTCTACTTCTTCTGATTCACCCTCCAGACTTCACCTTCTCCTGCTACTCCTTCTGCTTCATCTGATTCACCCTCCAGACTTCACCTTCTCCTTTTCCTTCTTCTGCTTCTTCTGATTCACCCTCCAGATTTCACCTTCTCCTTCTCCTTCTTCTGCTTCTTCTGATTCACCCTCCAGACTTCACCTTCTCCTTCTCCTTCTTCTGCTTCTTCTGATTCACCCTCCAGACTTCACCTTCTCCTTCACCTTCTTCTACTTCTTCTGATTCACCCTCCAGACTTCACCTTCTCCTACTCCTTCTTCTGCTTCTTCTGATTCACCCTCCAGACTTCACCTTCTCCTTCTCCTTCGTCTACTTCTTCTGATTCACCCTCCAGACTACACCTTCTCCTTCTCCCTCTTCTACTTCTTCTGATTCATCCTCCAAACTTCACCTGCTCCTTCTCCTTCTTCTGCTTCTTCTGATTCACCCTCCAGACTTCACCTTCTCCTTCTCCTTCTTCTACTTCTTCTGATTCACCCTCCAGACTTCACCTTCTCCTTCTCCTTCTTCTACTTCTTCTGATTCACCCTCCAGACTTCACCTTCTCCTTCTCCTTCTTCTACTTCTTCTGCTTCTCCCTCCAGACTTCACCTTCTCCTTCTCCTTCTTCTGCTTCTTCTGATTCACCCTCCAGACTTCACCTTCTCCTTCTCCTTCTTCTACTTCTTCTGATTCACCCTCCAGACTTCACCTTCTCCTTCTCCTTCTTCTACTTCTTCTGAATCACCCTCCAGACTTCACCTTCTCCTTCTCCTTCTTCTACTACTTATGATTCACCCTCCTGACTTCACCTTCTCCTTCTCCTCCTTCTGCTTCTTCTGCTTCACCCTCCAGACTTCACCTTCTACTTCTCCTTCTTCTGCTTCTTCTGATTCACCCTCCTGACTTCACCCTCTCCTTCTCCTTCTTCTACTTCTTCTGATTCACCCTCCTGACTTCACCTTCTCCTTCTCCTTCATCTACTTCTTCTGCTTCACCCTCCAGACTTCACCTTCTCCTTCTCCTTCTTCTACTTCTTCTGATTCACCCTCCAGACTTCACCTTCTCCTTCTCCTTCTTCTGCTTCTTCTGATTCACCCTCCAGACTTCACCTTCTCCTTCTCCTTATTCTGCTTCTTCTGATTCACCCGCCAGACTTCACCTTCTCCTTCTCCTTATTCTGCTTCTTCTGATTCACCCTCCAGACTTCACCTTCTCCTTCTCCTTCTTCTGCTTCTTCTGATTCACCTTCAGACTTTACCTTCTCCTTCTCCTTCTTCTGCTTCTTCTGATTCACCCTCCAGACTTCACCTTCTCCTTCTCCTTCATCTACTTCTTCTGATTCACCCTCCAGACTTCATCTTCTCCTTCTCCTTCTTCTGCTTCTTCTGATTCACCCTCCAGACTTCACCTTCTCCTTCTCCTTCTTCTGCTTTTTCTGATTCACCCTCCTGACTTCACCTTCTCCTTCTCCTTCTTCTACTTCTTCTGATTCACCCTCCAGACTTCACCTCCTCCTTCTCCTTTTTCTACTTCTTCTGATTCACCCACCAGACTTTACCTTCTCCTTCTCCTTCTTCTGCTTCTTCTGATTCACCCTCCAGACTTCAGCTTCTCCTTCTCCTGCTTCTTCTGATTCACCCTCCAGACTTCACCTTCTCCTTCTCCTTCTTCTGCTTCTTTTGATTCACCCTTCAGACTTCACCTTCTCCTTCTCCTTCTTCTGCTTCTTCTGATTCACCCTCCAGAACTCACCTTCTCCTTCTCCTTCTTCAACTTCTTCTGATTCACCCTCCAGACTTCACCTTCTCCTTTTCCTTCTTCTGCTTCTTCTGATTCACCCTCCAGATTTCACCTTCTCCTTCTCCTTCTTCTGCTTCTTCTGATTCACCCTCCAGACTTCACCTTCTCCTTCTCCTTCTTCTGCTTCTTCTGATTCACCCTCCAGACTTCACCTTCTCCTTCACCTTCTTCTACTTCTTCTGATTCACCCTCCAGACTTCACCTTCTCCTTCTCCTTCTTCTGCTTCTTCTGATTCACCCTCCAGACTTCACCTTCTCCTTCTCCTTCGTCTACTTCTTCTGATTCACCCTCCAGACTACACCTTCTCCTTCTCCCTCTTCTACTTCTTCTGATTCATCCTCCAGACTTCACCTGCTCCTTCTCCTTCTTCTGCTTCTTCTGATTCACCCTCCAGACTTCACCTTCTCCTTCTCCTTCTTCTACTTCTTCTGATTCACCCTCCAGACTTCACCTTCTCCTTCTCCTTCTTCTACTTCTTCTGATTCACCCTCCAGACTTCACCTTCTCTTTCTCCTTCTTCTACTTCTTCTGAATCACCCTCCAGACTTCACCTTCTCCTTCTCCTTCTTCTACTACTTACGATTCACCCTCCTGACTTCACCTTCTCCTTCTGCTTCTTCTGCTTCACCCTCCAGACTTCACCTTCTCCTTCTCCTTCTTCTGCTTCTTCTGCTTCACCCTCCAGACTTCACCTTCTCCTTCTCCTTCTTCTGCTTCTTCTGCTTCACCCTCCTGACTTCACCTTCTCCTTCTCCTTCTTCTTCTTCTGATTCACCCTCCAGACTTCACCTTCTCCTTCTCGTTCTTCTGCTTCTTCTGCTTCACCCTCCTGACTTCACCTTCGCCTTCTCCTTCTTCTGCTTCTTCTGATTCACCCTCCTGACTTCACCTTCTCCTTCTCCTTCTTCTGATTCTTTTGATTCACCCTCCAGACTTCACCTTCTCCTTCTCCTTCTTCTGCTTCTTCTGATTCACCCTCCAGACTTCACCTTCTCCTTCTCCTTCTTCTACTTCTTCTGATTCACCCTCCTGACTTCACCTTCTCCTTCTCCTTCTTCTGATTCTTTTGATTCACCCTCCAGTCTTCACCTTCTCCTTCTCCTTCTTCTGCTTCTTCTGATTCACCCTCCAGACTTCACCTTCTCCTTCTCCTTCTTCTGATTCTTTTGATTCACCCTCCAGACTTCACCTTCTCCTTCTCCTTCTTCTGCTTCTTCTGCTTCACCCTCCTGACTTCACCTTCTCCTTCTCCTTCTTCTACTTCTTCTGCTTCACCCCCCTGACTTCACCTTCTCCTTCTCCTTCTTCTGCTTCTTCTGATTCACCCTCCAGACTTCACCTTCTCCTTCTCCTTCTTCTGATTCTTTTGATTCACCCTCCAGACTTCACCTTCTCGTTCTCCTTCTTCTGCTTCTTCTGCTTCACCCTCCTGACTTCACCTTCTCCTTCTCCTTCTTCTACTTCTTCTGCTTCACCCCCCTGACTTCACCTTCTCCTTCTCCTTCTTCTGCTTCTTCAGATTCACCCTCCTAACTTCACCTTCTCCTTCTCCTTCTTCTGCTTCTTCTGATTCACCCTCCTGACTTCACCTTCTCCTTCTCCTTCTTTTGCTTCTTCTGATTCACCCTCCAGACTTCCCCTTCTCCTTCTCCTTCTTCTGCTTCTTCTGATTCACCCGCCAGACTTCACCTTCTCCTTCTCCTTCTTCTGCTTCTTCTGATTCACCCTCCAGACTTCACCTTCTCCTTCTCCTTCTTCTGCTTCTTCTGATTCACCCTCCAGACTTCACCTTCTCCTTCTCCTTCTTCTGCTTCTTTTGATTCACCCTTCAGACTTCACCTTCTCCTTCTCCTTCTTTTGCTTCTTCTGATTCACCCTCCAGACCTCACCTTCTCCTTCTCCTTCTTCTACTTCTTCTGATTCACCCTCCAGACTTCATCTTCTCCTTCTCCTTCTTTTGCTTCTTCTGATTGACCCTCCAGACTTCACCTTCTCCTTCTCCTTCTTTTGCTTCTTCTGATTCACCCTCCAGACTTCGCCTTCTCCTTCTCCTTCTTCTACTTCTTCTGATTCACCCTCCAGACTTCACCTTCTCCTTCTCCTTCTTCTACTTCTTCTGATTCACCCTCCAGTCTTCATCTTCTCCTTCTCCTTCTTCTGCTTCTTCTGATTCACCCTCCAGACTTCACCTTCTCCTTCTCCTTCTTCTGCTTCTCCTGATTCACCCTCCTGACTTCACCTTCTCCTTCTCCTTCTTCTGCTTCTTCTGATTCACCCTCCAGACTTCACCTTCTCCTTCTCCTTCTTCTACTTCTTCTGATTCACCCTCCAGACTTCACCTTCTCCTGCTACTCCTTCTGCTTCATCTGATTCACCCTCCAGACTTCACCTTCTCCTTTTCCTTCTTCTGCTTCTTCTGATTCACCCTCCAGATTTCACCTTCTCCTTCTCCTTCTTCTGCTTCTTCTGATTCACCCTCCAGACTTCACCTTCTCCTTCTCCTTCTTCTGCTTCTTCTGATTCACCCTCCAGACTTCACCTTCTCCTTCACCTTCTTCTACTTCTTCTGATTCACCCTCCAGACTTCACCTTCTCCTACTCCTTCTTCTGCTTCTTCTGATTCACCCTCCAGACTTCACCTTCTCCTTTTCCTTCGTCTACTTCTTCTGATTCACCCTCCAGACTACACCTTCTCCTTCTCCCTCTTCTACTTCTTCTGATTCATCCTCCAAACTTCACCTGCTCCTTCTCCTTCTTCTGCTTCTTCTGATTCACCCTCCAGACTTCACCTTCTCCTTCTCCTTCTTCTACTTCTTCTGATTCACCCTCCAGACTTCACCTTCTCCTTCTCCTTCTTCTACTTCTTCTGATTCACCCTCCAGACTTCACCTTCTCCTTCTCCTTCTTCTACTTCTTCTGCTTCTCCCTCCAGACTTCACCTTCTCCTTCTCCTTCTTCTGCTTCTTCTGATTCACCCTCCAGACTTCACCTTCTCCTTCTCCTTCTTCTACTTCTTCTGATTCACCCTCCAGACTTCACCTTCTCCTTCTCCTTCTTCTACTTCTTCTGAATCACCCTCCAGACTTCACCTTCTCCTTCTCCTTCTTCTACTACTTATGATTCACCCTCCTGACTTCACCTTCTCCTTCTCCTCCTTCTGCTTCTTCTGCTTCACCCTCCAGACTTCACCTTCTCCTTCTCCTTCTTCTGCTTCTTCTGCTTCACCCTCCAGACTTCACCTTCTCCTTCTCCTTCTTCTGCTTCTTCTGCTTCACCCTCCTGACTTCACCTTCTCCTTCTCCTTCTTCTTCTTCTTCTGATTCACCCTCCAGACTTCACCTTCTCCTTCTCCTTCTTCTGCTTCTTCTGCTTCACCCTCCTGACTTCACCTTCGCCTTCTCCTTCTTCTGCTTCTTCTGATTCACCCTCCTGACTTCACCTTCTCCTTCTCCTTCTTCTGATTCTTTTGATTCACCCTCCAGACTTCACCTTCTCCTTCTCCTTCTTCTGCTTCTTCTGATTCACCCTCCAGACTTCACCTTCTCCTTCTCCTTCTTCTACTTCTTCTGATTCACCCTCCTGACTTCACCTTCTCCTTCTCCTTCTTCTGATTCTTTTGATTCACCCTCCAGTCTTCACCTTCTCCTTCTCCTTCTTCTGCTTCTTCTGATTCACCCTCCAGACTTCACCTTCTCCTTCTCCTTCTTCTGATTCTTTTGATTCACCCTCCAGACTTCACCTTCTCCTTCTCCTTCTTCTGCTTCTTCTGATTCACCCTCCTGACTTCACCCTCTCCTTCTCCTTCTTCTACTTCTTCTGATTCACCCTCCTGACTTCACCTTCTCCTTCTCCTTCATCTACTTCTTCTGCTTCACCCTCCAGACTTCACCTTCTCCTTCTCCTTCTTCTACTTCTTCTGATTCACCCTCCAGACTTCACCTTCTCCTTCTCCTTCTTCTGCTTCTTCTGATTCACCCTCCAGACTTCACCTTCTCCTTCTCCTTATTCTGCTTCTTCTGATTCACCCGCCAGACTTCACCTTCTCCTTCTCCTTATTCTGCTTCTTCTGATTCACCCTGCAGACTTCACCTTCTCCTTCTCCTTCTTCTGCTTCTTCTGATTCACCTTCAGACTTTACCTTCTCCTTCTCCTTCTTCTGCTTCTTCTGATTCACCCTCCAGACTTCACCTTCTCCTTCTCCTTCATCTACTTCTTCTGATTCACCCTCCAGACTTCATCTTCTCCTTCTCCTTCTTCTGCTTCTACTGATTCACCCTCCAGACTTCACCTTCTCCTTCTCCTTCTTCTGCTTTTTCTGATTCACCCTCCTGACTTCACCTTCTCCTTCTCCTTCTTCTACTTCTTCTGATTCACCCTCCAGACTTCACCTCCTCCTTCTCCTTTTTCTACTTCTTCTGATTCACCCACCAGACTTCACCTTCTCCTTCTCCTTCTTCTGCTTCTTCTGATTCACCCTCCAGACCTCACCTTCTCCTTCTCCTTCTTCTGCTTCTTCTAATTCACCCTCCAGACTTCACCTTCTCCTTCTCCTTCTTCTGCTTCTTTTGATTCACCCTTCAGACTTCACCTTCTCCTTCTCCTTCTTCTGCTTCTTCTGATTCACCCTCCAGACCTCACCTTCTCCTTCTCCTTCTTCAACTTCTTCTGATTCACCCTCCAGACTTCATCTTCTCCTTCTCCTTCTTTTGCTTCTTCTGATTCAACCTCCAGACTTCACCTTCTCCTTCTCCTTCTTCTGCTTCTTCTGATTCACCCTCCAGAGTTCGCCTTCTCCTTCTCCTTCTTCTCCTTCTTCTGATTCACCCTCCAGACTTCACCTTCTCCTTCTCCTTCTTCTACTTCTTCTGATTCACCCTCCAGTCTTCACCTTCTCCTTCTCCTTTTCTGCTTCTTCTGATTCACCCTCCAGACTTCACCTTCTCCTTCTCCTTCTTCTGCTTCCCCTGATTCACCCTCCAGACTTCACCTTCTCCTTCTACTTCTTCTGCTTCTTCTGATTCACCCTCCAGACTTCACCTTCTCCTTCTCCTTCTTCTGCTTCTTCTGATTCATCCTCCAGACTTCACCTTCTCCTTCTCCTTCTTCTACTTCTTCTGATTCACCCTCCAGACTTCACCTTCTCCTTCTCCTTCTTCTGCTTCTTCTGATTCACCCTCCAGACTTCACCTTCTGCTTCTCCTTCGTCTACTTCTTCTGATTCACCCTCCAGACTACACCTTCTCCTTCTCCTTCTTCTACTTCTTCTGATTCACCCTCCAGACTTCACCATCTCCTTCTCCTTCTTCTGCTTCCTCTGATTCACCCTCCAGACTTCACCTTCTCCTTCTCCTTCTTCTACTTCTTCTGATTCACCCTCCAGACTTCACCTTCTCCTTCTCCTTCTTCTACTTCTTCTGCTTTTCCCTCCAGACTTCACCTTCTCCTTCTCCTTCTTCTGCTTCTTCTGATTCACCCTCCAGACTTCACCTTCTCCTTCTCCTTCTTCTACTTCATCTGATTCACCCTCCAGACTTCACCTTCTCCTTCTCCTTCTTCTACTTCTTCTGATTCACCCTCCAGACTTCACCATCTCCTTCTCCTTCTTCTACTTCTTATGATTCACCCTCCTGACTTCACCTTCTCCTTCTCCTTCTTCTGCTTCTTCCGCTTCAACCTCCAGACTTCACCTTCTCCTTCTCCTTCTTCTGCTTCTTCTGCTTCACCCTCCAGACTTCACCTTCTCCTTCTCCTTCTTCTGCTTCTTCTGCTTCACCCTCCTGACTTCACCTTCTCCTTCTCCTTCTTCTACTTCTTCTGATTCACCCTCCAGACTTCACCTTCTCGTTCTCCTTCTTCTGCTTCTTCTGCTGCGCCCTCCAGACTTCACCTTCTCCTTCTCCTTCTTCTGCTTCTTCTGCTTCACCCTCCTGACTTCATCTTCTCCTTCTCCTTCTTCTACTTCTTCTGCTTCACCCCCCTGACTTCACCTTCTCCTTCTCCTTCTTCTGCTTCTTCTGATTCACCCTCCTAACTTCACCTTCTCCTTCTCCTTCTTCTGCTTCTTCTGATTCACCCTCCTGACTTCACCTTCTTCTTCTCCTTCTTCTGCTTCTTCTGATTCACCCTCCAGACTTCACCTTCTCCTTCTCCTTCTTCTGCTTCTTCTGATTCACCCTCCTGACTTCACCTTCTCCTTCTCCTTCTTCTGCTTCTTCTGCTTCACCCTCCTGACTTCACCTTCTCCTTCTCCTTCTTCTACTTCTTCTGATTCACCCTCCAGACTTCACCTTCTCCTTCTCCTTCTTCTGCTTCTTCTGATTCACCCTCCAGACTTCACATTCTCCTTCTCCTTCTTCTACTTCTTCTGATTCACCCTCGAGACTTCATCTTCTCCTTCTCCTTCTTCTGCTTCTTCTGATTCACCCTCCAGACTTCACCTTCTCCTTCTCCTTCTTCTGCTTCTTCTGATTCACCCTCCAGACTTCACCTTCTCCTTCTCCTTCTTCTACTTCTTCTGATTCACCCTCTAGACTTCAACTTCTCCTTCTCCTTCTTCTGCTTCTTCTGCTTCACCCTCCAGACTTCACCTTCTCGTTCTCCTTCTTCTGCTTCTTCTGCTTCACCCTCCTGACTTCACCTTCAATTCTCCTTCTTCTACTTCTTCTGCTTCACCCCCCTGACTTCACCTTCTCCTTCTCCTTCTTCTGCTTCTTCTGATTCACCCTCCTAACTTCACCTTCTCCTTCTCCTTCTTCTGCTTCTTCTGATTCACCCTCCTGACTTCACCTTCTCCTTCTCCTTCTTTTGCTTCTTCTGATTCACCCTCCAGACTTCCCCTTCTCCTTCTCCTTCTTCTGCTTCTTCTGATTCACCCGCCAGACTTCACCTTCTCCTTCTCCTTCTTCTGCTTCTTCTGCTTCTCCCTCCAGACTTCACCTTCTCCTTCTCCTTCTTCTGCTTCTTCTGCTTCGCCCTCCAGACTTCACCTTCTCCTTCTCCTTCTTCTGCTTCTTCTGATTCACCCTCCAGACTTCACCTTCTCCTTCTCCTTCTTCTACTTCTTCTGATTCACCCTCCAGACTTCACCTTCTCGTTCTCCTTCTTCTGCTTCTTCTGCTGCGCCCTCCAGACTTCACCTTCTCCTTCTCCTTCTTCTGCTTCTTCTGCTTCACACTCCTGACTTCATCTTCTCCTTCTCCTTCTTCTACTTCTTCTGCTTCACCCCCCTGACTTCACCTTCTCCTTCTCCTTCTTCTGCTTCTTCTGATTCACCCTCCTAACTTCACCTTCTCCTTCTCCTTCTTCTGCTTCTTCTGATTCACCCTCCTGACTTCACCTTCTTCTTCTCCTTCTTCTGCTTCTTCTGATTCACCCTCCAGACTTCACCTTCTCCTTCTCCTTCTTCTGCTTCTTCTGATTCACCCTCCTGACTTCACCTTCTCCTTCTCCTTCTTCTGCTTCTTCTGCTTCACCCTCCAGACTTCACCTTCTCCTTCTCCTTCTTCTGCTTCTTCTGCTTCACCCTCGAGACTTCACCTTCTCCTTCTCCTTCTTCTGCTTCTTCTGCTTCACCCTCCTGACTTCACCTTCTCCTTCTCCTTCTTCTACTTCTTCTGATTCACCCTCCAGACTTCACCTTCTCCTTCTCCTTCTTCTGCTTCTTCTGATTCTCCCTCCAGACTTCACATTCTCCTTCTCCTTCTTCTACTTCTTCTGATTCACCCTCGAGACTTCATCTTCTCCTTCTCCTTCTCCTTCTTCTGCTTCTTCTGATTCACCCTCCAGACTTCACCTTCTCCTTCTCCTTCTTCTGCTTCTTCTGATTCACCCTCCAGACTTCACCTTCTCCTTCTCCTTCTTCTACTTCTTCTGATTCACCCTCTAGACTTCAACTTCTCCTTCTCCTTCTTCTGCTTCTTCTGCTTCACCCTCCAGACTTCACCTTCTCGTTCTCCTTCTTCTGCTTCTTCTGCTTCACCCTCCTGACTTCACCTTCTCCTTCTCCTTCTTCTACTTCTTCTGCTTCACCCCCCTGACTTCACCTTCTCCTTCTCCTTCTTCTGCTTCTTCAGATTCACCCTCCTAACTTCACCTTCTCCTTCTCCTTCTTCTGCTTCTTCTGATTCACCCTCCTGACTTCACCTTCTCCTTCTCCTTCTTTTGCTTCTTCTGATTCACCCTCCAGACTTCCCCTTCTCCTTCTCCTTCTTCTGCTTCTTCTGATTCACCCGCCAGACTTCACCTTCTCCTTCTCCTTCTTCTGCTTCTTCTGATTCACCCTCCAGACTTCACCTTCTCCTTCTCCTTCTTCTGCTTCTTCTGATTCACCCTCCAGACTTCACCTTCTCCTTCTCCTTCTTCTGCTTCTTTTGATTCACCCTTCAGACTTCACCTTCTCCTTCTCCTTCTTTTGCTTCTTCTGATTCACCCTCCAGACCTCACCTTCTCCTTCTCCTTCTTCTACTTCTTCTGATTCACCCTCCAGACTTCATCTTCTCCTTCTCCTTCTTTTGCTTCTTCTGATTGACCCTCCAGACTTCACCTTCTCCTTCTCCTTCTTTTGCTTCTTCTGATTCACCCTCCAGACTTCGCCTTCTCCTTCTCCTTCTTCTACTTCTTCTGATTCACCCTCCAGACTTCACCTTCTCCTTCTCCTTCTTCTACTTCTTCTGATTCACCCTCCAGTCTTCATCTTCTCCTTCTCCTTCTTCTGCTTCTTCTGATTCACCCTCCAGACTTCACCTTCTCCTTCTCCTTCTTCTGCTTCTCCTGATTCACCCTCCTGACTTCACCTTCTCCTTCTCCTTCTTCTGCTTCTTCTGATTCACCCTCCAGACTTCACCTTCTCCTTCTCCTTCTTCTACTTCTTCTGATTCACCCTCCAGACTTCACCTTCTCCTGCTACTCCTTCTGCTTCATCTGATTCACCCTCCAGACTTCACCTTCTCCTTTTCCTTCTTCTGCTTCTTCTGATTCACCCTCCAGATTTCACCTTCTCCTTCTCCTTCTTCTGCTTCTTCTGATTCACCCTCCAGACTTCACCTTCTCCTTCTCCTTCTTCTGCTTCTTCTGATTCACCCTCCAGACTTCACCTTCTCCTTCACCTTCTTCTACTTCTTCTGATTCACCCTCCAGACTTCACCTTCTCCTACTCCTTCTTCTGCTTCTTCTGATTCACCCTCCAGACTTCACCTTCTCCTTCTCCTTCGTCTACTTCTTCTGATTCACCCTCCAGACTACACCTTCTCCTTCTCCCTCTTCTACTTCTTCTGATTCATCCTCCAAACTTCACCTGCTCCTTCTCCTTCTTCTGCTTCTTCTGATTCACCCTCCAGACTTCACCTTCTCCTTCTCCTTCTTCTACTTCTTCTGATTCACCCTCCAGACTTCACCTTCTCCTTCTCCTTCTTCTACTTCTTCTGATTCACCCTCCAGACTTCACCTTCTCCTTCTCCTTCTTCTACTTCTTCTGCTTCTCCCTCCAGACTTCACCTTCTCCTTCTCCTTCTTCTGCTTCTTCTGATTCACCCTCCAGACTTCACCTTCTCCTTCTCCTTCTTCTACTTCTTCTGATTCACCCTCCAGACTTCACCTTCTCCTTCTCCTTCTTCTACTTCTTCTGAATCACCCTCCAGACTTCACCTTCTCCTTCTCCTTCTTCTACTACTTATGATTCACCCTCCTGACTTCACCTTCTCCTTCTCCTCCTTCTGCTTCTTCTGCTTCACCCTCCAGACTTCACCTTCTACTTCTCCTTCTTCTGCTTCTTCTGATTCACCCTCCTGACTTCACCCTCTCCTTCTCCTTCTTCTACTTCTTCTGATTCACCCTCCTGACTTCACCTTCTCCTTCTCCTTCATCTACTTCTTCTGCTTCACCCTCCAGACTTCACCTTCTCCTTCTCCTTCTTCTACTTCTTCTGATTCACCCTCCAGACTTCACCTTCTCCTTCTCCTTCTTCTGCTTCTTCTGATTCACCCTCCAGACTTCACCTTCTCCTTCTCCTTATTCTGCTTCTTCTGATTCACCCGCCAGACTTCACCTTCTCCTTCTCCTTATTCTGCTTCTTCTGATTCACCCTCCAGACTTCACCTTCTCCTTCTCCTTCTTCTGCTTCTTCTGATTCACCTTCAGACTTTACCTTCTCCTTCTCCTTCTTCTGCTTCTTCTGATTCACCCTCCAGACTTCACCTTCTCCTTCTCCTTCATCTACTTCTTCTGATTCACCCTCCAGACTTCATCTTCTCCTTCTCCTTCTTCTGCTTCTTCTGATTCACCCTCCAGACTTCACCTTCTCCTTCTCCTTCTTCTGCTTTTTCTGATTCACCCTCCTGACTTCACCTTCTCCTTCTCCTTCTTCTACTTCTTCTGATTCACCCTCCAGACTTCACCTCCTCCTTCTCCTTTTTCTACTTCTTCTGATTCACCCACCAGACTTTACCTTCTCCTTCTCCTTCTTCTGCTTCTTCTGATTCACCCTCCAGACTTCAGCTTCTCCTTCTCCTGCTTCTTCTGATTCACCCTCCAGACTTCACCTTCTCCTTCTCCTTCTTCTGCTTCTTTTGATTCACCCTTCAGACTTCACCTTCTCCTTCTCCTTCTTCTGCTTCTTCTGATTCACCCTCCAGAACTCACCTTCTCCTTCTCCTTCTTCAACTTCTTCTGATTCACCCTCCAGACTTCACCTTCTCCTTTTCCTTCTTCTGCTTCTTCTGATTCACCCTCCAGATTTCACCTTCTCCTTCTCCTTCTTCTGCTTCTTCTGATTCACCCTCCAGACTTCACCTTCTCCTTCTCCTTCTTCTGCTTCTTCTGATTCACCCTCCAGACTTCACCTTCTCCTTCACCTTCTTCTACTTCTTCTGATTCACCCTCCAGACTTCACCTTCTCCTTCTCCTTCTTCTGCTTCTTCTGATTCACCCTCCAGACTTCACCTTCTCCTTCTCCTTCGTCTACTTCTTCTGATTCACCCTCCAGACTACACCTTCTCCTTCTCCCTCTTCTACTTCTTCTGATTCATCCTCCAGACTTCACCTGCTCCTTCTCCTTCTTCTGCTTCTTCTGATTCACCCTCCAGACTTCACCTTCTCCTTCTCCTTCTTCTACTTCTTCTGATTCACCCTCCAGACTTCACCTTCTCCTTCTCCTTCTTCTACTTCTTCTGATTCACCCTCCAGACTTCACCTTCTCTTTCTCCTTCTTCTACTTCTTCTGAATCACCCTCCAGACTTCACCTTCTCCTTCTCCTTCTTCTACTACTTACGATTCACCCTCCTGACTTCACCTTCTCCTTCTGCTTCTTCTGCTTCACCCTCCAGACTTCACCTTCTCCTTCTCCTTCTTCTGCTTCTTCTGCTTCACCCTCCAGACTTCACCTTCTCCTTCTCCTTCTTCTGCTTCTTCTGCTTCACCCTCCTGACTTCACCTTCTCCTTCTCCTTCTTCTTCTTCTGATTCACCCTCCAGACTTCACCTTCTCCTTCTCGTTCTTCTGCTTCTTCTGCTTCACCCTCCTGACTTCACCTTCGCCTTCTCCTTCTTCTGCTTCTTCTGATTCACCCTCCTGACTTCACCTTCTCCTTCTCCTTCTTCTGATTCTTTTGATTCACCCTCCAGACTTCACCTTCTCCTTCTCCTTCTTCTGCTTCTTCTGATTCACCCTCCAGACTTCACCTTCTCCTTCTCCTTCTTCTACTTCTTCTGATTCACCCTCCTGACTTCACCTTCTCCTTCTCCTTCTTCTGATTCTTTTGATTCACCCTCCAGTCTTCACCTTCTCCTTCTCCTTCTTCTGCTTCTTCTGATTCACCCTCCAGACTTCACCTTCTCCTTCTCCTTCTTCTGATTCTTTTGATTCACCCTCCAGACTTCACCTTCTCCTTCTCCTTCTTCTGCTTCTTCTGCTTCACCCTCCTGACTTCACCTTCTCCTTCTCCTTCTTCTACTTCTTCTGCTTCACCCCCCTGACTTCACCTTCTCCTTCTCCTTCTTCTGCTTCTTCTGATTCACCCTCCAGACTT
Organism: Somniosus microcephalus; assembly: GCF_052327205.1. NCBI lineage: Eukaryota > Metazoa > Chordata > Chondrichthyes > Squaliformes > Somniosidae > Somniosus > Somniosus microcephalus. The sequence goes on along the minus strand of NW_028225232.1, from coordinate 206,873 downwards.
CACCTTCTCCTTCTCCTTCTTCTGATTCTTTTGATTCACCCTCCAGACTTCACCTTCTCGTTCTCCTTCTTCTGCTTCTTCTGCTTCACCCTCCTGACTTCACCTTCTCCTTCTCCTTCTTCTACTTCTTCTGCTTCACCCCCCTGACTTCACCTTCTCCTTCTCCTTCTTCTGCTTCTTCAGATTCACCCTCCTAACTTCACCTTCTCCTTCTCCTTCTTCTGCTTCTTCTGATTCACCCTCCTGACTTCACCTTCTCCTTCTCCTTCTTTTGCTTCTTCTGATTCACCCTCCAGACTTCCCCTTCTCCTTCTCCTTCTTCTGCTTCTTCTGATTCACCCGCCAGACTTCACCTTCTCCTTCTCCTTCTTCTGCTTCTTCTGATTCACCCTCCAGACTTCACCTTCTCCTTCTCCTTCTTCTGCTTCTTCTGATTCACCCTCCAGACTTCACCTTCTCCTTCTCCTTCTTCTGCTTCTTTTGATTCACCCTTCAGACTTCACCTTCTCCTTCTCCTTCTTTTGCTTCTTCTGATTCACCCTCCAGACCTCACCTTCTCCTTCTCCTTCTTCTACTTCTTCTGATTCACCCTCCAGACTTCATCTTCTCCTTCTCCTTCTTTTGCTTCTTCTGATTGACCCTCCAGACTTCACCTTCTCCTTCTCCTTCTTTTGCTTCTTCTGATTCACCCTCCAGACTTCGCCTTCTCCTTCTCCTTCTTCTACTTCTTCTGATTCACCCTCCAGACTTCACCTTCTCCTTCTCCTTCTTCTACTTCTTCTGATTCACCCTCCAGTCTTCATCTTCTCCTTCTCCTTCTTCTGCTTCTTCTGATTCACCCTCCAGACTTCACCTTCTCCTTCTCCTTCTTCTGCTTCTCCTGATTCACCCTCCTGACTTCACCTTCTCCTTCTCCTTCTTCTGCTTCTTCTGATTCACCCTCCAGACTTCACCTTCTCCTTCTCCTTCTTCTACTTCTTCTGATTCACCCTCCAGACTTCACCTTCTCCTGCTACTCCTTCTGCTTCATCTGATTCACCCTCCAGACTTCACCTTCTCCTTTTCCTTCTTCTGCTTCTTCTGATTCACCCTCCAGATTTCACCTTCTCCTTCTCCTTCTTCTGCTTCTTCTGATTCACCCTCCAGACTTCACCTTCTCCTTCTCCTTCTTCTGCTTCTTCTGATTCACCCTCCAGACTTCACCTTCTCCTTCACCTTCTTCTACTTCTTCTGATTCACCCTCCAGACTTCACCTTCTCCTACTCCTTCTTCTGCTTCTTCTGATTCACCCTCCAGACTTCACCTTCTCCTTTTCCTTCGTCTACTTCTTCTGATTCACCCTCCAGACTACACCTTCTCCTTCTCCCTCTTCTACTTCTTCTGATTCATCCTCCAAACTTCACCTGCTCCTTCTCCTTCTTCTGCTTCTTCTGATTCACCCTCCAGACTTCACCTTCTCCTTCTCCTTCTTCTACTTCTTCTGATTCACCCTCCAGACTTCACCTTCTCCTTCTCCTTCTTCTACTTCTTCTGATTCACCCTCCAGACTTCACCTTCTCCTTCTCCTTCTTCTACTTCTTCTGCTTCTCCCTCCAGACTTCACCTTCTCCTTCTCCTTCTTCTGCTTCTTCTGATTCACCCTCCAGACTTCACCTTCTCCTTCTCCTTCTTCTACTTCTTCTGATTCACCCTCCAGACTTCACCTTCTCCTTCTCCTTCTTCTACTTCTTCTGAATCACCCTCCAGACTTCACCTTCTCCTTCTCCTTCTTCTACTACTTATGATTCACCCTCCTGACTTCACCTTCTCCTTCTCCTCCTTCTGCTTCTTCTGCTTCACCCTCCAGACTTCACCTTCTCCTTCTCCTTCTTCTGCTTCTTCTGCTTCACCCTCCAGACTTCACCTTCTCCTTCTCCTTCTTCTGCTTCTTCTGCTTCACCCTCCTGACTTCACCTTCTCCTTCTCCTTCTTCTTCTTCTTCTGATTCACCCTCCAGACTTCACCTTCTCCTTCTCCTTCTTCTGCTTCTTCTGCTTCACCCTCCTGACTTCACCTTCGCCTTCTCCTTCTTCTGCTTCTTCTGATTCACCCTCCTGACTTCACCTTCTCCTTCTCCTTCTTCTGATTCTTTTGATTCACCCTCCAGACTTCACCTTCTCCTTCTCCTTCTTCTGCTTCTTCTGATTCACCCTCCAGACTTCACCTTCTCCTTCTCCTTCTTCTACTTCTTCTGATTCACCCTCCTGACTTCACCTTCTCCTTCTCCTTCTTCTGATTCTTTTGATTCACCCTCCAGTCTTCACCTTCTCCTTCTCCTTCTTCTGCTTCTTCTGATTCACCCTCCAGACTTCACCTTCTCCTTCTCCTTCTTCTGATTCTTTTGATTCACCCTCCAGACTTCACCTTCTCCTTCTCCTTCTTCTGCTTCTTCTGATTCACCCTCCTGACTTCACCCTCTCCTTCTCCTTCTTCTACTTCTTCTGATTCACCCTCCTGACTTCACCTTCTCCTTCTCCTTCATCTACTTCTTCTGCTTCACCCTCCAGACTTCACCTTCTCCTTCTCCTTCTTCTACTTCTTCTGATTCACCCTCCAGACTTCACCTTCTCCTTCTCCTTCTTCTGCTTCTTCTGATTCACCCTCCAGACTTCACCTTCTCCTTCTCCTTATTCTGCTTCTTCTGATTCACCCGCCAGACTTCACCTTCTCCTTCTCCTTATTCTGCTTCTTCTGATTCACCCTGCAGACTTCACCTTCTCCTTCTCCTTCTTCTGCTTCTTCTGATTCACCTTCAGACTTTACCTTCTCCTTCTCCTTCTTCTGCTTCTTCTGATTCACCCTCCAGACTTCACCTTCTCCTTCTCCTTCATCTACTTCTTCTGATTCACCCTCCAGACTTCATCTTCTCCTTCTCCTTCTTCTGCTTCTACTGATTCACCCTCCAGACTTCACCTTCTCCTTCTCCTTCTTCTGCTTTTTCTGATTCACCCTCCTGACTTCACCTTCTCCTTCTCCTTCTTCTACTTCTTCTGATTCACCCTCCAGACTTCACCTCCTCCTTCTCCTTTTTCTACTTCTTCTGATTCACCCACCAGACTTCACCTTCTCCTTCTCCTTCTTCTGCTTCTTCTGATTCACCCTCCAGACCTCACCTTCTCCTTCTCCTTCTTCTGCTTCTTCTAATTCACCCTCCAGACTTCACCTTCTCCTTCTCCTTCTTCTGCTTCTTTTGATTCACCCTTCAGACTTCACCTTCTCCTTCTCCTTCTTCTGCTTCTTCTGATTCACCCTCCAGACCTCACCTTCTCCTTCTCCTTCTTCAACTTCTTCTGATTCACCCTCCAGACTTCATCTTCTCCTTCTCCTTCTTTTGCTTCTTCTGATTCAACCTCCAGACTTCACCTTCTCCTTCTCCTTCTTCTGCTTCTTCTGATTCACCCTCCAGAGTTCGCCTTCTCCTTCTCCTTCTTCTCCTTCTTCTGATTCACCCTCCAGACTTCACCTTCTCCTTCTCCTTCTTCTACTTCTTCTGATTCACCCTCCAGTCTTCACCTTCTCCTTCTCCTTTTCTGCTTCTTCTGATTCACCCTCCAGACTTCACCTTCTCCTTCTCCTTCTTCTGCTTCCCCTGATTCACCCTCCAGACTTCACCTTCTCCTTCTACTTCTTCTGCTTCTTCTGATTCACCCTCCAGACTTCACCTTCTCCTTCTCCTTCTTCTGCTTCTTCTGATTCATCCTCCAGACTTCACCTTCTCCTTCTCCTTCTTCTACTTCTTCTGATTCACCCTCCAGACTTCACCTTCTCCTTCTCCTTCTTCTGCTTCTTCTGATTCACCCTCCAGACTTCACCTTCTGCTTCTCCTTCGTCTACTTCTTCTGATTCACCCTCCAGACTACACCTTCTCCTTCTCCTTCTTCTACTTCTTCTGATTCACCCTCCAGACTTCACCATCTCCTTCTCCTTCTTCTGCTTCCTCTGATTCACCCTCCAGACTTCACCTTCTCCTTCTCCTTCTTCTACTTCTTCTGATTCACCCTCCAGACTTCACCTTCTCCTTCTCCTTCTTCTACTTCTTCTGCTTTTCCCTCCAGACTTCACCTTCTCCTTCTCCTTCTTCTGCTTCTTCTGATTCACCCTCCAGACTTCACCTTCTCCTTCTCCTTCTTCTACTTCATCTGATTCACCCTCCAGACTTCACCTTCTCCTTCTCCTTCTTCTACTTCTTCTGATTCACCCTCCAGACTTCACCATCTCCTTCTCCTTCTTCTACTTCTTATGATTCACCCTCCTGACTTCACCTTCTCCTTCTCCTTCTTCTGCTTCTTCCGCTTCAACCTCCAGACTTCACCTTCTCCTTCTCCTTCTTCTGCTTCTTCTGCTTCACCCTCCAGACTTCACCTTCTCCTTCTCCTTCTTCTGCTTCTTCTGCTTCACCCTCCTGACTTCACCTTCTCCTTCTCCTTCTTCTGCTTCTTCTGCTTCACCCTCCAGACTTCACCTTCTCCTTCTCCTTCTTCTGCTTCTTCTGCTTCACCCTCCAGACTTCACCTTCTCCTTCTCCTTCTTCTGCTTCTTCTGCTTCTCCCTCCAGACTTCACCTTCTCCTTCTCCTTCTTCTGCTTCTTCTGCTTCGCCCTCCAGACTTCACCTTCTCCTTCTCCTTCTTCTGCTTCTTCTGATTCACCCTCCAGACTTCACCTTCTCCTTCTCCTTCTTCTACTTCTTCTGATTCACCCTCCAGACTTCACCTTCTCGTTCTCCTTCTTCTACTTCTTCTGCTGCGCCCTCCAGACTTCACCTTCTCCTTCTCCTTCTTCTGCTTCTTCTGCTTCACCCTCCTGACTTCATCTTCTCCTTCTCCTTCTTCTACTTCTTCTGCTTCACCCTCCTAACTTCACCTTCTCCTTCTCCTTCTTCTGCTTCTTCTGATTCACCCTCCTGACTTCACCTTCTTCTTCTCCTTCTTCTGCTTCTTCTGATTCACCCTCCAGACTTCACCTTCTCCTTCTCCTTCTTCTGCTTCTTCTGATTCACCCTCCAGACTTCACCTTCTCCTTCTCCTTCTTCTGCTTCTTCTGCTTCACCCTCCAGACTTCACCTTCTCCTTCTCCTTCTTCTGCTTCTTCTGCTTCACCCTCCTGACTTCACCTTCTCCTTCTCCTTCTTCTACTTCTTCTGATTCACCCTCCAGACTTCACCTTCTCCTTCTCCTTCTTCTGCTTCTTCTGATTCACCCTCCAGACTTCACCTTCTCCTTCTCCTTCTTCTACTTCTTCTGATTCACCCTCTAGACTTCAACTTCTCCTTCTCCTTCTTCTGCTTCTTCTGCTTCACCCTCCAGACTTCACCTTCTCGTTCTCCTTCTTCTGCTTCTTCTGCTTCACCCTCCTGACTTCACCTTCTCCTTCTCCTTCTTCTACTTCTTCTGCTTCACCCCCCTGACTTCACCTTCTCCTTCTCCTTCTTCTGCTTCTTCTGATTCACCCTCCTAACTTCACCTTCTCCTTCTCCTTCTTCTGCTTCTTCTGATTCACCCTCCTGACTTCACCTTCTCCTTCTCCTTCTTTTGCTTCTTCTGATTCACCCTCCAGACTTCCCCTTCTCCTTCTCCTTCTTCTGCTTCTTCTGATTCACCCGCCAGACTTCACCTTCTCCTTCTCCTTCTTCTGCTTCTTCTGATTCACCCTCCAGACTTCACCTTCTCCTTCTCCTTCTTCTGCTTCTTTTGATTCACCCTTCAGACTTCACCTTCTCCTTCTCCTTCTTCTGCTTCTTCTGATTCACCCTCCAGACTTCACCTTCTCCTTCTCCTTATTCTGCTTCTCCTGATTCACCCTCCAGACTTCACCTTCTCCTTCTCCTTCTTCTGCTTCTTTTGAATCACCCTCCTGACTTACCTTCTCCTTCTCCTTCTTCTGCTTCTTCTGATTCACCCTCCAGACTTCACCTTCTCCTTCTCCTTCATCTACTTCTTCTGATTCACCCTCCAGACTTCATCTTCTCCTTCTCCTTCATCTGCTTCTTCTGATTTACCCTCCAGACTTCACCTTCTCCTTCTCCTTCTTCTGCTTTTTCTGATTCACCCTCCTGACTTCACCTTCTCCTTCTCCTTCTTCTACTTCTTCTGATTCACCCTCCAGACTTCACCTTCTCCTTCTCCTTCTTCTACTTCTTCTGATTCACCCACCAGACTTCACCTTCTCCTTCCCCTTCTTCTGCTTCTTCTGATTCACCCTCCAGACTGCACCTTCTCCTTCTCCTTCTTCTGCTTCTTCTGATTCACCCTCCAGACTTCACCTTCTCCTTCTCCTTCTTCTGCTTCTTTTGATTCACCATTCAGACTTCACCTTCTCCTTCTCCTTCTTTTGCTTCTTCTGATTCACCCTCCAGACCTCACCTTCTCCTTCTCCTTCTTCTACTTCTTCTGATTCACCCTCCAGTCTTCATCTTCTCCTTCTCCTTCTTCTGCTTCTTCTGATTCACCCTCCAGACTTCACCTTCTCCTTCTCCTTCTTCTGCTTCTCCTGATTCACCCTCCTGACTTCACCTTCTCCTTCTCCTTCTTCTACTTCTTCTGATTCACCCTCCAGACTTCACCTTCTCCTTCTCCTTCTTCTACTTCTCCTGATTCACCCTCCTGACTTCACCTTCTCCTGCTACTCCTTCTGCTTCATCTGATTCACCCTCCAGACTTCACCTTCTCCTTTTCCTTCTTCTGCTTCTTCTGATTCACCCTCCAGATTTCACCTTCTCCTTCTCCTTCTTCTGCTTCTTCTGATTCACCCTCCAGACTTCACCTTCTCCTTCTCCTTCTTCTGCTTCTTCTGATTCACCCTCCAGACTTCACCTTCTCCTTCACCTTCTTCTACTTCTTCTGATTCACCCTCCAGACTTCACCTTCTCCTTCTCCTTCTTCTGCTTCTTCTGATTCACCCTCCAGACTTCATCTTCTCCTTCTCCTTCGTCTACTTCTTCTGATTCACCCTCCAGACTACACCTTCTCCTTCTCCCTCTTCTACTTCTTCTGATTCATCCTCCAGACTTCACCTGCTCCTTCTCCTTCTTCTGCTTCTTCTGATTCACCCTCCAGACTTCACCTTCTCCTTCTCCTTCTTCTACTTCTTCTGATTCACCCTCCAGACTTCACCTTCTCCTTCTCCTTCTTCTACTTCTTCTGATTCACCCTCCAGACTTCACCTTCTCCTTCTCCTTCTTCTACTTCTTCTGCTTCTCCCTCCAGACTTCACCTTCTCCTTCTCCTTCTTCTGCTTCTTCTGATTCACCCTCCAGACTTCACCTTCTCCTTCTCCTTCTTCTACTTCTTCTGATTCACCCTCCAGACTTCACCTTCTCCTTCTCCTTCTTCTACTTCTTCTGAATCACCCTCCAGACTTCACCTTCTCCTTCTCCTTCTTCTACTACTTATGATTCACCCTCCTGACTTCACCTTCTCCTTCTCCTCCTTCTGCTTCTTCTGCTTCACCCTCCAGACTTCACCTTCTCCTTCTCCTTCTTCTGCTTCTTCTGCTTCACCCTCCAGACTTCACCTTCTCCTTCTCCTTCTTCTGCTTCTTCTGCTTCACCCTCCTGACTTCACCTTCTCCTTCTCCTTCTTCTTCTTCTTCTGATTCACCCTCCAGACTTCACCTTCTCCTTCTCCTTCTTCTGCTTCTTCTGCTTCACCCTCCTGACTTCACCTTCGCCTTCTCCTTCTTCTGCTTCTTCTGATTCACCCTCCTGACTTCACCTTCTCCTTCTCCTTCTTCTGATTCTTTTGATTCACCCTCCAGACTTCACCTTCTCCTTCTCCTTCTTCTGCTTCTTCTGATTCAGCCTCCAGACTTCACCTTCTCCTTCTCCTTCTTCTACTTCTTCTGATTCACCCTCCTGACTTCACCTTCTCCTTCTCCTTCTTCTGATTCTTTTGATTCACCCTCCAGTCTTCACCTTCTCCTTCTCCTTCTTCTGCTTCTTCTGATTCACCCTCCAGACTTCACCTTCTCCTTCTCCTTCTTCTGATTCTTTTGATTCTCCCTCCAGACTTCACCTTCTCCTTCTCCTTCTTCTGCTTCTTCTGATTCACCCTCCTGACTTCACCCTCTCCTTCTCCTTCTTCTACTTCTTCTGATTCACCCTCCTGACTTCACCTTCTCCTTCTCCTTCATCTACTTCTTCTGCTTCACCCTCCAGACTTCACCTTCTCCTTCTCCTTCTTCTACTTCTTCTGATTCACCCTCCAGACTTCACCTTCTCCTTCTCCTTCTTCTGCTTCTTCTGATTCACCCTCCAGACTTCACCTTCTCCTTCTCCTTATTCAGCTTCTTCTGATTCACCCGCCAGACTTCACCTTCTCCTTCTCCTTATTCTGCTTCTTCTGATTCACCCTCCAGACTTCACCTTCTCCTTCTCCTTCTTCTGCTTCTTCTGATTCACCTTCAGACTTTACCTTCTCCTTCTCCTTCTTCTGCTTCTTCTGATTCACCCTCCAGACTTCACCTTCTCCTTCTCCTTCATCTACTTCTTCTGATTCACCCTCCAGACTTCATCTTCTCCTTCTCCTTCTTCTGCTTCTTCTGATTCACCCTCCAGACTTCACCTTCTCCTTCTCCTTCTTCTGCTTTTTCTGATTCACCCTCCTGACTTCACCTTCTCCTTCTCCTTCTTCTACTTCTTCTTATTCACCCTCCAGACTTCACCTCCTCCTTCTCCTTTTTCTACTTCTTCTGATTCACCCACCAGACTTCACCTTCTCCTTCTCCTTCTTCTGCTTCTTCTGATTCACCCTCCAGACCTCACCTTCTCCTTCTACTTCTTCTGCTTCTTCTAATTCACCCTCCAGACTTCACCTTCTCCTTCTCCTTCTTCTGCTTCTTTTGATTCACCCTTCAGACTTCACCTTCTCCTTCTCCTTCTTCTGCTTCTTCTGATTCACCCTCCAGACCTCACCTTCTCCTTCTCCTTCTTCAACTTCTTCTGATTCACCCTCCAGACTTCATCTTCTCCTTCTCCTTCTTTTGCTTCTTCTGATTCACCCTCCAGACTTCACCTTCTCCTTCTCCTTCTTCTGCTTCTTCTGATTCACCCTCCAGAGTTCGCCTTCTCCTTCTCCTTCTTCTCCTTCTTCTGATTCACCCTCCAGACTTCACCTTCTCCTTCTCCTTCTTCTACTTCTTCTGATTCACCCTCCAGTCTTCACCTTCTCCTTCTCCTTCTTCTGCTTCTTCTGATTCACCCTCCAGACTTCACCTTCTCCTTCTCCTTCTTCTGCTTCTCCTGATTCACCCTCCAGACTTCACCTTCTCCTTCTACTTCTTCTGCTTCTTCTGATTCACCCTCCAGACTTCACCTTCTCCTTCTCCTTCTTCTGCTTCTTCTGATTCACCCTCCAGACTTCACCTTCTCCTTCTCCTTCTTCTACTTCTTCTGATTCACCCTCCAGACGTCACCTTCTCCTTCTCCTTCTTTGGCTTCTTCTGATTCACCCTCCAGACTTCACCTTCTCCTTCTCCTTCGTCTACTTCTTCTGATTCACCCTCCAGACTACACCTTCTCCTTCTCCTTCTACTACTTCTTCTGATTCACCCTCCAGACTTCACCATCTCCTTCTCCTTCTTCTGCTTCCTCTGATTCACCCTCCAGACTTCACCTTCTCCTTCTCCTTCTTCTACTTCTTCTGATTCATCCTCCAGACTTCACCTTCTCCTTCTCCTTCTTCTACTTCTTCTGCTTTTCCCTCCAGACTTCACCTTCTCCTTCTCCTTCTTCTGCTTCTTCTGATTCACCCTCCAGACTTCACCTTCTCCTTCTCCTTCTTCTACTTCTTCTGATTCACCCTCCAGACTTCACCTTCTCCTTCTCCTTCTTCTACTTCTTCTGATTCACCCTCCAGACTTCACCATCTCCTTCTCCTTCTTCTACTTCTTATGATTCACCCTCCTGACTTCACCTTCTCCTTCTCCTTCTTCTGCTTCTTCCGCTTCAACCTCCAGACTTCACCTTCTCCTTCTCCTTCTTCTGCTTCTTCTGCTTCACCCTCCAGACTTCACCTTCTCCTTCTCCTTCTTCTGCTTCTTCTGCTTCACCCTCCTGACTTCACCTTCTCCTTCTCCTTCTTCTGCTTCTTCTGCTTCACCCTCCAGACTTCACCTTCTCCTTCTCCTTCTTCTGCTTCTTCTGCTTCACCCTCCAGACTTCACCTTCTCCTTCTCCTTCTTCTGCTTCTTCTGCTTCTCCCTCCAGACTTCACCTTCTCCTTCTCCTTCTTCTGCTTCTTCTGCTTCGCCCTCCAGACTTCACCTTCTCCTTCTCCTTCTTCTGCTTCTTCTGATTCACCCTCCAGACTTCACCTTCTCCTTCTCCTTCTTCTACTTCTTCTGATTCACCCTCCAGACTTCACCTTCTCGTTCTCCTTCTTCTGCTTCTTCTGCTGCGCCCTCCAGACTTCACCTTCTACTTCTCCTTCTTCTGCTTCTTCTGCTTCACCCTCCTGACTTCATCTTCTCCTTCTCCTTCTTCTACTTCTTCTGCTTCACCCCCCTGACTTCACCTTCTCCTTCTCCTTCTTCTGCTTCTTCTGATTCACCCTCCTAACTTCACCTTCTCCTTCTCCTTCTTCTGCTTCTTCTGATTCACCCTCCTGACTTCACCTTCTTCTTCTCCTTCTTCTGCTTCTTCTGATTCACCCTCCAGACTTCACCTTCTCCTTCTCCTTCTTCTGCTTCTACTGATTCACCCTCCTGACTTCACCTTCTCCTTCTCCTTCTTCTGCTTCTTCTGCTTCACCCTCCAGACTTCACCTTCTCCTTCTCCTTCTTCTGCTTCTTCTGCTTCACCCTCCAGACTTCACCTTCTCCTTCTCCTTCTTCTGCTTCTTCTGCTTCACCCTCCTGACTTCACCTTCTCCTTCTCCTTCTTCTACTTCTTCTGATTCACCCTCCAGACTTCACCTTCTCCTTCTCCTTCTTCTGCTTCTTCTGATTCACCCTCCAGACTTCACATTCTCCTTCTCCTTCTTCTACTTCTTCTGATTCACCCTCGAGACTTCATCTTCTCCTTCTCCTTCTTCTGCTTCTTCTGATTCACCCTCCTGACTTCACCTTCTCCTTCTCCTTCTTCTGCTTCTTCTGATTCACCCTCCAGACTTCCCCTTCTCCTTCTCCTTCTTCTACTTCTTCTGATTCACCCTCTAGACTTCAACTTCTCCTTCTCCTTCTTCTGCTTCTTCTGCTTCACCCTCCAGACTTCACCTTCTCGTTCTCCTTCTTCTGCTTCTTCTGCTTCACCCTCCTGACTTCACCTTCTCCTTCTCCTTCTTCTACTTCTTCTGCTTCACCCCCCTGACTTCACCTTCTCCTTCTCCTTCTTCTGCTTCTTCTGATTCACCCTCCTAACTTCACCTTCTCCTTCTCCTTCTTCTGCTTCTTCTGATTCACCCTCCTGACTTCACCTTCTCCTTCTCCTTCTTCTGCTTCTTCTGATTCACCCTCCAGACTTCACCTTCTCCTTCTCCTTCTTCTGCTTCTTCTGATTCACCCTCCAGACTTCACCTTCTCCTTTTCCTTCTTCTGCTTCTTCTGTTTCACCCTCCAGACCTCACCTTCTCCTTCTCCTTCTTCTACTTCTTCTGATTCACCCTCCAGACTTCATCTTCTCCTTCTCCTTCTTCTGCTTCTTCTGATTCACCCTCCAGACTTCACCTTCTCCTTCTCCTTCTTCTGCTTCTTCTGATTCACCCTCCAGACTTCACCTTCTCCTTCTCCTTCTTCTACTTCTTCGGATTCACCCTCCAGACTTCACCTTCTCCTTCTCCTTCTTCTGCTTCTTCTGATTCACCCTCCAGTCTTCACCTCCTCCTTCTCCTTCTTCTGCTTCTTCTGATTCACCCTCCAGACTTCACCTTCTCCTTCTCCTTCTTCTGATTCTTTTGATTCACCCTCCAGACTTCACCTTCTCCTTCTCCTTCTTCTGCTTCTTCTGATTCACCCTTCTGACTTCACCCTCTCCTTCTCCTTCTTCTACTTCTTCTGATTCACCCTCCTGACTTCATCTTCTCCTTCTCCTTCTTCTACTTCTTCTGCTTCACCCTCCAGACTTCACCTTCTCCTTCTCCTCCTTCTGCTTCTTCTGATTCACCCTCCTGACTTCACCCTCTCCTTCTCCTTCTTCTACTTCTTCTGATTCACCCTCCTGACTTCACCCTCTCCTTCTCCTTCTTCTACTTCTTCTGCTTCTCCCTCCTGACTTCACCTTCTCCTTCTCCTTCTTCTACTTCTTCTGCTTCACCCTCCAGACTTCACCTTCTCCTTCTCCTTCTTCTGCTTTTTCTGACTCACCCTCCTGACATCACCTTCTCCTTCTCCTTCTTCTACTTCTTCTGATTCACCCTCCAGACTTCACCTTCTCCTTCTCCTTCTTCTACTTCTTCTGATTCAACCACCAGACTTCACCTTCTCCTTCTCCTTCTTCTGCTTCTTCTGATTCACCCTCCAGACTTCACCTTCTCCTTCTCCTTCTTCTGCTTCTTCTGATTCACCCTCCAGACTTCACCTTCTCCTTCTCCTTCTTCTGCTTCTTTTGATTCACCCTTCAGACTTCACCTTCTCCTTCTCCTTCTTCTGCTTCTTCTGATTCACCCTCCAGACCTCACCTTCTCCTTCTCCTTCTTCAACTTCTTCTGATTCACCCTCCAGACTTCATCTTCTCCTTCTCCTTCTTTTGCTTCTTCTGATTCACCCTCCAGACTTCAACTTCTCCTTCTCCTTCTTCTGCTTCTTCTGATACACCCTCCAGACTTCGCCTTCTCCTTCTCCTTCTTCTACTTCTTCTGATTCACCCTCCAGACTTCACCTTCTCCTTCTCCTTCTTCTACTTCTTCTGATTCACCCTCCAGTCTTCACCTTCTCCTTCTCCTTTTTCTGCGTCTTCTGATTCACCCTCCAGAATTCACCTTCTCCTTCTCCTTCTTCTGCTTCTCCTGATTCACCCTCCTGACTTCACCTTCTCCTTCTCCTTCTTCTGCTTCTTCTGATTCACCCTCCAGACTTCACCTTCTCCTTCTCCTTCTTGTACTTCTTCTAATTCACCCTCCAGACTTCACCTTCTCCTTCTCCTTCTTCTGCTTCTTCTGATTCACCCTCCAGACTTCACCTTCTCCTTCTCCTTCGTCTACTTCTTCTGATTCACCCTCCAGACTACACCTTCTACTTCTCCTTCTTCTACTTCTTCTGATTCACCCTCCAAACTTCACCTTCTCCTTCTCCTTCTTCTGCTTCTTCTGCTTCACCCTCCTGACTTCACCTTCGCCTTCTCCTTCTTCTGCTTCTTCTGATTCACCCTCCTGACTTCACCTTCTCCTTCTCCTTCTTCTGATTCTTTTGATTCACCCTCCAGACTTCACCTTCTCCTTCTCCTTCTTCTGCTTCTTCTGATTCACCCTCCAGACTTCACCTTCTCCTTCTCCTTCTTCTACTTCTTCTGATTCACCCTCCTGACTTCACCTTCTCCTTCTCCTTCTTCTGATTCTTTTGATTCACCCTCCAGTCTTCAACTTCTCCTTCTCCTTCTTCTGCTTCTTCTGATTCACCCTCCAGACTTCCCCTTCTCCTTCTCCTTCTTCTGCTTCTTCTGATTCACCCGCCAGACTTCACCTTCTCCTTCTCCTTCTTCTGCTTCTTCTGATTCACCCTCCAGACTTCACCTTCTCCTTCTCCTTCTTCTGCTTCTTTTGATTCACCCTTCAGACTTCACCTTCTCCTTCTCCTTCTTCTGCTTCTTCTGATTCACCCTCCAGACTTCACCTTCTCCTTCTCCTTATTCTGCTTCTCCTGATTCACCCTCCAGACTTCACTTTCTCCTTCTCCTTCTTCTGCTTCTTTTGAATCACCCTCCTGACTTACCTTCTCCTTCTCCTTCTTCTGCTTCTTCTGATTCACCCTCCAGACTTCACCTTCTGCTTCTCCTTCATCTACTTCTTCTGATTCACCCTCCAGACTTCATCTTCTCCTTCTCCTTCTTCTGCTTCTTCTGATTTACCCTCCAGACTTCACCTTCTCCTTCTCCTTCTTCTGCTTTTTCTGATTCACCCTCCTGACTTCACCTTCTCCTTCTCCTTCTTCTACTTCTTCTGATTCACCCTCCAGACTTCACCTTCTCCTTCTCCTTCTTCTACTTCTTCTGATTCACCCACCAGACTTCACCTTCTCCTTCTCCTTCTTCTGCTTCTTCTGATTCACCCTCCAGACTTCACCTTCTCCTTCTCCTTCTTCTGCTTCTTCTGATTCACCCTCCAGACTTCACCTTCTCCTTCTCCTTCTTCTGCTTCTTTTGATTCACCCTTCAGACTTCACCTTCTCCTTCTCCTTCTTTTGCTTCTTCTGATTCACCCTCCAGACCTCACCTTCTCCTTCTCCTTCTTCTACTTCTTCTGATTCACCCTCCAGACTTCATCTTCTCCTTCTCCTTCTTTTGCTTCTTCTGATTGACCCTCCAGACTTCACCTTCTCCTTCTCCTTCTTTTGCTTCTTCTGATTCACCCTCCAGACTTCGCCTTCTCCTTCTCCTTCTTCTACTTCTTCTGATTCACCCTCCAGACTTCACCTTCTCCTTCTCCTTCTTCTACTTCTTCTGATTCACCCTCCAGTCTTCATCTTCTCCTTCTCCTTCTTCTGCTTCTTCTGATTCACCCTCCAGACTTCACCTTCTCCTTCTCCTTCTTCTGCTTCTCCTGATTCACCCTCCTGACTTCACCTTCTCCTTCTCCTTCTTCTGCTTCTTCTGATTCACCCTCCAGACTTCACCTTCTCCTTCTCCTTCTTCTACTTCTTCTGATTCACCCTCCAGACTTCACCTTCTCCTGCTACTCCTTCTGCTTCATCTGATTCACCCTCCAGACTTCACCTTCTCCTTTTCCTTCTTCTGCTTCTTCTGATTCACCCTCCAGATTTCACCTTCTCCTTCTCCTTCTTCTGCTACTTCTGATTCACCCTCCAGACTTCACCTTCTCCTTCTCCTTCTTCTGCTTCTTCTGATTCACCCTCCAGACTTCACCTTCTCCTTCACCTTCTTCTACTTCTTCTGATTCACCCTCCAGACTTCACCTTCTCCTTCTCCTTCTTCTGCTTCTTCTGATTCCCCCTCCAGACTTCACCTTCTCCTTCTCCTTCGTCTACTTCTTCTGATTCATCCTCCAGACTACACCTTCTCCTTCTCCCTCTTCTACTTCTTCTGATTCATCCTCCAGACTTCACCTGCTCCTTCTCCTTCTTCTGCTTCTTCTGATTCACCCTCCAGACTTCACCTTCTCCTTCTCCTTCTTCTACTTCTTCTGATTCACCCTCCAGACTTCACCTTCTCCTTCTCCTTCTTCTACTTCTTCTGATTCACCCTCCAGACTTCACCTTCTCTTTCTCCTTCTTCTACTTCTTCTGCTTCTCCCTCCAGACTTCACCTTCTCCTTCTCCTTCTTCTGCTTCTTCTGAATCACCCTCCAGACTTCACCTTCTCCTTCTCCTTCTTCTACTACTTATGATTCACCCTCCTGACTTCACCTTCTCCTTCTCCTCCTTCTGCTTCTTCTGCTTCACCCTCCAGACTTCACCTTCTCCTTCTCCTTCTTCTGCTTCTTCTGCTTCACCCTCCAGACTTCACCTTCTCCTTCTCCGTCTTCTGCTTCTTCTGCTTCACCCTCCTGACTTCACCTTCTCCTTCTCCTTCTTCTTCTTCTTCTGATTCACCCTCCAGACTTCACCTTCTCCTTCTCCTTCTTCTGCTTCTTCTGCTTCACCCTCCTGACTTCACCTTCGCCTTCTCCTTCTTCTGCTTCTTCTGATTCACCCTCCTGACTTCACCTTCTCCTTCTCCTTCTTCTGATTCTTTTGATTCACCCTCCAGACTTCACCTTCTCCTTCTCCTTCTTCTGCTTCTTCTGATTCACCCTCCAGACTTCACCTTCTCCTTCTCCTTCTTCTACTTCTTCTGATTCACCCTCTTGACTTCACCTTCTCCTTCTCCTTCTTCTGATTCTTTTGATTCACCCTCCAGTCTTCACCTTCTCCTTCTCCTTCTTCTGCTTCTTCTGATTCACCCTCCAGACTTCACCTTCTCCTTCTCCTTCTTCTGATTCTTTTGATTCACCCTCCAGACTTCACCTTCTCCTTCTCCTTCTTCTGCTTCTTCTGATTCACCCTCCTGACTTCACCCTCTCCTTCTCCTTCTTCTACTTCTTCTGATTCACCCTCCTGACTTCACCTTCTCCTTCTCCTTCATCTACTTCTTCTGCTTCACCCTCCAGACTTCACCTTCTCCTTCTCCTTCTTCTACTTCTTCTGATTCACCCTCCAGACTTCACCTTCTCCTTCTCCTTCTTCTGCTTCTTCTGATTCATCCTCCAGACTTCACCTTCTCCTTCTCCTTATTCTGCTTCTTCTGATTCACCCGCCAGACTTCACCTTCTCCTTCTCCTTATTCTGCTTCTTCTGATTCACCCTCCAGACTTCACCTTCTCCTTCTCCTTCTTCTGCTTCTTCTGATTCACCTTCAGACTTTACCTTCTCCTTCTCCTTCTTCTGCTTCTTCTGATTCACCCTCCAGACTTCACCTTCTCCTTCTCCTTCATCTACTTCTTCTGATTCACCCTCCAGACTTCATCTTCTCCTTCTCCTTCTTCTGCTTCTTCTGATTCACCCTCCAGACTTCACCTTCTCCTTCTCCCTCTTCTGCTTTTTCTGATTCACCCTCCTGACTTCACCTTCTCCTTCTCCTTCTTCTACTTCTTCTGATTCACCCTCCAGACTTCACCTCCTCCTTCTCCTTTTTCTACTTCTTCTGATTCACCCACCAGACTTCACCTTCTCCTTCTCCTTCTTCTGCTTCTTCTGATTCACCCTCCAGACCTCACCTTCTCCTTCTCCTTCTTCTGCTTCTTATAATTCACCCTCCAGACTTCACCTTCTCCTTCTCCTTCTTCTGCTTCTTTTGATTCACCCTTCAGACTTCACCTTCTCCTTCTCCTTCTTCTGCTTCTTCTGATTCACCCTCCAGACCTCACCTTCTCCTTCTCCTTCTTCAACTTCTTCTGATTTCACCCTCCAGACTTCATCTTCTCCTTCTCCTTCTTTTGCTTCTTTCTGATTCACCCTCCAGACTTCACCTTCTCCTTCTCCTTCTTCTGCTTCTTCTGATTCACCCTCCAGAGTTCGCCTTCTCCTTCTCCTTCTTCTCCTTCTTCTGATTCACCCTCCAGACTTCACCTTCTCCTTCTCCTTCTTCTACTTCTTCTGATTCACCCTCCAGTCTTCACCTTCTCCTTCTCTCTTCTTCTGCTTCTTCTGATTCACCCTCCAGACTTCACCTTCTCCTTCTCCTTCTTCTGCTTCTCCTGATTCACCCTCCAGACTTCACCTTCTCCTTCTACTTCTTCTGCTTCTTCTGATTCACCCTCCAGACTTCACCTTCTCCTTCTCCTTCTTCTGCTTCTTCTGATTCACCCTCCAGACTTCACCTTCTCCTTCTCCTTCTTCTACTTCTTCTGATTCACCCTCCAGACGTCACCTCTCCTTCTCCTTCTTCTGCTTCTTCTGATCTTCACCTCCAGACTTCACCTTTCTCCTTCTCCTTCGTCTACTTCTTCTGATTCACCCCTCCAGACTACACCTTCTCCTTCTCCTTCTTCTACTTCTTCTGATTCACCCTCCAGACTTCACCATCTCCTTCTCCTTCTTCTGCTTCCTCTGATTCACCCTCCAGACTTCACCTTCTCCTTCTCCTTCTTCTACTTCTTCTGATTCACCCTCCAGACTTCACCTTCTCCTTCTCCTTCTTCTACTTCTTCTGCTTTTCCCTCCAGACTTCATCTTCTCCTTCTCCTTCTTCTGCTTCTCTGATTCACCCGCCAGACTTCACCTTCTCCTTCTCCTTCTTCTACTTCTTCTGATTCACCCTCCAGACTTCACCTTCTCCTTCTCCTTCTTCTACTTCTTCTGATTCACCCTCCAGACTTCACCATCTCCTTCTCCTTCTTCTACTTCTTATGATTCACCCTCCTGACTTCACCTTCTCCTTCTCCTTCTTCTGCTTCTTCCGCTTTAACCTCCAGACTTCCACCTTCTCCTTCTCTTTCTTCTGCTTCTTCTGCTTCACCCTCAGACTTCACCTTCTCCTTCTCCTTCTTCTGCTTCTTCTGCTTCACCCTCCTGACTTCACCTTCTCCTTCTCCTTCTTCTGCTTCTTCTGCTTCACCCTCCAGACTTCACCTTCTCTTCTCCTTCTTCTGCTTCTTCTGCTTCACCCTCCAGACTTCACCTTCTCCTTCTCCTTCTTCTGCTTCTTCTGCTCTCCTCCAGACTTCACCTTCTCCTTCTCCTTCTTCTGCTTCTTCTGCTTCGCCCTCCAGACTTCACCTCTCTCCTTCTCCTTCTTCTGCTTCTTCTGATTCACCCTCCAGACTTCACCTTCTCCTTCTCCTTCTTCTACTTCTTCTGATTCACCCTCCAGACTTCACCTTCTCGTTCTTCCTTCTTTCTTGCTTCTTCTGCTGCCCCTCCAGACTTCACCTTCTCCTTCTCCTTCTTCTGCTTCTTCTGCTTCACCCTCCTGACTTCATCTTCTCCTTCTCCTTCTTCTACTTCTTCTGCTTCACCCCCCTGACTTCACCTTCTCCTTCTCCTTCTTCTGCTTCTTCTGATTCACCCTCCTAACTTCACCTTCTCCTTCTCCTTCTTCTGCTTCTTCTGATTCACCCTCCTGACTTCACCTTCTTCTTCTCCTTCTTCTGCTTCTTCTGATTCACCCTCCAGTCTTCACCTTCTCCTTCTCCTTCTTCTGCTTCTTCTGATTCACCCTCCTGACTTCACCTTCTCCTTCTCCTTCTTCTGCTTCTTCTGCTTCACCCTCCAGACTTCACCTTCTCCTTCTCCTTCTTCTGCTTCTTCTGCTTCACCCTCCAGACTTCACCTTCTCCTTCTCCTTCTTCTGCTTCTTCTGCTTCACCCTCCTGACTTCACCTTCTCCTTCTCCTTCTTCTACTTCTTCTGATTCACCCTCCAGACTTCACCTTCTCCTTCTCCTTCTTCTACTTCTTCTGATTCACCCTCCAGACTTCACCTTCTCCTTCTCCTTCTTCTGCTTCTTCTGATTCACCCTCCAGACTTCACCTTCTCCTTCTCCTTATTCTGCTTCTTCTGATTCACCCGCCAGACTTCACCTTCTCCTTCTCCTTATTCTGCTTCTTCTGATTCACCCTCCAGACTTCACCTTCTCCTTCTCCTTCTTCTGCTTCTTCTGATTCACCTTCAGACTTTACCTTCTCCTTCTCCTTCTTCTGCTTCTTCTGATTCACCCTCCAGACTTCACCTTCTCCTTCTCCTTCATCTACTTCTTCTGATTCACCCTCCAGACTTCATCTTCTCCTTCTCCTTCTTCTGCTTCTTCTGATTCACCCTCCAGACTTCACCTTCTCCTTCTCCCTCTTCTGCTTTTTCTGATTCACCCTCCTGACTTCACCTTCTCCTTCTCCTTCTTCTACTTCTTCTGATTCACCCTCCAGACTTCACCTCCTCCTTCTCCTTTTTCTACTTCTTCTGATTCACCCACCAGACTTCACCTTCTCCTTCTCCTTCTTCTGCTTCTTCTGATTCACCCTCCAGACCTCACCTTCTCCTTCTCCTTCTTCTGCTTCTTATAATTCACCCTCCAGACTTCACCTTCTCCTTCTCCTTCTTCTGCTTCTTTTGATTCACCCTTCAGACTTCACCTTCTCCTTCTCCTTCTTCTGCTTCTTCTGATTCACCCTCCAGACCTCACCTTCTCCTTGTCCTTCTTCAACTTCTTCTGATTCACCCTCCAGACTTCATCTTCTCCTTCTCCTTCTTTTGCTTCTTCTGATTCACCCTCCAGACTTCACCTTCTCCTTCTCCTTCTTCTGCTTCTTCTGATTCACCCTCCAGAGTTCGCCTTCTCCTTCTCCTTCTTCTCCTTCTTCTGATTCACCCTCCAGACTTCACCTTCTCCTTCTCCTTCTTCTACTTCTTCTGATTCACCCTCCAGTCTTCACCTTCTCCTTCTCCTTCTTCTGCTTCTTCTGATTCACCCTCCAGACTTCACCTTCTCCTTCTCCTTCTTCTGCTTCTCCTGATTCACCCTCCAGACTTCACCTTCTCCTTCTACTTCTTCTGCTTCTTCTGATTCACCCTCCAGACTTCACCTTCTCCTTCTCCTTCTTCTGCTTCTTCTGATTCACCCTCCAGACTTCACCTTCTCCTTCTCCTTCTTCTACTTCTTCTGATTCACCCTCCAGACGTCACCTTCTCCTTCTCCTTCTTCTGCTTCTTCTGATTCACCCTCCAGACTTCACCTTCTCCTTCTCCTTCGTCTACTTCTTCTGATTCACCCTCCAGACTACACCTTCTCCTTCTCCTTCTTCTACTTCTTCTGATTCACCCTCCAGACTTCACCATCTCCTTCTCCTTCTTCTGCTTCCTCTGATTCACCCTCCAGACTTCACCTTCTCCTTCTCCTTCTTCTACTTCTTCTGATTCACCCTCCAGACTTCACCTTCTCCTTCTCCTTCTTCTACTTCTTCTGCTTTTCCCTCCAGACTTCATCTTCTCCTTCTCCTTCTTCTGCTTCTTCTGATTCACCCGCCAGACTTCACCTTCTCCTTCTCCTTCTTCTACTTCTTCTGATTCACCCTCCAGACTTCACCTTCTCCTTCTCCTTCTTCTACTTCTTCTGATTCACCCTCCAGACTTCACCATCTCCTTCTCCTTCTTCTACTTCTTATGATTCACCCTCCTGACTTCACCTTCTCCTTCTCCTTCTTCTGCTTCTTCCGCTTTAACCTCCAGACTTCACCTTCTCCTTCTCTTTCTTCTGCTTCTTCTGCTTCACCCTCCAGACTTCACCTTCTCCTTCTCCTTCTTCTGCTTCTTCTGCTTCACCCTCCTGACTTCACCTTCTCCTTCTCCTTCTTCTGCTTCTTCTGCTTCACCCTCCAGACTTCACCTTCTCCTTCTCCTTCTTCTGCTTCTTCTGCTTCACCCTCCAGACTTCACCTTCTCCTTCTCCTTCTTCTGCTTCTTCTGCTTCTCCCTCCAGACTTCACCTTCTCCTTCTCCTTCTTCTGCTTCTTCTGCTTCGCCCTCCAGACTTCACCTTCTCCTTCTCCTTCTTCTGCTTCTTCTGATTCACCCTCCAGACTTCACCTTCTCCTTCTCCTTCTTCTACTTCTTCTGATTCACCCTCCAGACTTCACCTTCTCGTTCTCCTTCTTCTGCTTCTTCTGCTGCGCCCTCCAGACTTCACCTTCTCCTTCTCCTTCTTCTGCTTCTTCTGCTTCACCCTCCTGACTTCATCTTCTCCTTCTCCTTCTTCTACTTCTTCTGCTTCACCCCCCTGACTTCACCTTCTCCTTCTCCTTCTTCTGCTTCTTCTGATTCACCCTCCTAACTTCACCTTCTCCTTCTCCTTCTTCTGCTTCTTCTGATTCACCCTCCTGACTTCACCTTCTTCTTCTCCTTCTTCTGCTTCTTCTGATTCACCCTCCAGTCTTCACCTTCTCCTTCTCCTTCTTCTGCTTCTTCTGATTCACCCTCCTGACTTCACCTTCTCCTTCTCCTTCTTCTGCTTCTTCTGCTTCACCCTCCAGACTTCACCTTCTCCTTCTCCTTCTTCTGCTTCTTCTGCTTCACCCTCCAGACTTCACCTTCTCCTTCTCCTTCTTCTGCTTCTTCTGCTTCACCCTCCTGACTTCACCTTCTCCTTCTCCTTCTTCTACTTCTTCTGATTCACACTCCAGACTTCACCTTCTCCTTCTCCTTCTTCTGCTTCTTCTGATTCTCCCTCCAGACTTCACATTCTCCTTCTCCTTCTTCTACTTCTTCTGATCCACCCTCGAGACTTCATCTTCTCCTTCTCCTTCTTCTGCTTCTTCTGATTCACCCTCCAGACTTCACCTTCTCCTTCTCCTTCTTCTGCTTCTTCTGATTCACCCTCCAGACTTCACCTTCTCCTTCTCCTTCTTCTACTTCTTGTGATTCACCCTCTAGACTTCAACTTCTCCTTCTCCTTCTTCTGCTTCTTCTGCTTCACCCTCCAGACTTCACCTTCTCGTTCTCCTTCTTCTGCTTCTTCTGCTTCACCCTCCTGACTTCACCTTCTCCTTCTCCTTCTTCTACTTCTTCTGCTTCACCCCCCTGACTTCACCTTCTCCTTCTCCTTCTTCTGCTTCTTCTGATTCACCCAACTAACTTCACCTTCTCCTTCTCCTTCTTCTGCTTCTTCTGATTCACCCTCCTGACTTCACCTTCTCCTTCTCCTTCTTCTGCTTCTTCTGATTCACCCTCCAGACTTCACCTTCTCCTTCTCCTTCTTCTGCTTCTTCTGATTCACCCTCCAGACTTCACCTTCTCCTTTTCCTTCTTCTGCTTCTTCTGTTTCACCCTCCAGACCTCACCTTCTCCTTCTCCTTCTTCTACTTCTTCTGATTCACCCTCCAGACTTCATCTTCTCCTTCTCCTTCTTCTGCTTCTTCTGATTCACCCTCCAGACTTCACCTTCTCCTTCTCCTTCTTCTGCTTCTTCTGATTCACCCTCCAGACTTCACCTTCTCCTTCTCCTTCTTCTACTTCTTCGGATTCACCCTCCAGACTTCACCTTCTCCTTCTCCTTCTTCTGCTTCTTCTGATTCACCCTCCAGTCTTCACCTCCTCCTTCTCCTTCTTCTGCTTCTTCTGATTCACCCTCCAGACTTCACCTTCTCCTTCTCCTTCTTCTGATTCTTTTGATTCACCCTCCAGACTTCACCTTCTCCTTCTCCTTCTTCTGCTTCTTCTGATTCACCCTTCTAACTTCACCCTCTCCTTCTCCTTCTTCTACTTCTTCTGATTCACCCTCCTGACTTCATCTTCTCCTTCTCCTTCTTCTACTTCTTCTGCTTCACCCTCCAGACTTCACCTTCTCCTTCTCCTCCTTCTGCTTCTTCTGATTCACCCTCCTGACTTCACCCTCTCCTTCTCCTTCTTCTACTTCTTCTGATTCACCCTCCTGACTTCACCCTCTCCTTCTCCTTCTTCTACTTCTTCTGCTTCACCCTCCTGACTTCACCTTCTCCTTCTCCTTCTTCTACTTCTTCTGCTTCACCCTCCAGACTTCACCTTCTCCTTCTCCTTCTTCTGCTTTTTCTGACTCACCCTCCTGACATCACCTTCTCCTTCTCCTTCTTCTACTTCTTCTGATTCACCCTCCAGACTTCACCTTCTCCTTCTCCTTCTTCTACTTCTTCTGATTCAACCACCAGACTTCACCTTCTCCTTCTCCTTCTTCTGCTTCTTCTGATTCACCCTCCAGACTTCACCTTCTCCTTCTCCTTCTTCTGCTTCTTCTGATTCACCCTCCAGACTTCACCTTCTCCTTCTCCTTCTTCTGCTTCTTTTGATTCACCCTTCAGACTTCACCTTCTCCTTCTCCTTCTTCTGCTTCTTCTGATTCACCCTCCAGACCTCACCTTCTCCTTCTCCTTCTTCAACTTCTTCTGATTCACCCTCCAGACTTCATCTTCTCCTTCTCCTTCTTTTGCTTCTTCTGATTCACCCTCCAGACTTCACCTTCTCCTTCTCCTTCTTCTGCTTCTTCTGATTCACCCTCCAGACTTCGCCTTCTCCTTCTCCTTCTTCTACTTCTTCTGATTCACCTCCAGACTTCACCTTCTCCTTCTCCTTCTTCTACTTCTTCTGATTCACCCTCCAGTCTTCACCTTCTCCTTCTCCTTTTTCTGCGTCTTCTGATTCACCCTCCAGAATTCACCTTCTCCTTCTCCTTCTTCTGCTTCTCCTGATTCACCCTCCTGACTTCACCTTCTCCTTCTCCTTCTTCTGCTTCTTCTGATTCACCCTCCAGACTTCACCTTCTCCTTCTCCTTCTTGTACTTCTTCTAATTCACCCTCCAGACTTCACCTTCTCCTTCTCCTTCTTCTGCTTCTTCTGATTCACCCTCCAGACTTCACCTTCTCCTTCTCCTTCGTCTACTTCTTCTGATTCACCCTCCAGACTACACCTTCTCCTTCTCCTTCTTCTACTTCTTCTGATTCACCCTCCAAACTTCACCTTCTCCTTCTCCTTCTTCTGCTTCTTCTGCTTCACCCTCCTGACTTCACCTTCGCCTTCTCCTTCTTCTGCTTCTTCTGATTCACCCTCCTGACTTCACCTTCTCCTTCTCCTTCTTCTGATTCTTTTGATTCACCCTCCAGACTTCACCTTCTCCTTCTCCTTCTTCTGCTTCTTCTGATTCACCCTCCAGACTTCACCTTCTCCTTCTCCTTCTTCTACTTCTTCTGATTCACCCTCCTGACTTCACCTTCTCCTTCTCCTTCTTCTGATTCTTTTGAGTCACCCTCCAGTCTTCAACTTCTCCTTCTCCTTCTTCTGCTTCTTCTGATTCACCCTCCAGACTTCACCTTGTCCTTCTCCTTCTTCTGATTCTTTTGATTCACCCTCCAGACTTCACCTTCTCCTTCTCCTTCTTCTGCTTCTTCTGATTCACCCTCCTGACTTCACCCTCTCCTTCTCCTTCTTCTACTTCTTCTGATTCACCCTCCTGACTTCACCTTCTCCTTCTCCTTCATCTACTTCTTCTGCTTCACCCTCCAGACTTCACCTTCTCCTTCTCCTTCTTCTACTTCTTCTGATTCACCCTCCAGACTTCACCTTCTCCTTCTCCTTCTTCTGCTTCTTCTGATTCACCCTCCAGACTTCACCTTCTCCTTCTCCTTATTCTGCTTCTTCTGATTCACCCGCCAGACTTCACCTTCTCCTTCTCCTTATTCTGCTTCTTCTGATTCACCCTCCAGACTTCACCTTCTCCTTCTCCTTCTGCTTCTTCTGATTCACCTTCAGACTTTACCTTCTCCTTCTCCTTCTTCTGCTTCTTCTGATTCACCCTCCAGACTTCACCTTCTCCTTCTCCTTCATCTACTTCTTCTGATTCACCCTCCAGACTTCATCTTCTCCTTCTCCTTCTTCTGCTTCTTCTGATTCACCCTCCAGACTTCACCTTCTCCTTCTCCTTCTTCTGCTTTTTCTGATTCACCCTCCTGACTTCACCTTCTCCTTCTCCTTCTTCTACTTCTTCTGATTCACCCTCCAGACTTCACCTCCTCCTTCTCCTTTTTCTACTTATTCTGATTCACCCACCAGACTTCACCTTCTCCTTCTCCTTCTTCTGCTTCTTCTGATTCACCCTCCAGACTTCACCTTCTCCTTCTCCTTCTTCTGCTTCTTCTGATTCACCCTCCAGACTTCACCTTCTCCTTCTCCTTCTTCTGCTTCTTTTGATTCACCCTTCAGACTTCACCTTCTCCTTCTCCTTCTTCTGCTTCTTCTGATTCACCCTCCAGACCTCACCTTCTCCTTCTCCTTCTTCAACTTCTTCTGATTCACCCTCCAGACTTCATCTTCTCCTTCTCCTTCTTTTGCTTCTTCTGATTCACCCTCCAGACTTCACCTTCTCCTTCTCCTTCTTCTGCTTCTTCTGATTCACCCTCCGGACTTCGCCTTCTCCTTCTCCTTCTTCTCCTTCTTCTGATTCACCCTCCAGACTTCACCGTCTCCTTCTCCTTCTTCTACTTCTTCTGATTCACCCTCCAGTCTTCACCTTCTCCTTCTCCTTCTTCTGCTTCTTCTGATTCACCCTCCAGACTTCACCTTCTCCTTCTCCTTCTTCTGCTTCTCTTGATTCACCCTCCTGACTTCACCTTCTCCTTCTCCTACTTCTGCTTCTTCTGATTCAGCCTCCAGACTTCACCTTCTCCTTCTCCTTCTTCTACTTCTTCTGATTCACCCTCCAGACTTCACCTTCTCCTTCTACTTCTTCTGCTTCTTCTGATTCACCCTCCAGATTTCACCTTCTCCTTCTCCTTCTTTTGCTTCTTCTGATTCACCCTCCAGACTTCACCTTCTCCTTCTCCCTCTTCTGCTTCTTCTGATTCACCCTCCAGACTTCAGCTTCTCCTTCTCCTTCTTCTACTTCTTCTGATTCACCCTCCAGACTTCACCTTCTCCTTCTCCTTCTTCTGCTTCTTCTGATTCACCCTCCAGACTTCACCTTCTCCTTCGTCTACTTCTTCTGATTCACCCTCCAGACTACACCTTCTCCTTCTCCTTCTTCTACTTCTTCTGATTCACCCTCCAGACTTCACCTTCTCCTTCTCCTTCTTCTGCTTCTTCTGATTCACCCTCCAGACTTCACCTTCTCCTTCTTCTTCTTCTACTTCTTCTGATTCACCCTCCAGACTTCACCTTCTCCTTCTCCTTCTTCTACTTCTTCTGCTTTTCCCTCCAGACTTCACCTTCTTCTGCTTCTTCTGATTCACCCTCCAGACTTCACCTTCTCCTTCTCCTTCTTCTACTTCTTCTGATTCACCCTCCAGACTTCACCTTCTCCTTCTCCTTCTTCTACTTCTTCTGATTCACCCTCCAGACTTCACCTTCTCCTTCTCCTTCTTCTACTTCTTATGATTCACCCTCCTGACTTCACCTTCTCCTTCTCCTTCTTCTGCTTCTTCTGCTTCAACCTCCAGACTTCACCTTCTCCTTCTCCTTCTTCTGCTTCTTCTGCTTCACCCTCCAGACTTCACCTTCTCCTTCTCCTTCTTCTGCTTCTTCTGCTTCACCCTCCTGACTTCACCTTCTCCTTCTCCTTCTTCTGCTTCTTCTGCTTCACCCTCCAGACTTCACCTTCTCCTTCTCCTTCTTCTGCTTCTTCTGCTTCACCCTCCAGACTTCACCTTCTCCTTCTCCTTCTTCTGCTTCTTCTGCTTCACCCTCCAGACTTCACCTTCTCCTTCTCCTTCTTCTGCTTCTTCTGCTTCGCCCTCCAGACTTCACCTTCTCCTTCTCCTTCTTCTGCTTCTTCTGCTTCACCCTCCAGACTTCACCTTCTCCTTCTCCTTCTTCTGCTTCTTCTGCTTCACCCTGCTGACTTCACCTTCTCCTTCTCCTTCCTCTACTTCTTCTGATTCACCCTCCAGACTTCACCTTCTCCTTCTCCTTCTTCTGCTTCTTCTGATTCACCCTCCTGACTTCACCTTCTCCTTCTCCTTCTTCTGCTTCTTCTGATTCACCCTCCAGACTTCACCTTCTCCTTCTCCTTCTTCTGCTTCTTCTGATTCACCCTCCAGACTTCACCTTCTCCTTTTCCTTCTTCTGCTTCTTCTGATTCACCCTCCAGACCTCACCTTCTCCTTTTCCTTCTTCTACTTCTTCTGATTCACCCTCCAGACTTCATCTTCTCCTTCTCCTTCTTCTGCTTCTTCTGATTCACCCTCCAGACTTCACCTTCTCCTTCTCCTTCTTCTCCTTCTTCTGAATCACCCTCCAGACTTCATCTTCTCCTTATCCTTCTTCTGCTTCTTCTGATTCACCCTCCAGACTTCACCTTCTCCTTCTCCTTCTTCTGCTTCTTCTGCTTCACCCCCCTGACTTCACCTTCTCCTTCTCCTTCTTCTGCTTCTTCTGATTCACTCTCCTAACTTCACCTTCTCCTTCTCCTTCTTCTGCTTCTTCTGATTCACCCTCCTGACTTCACCTTCTCCTTCTCCTTCTTCTGCTTCTTCTGATTCACCCTCCAGACTTCACCTTCTCCTTCTCCTTCTTCTGCTTCTTCTGATTCACCCTCCAGACTTCACCTTCTCCTTTTCCTTCTTCTGCTTCTTCTGATTCACCCTCCAGACCTCACCTTCTCCTTCTCCTTCTTCTACTTCTTCTGATTCACCCTCCAGACTTCATCTTCTCCTTCTCCTTCTTCTGCTTCTTCTGATTCACCCTCCAGACTTCACCTTCTCCTTCTCCTTCTTCTGCTTCTTCTGATTCACCCTCCAGACTTCACCTTCTCCTTCTCCTTCTTCTAATTCTTCTGATTCAACCTCCAGACTTCACCTTCTCCTTCTCCTTCTTCTGCTTCTTCTGATTCACCCTCCAGTCTTCACCTCCTCCTTCTCCTTCTTCTGCTTCTTCTGATTCACCCTCCAGACTTCACCTTCTCCTTCTCCTTCTTCTGATTCTTTTGATTCACCCTCCAGACTTCACCTTCTCCTTCTCCTTCTTCTGCTTCTTCTGATTCACCCTTCTGACTTCACCCTCTCCTTCTCCTTCTTCTACTTCTTCTGATTCACCCTCCTGACTTCATCTTCTCCTTCTCCTTCTTCTACTTCTTCTGCTTCACCCTCCAGACTTCACCTTCTCCTTCTCCTCCTTCTGCTTCTTCTGATTCACCCTCCTGACTTCACCCTCTCCTTCTCCTTCTTCTACTTCTTCTGATTCACCCTCCTGACTTCACCCTCTCCTTCTCCTTCTTCTACTTCTTCTGCTTCACCCTCCTGACTTCACCTTCTCCTTCTCCTTCTTCTACTTCTTCTGCTTCACCCTCCAGACTTCACCTTCTCCTTCTCCTTCTTCTGCTTTTTCTGACTCACCCTCCTGACATCACCTTCTCCTTCTCCTTCTTCTACATCTTATGATTCACCCTCCAGACTTCACCTTCTCCTTCTCCTTCTTCTGCGTCTTCTGATTCACCCTCCAGAATTCACCTTCTCCTTCTCCTTCTTCTGCTTCTCCTGATTCACCCTCCTGACTTCACCTTCTCCTTCTCCTTCTTCTGCTTCTTCTGATTCACCCTCCAGACTTCACCTTCTCCTTCTCCTTCTTGTACTTCTTCTAATTCACCCTCCAGACTTCACCTTCTCCTTCTCCTTCTTCTGCTTCTTCTGATTCACCCTCCAGACTTCACCTTCTCCTTCTCCTTCGTCTACTTCTTCTGATTCACCCTCCAGACTACACCTTCTCCTTCTCCTTCTTCTACTTCTTCTGATTCACCCTCCAAACTTCACCTTCTCCTTCTCCTTCTTCTGCTTCTTCTGATTCACCCTCCTGACTTCACCTTCTCCTTCTCCTTCTTCTGATTCTTTTGATTCACCCTCCAGACTTCACCTTCTCCTGCTCCTTCTTCTGCTTCTTCTGATTCACCCTCCAGACTTCACCTTCTCCTTCTCCTTCTTCTACTTCTTCTGATTCACCCTCCTGACTTCACCTTCTCCTTCTCCTTCTTCTGATTCTTTTGATTCACCCTCCAGTCTTCAGCTTCTCCTTCTCCTTCTTCTGCTTCTTCTGATTCACCCTCCAGACTTCACCTTCTCCTTCTCCTTCTTCTGATTCTTTTGATTCACCCTCCAGACTTCACCTTCTCCTTCTCCTTCTTCTGCTTCTTCTGATTCACCCTCCTGACTTCACCCTCTCCTTCTCCTTCTTCTACTTCTTCTGATTCACCCTCCTGACTTCACCTTCTCCTTCTCCTTCATCTACTTCTTCTGCTTCACACTCCAGACTTCACCCTCTCCTTCTCCTTCTTCTACTTCTTCTGATTCACCCTCCTGACTTCACCGTCTCCTTCTCCTTCTTCTACTTCTTCTGCTTCACCCTCCTGACTTCACCTTCTCCTTCTCCTTCTTCTACTTCTTCTGCTTCACCCTCCAGACTTCACCTTCTCCTTCTCCTTCTTCTGCTTTTTCTGACTCACCCTCCTGACATCACCTTCTCCTTCTCCTTCTTCTACTTCTTCTGATTCACCCTCCAGACTTCACCTTCTCCTTCTCCTTCTTCTACTTCTTCTGATTCACCCACCAGACTTCACCTTCTACTTCTCCTTCTTCTGCTTCTTCTGATTCACCCTCCAGACTTCACCTTCTCCTTCTCCTTCTTCTGCTTCTTCTGTTTCACCCTCCAGACTTCACCTTCTCCTTCTCCTTCTTCTGCTTCTTTTGATTCACCCTTCAGACTTCACCTTCTCCTTCTCCTTCTTCTGCTTCTTCTGATTCACCCTCCAGACCTCACCTTCTCCTTCTCCTTCTTCAACTTCTTCTGATTCACCCTCCAGACTTCATCTTCTCCTTCTCCTTCTTCTGCTTCTTCTGATTCACCCTCCAGACTTCGCCTTCTCCTTCTCCTTCTTCTACTTCTTCTGATTCACCCTCCAGACTTCACCTTCTCCTTCTCCTTCTTCTACTTCTTCTGATTCACCCTCCAGTCTTCACCTTCTCCTTCTCCTTCTTCTGCGTCTTCTGATTCACCCTCCAGAATTCACCTTCTCCTTCTCCTTCTTCTGCTTCTCCTGATTCACCCTCCTGACTTCACCTTCTCCTTCTCCTTCTTCTGCTTCTTCTGATTCACCCTCCAGACTTCACCTTCTCCTTCTCCTTCTTGTACTTCTTCTAATTCACCCTCCAGACTTCACCTTCTCCTTCTCCTTCTTCTGCTTCTTCTGATTCACCCTCCAGACTTCACCTTCTCCTTCTCCTTCGTCTACTTCTTCTGATTCACCCTCCAGACTACACCTTCTCCTTCTCCGTCTTCTACTTCTTCTGATTCACCCTCCAAACTTCACCTTCTCCTTCTCCTTCTTCTGCTTCTTCTGCTTCACCCTCCTGACTTCACCTTCGCCTTCTCCTTCTTCTGCTTCTTCTGATTCACCCTCCTGACTTCACCTTCTCCTTCTCCTTCTTCTGATTCTTTTGATTCACCCTCCAGACTTCACCTTCTCCTTCTCCTTCTTCTGCTTCTTCTGATTCACCCTCCAGACTTCACCTTCTCCTTCTCCTTCTTCTACTTCTTCTGATTCACCCTCCTGACTTCACCTTCTCCTTCTCCTTCTTCTGATTCTTTTGATTCACCCTCCAGTCTTCACCTTCTCCTTCTCCTTCTTCTGCTTCTTCTGATTCACCCTCCAGACTTCACCTTCTCCTTCTCCTTCTTCTGATTCTTTTGATTCACCCTCCAGACTTCACCTTCTCCTTCTCCTTCTTCTGCTTCTTCTGATTCACACTCCTGACTTCACCCTCTCCTTCTCCTTCTTCTACTTCTTCTGATTCACCCTCCTGACTTCACCTTCTCCTTCTCCTTCATCTACTTCTTCTGCTTCACCCTCCAGACTTCACCTTCTCCTTCTCCTTCTTCTACTTCTTCTGATTCACCCTCCAGACTTCACCTTCTCCTTCTCCTTCTTCTGCTTCTTCAGATTCACCCTCCAGACTTCACCTTCTCCTTCTCCTTATTCTGCTTCTTCCGATTCACCCGCCAGACTTCACCTTCTCCTTCTCCTTATTCTGCATCTTCTGATTCACCCTCCAGACTTCACCTTCTCCTTCTCCTTCTTCTGCTTCTTCTGATTCACCTTCAGACTTTACCTTCTCCTTCTCCTTCTTCTGCTTCTTCTGATTCACCCTCCAGACTTCACCTTCTCCTTCTCCTTCATCTACTTCTTCTGATTCACCCTCCAGACTTCATCTTCTCCTTCTCCTTCTTCTGCTTCTTCTGATTCACCCTCCAGACTTCACCTTCTCCTTCTCCTTCTTCTGCTTTTTCTGATTCACCCTCCTGACTTCACCTTCTCCTTCTCCTTCTTCTACCTCTTCTGATTCACCCTCCAGACTTCACCTCTTCCTTCCCCTTTTTCTACTTCTTCTGATTCACCCACCAGACTTCACCTTCTCCTTCTCCTTCTTCTGCTTCTTCTGATTCACCCTCCAGACTTCACCTTCTCCTTCTCCTTCTTCTGCTTCTTCTGATTCACCCTCCAGACTTCACCTTCTCCTTCTCCTTCTTCTGCTTCTTTTGATTCACCCTTCAGACTTCACCTTCTCCTTCTCCTTCTTCTGCTTCTTCTGATTCACCCTCCAGACCACACCTTCTCCTTCTCCTTCTTCAACTTCTTCTGATTCACCCTCCAGACTTCATCTTCTCCTTCTCCTTCTTTTGCTTCTTCTGATTCACCCTCCAGACTTCACCTTCTCCTTCTCCTTCTTCTGCTTCTTCTGATTCACCCTCCAGACTTCGCCTTCTCCTTCTCCTTCTTCTCCTTCTTCTGATTCACCCTCCAGACTTCACCTTCTCCTTCTCCTTCTTCTACTTCTTCTGATTCACCCTCCAGTCTTCACCTTCTCCTTCTCCTTCTTCTGCTTCTTCTGATTCACGCTCCAGACTTCACCTTCTCCTTCTCCTTCTTCTGCTTCTCCTGATTCACCCTCCTGACTTCACCTTCTCCTTCTCCTACTTCTGCTTCTTCTGATTCACCCTCCAGACTTCACCTTCTCCTTCTCCTTCTTCTACTTCTTCTGATTCACACTCCAGACTTCACCTTCTCCTTCTACTTCTTCTGCTTCTTCTGATTCACCCTCCAGATTTCACCTTCTCCTTCTCCTTCTTCTGCTTCTTCTGATTCACCCTCCAGACTTCACCTTCTCCTTCTCCTTCTTCTGCTTCTTCTGATTCACCCTCCAGACTTCACCTTCTCCTTCTCCTTCTTCTACTTCTTCTGATTCACCCTCCAGACTTCACCTTCTCCTTCTCCTTCTTCTGCTTCTTCTGATTCACCCTCCAGACTTCACCTTCTCCTTCTCCTTCGTCTACTTCTTCTGATTCACCCTCCAGACTACACCTTCTCCTTCTCCTTCTTCTACTTCTTCTGATTCACCCTCCAGACTTCACCTTCTCCTTCTCCTTCTTCTGCTTCTTCTGATTCACCCTCCAGACTTCACCTTCTCCTTCTCCTTCTTCTACTTCTTCTGATTCACCCTCCAGACTTCACCTTCTCCTTCTCCTTCTTCTACTTCATCTGCTTTTCCCTCCAGACTTCACCTTCTCCTTCTCCTTCTTCTGCTTCTTCTGATTCACCCTCCAGACTTCACCTTCTCCTTCTCCTTCTTCTACTTCTTCTGATTCACCCTCCAGACTTCACCTTCTCCTTCTCCTTCTTCTACTTCTTCTGATTCACCCTCCAGACTTCACCTTCTCCTTCTCCTTCTTCTACTTCTTATGATTCACCCTCCAGTCTTCACCTTCTCCTTCTCCTTCTTCTGCTTCTTCTGATTCACGCTCCAGACTTCACCTTCTCCTTCTCCTTCTTCTGCTTCTCCTGATACACCCTCCTGACTTCACCTTCTCCTTCTCCTACTTCTGCTTCTTCTGATTCACCCTCCAGACTTCACCTTCTCCTTCTCCTTCTTCTACTTCTTCTGATTCACCCTCCAGACTTCATCTTCTCCTTCTACTTCTTCTGCTTCTTCTGATTCACCCTCCAGATTTCACCTTCTCCTTCTCCTTCTTCTACTTCTTCTGATTCACCCTCCAGACTTCACCTTCTCCTTCTCCTTCTTCTGCTTCTTCTGATTCACCCTCCAGACTTCACCTTCTCCTTCTCCTTCTTCTACTTCTTCTGATTCACCCTCCAGACTTCACCTTCTCCTTCTCCTTCTTCTGCTTCTTCTGATTCACCCTCCAGACTTCACCTTCTCCTTCTCCTTCGTCTACTTCTTCTGATTCACCCTCCAGACTACACCTTCTCCTTCTCCTTCTTCTACTTCTTCTGATTCACCCTCCAGACTTCACCTTCTCCTTCTCCTTCTTCTGCTTCTTCTGATTCACCCTCCAGACTTCACCTTCTCCTTCTCCTTCTTCTACTTCTTCTGATTCACCCTCCAGACTTCACCTTCTCCTTCTCCTTCTTCTACTTCATCTGCTTTTCCCTCCAGACTTCACCTTCTCCTTCTCCTTCTTCTGCTTCTTCTGATTCACCCTCCAGACTTCACCTTCTCCTTCTCCTTCTTCTACTTCTTCTGATTCACCCTCCAGACTTCACCTTCTCCTTCTCCTTCTTCTACTTCTTCTGATTCACCCTCCAGACTTCACCTTCTCCTTCTCCTTCTTCTACTTCTTATGATTCACCCTCCTGACTTCACCTTCTCCTTCTCCTTCTTCTGCTTCTTCTGCTTCAACCTCCAGACTTCACCTTCTCCTTCTCCTTCTTCTGCTTCTTCTGCTTCACCCTCCAGACTTCACCTTCTCCTTCTCCTTCTTCTGCTTCTTCTGCTTCACCCTCCTGACTTCACCTTCTCCTTCTCCTTCTTCTGCTTCTTCTGCTTCACCCTCCAGACTTCACCTTCTCCTTCTCCTTCTTATGCTTCTTCTGCTTCACCCTCCAGACTTCACCTTCTCCTTCTCCTTCTTCTGCTTCTTCTGCTTCACCCTCCAGACTTCACCTTCTCCTTCTCCTTCTTCTGCTTCTTCTGCTTCGCCCTCCAGACTTCACCTTCTCCTTCTCCTTCTTCTGCTTCTTCTGCTTCACCCTCCAGACTTCACCTTCTCCTTCTCCTTCTTCTGCTTCTTCTGCTTCACCCTGCTGACTTCACCTTCTCCTTCTCCTTCCTCTACTTCTTCTGATTCACCCTCCAGACTTCACCTTCCCCTTCACCTTCTTCTGCTTCTTCTGCTTCACCCTCCAGACTTCACCTTCTCGTTCTCCTTCTTCTGCTGCTTCTCCTGCGCCCTCCAGACTTCACCTTCTCCTTCTCCTTCTTCTGCTTCTTCTGCTTCACCCTCCTGACTTCATCTTCTCCTTCTCCTTCTTCTACTTCTTCTGCTTCACCCCCCTGACTTCACCTTCTCCTTCTCCTTCTTCTGCTTCTTCTGATTCACCCTTCTAACTTCACCTTCTCCTTCTCCCTCTTCTGCTTCTTCTGATTCACCCTCCTGACTTCACCTTCTCCTTCTCCTTCTTCTGCTTCTTCTGATTCACCCTCCAGACTTCACCTTCTCCTTCTCCTTCTTCTGCTTCTTCTGATTCACCCTCCTGACTTCACCTTCTCCTTCTCCTTCTTCTGCTTCTCCTGCTTCACCCTCCAGACTGCACCTTCTCCTTCTCCTTCTTCTGCTTCTTCTGCTTCACCCTCCAGACTTCAACTTCTCCTTCTCCTTCTTCTGCTTCTTCTGCTTCACCCTCCAGACTTCACCTTCTCCTTCTCCTTCTTCTACTTCTTCTGATTCACCCTCCAGACTTCACCTTCTCCTTCTCCTTCTTCTGCTTCTTCTGATTCACCCTCCAGACTTCACCTTCTCCTTCTCCTTCGTCTACTTCTTCTGATTCACCCTCCAGACTACACCTTCTCCTTCTCCTTCTTCTACTTCTTCTGATTCACCCTCCAGACTTCACCTTCTCCTTCTCCTTCTTCTGCTTCTTCTGATTCACCCTCCAGACTTCACCTTCTCCTTCTCCTTCTTCTACTTCTTCTGATTCACCCTCCAGACTTCACCTTCTTCTTCTCCTTCTTCTACTTCATCTGCTTTTCCCTCCAGACTTCACCTTCTCCTTCTCCTTCTTCTGCTTCTTCTGATTCACCCTCCAGACTTCACCTTCTCCTTCTCCTTCTTCTACTTCTTCTGATTCACCCTCCAGACTTCACCTTCTCCTTCTCCTTCTTCTACTTCTTCTGATTCACCCTCCAGACTTCACCTTCTCCTTCTCCTTCTTCTACTTCTTATGATTCACCCTCCTGACTTCACCTTCTCCTTCTCCTTCTTCTGCTTCTTCTGCTTCAACCTCCAGACTTCACCTTCTCCTTCTCCTTCTTCTGCTTCTTCTGCTTCACCCTCCAGACTTCACCTTCTCCTTCTCCTTCTTCTGCTTCTTCTGCTTCACCCTCCTGACTTCACCTTCTCCTTCTCCTTCTTCTGCTTCTTCTGCTTCACCCTCCAGACTTCACCTTCTCCTTCTCCTTCTTATGCTTCTTCTGCTTCACCCTCCAGACTTCACCTTCTCCTTCTCCTTCTTCTGCTTCTTCTGCTTCACCCTCCAGACTTCACCTTCTCCTTCTCCTTCTTCTGCTTCTTCTGCTTCGCCCTCCAGACTTCACCTTCTTCTTCTCCTTCTTCTGCTTCTTCTGCTTCACCCTCCAGACTTCACCTTCTCCTTCTCCTTCTTCTGCTTCTTCTGCTTCACCCTGCTGACTTCACCTTCTCCTTCTCCTTCCTCTACTTCTTCTGATTCACCCTCCAGACTTCACCTTCTCCTTCTCCTTCTTCTGCTTCTTCTGCTTCACCCTCCAGACTTCACCTTCTCGTTCTCCTTCTTCTGCTGCTTCTCCTGCGCCCTCCAGACTTCACCTTCTCCTTCTCCTTCTTCTGCTTCTTCTGCTTCACCCTCCTGACTTCATCTTCTCCTTCTCCTTCTTCTACTTCTTCTGCTTCACCCCCCTGACTTCACCTTCTCCTTCTCCTTCTTCTGCTTCTTCTGATTCACCCTCCTAACTTCACCTTCTCCTTCTCCCTCTTCTGCTTCTTCTGATTCACCCTCCTGACTTCACCTTCTCCTTCTCCTTCTTCTGCTTCTTCTGATTCACCCTCCAGACTTCACCTTCTCCTTCTCCTTCTTCTGCTTCTTCTGATTCACCCTCCTGACTTCACCTTCTCCTTCTCCTTCTTCTGCTTCTTCTGCTTCACCCTCCAGACTTCACCTTCTCCTTCTCCTTCTTCTGCTTCTTCTGCTTCACCCTCCAGACTTCACCTTCTCCTTCTCCTTCTTCTGCTTCTTCTGCTTCACCCTCCTGACTTCACCTTCTCCTTCTCCTTCTTCTACTTCTTCTGATTCACCCTCCAGACTTCACCTTCTCCTTCTCCTTCTTCTGCTTCTTCTGATTCACCCTCCAGACTTCACATTCTCCTTCTCCTTCTTCTACTTCTTCTGATTCACCCTCGAGACTTCATCTTCTCCTTCTCCTTCTTGTGCTTCTTCTGATTCACCCTCCAGACTTCACCTTCTCCTTCTCCTTCTTCTGCTTCTTCTGATTCACCCCCCAGACTTCACCTTCTCCTTCTCCTTCTACTTCTTCTGATTCACCCTCTAGACTTCAACTTCTCCTTCTCCTTCTTCTGCTTCTTCTGCTTCACCCTCCAGACTTCACCTTCGCGTTGTCCTTCTTCTGCTTCTTCTGATTCACCCTCCTAACTTCACCTTCTCCTTCTCCTTCTTCTGCTTCTTCTGATTCACCCTCCTGACTTCACCTTCTCCTTCTCCTTCTTCTGCTTCTTCTGATTCACCCTCCAGACTTCACCTTCTCCTTCTCCTTCTTCTGCTTCTTCTGATTCACCCTCCAGACTTCACCTTCTCCTTTTCCTTCTTCTGCTTCTTCTGATTCACCCTCCAGACCTCACCTTCTCCTTCTCCTTCTTCTACTTCTTCTGATTCACCCTCCAGACTTCATCTTCTCCTTCTCCTTCTTCTGCTTCTTCTGATTCACCCTCCAGACTTCACCTTCTCCTTCTCCTTCTTCTGCTTCTTCTGATTCACCCTCCAGACTTCACCTTCTTCTTCTTCTTCTTCTACTTCTTCTGATTCACCCTCCAGACTTCACCTTCTCCTTCTCCTTCTTCTGCTTCTTCTGAT
This sequence comes from Somniosus microcephalus, assembly GCF_052327205.1. Classification (NCBI taxonomy): domain Eukaryota; kingdom Metazoa; phylum Chordata; class Chondrichthyes; order Squaliformes; family Somniosidae; genus Somniosus; species Somniosus microcephalus. The sequence goes on along the minus strand of NW_028225232.1, from coordinate 169,618 downwards.
TCACCCTCCAGTCTTCACCTCCTCCTTCTCCTTCTTCTGCTTCTTCTGATTCACCCTCCAGACTTCACCTTCTCCTTCTCCTTCTTCTGATTCTTTTGATTCACCCTCCAGACTTCACCTTCTCCTTCTCCTTCTTCTGCTTCTTCTGATTCACCCTTCTGACTTCACCTTCTCCTTCTCCTTCTTCTGATTCTTTTGATTCACCCTCCAGACTTCACCTTCTCCTTCTCCTTCTTCTGCTTCTTCTGCTTCACCCTACAGACTTCACCTTCTCCTTCTCCTCCTTCTGCTTCTTCTGATTCACCCTCCTGACTTCACCCTCTCCTTCTCCTTCTTCTGCTTCTTCTGATTCACCCTCCTGAATTCACCCTCTCCTTCTCCTTCTTCTACTTCTTCTGCTTCACCCTCCTGACTTCACCTTCTCCTTCTCCTTCTTCTACTTCTTCTGCTTCACCCTCCAGACTTCACCTTCTCCTTCTCCTTCTTCTGCTTTTTCTGATTCACCCTCCTGACATCATCTTCTCCTTCTCCTTCTACTACTTCTTCTGATTCACCCTCCAGACTTCACCTTCTCCTTCTCCTTCTTCTACTTCTTCTGATTCACCCACCAGACTTCACCTTCTCCTTCTCCTTCTTCTGCTTCTTCTGATTCACCCTCCAGACTTCACCTTCTCCTTCTCCTTCTTCTGCTTCTTCTGATTCACCCTCCAGACTTCACCTTCTCCTTCTCCTTCTTCTGCTTCTTTTGATTCACCCTTCAGACTTCACCTTCTCCTTCTCCTTCTTCTGCTTCTTCTGATTCACCCTCCAGACCTCCCCTTCTCCTTCTCCTTCTTCAACTTCTTCTGATTCACCCTCCAGACTTCATCTTCTCCTTCTCCTTCTTTTGCTTCTTCTGAGTCACCCTCCAGACTTCACCTTCTCCTTCTCCTTCTTCTGCTTCTTTTGATTCACCCTTCAGACTTCACCTTCTCCTTCTCCTTCTTCTGCTTCTTCTGATTCACCCTCCAGACTTCAGCTTCTCCTTCTCCTTCTTCTGCTTCTTCTGATTCACCCTCCAGACTTCATCTTCTCCTTCTCCTTCTTCTGCTTCTTTTGATTCACCCTTCAGACTTCACCTTCTCCTACTCCTTCTTCTGCTTCTTCTGATTCACCCTCCAGACCTCAACTTCTCCTTCTCCTTCTTCAACTTCTTCTGATTCACCCTCCAGACTTCATCTTCTCCTTCTCCTTCTTTTGCTTCTTCTGATTCACCCTCCAGACTTCACCTTCTCCTTCTCCTTCTTCTGCTTCTTCTGATTCACCCTCCAGACCTCGCCTTCTCCTTCTCCTTCTTCTACTTCTTCTGATTCTCCCTCCAGACTTCACCTTCTCCTTCTCCTTCTTCTACTTCTTTTGATTCACCCTTCAGACTTCACCTTCTCCTTCTCCTTCTTCTGCTTCTTCTGATTCACCCTCCTGACATCACCTTCTCCTTCTCCTTCTTCTACTTCTTCTGATTCACCCTCCAGACTTCATCTTCTCCTTCTCCTTCTTTTGCTTCTTCTGATTCACCCTCCAGACTTCACCTTCTCCTTCTCCTTCTTCTGCTTCTTCTGATTCACCCTCCAGACCTCGCCTTCTCCTTCTCCTTCTTCTACTTCTTCTGCTTCACCCTCCTGACTTCACCTTCTCCTTCTCCTTCTTCTACTTCTTCTGCTTCACCCCCCTGACCACCTTCTCCTTCTCCTTCTTCTGCTTCTTCTGATTCACCCTCCTAACTTCACCTTCTCCTTCTCCTTCTTCTGCTTCTTCTGATTCACCCTCCTGACTTCATCTTCTCCTTCTCCTTCTTCTACTTCTTCTGATTCACCCTCCAGACATCAGCTTCTCCTTCTCCTTCTTCTACTTCTTCTGATTCACCCTCCAGACTTCACCTTCTCCTTCTCCTTCTTCTACTTCTTCTGATTCACCCTCCTGACTTCACCTTCTCCTTCTCCTTCGTCTACTTCTTCTGATTCACCCTCCAGAATACACCTTCTCCTTCTCCTTCTTCTACTTCTTCTGATTCACCCTCCAAACTTCACCTTCTCCTTCTCCTTTTTCTGCTTCTTCTGATTCACCCTCCAGACTTCACCTTCTCCTTCTCCTTCTTCTGCTTTTTCTGATTCACCCTCCAGACTTCACCTTCTCCTTCTCCTTCTTCTGCTTCTTCTGATTCACCCTCCAGACTTCACCTTCTCCTTCTCCTTCTTCTGCTTCTTCTGATTCACCCTCCAGACTTCACATTCTCCTTCTCCTTCTTCTACTTCTTCTGATTTACCCTCCAGACTTCATCTTCTCCTTCTCCTTCTTCTGCTTCTTCTGATTCACCCTCCAGGCTTCACCTTCTCCTTCTCCTTCTTCTGCTTCTTCTGATTCACCCTCCAGACTTCACATTCTCCTTCTCCTTCTTCTACTTCTTCTGATTCACCCTCCAGACTTCACCTTCTCCTTCTCCTTCTTCAACTGCTTCTGATTCACCCTCCAGACTTCACCTTCTACTTCTCCTTCTTCTGCTTCTTCTGATTCACCCTCCAGACTTCATCTTCTCCTTCTCCTTCTTCTGCTTCTTCTGATTCACCCTCCAGGCTTCACCTTCTCCTTCTCCTTCTTCTGCTTCTTCTGATTCACCCTCCAGACTTCACCTTCTCCTTCTCCTTCTTCTACTTCTTCTGATTCACCCTCCAGACTTCACCTTCTCCTTCTCCTTCTTCAACTTCTTCTGATTCACCCTCTAGACTTCACCTTCTACTTCTCCTTCTTCAACTTCTTCTGATTCACCCTCCAGACTTCACCTTCTCCTTCTCCTTCTTCAACTGCTTCTGATTCACCCTCCTGACTTCACCTTCTCCTTCTCCTTCTTCTACTTCTTCTGCTTCACCCTCCAGACTTCACCTTCTCCTTCTCCTTCTTCTACTTCTTCCGATTCACCCTCCAGACTTGACCTTCTCCTTCTCCTTCTTCTACTTCTTCTGATTCACCCTCCAGACTTCATCTTCTCCTTCTCCTTCTTCTGCTTCTTCTGATTCACCCACCAGACTTCACCTTCTCCTTCTCCTTCTTCTGCTTCTTCTGATTCACCCTCCAGACTTCACCTTCTCCTTCTCCTTCTTCTGCTTCTTCTGATTCACCCTCCAGACTTCACCTTCTCCTTCTCCTTCTTCTGCTTCTTTTGATTCACCCTTCAGACTTCACCTTCTCCTTCTCCTTCTTCTGCTTCTTCTGATTCACCCTCCAGACCTCCCCTTCTCCTTCTCCTTCTTCAACTTCTTCTGATTCACCCTCCAGACTTCATCTTCTCCTTCTCCTTCTTTTGCTTCTTCTGATTCACTCTCCAGACTTCACCTTCTCCTTCTCCTTCTTCTGCTTCTTTTGATTCACCCTTCAGACTTCACCTTCTCCTTCTCCTTCTTCTGCTTCTTCTGATTCACCCTCCAGACTTCAGCTTCTCCTTCTCCTTCTTCTGCTTCTTCTGATTCACCCTCCAGACTTCATCTTCTCCTTCTCCTTCTTCTGCTTCTTTTGATTCACCCTTCAGACTTCACCTTCTCCTTCTCCTTCTTCTGCTTCTTCTGATTCACCCTCCAGACCTCAACTTCTCCTTCTCCTTCTTCAACTTCTTCTGATTCACCCTCCAGACTTCATCTTCTCCTTCTCCTTCTTTTGCTTCTTCTGATTCACCCTCCAGACTTCACCTTCTCCTTCTCCTTCTTGTACTTCTTCTAATTCACCCTCCAGACTTCACCTTCTCCTTCTCCTTCTTCTGCTTCTTCTGATTCACCCTCCAGACTTCACCTTCTCCTTCTCCTTCGTCTACTTCTTCTGATTCACCCTCCAGAATACACCTTCTCCTTCTCCTTCTTCTACTTCTTCTGATTCACCCTCCAAACTTCACCTTCTCCTTCTCCTTTTTCTGCTTCTTCTGATTCACCCTCCAGACTTCACCTTCTCCTTCTCCTTCTTCTACTTCTTCTGATTCACCCTCCAGACTTCACCTTCTCCTTCTCCTTCTTCTACTTCTTCTGATTCACCCTCCAGACTTCACCTTCTCCTTCTCCTTCTTCTACTTCTTCTGCTTCTCCCTCCAGACTTCACCTTCTCCTTCTCGTTCTTCTGCTTCTTCTGATTCATCCTCCAGACTTCACCTTCTCCTTCTCCTTCTTCTACTTCTTCTGATTCACCCTCCAGACTTCAGCTTCTCCTTCTCCTTCTTCTACTTCTTCTGATTCACCCTCCAGACTTCACCTTCTTCTTCTCCTTCTTCTACTTCTTATGATTCACCCTCCTGACTTCACCTTCTCCTTCTCCTTCTTCTGCTTCTTCTGCTTCACCCTCCAGACTTCACCTTCTCCTTCTCCTTCTTCTGCTTCTTCTGTTTCACCCTCCAAACTTCACCTTCTCCTTCTCCTTCTTCTGCTTCTTCTGCTTCACCCTCCTGACTTCACCTTCGCCTTCTCCTTCTTCTACTTCTTCTGATTCACCCTCCAGACTTCACCTTCTCCTTCTCCTTCTTCTGCTTCTTCTGCTTCACCCTCCAGACTTCACCTTCTCCTTCTCCTTCTTCTGCTTCTTCTGCTTCGCCCTCCAGACTTCACCTTCTCCTTCTCCTTCTTCTGCTTCTTCTGCTTTACCCTCCAGACATCACCTTCTCTTTCTCCTTCTTCTGCTTCTTCTGCTTCACCCTCCTGACTTCACCTTCTCCTTCTCCTTCTTCTACTTCTTCTGATTCACCCTCCAGACTTCACCTTCTCCTTCTCCTTCTTCTGCTTCTTCTGCTTCACCCTCCAGACTTCACCTTCTCGTTCTCCTTCTTCTGCTTCTTCTGCTGCGCCCTCCAGACTTCACCTTCTCCTTCTCCTTCTTCTGCTTCTTCTGCTTCACCCTCCTGACTTCACCTTCTCCTTCTCCTTCTTCTACTTCTTCTGCTTCACCCCCCTGACCACCTTCTCCTTCTCCTTCTTCTGCTTCTTCTGATTCACCCTCCTAACTTCACCTTCTCCTTCTCCTTCTTCTGCTTCTTCTGATTCACCCTCCTGACTTCATCTTCTCCTTCTCCTTCTTCTACTTCTTCTGATTCACCCTCCTAACTTCACCTTCTCCTTCTCCTTCTTCTGCTTCTTCTGATTCACCCTCCTGACTTCATCTTCTCCTTCTCCTTCTTCTGCTTCTTCTGATTCACCCTCCAGACTTCACCTTCTCCTTCTCCTTCTTCTACTTCTTCTGATTCACCCTCCAGACTTCACCTTCTCCTTCTCCTTCTTCTACTTCTTCTGATTCACCCTCCAGACTTCACCTTCTCCTTCTCCTTCTTCTACTTCTTCTGCTTCTCCCTCCAGACTTCACCTTCTCCTTCTCCTTCTTCTGCTTCTTCTGATTCATCCTCCAGACTTCACCTTCTCCTTCTCCTTCTTCTACTTCTTCTGATTCACCCTCCAGACTTCAGCTTCTCCTTCTCCTTCTTCTACTTCTTCCGATTCACCCTCCAGACTTCACCTTCTCCTTCTCCTTCTTCTACTTCTTATGATTCACCCTCCTGACTTCACCTTCTCCTTCTCCTTCTTCTGCTTCTTCTGCTTCACCCTCCAGACTTCACCTTCTCCTTCTCCTTCTTCTGCTTCTTCTGTTTCACCCTCCAAACTTCACCTTCTCCTTCTCCTTCTTCTGCTTCTTCTGCTTCACCCTCCTGACTTCACCTTCGCCTTCTCCTTCTTCTACTTCTTCTGATTCACCCTCCAGACTTCACCTTCTCCTTCTCCTTCTTCTGCTTCTTCTGCTTCACCCTCCAGACTTCACCTTCTCCTTCTCCTTCTTCTGCTTCTTCTGCTTCGCCCTCCAGACTTCACCTTCTCCTTCTCCTTCTTCTGCTTCTTCTGCTTTACCCTCCAGACATCACCTTCTCCTTCTCCTTCTTCTGCTTCTTCTGCTTCACCCTCCTGACTTCACCTTCTCCTTCTCCTTCTTCTACTTCTTCTGATTCACCCTCCAGACTTCACCTTCTCCTTCTCCTTCTTCTGCTTCTTCTGCTTCACCCTCCAGACTTCACCTTCTCGTTCTCCTTCTTCTGCTTCTTCTGCTGCGCCCTCCAGACTTCACCTTCTCCTTCTCCTTCTTCTGCATCTTCTGCTTCACCCTCCTGACTTCACCTTCTCCTTCTCCTTCTTCTACTTCTTCTGCTTCACCCCCCTGACTTCACCTTCTCCTTCTCCTTCTTCTGCTTCTTCTGATTCACCCTCCTAACTTCACCTTCTCCTTCTCCTTCTTCTGCTTCTTCTGATTCACCCTCCTGACTTCATCTTCTCCTTCTCCTTCTTCTGCTTCTTCTGATTCACCCTCCAGACTTCACCTTCTCCTTCTCCTTCTTCTGCTTCTTCTGATTCACCCTCCAGACTTCACCTTCTCCTTCTCCTTCTTCTGCTTCTTCTGAATCACCCTCCAGACTTCACCTTCTTCTTCTCCTTCTTCTACTTCTTCTGATTCACCCTCCAGTCTTCACCTTCTCCTTCTCCTTCTTCTGCTTCTTCTGATTCACCCTCCAGACTTCACCTTCTCCTTCTCCTTCTTCTGATTCTTTTGATTCACCCTCCAGACTTCACCTTCTCCTTCTCCTTCTTCTGCTTCTTCTGATTCAGCCTCCTGACTTCACCCTCTCCTTCCCCTTCTTCTACTTCTTCTGATTCACCCTCCTGACTTCACATTCCCCTTCTCCTTCTTCTACTTCTTCTGCTTCACCCTCCAGACTTCACCTTCTCCTTCTCCTTCTTCTACTTCTTCTGATTCACCCTCCAGACTTCACCTTCTCCTTATCCTTCTTCTGCTTCTTCTGATTCACCCTCCAGACTTCACCTTCTCCTTCTCCTTATTCTGCTTCTTCTGATTCACCCTCCAGACTTCACCTTCTCCTTCTCCTTCTTCTGCTTCTTCTGATTCACCCTCCAGGCTTCACCTTCTCCTTCTCCTTCTTCTGCTTCTTCTGATTCACCCTCCAGACTTCACATTCTCCTTCTCCTTCTTCTACTTCTTCTGATTTACCCTCCAGACTTCATCTTCTCCTTCTCCTTCTTCTGCTTCTTCTGATTCACCCTCCAGGCTTCACCTTCTCCTTCTCCTTCTTCTGCTTCTTCTGCTTCACCCTCCAGACTTCACCTTCTCCTTCTCCTTCTTCTGCTTCTTCTGCTTCGCCCTCCAGACTTCACCTTCTCCTTCACCTTCTTCTGCTTCTTCTGCTTCACCCTCCAGACTTCAACTTCTCCTTCTCCTTCTTCTGCTTCTTCTGCTTCACTCTCCTGACTTCACCTTCTCCTTCTCCTTCTTCTACTTCTTCTGATTCACCCTGCAGACTTCACCTTCTCCTTCTCCTTCTTCTGCTTCTTCTGCTGCGCCCTCCAGACTTCACCTTCTCCTTCTCCTTCTTCTGCTTCTTCTGCTTCACCCTCCTGACCTCACCTTCTCCTTCTCCTTCTTCTACTTCTTCTGCTTCACCCCCCTGACTTCACCTGCTCCTTCTCCTTCTTCTGCTTCTTCTGATTCACCCTCCTGACTTCACCTTCTCCTTCTCCTTCTTCTGCTTCTTCTAATTCACCCTCCAGACTTCACCTTCTCCTTCTCCTTCTTCTGCTTCTTCTGATTCACCCTCCAGACTTCACCTTCTCCTTCTCCTTCTTCTGCTTCTTCTGATTCACCCTCCAGACCTCATCTTCTCCTTCTGCTTCTTCTACTTCTTCTGATTCACCCTTCAGACTTCATCTTCTCCTTCTCCTTCTTCTGCTTCTTCTTATTCACCCTCCAGACTTCACCTTCTCCTTCTCCTTCTTCTGCTTCTTCTGATTCACCCTCCAGACTTCACCTTCTCCTTCTCCTTCTTCTGCTTCTTCTGCTTCACCCTCCAGACTTCACCTTCTCCTTCTCCTTCTTCTGCTTCTTCTGATTCACCCTCCAGACCTCATCTTCTCCTTCTCCTTCTTCAACTTCTTCTGATTCACCCTCCAGACTTCATCTTCTCCTTCTCCTTCTTTTGCTTCTTCTGATTCACCCTCCAGACTTCACCTTCTCCTTCTCCTTCTTCTGCTTCTTCTGATTCACCCTCCAGACTTCGCCTTCTCCTTCTCCTTCTTCTACTTCTTCTGATTCACCCTCCAGACTTCACCTTCTCCTTCTCCTTCTTCTACTTCTTCTGATTCACCCTCCTAACTTCACCTTCTCCTTCTCCTTCTTCTGCTTCTTCTGATTCACCCTCCTGACTTCATCTTCTCCTTCTCCTTCTTCTGCTTCTTCTGATTCACCCTCCAGACTTCACCTTCTCCTTCTCCTTCTTCTACTTCTTCTGATTCACCCTCCAGACTTCACCTTCTCCTTCTCCTTCTTCTACTTCTTCTGATTCACCCTCCAGACTTCACCTTCTCCTTCTCCTTCTTCTACTTCTTCTGCTTCTCCCTCCAGACTTCACCTTCTCCTTCTCCTTCTTCTGCTTCTTCTGATTCATCCTCCAGACTTCACCTTCTCCTTCTCCTTCTTCTACTTCTTCTGATTCACCCTCCAGACTTCAGCTTCTCCTTCTCCTTCTTCTACTTCTTCCGATTCACCCTCCAGACTTCACCTTCTTCTTCTCCTTCTTCTACTTCTTATGATTCACCCTCCTGACTTCACCTTCTCCTTCTCCTTCTTCTGCTTCTTCTGCTTCACCCTCCAGACTTCACCTTCTCCTTCTCCTTCTTCTGCTTCTTCTGTTTCACCCTCCAAACTTCACCTTCTCCTTCTCCTTCTTCTGCTTCTTCTGCTTCACCCTCCTGACTTCACCTTCGCCTTCTCCTTCTTCTACTTCTTCTGATTCACCCTCCAGACTTCACCTTCTCCTTCTCCTTCTTCTGCTTCTTCTGCTTCACCCTCCAGACTTCACCTTCTCCTTCTCCTTCTTCTGCTTCTTCTGCTTCGCCCTCCAGACTTCACCTTCTCCTTCTCCTTCTTCTGCTTCTTCTGCTTTACCCTCCAGACATCACCTTCTCCTTCTCCTTCTTCTGCTTCTTCTGCTTCACCCTCCTGACTTCACCTTCTCCTTCTCCTTCTTCTACTTCTTCTGATTCACCCTCCAGACTTCACCTTCTCCTTCTCCTTCTTCTGCTTCTTCTGCTTCACCCTCCAGACTTCACCTTCTCGTTCTCCTTCTTCTGCTTCTTCTGCTGCGCCCTCCAGACTTCACCTTCTCCTTCTCCTTCTTCTGCATCTTCTGCTTCACCCTCCTGACTTCACCTTCTCCTTCTCCTTCTTCTACTTCTTCTGCTTCACCCCCCTGACTTCACCTTCTCCTTCTCCTTCTTCTGCTTCTTCTGATTCACCCTCCTAACTTCACCTTCTCCTTCTCCTTCTTCTGCTTCTTCTGATTCACCCTCCTGACTTCATCTTCTCCTTCTCCTTCTTCTGCTTCTTCTGATTCACCCTCCAGACTTCACCTTCTCCTTCTCCTTCTTCTGCTTCTTCTGATTCACCCTCCAGACTTCACCTTCTCCTTCTCCTTCTTCTGCTTCTTCTGAATCACCCTCCAGACTTCACCTTCTTCTTCTCCTTCTTCTACTTCTTCTGATTCACCCTCCAGTCTTCACCTTCTCCTTCTCCTTCTTCTGCTTCTTCTGATTCACCCTCCAGACTTCACCTTCTCCTTCTCCTTCTTCTGATTCTTTTGATTCACCCTCCAGACTTCACCTTCTCCTTCTCCTTCTTCTGCTTCTTCTGATTCAGCCTCCTGACTTCACCCTCTCCTTCCCCTTCTTCTACTTCTTCTGATTCACCCTCCTGACTTCACATTCCCCTTCTCCTTCTTCTACTTCTTCTGCTTCACCCTCCAGACTTCACCTTCTCCTTCTCCTTCTTCTACTTCTTCTGATTCACCCTCCAGACTTCACCTTCTCCTTATCCTTCTTCTGCTTCTTCTGATTCACCCTCCAGACTTCACCTTCTCCTTCTCCTTATTCTGCTTCTTCTGATTCACCCTCCAGACTTCACCTTCTCCTTCTCCTTCTTCTGCTTCTTCTGATTCACCCTCCAGGCTTCACCTTCTCCTTCTCCTTCTTCTGCTTCTTCTGATTCACCCTCCAGACTTCACATTCTCCTTCTCCTTCTTCTACTTCTTCTGATTTACCCTCCAGACTTCATCTTCTCCTTCTCCTTCTTCTGCTTCTTCTGATTCACCCTCCAGGCTTCACCTTCTCCTTCTCCTTCTTCTGCTTCTTCTGCTTCACCCTCCAGACTTCACCTTCTCCTTCTCCTTCTTCTGCTTCTTCTGCTTCGCCCTCCAGACTTCACCTTCTCCTTCACCTTCTTCTGCTTCTTCTGCTTCACCCTCCAGACTTCAACTTCTCCTTCTCCTTCTTCTGCTTCTTCTGCTTCACTCTCCTGACTTCACCTTCTCCTTCTCCTTCTTCTACTTCTTCTGATTCACCCTGCAGACTTCACCTTCTCCTTCTCCTTCTTCTGCTTCTTCTGCTGCGCCCTCCAGACTTCACCTTCTCCTTCTCCTTCTTCTGCTTCTTCTGCTTCACCCTCCTGACCTCACCTTCTCCTTCTCCTTCTTCTACTTCTTCTGCTTCACCCCCCTGACTTCACCTGCTCCTTCTCCTTCTTCTGCTTCTTCTGATTCACCCTCCTGACTTCACCTTCTCCTTCTCCTTCTTCTGCTTCTTCTAATTCACCCTCCAGACTTCACCTTCTCCTTCTCCTTCTTCTGCTTCTTCTGATTCACCCTCCAGACTTCACCTTCTCCTTCTCCTTCTTCTGCTTCTTCTGATTCACCCTCCAGACCTCATCTTCTCCTTCTGCTTCTTCTACTTCTTCTGATTCACCCTTCAGACTTCATCTTCTCCTTCTCCTTCTTCTGCTTCTTCTTATTCACCCTCCAGACTTCACCTTCTCCTTCTCCTTCTTCTGCTTCTTCTGATTCACCCTCCAGACTTCACCTTCTCCTTCTCCTTCTTCTGCTTCTTCTGCTTCACCCTCCAGACTTCACCTTCTCCTTCTCCTTCTTCTGCTTCTTCTGATTCACCCTCCAGACCTCATCTTCTCCTTCTCCTTCTTCAACTTCTTCTGATTCACCCTCCAGACTTCATCTTCTCCTTCTCCTTCTTTTGCTTCTTCTGATTCACCCTCCAGACTTCACCTTCTCCTTCTCCTTCTTCTGCTTCTTCTGATTCACCCTCCAGACTTCGCCTTCTCCTTCTCCTTCTTCTACTTCTTCTGATTCACCCTCCAGACTTCACCTTCTCCTTCTCCTTCTTCTACTTCTTCTGATTCACCCTCCAGTCTTCACCTTCTCCTTCTCCTTCTTCTGCGTCTTCTGATTCACCCTCCAAACTTCACCTTCTCCTTCTCCTTCTTCTGCTTCTCCTGATTCACCCTCCTGACTTCACCTTCTCCTTCTCCTTCTTCTGCTTCTTCTGATTCACCCTCCAGACTTCACCTTCTCCTTCTCCTTCTTGTACTTCTTCTAATTCACCCTCCAGACTTCACCTTCTCCTTCTCCTTCTTCTGCTTCTTCTGATTCACCCTCCAGACTTCACCTTCTCCTTCTCCTTCGTTTGCTTCTTCTGATTCACCCTCCAGACTACACCTTCTCCTTCTCCTTCTTCCACTTCTTCTGATTCACCCTCCAAACTTCACCTTCTCCTTCTCCTTCTTCTGCTTCTTCTGATTCACCCTCCAGACTTCACCTTCTCCTTCTCCTTCTTCTACTTCTTCTGATTAACCCTCCAGACTTCACCTTCTGCTTCTCCTTCTTCTACTTCTTCTGATTCACCCTCCAGACATCAGCTTCTCCTTCTCCTTCTTCTACTTCTTCTGATTCACCCTCCAGACTTCACCTTCTCCTTCTCCTTCTTCTACTTCTTCTGATTCACCCTCCTGACTTCACCTTCTCCTTCTCCTTCTTCTGCTTCTTCTGCTTCCCCCTCCAGACTTCACCTTCTCCTTCTCCTTCTTCTGCTTCTTCTGCTTCACCCTCCAGACTTCACCTTCTCCTTCTCCTTCTTCTGCTTCTTCTGCTTCACCCTCCTGACTTCACCTTCTCCTTCTCCTTCTTCTTCTTCTTCTGATTCACCCTCCAGACTTCACCTTCTCCTTCTCCTTCTTCTGCTTCTTCTGCTTCACCCTCCAGACTTCACCTTCTCCTTCTCCTTCTTCTGCTTCTTCTGATTCATCCTCCAGACTTCACCTTCTCCTTCTCCTTCTTCTACTTCTTCTGATTCACCCTCCAGACTTCAGCTTCTCCTTCTCCTTCTTCTACTTCTTCTGATTCACCCTCCAGACTTCACCTTCTTCTTCTCCTTCTTCTACTTCTTATGATTCACCCTCCTGACTTCACCTTCTCCTTCTCCTTCTTCTGCTTCTTCTGCTTCACCCTCCAGACTTCACCTTCTCCTTCTCCTTCTTCTGCTTCTTCTGTTTCACCCTCCAAACCTTACCTTCTCCTTCTCCTTCTTCTGCTTCTTCTGCTTCACCCTCCTGACTTCACCTTCGCCTTCTCCTTCTTCTACTTCTTCTGATTCACCCTCCAGACTTCACCTTCTCCTTCTCCTTCTTCTGCTTCTTCTGCTTCACCCTCCAGACTTCACCTTCTCCTTCTCCTTCTTCTGCTTCTTCTGCTTCGCCCTCCAGACTTCACCTTCTCCTTCTCCTTCTTCTGCTTCTTCTGCTTCACCCTCCAGACTTCACCTTCTCCTTCTCCTTCTTCTGCTTCTTCTGCTTCACCCTCCTGACTTCACCTTCTCCTTCTCCTTCTTCTTCTTCTTCTGATTCACCCTCCAGACTTCACCTTCTCCTTCTCCTTCTTCTGCTTCTTCTGCTTCACCCTCCAGACTTCACCTTCTCCTTCTCCTTCTTCTGCTTCTTCTGATTCATCCTCCAGACTTCACCTTCTCCTTCTCCTTCTTCTACTTCTTCTGATTCACCCTCCAGACTTCAGCTTCTCCTTCTCCTTCTTCTACTTCTTCTGATTCACCCTCCAGACTTCACCTTCTTCTTCTCCTTCTTCTACTTCTTATGATTCACCCTCCTGACTTCACCTTCTCCTTCTCCTTCTTCTGCTTCTTCTGCTTCACCCTCCAGACTTCACCTTCTCCTTCTCCTTCTTCTGCTTCTTCTGTTTCACCCTCCAAACCTCACCTTCTCCTTCTCCTTCTTCTGCTTCTTCTGCTTCACCCTCCTGACTTCACCTTCGCCTTCTCCTTCTTCTACTTCTTCTGATTCACCCTCCAGACTTCACCTTCTCCTTCTCCTTCTTCTGCTTCTTCTGCTTCACCCTCCAGACTTCACCTTCTCCTTCTCCTTCTTCTGCTTCTTCTGCTTCGCCCTCCAGACTTCACCTTCTCCTTCTCCTTCTTCTGCTTCTTCTGCTTTACCCTCCAGACATGACCTTCTCCTTCTCCTTCTTCTGCTTCTTCTGCTTCACCCTCCTGACTTCACCTTCTCCTTCTCCTTCTTCTACTTCTTCTGATTCACCCTCCTGACTTCACCTTCTCCTTCTCCTTCTTCTGCTTCTTCTGCTTCACCCTCCAGACTTCACCTTCTCGTTCTCCTTCTTCTGCTTCTTCTGCTGCGCCCTCCAGACTTCACCTTCTCCTTCTCCTTCTTCTGCTTCTTCTGCTTCACCCTCCTGACTTCACCTTCTCCTTCTCCTTCTTCTACTTCTTCTGCTTCACCCCCCTGACTTCACCTTCTCCTTCTCCTTCTTCTGCTTCTTCTGATTCACCCTCCTAACTTCACCTTCTCCTTCTCCTTCTTCTGCTTCTTCTGATTCACCCTCCTGACTTCATCTTCTCCTTCTCCTTCTTCTGCTTCTTCTGATTCACCCTCCAGACTTCACCTTCTCCTTCTACTTCTTCTGCTTCTTCTGATTCACCCTCCAGACTTCACCTTCTCCTTCTCCTTCTTCTGCTTCTTCTGATTCACCCTCCAGACCTCACCTTCTCCTTCTCCTTCTTCTACTTCTTCTGATTCACCCTCCAGACTTCATCTTCTCCTTCTCCTTCTTCTGCTTCTTCTGATTCACCCTCCAGACTTCACCTTCTCCTTCTCCTTTTCTGCTTCTTCTGATTCAGCCTCCAGACTTCACCTTCTCTTTCTCCTTCTTCTACTTCTTCTGAATCACCCTCCAGACTTCACCTTCTTCTTCTCCTTCTTCTACTTCTTCTGATTCACCCTCCAGTCTTCACCTTCTCCTTCTCCTTCTTCTGCTTCTTCTGATTCACCCTCCAGACTTCACCTTCTCCTTCTCCTTCTTCTGATTCTTTTGATTCACCCTCCAGACTTCACCTTCTCCTTCTCCTTCTTCTGCTTCTTCTGATTCACCCTCCTGACTTCACCCTCTCCTTCTCCTTCTTCTACTTCTTCTGATTCACCCTCCTGACTTCACATTCTCCTTCTCCTTCTTCTACTTCTTCTGCTTCACCCTCCAGACTTCACCTTCTCCTTCTCCTTCTTCTACTTCTTCTGATTCTCCCTCCAGACTTCACCTTCTCCTTCTCCTTCTTCTGCTTCTTCTGATTCACCCTCCAGACTTCACCTTCTCCTTCTCCTTATTCTGCTTCTTCTGATTCACCCTCCAGACTTCACCTTCTCCTTCTCCTTCTTCTGCTTCTTCTGATTCACCCTCCAGACTTCACCTTCTCCTTCTCCTTCTTCTGCTTCTTCTGATTCACCCTCCAGACTTCACATTCTCCTTCTCCTTCTTCTACTTCTTCTGATTTACCCTCCAGACTTCATCTTCTCCTTCTCCTTCTTCTGCTTCTTCTGATTCACCCTCCAGGCTTCACCTTCTCCTTCTCCTTCTTCTGCTTCTTCTGATTCACCCTCCAGACTTCACATTCTCCTTCTCCTTCTTCTACTTCTTCTGATTCACCCTCCAGACTTCACCTTCTCCTTCTCCTTCTTCAACTGCTTCTGATTCACCCTCCAGACTTCACCTTCTACTTCTCCTTCTTCTGCTTCTTCTGATTCACCCTCCAGACTTCATCTTCTCCTTCTCCTTCTTCTGCTTCTTCTGATTCACCCTCCAGGCTTCACCTTCTCCTTCTCCTTCTTCTGCTTCTTCTGATTCACCCTCCAGACTTCACCTTCTCCTTCTCCTTCTTCTACTTCTTCTGATTCACCCTCCAGACTTCACCTTCTCCTTCTCCTTCTTCAACTTCTTCTGATTCACCCTCTAGACTTCACCTTCTACTTCTCCTTCTTCAACTTCTTCTGATTCACCCTCCAGACTTCACCCTCTCCTTCTCCTTCTTCTACTTCTTCTGCTTCACCCTCCTGACTTCACCTTCTCCTTCTCCTTCTGCTACTTCTTCTGCTTCACCCTCCAGACTTCACCTTCTCCTTCTCCTTCTTCTGCTTTTTCTGATTCACCCTCCTGACATCACCTTCTCCTTCTCCTTCTTCTACTTCTTCTGATTCACCCTCCAGACTTCACCTTCTCCTTCTCCTTCTTCTACTTCTTCTGATTCACCCACCAGACATCACCTTCTCCTTCTCCTTCTTCTGCTTCTTCTGATTCACCCTCCAGACTTCACCTTCTCCTCCTCCTTCTTCTGCTTCTTCTGATTCACCCTCCAGACTTCACCTTCTCCTTCTCCTTCTTCTGCTTCTTTTGATTCACCCTTCAGACTTCACCTTCTCCTTCTCCTTCTTCTGCTTCTTCTGATTCACCCTCCAGACCTCATCTTCTCCTTCTCCTTCTTCAACTTCTTCTGATTCACCCTCCAGACTTCATCTTCTCCTTCTCCTTCTTTTGCTTCTTCTGATTCACCCTCCAGACTTCACCTTCTCCTTCTCCTTCTTCTGCTTCTTCTGATTCACCCTCCAGACTTCGCCTTCTCCTTCTCCTTCTTCTACTTCTTCTGATTCATCCTCCAGACTTCACCTTCTCCTTCTCCTTCTTCTACTTCTTCTGATTCACCCTCCAGTCTTCACCTTCTCCTTCTCCTTCTTCTGCGTCTTCTGATTCACCCTCCAAACTTCACCTTCTCCTTCTCCTTCTTCTGCTTCTCCTGATTCACCCTCCTGACTTCACCTTCTCCTTCTCCTTCTTCTGCTTCTTCTGATTCACCCTCCAGACTTCACCTTCTCCTTCTCCTTCTTGTACCTCTTCTAATTCACCCTCCAGACTTCACCTTCTCCTTCTCCTTCTTCTGCTTCTTCTGATTCACCCTCCAGACTTCACCTTCTCCTTCTCCTTCGTCTGCTTCTTCTGAATCACCCTCCAGACTACACCTTCTCCTTCTCCTTCTTCCACTTCTTCTGATTCACCCTCCAAACTTCACCTTCTCCTTCTCCTTCTTCTGCTTCTTCTGATTCACCCTCCAGACTTCACCTTCTCCTTCTCCTTCTTCTACTTCTTCTGATTAACCCTCCAGACTTCACCTTCTGCTTCTCCTTCTTCTACTTCTTCTGATTCACCCTCCAGACATCAGCTTCTCCTTCTCCTTCTTCTACTTCTTCTGATTCACCCTCCAGACTTCACCTTCTCCTTCTCCTTCTTCTACTTCTTCTGATTCACCCTCCTGACTTCACCTTCTCCTTCTCCTTCTTCTGCTTCTTCTGCTTCCCCCTCCAGACTTCACCTTCTCCTTCTCCTTCTTCTGCTTCTTCTGCTTCACCCTCCAGACTTCACCTTCTCCTTCTCCTTCTTCTGCTTCTTCTGCTTCACCCTCCTGACTTCACCTTCTCCTTCTCCTTATTCTTCTTCTTCTGATTCACCCTCCAGACTTCACCTTCTCCTTCTCCTTCTTCTGCTTCTTCTGCTTCACCCTCCAGACTTCACCTTCTCCTTCTCCTTCTTCTGCTTCTTCTGATTCATCCTCCAGACTTCACCTTCTCCTTCTCCTTCTTCTACTTCTTCTGATTCACCCTCCAGACTTCAGCTTCTCCTTCTCCTTCTTCTACTTCTTCTGATTCACCCTCCAGACTTCACCTTCTTCTTCTCCTTCTTCTACTTCTTATGATTCACCCTCCTGACTTCACCTTCTCCTTCTCCTTCTTCTGCTTCTTCTGCTTCACCCTCCAGACTTCACCTTCTCCTTCTCCTTCTTCTGCTTCTTCTGTTTCACCCTCCAAACCTCACCTTCTCCTTCTCCTTCTTCTGCTTCTTCTGCTTCACCCTCCTGACTTCACCTTCGCCTTCTCCTTCTTCTACTTCTTCTGATTCACCCTCCAGACTTCACCTTCTCCTTCTCCTTCTTCTGCTTCTTCTGCTTCACCCTCCAGACTTCACCTTCTCCTTCTCCTTCTTCTGCTTCTTCTGCTTCGCCCTCCAGACTTCACCTTCTCCTTCTCCTTCTTCTGCTTCTTCTGCTTCACCCTCCAGACTTCACCTTCTCCTTCTCCTTCTTCTGCTTCTTCTGCTTCACCCTCCTGACTTCACCTTCTCCTTCTCCTTCTTCTTCTTCTTCTGATTCACCCTCCAGACTTCACCTTCTCCTTCTCCTTCTTCTGCTTCTTCTGCTTCACCCTCCAGACTTCACCTTCTCCTTCTCCTTCTTCTGCTTCTTCTGATTCATCCTCCAGACTTCACCTTCTCCTTCTCCTTCTTCTACTTCTTCTGATTCACCCTCCAGACTTCAGCTTCTCCTACTCCTTCTTCTACTTCTTCTGATTCACCCTCCAGACTTCACCTTCTTCTTCTCCTTCTTCTACTTCTTATGATTCACCCTCCTGACTTCACCTTCTCCTTCTCCTTCTTCTGCTTCTTCTGCTTCACCCTCCAGACTTCACCTTCTCCTTCTCCTTCTTCTGCTTCTTCTGTTTCACCCTCCAAACCTCACCTTCTCCTTCTCCTTCTTCTGCTTCTTCTGCTTCACCCTCCTGACTTCACCTTCGCCTTCTCCTTCTTCTACTTCTTCTGATTCACCCTCCAGACTTCACCTTCTCCTTCTCCTTCTTCTGCTTCTTCTGCTTCACCCTCCAGACTTCACCTTCTCCTTCTCCTTCTTCTGCTTCTTCTGCTTCGCCCTCCAGACTTCACCTTCTCCTTCTCCTTCTTCTGCTTCTTCTGCTTTACCCTCCAGACATGACCTTCTCCTTCTCCTTCTTCTGCTTCTTCTGCTTCACCCTCCTGACTTCACCTTCTCCTTCTCCTTCTTCTACTTCTTCTGATTCACCCTCCTGACTTCACCTTCTCCTTCTCCTTCTTCTGCTTCTTCTGCTTCACCCTCCAGACTTCACCTTCTCGTTCTCCTTCTTCTGCTTCTTCTGCTGCGCCCTCCAGACTTCACCTTCTCCTTCTCCTTCTTCTGCTTCTTCTGCTTCACCCTCCTGACTTCACCTTCTCCTTCTCCTTCTTCTACTTCTTCTGCTTCACCCCCCTGACTTCACCTTCTCCTTCTCCTTCTTCTGCTTCTTCTGATTCACCCTCCTAACTTCACCTTCTCCTTCTCCTTCTTCTGCTTCTTCTGATTCACCCTCCTGACTTCATCTTCTCCTTCTCCTTCTTCTGCTTCTTCTGATTCACCCTCCAGACTTCACCTTCTCCTTCTCCTTCTTCTGCTTCTTCTGATTCACCCTCCAGACTTCACCTTCTCCTTCTCCTTCTTCTGCTTATTCTGATTCACCCTCCAGACCTCACCTTCTCCTTCTCCTTCTTCTACTTCTTCTGATTCACCCTCCAGACTTCATCTTCTCCTTCTCCTTCTTCTGCTTCTTCTGATTCACCCTCCAGACTTCACCTTCTCCTTCTCCTTTTCTGCTTCTTCTGATTCAGCCTCCAGACTTCACCTTCTCTTTCTCCTTCTTCTACTTCTTCTGAATCACCCTCCAGACTTCACCTTCTTCTTCTCCTTCTTCTACTTCTTCTGATTCACCCTCCAGTCTTCACCTTCTCCTTCTCCTTCTTCTGCTTCTTCTGATTCACCCTCCAGACTTCACCTTCTCCTTCTCCTTCTTCTGATTCTTTTGATTCACCCTCCAGACTTCACCTTCTCCTTCTCCTTCTTCTGCTTCTTCTGATTCACCCTCCTGACTTCACCCTCTCCTTCTCCTTCTTCTACTTCTTCTGATTCACCCTCCTGACTTCACATTCTCCTTCTCCTTCTTCTACTTCTTCTGCTTCACCCTCCAGACTTCACCTTCTCCTTCTCCTTCTTCTGCTTCTTCTGTTTCACCCTCCAAACCTCACCTTCTCCTTCTCCTTCTTCTGCTTCTTCTGCTTCACCCTCCTGACTTCACCTTCGCCTTCTCCTTCTTCTACTTCTTCTGATTCACCCTCCAGACTTCACCTTCTCCTTCTCCTTCTTCTGCTTCTTCTGCTTCACCCTCCAGACTTCACCTTCTCCTTCTCCTTCTTCTGCTTCTTCTGCTTCGCCCTCCAGACTTCACCTTCTCCTTCTCCTTCTTCTGCTTCTTCTGCTTTACCCTCCAGACATGACCTTCTCCTTCTCCTTCTTCTGCTTCTTCTGCTTCACCCTCCTGACTTCACCTTCTCCTTCTCCTTCTTCTACTTCTTCTGATTCACCCTCCTGACTTCACCTTCTCCTTCTCCTTCTTCTGCTTCTTCTGCTTCACCCTCCAGACTTCACCTTCTCGTTCTCCTTCTTCTGCTTCTTCTGCTGCGCCCTCCAGACTTCACCTTCTCCTTCTCCTTCTTCTGCTTCTTCTGCTTCACCCTCCTGACTTCACCTTCTCCTTCTCCTTCTTCTACTTCTTCTGCTTCACCCCCCTGACTTCACCTTCTCCTTCTCCTTCTTCTGCTTCTTCTGATTCACCCTCCTAACTTCACCTTCTCCTTCTCCTTCTTCTGCTTCTTCTGATTCACCCTCCTGACTTCATCTTCTCCTTCTCCTTCTTCTGCTTCTTCTGATTCACCCTCCAGACTTCACCTTCTCCTTCTCCTTCTTCTGCTTCTTCTGATTCACCCTCCAGACTTCACCTTCTCCTTCTCCTTCTTCTGCTTCTTCTGATTCACCCTCCAGACCTCACCTTCTCCTTCTCCTTCTTCTACTTCTTCTGATTCACCCTCCAGACTTCATCTTCTCCTTCTCCTTCTTCTGCTTCTTCTGATTCACCCTCCAGACTTCACCTTCTCCTTCTCCTTTTCTGCTTCTTCTGATTCAGCCTCCAGACTTCACCTTCTCTTTCTCCTTCTTCTACTTCTTCTGAATCACCCTCCAGACTTCACCTTCTTCTTCTCCTTCTTCTACTTCTTCTGATTCACCCTCCAGTCTTCACCTTCTCCTTCTCCTTCTTCTGCTTCTTCTGATTCACCCTCCAGACTTCACCTTCTCCTTCTCCTTCTTCTGATTCTTTTGATTCACCCTCCAGACTTCACCTTCTCCTTCTCCTTCTTCTGCTTCTTCTGATTCACCCTCCTGACTTCACCCTCTCCTTCTCCTTCTTCTACTTCTTCTGATTCACCCTCCTGACTTCACATTCTCCTTCTCCTTCTTCTACTTCTTCTGCTTCACCCTCCAGACTTCACCTTCTCCTTCTCCTTCTTCTACTTCTTCTGATTCACCCTCCAGACTTCACCTTCTCCTTCTCCTTCTTCTGCTTCTTCTGCTTCGCCCTCCAGACTTCACCTTCTCCTTCTCCTTCTTCTGCTTCTTCTGCTTCACCCTCCAGACTTCACCTTCTCCTTCTCCTTCTTCTGCTTCTTCTGCTTCACCCTCCTGACTTCACCTTCTCCTTCTCCTTCTTCTTCTTCTTCTGATTCACCCTCCAGACTTCACCTTCTCCTTCTCCTTCTTCTGCTTCTTCTGCTTCACCCTCCAGACTTCACCTTCTCCTTCTCCTTCTTCTGCTTCTTCTGATTCATCCTCCAGACTTCACCTTCTCCTTCTTCTACTTCTTCTGATTCACCCTCCAGACTTCAGCTTCTCCTACTCCTTCTTCTACTTCTTCTGATTCACCCTCCAGACTTCACCTTCTTCTTCTCCTTCTTCTACTTCTTATGATTCACCCTCCTGACTTCACCTTCTCCTTCTCCTTCTTCTGCTTCTTCTGCTTCACCCTCCAGACTTCACCTTCTCCTTCTCCTTCTTCTGCTTCTTCTGTTTCACCCTCCAAACCTCACCTTCTCCTTCTCCTTCTTCTGCTTCTTCTGCTTCACCCTCCTGACTTCACCTTCGCCTTCTCCTTCTTCTACTTCTTCTGATTCACCCTCCAGACTTCACCTTCTCCTTCTCCTTCTTCTGCTTCTTCTGCTTCACCCTCCAGACTTCACCTTCTCCTTCTCCTTCTTCTGCTTCTTCTGCTTCGCCCTCCAGACTTCACCTTCTCCTTCTCCTTCTTCTGCTTCTTCTGCTTTACCCTCCAGACATGACCTTCTCCTTCTCCTTCTTCTGCTTCTTCTGCTTCACCCTCCTGACTTCACCTTCTCCTTCTCCTTCTTCTACTTCTTCTGATTCACCCTCCTGACTTCACCTTCTCCTTCTCCTTCTTCTGCTTCTTCTGCTTCACCCTCCAGACTTCACCTTCTCGTTCTCCTTCTTCTGCTTCTTCTGCTGCGCCCTCCAGACTTCACCTTCTCCTTCTCCTTCTTCTGCTTCTTCTGCTTCACCCTCCTGACTTCACCTTCTCCTTCTCCTTCTTCTACTTCTTCTGCTTCACCCCCCTGACTTCACCTTCTCCTTCTCCTTCTTCTGCTTCTTCTGATTCACCCTCCTAACTTCACCTTCTCCTTCTCCTTCTTCTGCTTCTTCTGATTCACCCTCCTGACTTCATCTTCTCCTTCTCCTTCTTCTGCTTCTTCTGATTCACCCTCCAGACTTCACCTTCTCCTTCTCCTTCTTCTGCTTCTTCTGATTCACCCTCCAGACTTCACCTTCTCCTTCTCCTTCTTCTGCTTCTTCTGATTCACCCTCCAGACCTCACCTTCTCCTTCTCCTTCTTCTACTTCTTCTGATTCACCCTCCAGACTTCATCTTCTCCTTCTCCTTCTTCTGCTTCTTCTGATTCACCCTCCAGACTTCACCTTCTCCTTCTCCTTTTCTGCTTCTTCTGATTCAGCCTCCAGACTTCACCTTCTTTTTCTCCTTCTTCTACTTCTTCTGAATCACCCTCCAGACTTCACCTTCTTCTTCTCCTTCTTCTACTTCTTCTGATTCACCCTCCAGTCTTCACCTTCTCCTTCTCCTTCTTCTGCTTCTTCTGATTCACCCTCCAGACTTCACCTTCTCCTTCTCCTTCTTCTGATTCTTTTGATTCACCCTCCAGACTTCACCTTCTCCTTCTCCTTCTTCTGCTTCTTCTGATTCACCCTCCTGACTTCACCCTCTCCTTCTCCTTCTTCTACTTCTTCTGATTCACCCTCCTGACTTCACATTCTCCTTCTCCTTCTTCTACTTCTTCTGCTTCACCCTCCAGACTTCACCTTCTCCTTCTCCTTCTTCTGCTTCTTCTGTTTCACCCTCCAAACCTCACCTTCTCCTTCTCCTTCTTCTGCTTCTTCTGCTTCACCCTCCTGACTTCACCTTCGCCTTCTCCTTCTTCTACTTCTTCTGATTCACCCTCCAGACTTCACCTTCTCCTTCTCCTTCTTCTGCTTCTTCTGCTTCACCCTCCAGACTTCACCTTCTCCTTCTCCTTCTTCTGCTTCTTCTGCTTCGCCCTCCAGACTTCACCTTCTCCTTCTCCTTCTTCTGCTTCTTCTGCTTTACCCTCCAGACATGACCTTCTCCTTCTCCTTCTTCTGCTTCTTCTGCTTCACCCTCCTGACTTCACCTTCTCCTTCTCCTTCTTCTACTTCTTCTGATTCACCCTCCTGACTTCACCTTCTACTTCTCCTTCTTCTGCTTCTTCTGCTTCACCCTCCAGACTTCACCTTCTCGTTCTCCTTCTTCTGCTTCTTCTGCTGCGCCCTCCAGACTTCACCTTCTCCTTCTCCTTCTTCTGCTTCTTCTGCTTCACCCTCCTGACTTCACCTTCTCCTTCTCCTTCTTCTACTTCTTCTGCTTCACCCCCCTGACTTCACCTTCTCCTTCTCCTTCTTCTGCTTCTTCTGATTCACCCTCCTAACTTCACCTTCTCCTTCTCCTTCTTCTGCTTCTTCTGATTCACCCTCCTGAATTCATCTTCTCCTTCTCCTTCTTCTGCTTCTTCTGATTCACCCTCCAGACTTCACCTTCTCCTTCTCCTTCTTCTGCTTCTTCTGATTCACCCTCCAGACTTCACCTTCTCCTTCTCCTTCTTCTGCTTCTTCTGATTCACCCTCCAGACCTCACCTTCTCCTTCTCCTTCTTCTACTTCTTCTGATTCACCCTCCAGACTTCATCTTCTCCTTCTCCTTCTTCTGCTTCTTCTGATTCACCCTCCAGACTTCACCTTCTCCTTCTCCTTTTCTGCTTCTTCTGATTCAGCCTCCAGACTTCACCTTCTCTTTCTCCTTCTTCTACTTCTTCTGAATCACCCTCCAGACTTCACCTTCTTCTTCTCCTTCTTCTACTTCTTCTGATTCACCCTCCAGTCTTCACCTTCTCCTTCTCCTTCTTCTGCTTCTTCTGATTCACCCTCCAGACTTCACCTTCTCCTTCTCCTTCTTCTGATTCTTTTGATTCACCCTCCAGACTTCACCTTCTCCTTCTCCTTCTTCTGCTTCTTCTGATTCACCCTCCTGACTTCACCCTCTCCTTCTCCTTCTTCTACTTCTTCTGATTCACCCTCCTGACTTCACATTCTCCTTCTCCTTCTTCTACTTCTTCTGCTTCACCCTCCAGACTTCACCTTCTCCTTCTCCTTCTTCTACTTCTTCTGATTCACCCTCCAGACTTCACCTTCTCCTTCTCCTTCTTCTGCTTCTTCTGATTCACCCTCCAGACTTCACCTTCTCCTTCTCCTTATTCTGCTTCTTCTGATTCACCCTCCAGACTTCACCTTCTCCTTCTCCTTCTTCTGCTTCTTCTGATTCACCCTCCAGACTTCACCTTCTCCTTCTCCTTCTTCTGCTTCTTCTGATTCACCCTCCAGACTTCACATTCTCCTTCTCCTTCTTCTACTTCTTCTGATTTACCCTCCAGACTTCATCTTCTCCTTCTCCTTCTTCTGCTTCTTCTGATTCACCCTCCAGGCTTCACCTTCTCCTTCTCCTTCTTCTGCTTCTTCTGATTCACCCTCCAGACTTCACATTCTCCTTCTCCTTCTTCTACTTCTTCTGATTCACCCTCCAGACTTCACCTTCTCCTTCTCCTTCTTCAACTGCTTCTGATTCACCCTCCAGACTTCACCTTCTACTTCTCCTTCTTCTGCTTCTTCTGATTCACCCTCCAGACTTCATCTTCTCCTTCTCCTTCTTCTGCTTCTTCTGATTCACCCTCCAGGCTTCACCTTCTCCTTCTCCTTCTTCTGCTTCTTCTGATTCACCCTCCAGACTTCACCTTCTCCTTCTCCTTCTTCTACTTCTTCTGATTCACCCTCCAGACTTCACCTTCTCCTTCTCCTTCTTCAACTTCTTCTGATTCACCCTCTAGACTTCACCTTCTACTTCTCCTTCTTCAACTTCTTCTGATTCACCCTCCAGACTTCACCCTCTCCTTCTCCTTCTTCTACTTCTTCTGCTTCACCCTCCTGACTTCACCTTCTCCTTCTCCTTCTGCTACTTCTTCTGCTTCACCCTCCAGACTTCACCTTCTCCTTCTCCTTCTTCTGCTTTTTCTGATTCACCCTCCTGACATCACCTTCTCCTTCTCCTTCTTCTACTTCTTCTGATTCACCCTCCAGACTTCACCTTCTCCTTCTCCTTCTTCTACTTCTTCTGATTCACCCACCAGACATCACCTTCTCCTTCTCCTTCTTCTGCTTCTTCTGATTCACCCTCCAGACTTCACCTTCTCCTCCTCCTTCTTCTGCTTCTTCTGATTCACCCTCCAGACTTCACCTTCTCCTTCTCCTTCTTCTGCTTCTTTTGATTCACCCTTCAGACTTCACCTTCTCCTTCTCCTTCTTCTGCTTCTTCTGATTCACCCTCCAGACCTCATCTTCTCCTTCTCCTTCTTCAACTTCTTCTGATTCACCCTCCAGACTTCATCTTCTCCTTCTCCTTCTTTTGCTTCTTCTGATTCACCCTCCAGACTTCACCTTCTCCTTCTCCTTCTTCTGCTTCTTCTGATTCGCCCTCCAGACTTCGCCTTCTCCTTCTCCTTCTTCTACTTCTTCTGATTCACCCTCCAGACTTCACCTTCTCCTTCTCCTTCTTCTACTTCTTCTGATTCACCCTCCAGTCTTCACCTTCTCCTTCTCCTTCTTCTGCGTCTTCTGATTCACCCTCCAAACTTCACCTTCTCCTTCTCCTTCTTCTGCTTCTCCTGATTCACCCTCCTGACTTCACCTTCTCCTTCTCCTTCTTCTGCTTCTTCTGATTCACCCTCCAGACTTCACCTTCTCCTTCTCCTTCTTGTACCTCTTCTAATTCACCCTCCAGACTTCACCTTCTCCTTCTCCTTCTTCTGCTTCTTCTGATTCACCCTCCAGACTTCACCTTCTCCTTCTCCTTCGTCTGCTTCTTCTGAATCACCCTCCAGACTACACCTTCTCCTTCTCCTTCTTCCACTTCTTCTGATTCACCCTCCAAACTTCACCTTCTCCTTCTCCTTCTTCTGCTTCTTCTGATTCACCCTCCAGACTTCACCTTCTCCTTCTCCTTCTTCTACTTCTTCTGATTAACCCTCCAGACTTCACCTTCTGCTTCTCCTTCTTCTACTTCTTCTGATTCACCCTCCAGACATCAGCTTCTCCTTCTCCTTCTTCTACTTCTTCTGATTCACCCTCCAGACTTCACCTTCTCCTTCTCCTTCTTCTACTTCTTCTGATTCACCCTCCTGACTTCACCTTCTCCTTCTCCTTCTTCTGCTTCTTCTGCTTCCCCCTCCAGACTTCACCTTCTCCTTCTCCTTCTTCTGCTTCTTCTGCTTCACCCTCCAGACTTCACCTTCTCCTTCTCCTTCTTCTGCTTCTTCTGCTTCACCCTCCTGACTTCACCTTCTCCTTCTCCTTCTTCTTCTTCTTCTGATTCACCCTCCAGACTTCACCTTCTCCTTCTCCTTCTTCTGCTTCTTCTGCTTCACCCTCCAGACTCCACCTTCTCCTTCTCCTTCTTCTGCTTCTTCTGCTTCGCCCTCCAGACTTCACCTTCTCCTTCTCCTTCTTCTGCTTCTTCTGCTTCACCCTCCAGACATCACCTTCTCCTTCTCCTTCTTCTGCTTCTTCTGCTTCACCCTCCTGACTTCACCTTCTCCTTCTCCTTCTTCTACTTCTTCTGATTCACCCTCCAGACTTCACCTTCTCCTTCTCCTTCTTCTGCTTCTTCTGCTTCACCCTCCAGACTTCACCTTCTCGTTCTCCTTCTTCTGCTTCTTCTGCTGCGCCCTCCAGACTTCACCTTCTCCTTCTCCTTCTTCTGCTTCTTCTGCTTCACCCTCCTGACTTCACCTTCTCCTTCTCCTTCTTCTACTTCTTCTGCTTCACCCCACTGACTTCACCTTCTCCTTCTCCTTCTTCTGCTTCTTCTGATTCACCCTCCTAACTTCACCTTCTCCTTCTCCTTCTTCTGCTTCTTCTGATTCACCCTCCTGACTTCATCTTCTCCTTCTCCTTCTTCTGCTTCTTCTGATTCACCCTCCAGACTTCACCTTCTCCTTCTCCTTCTTCTGCTTCTTCTGATTCACCCTCCAGACTTCACCTTCTCCTTCTCCTTCCTCTGCTTCTTCTGATTCACCCTCCAGACCTCACCTTCTCCCTCTCCTTCTTCTACTTCTTCTGATTCACCCTCCAGACTTCATCTTCTCCTTCTCCTTCTTCTGCTTCTTCTGATTCACCCTCCAGACTTCACCTTCTCCTTCTCCTTTTCTGCTTCTTCTGATTCACCCTCCAGACTTCACCTTCTCTTTCTCCTTCTTCTACTTCTTCTGAATAACCCTCCAGGCTTCACCTTCTTCTTCTCCTTCTTCTCCTTCTTCTGATTCACCCTCCAGTCTTCACCTTCTCCTTCTCCTTCTTCTGCTTCTTCTGATTCACCCTCCAGACTTCACCTTCTCCTTCTCCTTCTTCTGATTCTTTTGATTCACCCTCCAGACTTCACCTTCTCCTTCTCCTTCTTCTGCTTCTTCTGATTCACCCTCCTGACTTCACCAACTCCTTCTCCGTCTTCTACTTCTTCTGATTCACCCTCCTGACTTCACATTCTCCTTCTCCTTCTTCTACTTCTTCTGCTTCACCCTCCAGACTTCACCTTCTCCTTCTCCTTCTTCTACTTCTTCTGATTCACCCTCCAGACTTCACCTTCTCCTTCTCCTTCTTCTGCTTCTTCTGATTCACCCTCCAGACTTCACCTTCTCCTTCTCCTTATTCTGCTTCTTCTGATTCACCCTCCAGACTTCACCTTCTCCTTCTCCTTCTTCTGCTTCTTCTGATTCACCCTCCAGACTTCACCTTCTCCTTCTCCTTCTTCTGCTTCTTCTGATTCACCCTCCAGACTTCACCTTCTCCTTCTCCTTCTTCTGCTTCTTCTGATTCACCCTCCAGACTTCACATTCTCCTTCTCCTTCTTCTACTTCTTCTGATTCACCCTCCAGACTTCATCTTCTCCTTCTCCTTCTTCAACTTCTTCTGATTCACCCTCCAGATTTCACCTTCTACTTCTCCTTCTTCTGCTTCTTCTAATTCACCCTCCAGACTTCACCTTCTCCTTCTCCTTCTTCTGCTTCTTCTGATTCACCCTCCAGACTTCACCTTCTCCTTCTCCTTTTTCTGCTTCTTCTGATTCACCCTTCAGACTTCACCTTCTCCTTCTCCTTCTTCTGCTTCTTCTGATTCACCCTCCAGACCTCACCTTCTCCTTCTCCTTCTTCTACTTCTTCTGATTCACCCTCCAGACTTCATCTTCTCCTTCTCCTTCTTCTGCTTCTTCTGATTCACCCTCCAGACTTCACCTTCTCCTTCTCCTTCTTCTGCTTCTTCTGATTCACCCTCCAGACTTCGCCTACTCCTTCTCCTTCTTCTACTTCTTCTGATTCACCCTCCAGACTTCACCTTCTCATTCTCCTTCTTCTACTTCTTCTGATTCACCCTCCAGTCTTCACCTTCTCCTTCTCCTTCTGCTTCTTCTGATTCACCCTCCAGACTTCACCTTCTCCTTCTCCTTCTTCTGCTTCTTCTGATTCACCCTCCTGACTTCACCTTCTCCTTCTCCTTCTTCTGCTTCTTCTGATTCACCCTCCAGACTTCACCTTCTCTTTCTCCTTCTTCTACTTCTTCTGATTCACCCTCCAGACCTCACCTTCTCCTTCTACTTCTTCTCCTTCTTCTGATTCACCCTCCAGACTTCACCTTCTCCTTCTCCTTCTTCTGCTTCTTCTGATTCACCCTCCAGACTTCACCTTCTCCCTCTCCTTCTTCTGCTTCTTCTGATGCACCCTCCAGACTTCACCTTCTCCTTCTCCTTCTTCTGCTTCTTCTGATTCACCCTCCAGACTTCACCTTCTCCTTCTCCTTCTTCTACTTCTTCTGATTCACCCTCCAGACTTTACCTTCTCCTTCTACTTCTTCTGCTTCTTCTGATTCACCTCCAGACTTCACCTTCTCATTCTCCTTCGTCTACTTCTTCTGATTCAGCCTCCAGAATTCACCTTCTACTTCTCCTTCTTCTGCTTCTTCTGATTCACCCTCCAGACTTCACCTTCTCCTTCTCCTTCTTCTGCTTCTTCTGATTCACCCTCCAGACTTCACCTTCTCCTTCTCCTTCTTCTGCTTCTTCTGATTCACCCTTCAGACTTCACCTTCTCCTTCTACTTCTTCTGCTTCTTCTGATTCACCCTCCAGACTTCACCTTCTCATTCTCCTTCGTCTACTTCTTCTGATTCAGCCTCCAGACTTCACCTTCTACTTCTCCTTCTTCTGCTTCTTCTGATTCAACCTCCAGACCTCACCTTCTCCTTCTCCTTCTTCTACTTCTTCTGATTCACCCTCCAGACTTCATCTTCTCCTTCTCCTTCTTCTGCTTCTTCTGATTCACCCTCCAGACTTCACCTTCTCCTTCTCCTTCTTCAACTTCTTCTGATTCACCCTCCAGATTTCACCTTCTACTTCTCCTTCTTCTGCTTCTTCTAATTCACCCTCCATACTTCACCTTCTCCTTCTCCTTCTTCTGCTTCTTCTGATTCACCCTCCAGACTTCACCTTCTCCTTCTCCTTTTTCTGCTTCTTCTGATTCACCCTCCAGACTTCACCTTCTCCTTCTCCTTCTTCTGCTTCTTCTGATTCACCCTCCAGACTTCGCCTTCTCCTTCTCCTTCTTCTACTTCTTCTGATTCACCCTCCAGACTTCACCTTCTCCTTCTCCTTCTTCTACTTCTTCTGATTCACCCTCCAGTCTTCACCTTCTCCTTCTCCTTCTTCTGCTTCTTCTGATTCACCCTCCAGACTTCACCTTCTCCTTCTCCTTCTTCTGCTTCTTCTGATTCACCCTCCTGACTTCACCTTCTCCTTCTCCTTCTTCTGCTTCTTCTGATTCACCCTCCAGTCTTCACCTTCTCCTTCTCCTTCTTCTACTTCTTCTGATTCACCCTCCAGACCTCACCTTCTCCTTCTACTTCTTCTCCTTCTTCTGATTCACCCTCCAGACTTCACCTTCTCCTTCTCCTTCTTCTGCTTCTTCTGATTCACCCTCCAGACTTCACCTTCTCCCTCTCCTTCTTCTGCTTCTTCTGATGCACCCTCCAGACTTCACCTTCTCCTTCTCCTTCTTCTGCTTCTTCTGATTCACCCTCCAGACTTCACCTTCTCCTTCTCCTTCTTCTACTTCTTCTGATTCACCCTCCAGACTTTACCTTCTCCTTCTACTTCTTCTGCTTCTTCTGATTCACCCTCCAGACTTCACCTTCTCATTCTCCTTCGTCTACTTCTTCTGATTCAGCCTCCAGAATTCACCTTCTACTTCTCCTTCTTCTGCTTCTTCTGATTCACCCTCCAGACTTCACCTTCTCCTTCTCCTTCTTCTGCTTCTTCTGATTCACCCTCCAGACTTCACCTTCTCCTTCTCCTTCTTCTGCTTCTTCTGATTCACCCTTCAGACTTCACCTTCTCCTTCTCCTTCTTCTGCTTCTTCTGATTCACCCTCCAGACTTCACCTTCTCATTCTCCTTCGTCTACTTCTTCTGATTCAGCCTCCAGACTTCACCTTCTACTTCTCCTTCTTCTGCTTCTTCTGATTCAACCTCCAGACCTCACCTTCTCCTTCTCCTTCTTCTACTTCTTCTGATTCACCCTCCAGACTTCATCTTCTCCTTCTCCTTCTTCTGCTTCTTCTGATTCACCCTCCAGACTTCACCTTCTCCTTCTCCTTCTTCTGCTTCTTCTGATTCACCCTCCAGACTTCGCCTACTCCTTCTCCTTCTTCTACTCCTTCTGATTCACCCTCCAGACTTCACCTTCTCCTTCTCCTTCTTCTACTTCTTCTGATTTACCCTCCAGTCTTCAGCTTCTCCTTCTCCTTCTTCTGCTTCTTCTGATTCACCCTCCAGACTTCACCTTCTCCTTCTCCTTCTTCTGCTTCTTCTGATTCACCCTCCTGACTTCACCTTCTCCTTCTCCTTCTTCTGCTTCTTCTGATTCACCCTCCTGACTTCACCTTCTCCTTCTCCTTCTTCTACTTCTTCTGCTTCACCCTCCAGACTTCACCTTCTCCTTCTCCTTCTTCTACTTCTTCTGATTCACCCTCCAGACTTCACCTTCTCCTTCTCCTTCTTCTGCTTCTTCTGATTCACCCTCCAGACTTCACCTTCTCCTTCTCCTTACTCTGCTTCTTCTGATTCACCCTCCAGACTTCACCTTCTCCTTCTCCTTCTTCTGCTTCTTCTGATTCACCCTCCAGACTTCACCTTCTCCTTCTCCTTCTTCTACTTCTTCTGATTCACCCTCCAGACTTCATCTTCTCCTTCTCCTTCTTCTGCTTCTTCTGATTCACCATCCAGTCTTCAGCTTCTCCTTCTCCTTCTTCTGCTTCTTCTGATTCACCCTCCAGACTTCACCTTCTCCTTCTCCTTCTTCTGCTTCTTCTGATTCACCCTCCTGACTTCACCTTCTCCTTCTCCTTCTTCTGCTTCTTCTGATTCACCCTCCTGACTTCACCTTCTCCTTCTCCTTCTTCTACTTCTTCTGCTTCACTCTCCAGACTTCACCTTCTCCTTCTCCTTCTTCTACTTCTTCTGATTCACCCTCCAGACTTCACCTTCTCCTTCTCCTTCTTCTGCTTCTTCTGATTCACCCTCCAGACTTCACCTTCTCCTTCTCCTTATTCTGCTTCTTCTGATTCACCCTCCAGACTTCACCTTCTCCTTCTCCTTCTTCTGCTTCTTCTGATTCACCCTCCAGACTTCACCTTCTCCTTCTCCTTCTTCTACTTCTTCTGATTCACCCTCCAGACTTCATCTTCTCCTTCTCCTTCTTCTGCTTCTTCTGATTCACCCTCCAGACTTCACCTTCTCCTTCTCCTTCTTCTGCTTCTTCTGATTCACCCTCCAGCCTTCACCTTCTCCTTCTCCTTCTTCAACTTCTTCTGATTCACCCTCCAGACTTCACCTTCTACTTCTCCTTCTTCTGCTTCTCCTGATTCACCCTCCAGACTTCACCTTCTCCTTCTCCTTCTTCTGCTTCTTCTGATTCACCCTCCAGACTTCACCTTCTCCTTCTCCTTCTTCTGCTTCTTCTGATTCACCCTTCAGACTTCACCTTCTCCTTCTCCTTCTTCTGCTTCTTCTGATTCACCCTCCAGACTTCGCCTACAACTTCTCCTTCTTCTACTTCTTCTGATTCACCCTCCAGACTTCACCTTCTCCTTCTCCTTCTTCTACTTCTTCTGATTTACCCTCCAGTCTTCACCTTCTCCTTCTCCTTCTTCTGCTTCTTCTGATTCACCCTCCAGACTTCACCTTCTCCTTCTCCTTCTTCTGCTTCTTCTGATTCACCCTCCTGACTTCACCTTCTCCTTCTCCTTCTTCTGCTTCTTCTGATTCACCCTCCTGACTTCACCTTCTCCTTCTCCTTCTTCTACTTCTTCTGCTTCACCCTCCAGACTTCACCTTCTCCTTCTCCTTCTTCTACTTCTTCTGATTCACCCTCCAGACTTCACCTTCTCCTTCTCCTTCTTCTGCTTCTTCTGATTCACCCTCCAGACTTCACCTTCTCCTTCTCCTTATTCTGCTTCTTCTGATTCACCCTCCAGACTTCACCTTCTGCTTCTCCTTCTTCTGCTTCTTCTGATTCACCCTCCAGAATTCATCTTCTCCTTCTCCTTCTTCTGCTTCTTCTGATTCACCCTCCAGACTTCACCTTCTCCTTCTCCTTCTTCTACTTCTTCTGATTCACCCTCCAGACTTCATCTTCTCCTTCTCCTTGTTCTGCTTCTTCTGATTCACCCTCCAGACTTCACCTTCTCCTTCTCCTTCTTCTGCTTCTTCTGATTCACCCTCCAGACTTCACCTTCTCCTTCTCCTTCTTCTACTTCTTCTGATTCACCCTCCAGACTTCACCTTCTCCTTCTCCTTCTTCAACTTCTTCTGATTTACCCTCCAGACTTCACCTTCTACTTCTCCTTCTTCTGCTTCTCCTGATTCACCCTCCAGACTTCACCTTCTCCTTCTCCTTCTTCTGCTTCTCCTGATTCACCCTCCAGACTTCACCTTCTCCTTCTCCTTCTTCTGCTTCTTCTGATTCACCCTCCAGACTACACCTTCTCCTTCTCCTTCTTCTGCTTCTTCTGATTCACCCTTCAGACTTCACCTTCTCCTTCTCCTTCTTCTGCTTCTTCTGATTCACCCTCCAGACCTCACCTTCTCCTTCTCCTTCTTCTACTTCTTCTGATTCACCCTCCAGACTTCCTCTTCTCCTTCTCCTTCTTCTGCTTCTTCTGATTCACCCTCCAGACTTCACCTTCTCCTTCTCCTTCTTCTGCTTCTTCTGATTCACCCTCCAGACTTCACCTTCACCTTCTCCTTATTCTGCTTCTTCTGAATCACCCTCCAGACTTCACCTTCTCCTTCTCCTTCTTCTGCTTCTTCTGATTCACCCTCCAGACTTCACCTTCTCCTTCTCCTTCTTCTGCTTCTTCTGATTCACCCTCCAGACTTCACCTTCTCCTTCTCCTTCGTCTACTTCTTCTGATTCACCCTCCAGACTACACCTTCTCCTTCTCCTTCTTCTGCTTCTTCTGATTCACCCTCCAGACTTCACCTTCTCCTTCTCCTTCTTCTGCTTCTTCTGATTCACCCTCCTGACTTCACCTTCTCCTTCTCCTTCTTCTGCTTCTTCTGATTCACCCTCCTGACTTCACCTTCTCCTTCTCCTTCTTCTACTTCTTCTGCTTCACCCTCCAGACTTCACCTTCTCCTTCTCCTTCTTCTACTTCTTCTGATTCACCCTCCAGACTTCACCTTCTCCTTCTCCTTCTTCTGCTTCTTCTGATTCACCCTCCAGACTTCACCTTCTCCTTCTCCTTATTCTGCTTCTTCTGATTCACCCTCCAGACTTCACCTTCTGCTTCTCCTTCTTCTGCTTCTTCTGATTCACCCTCCAGAATTCATCTTCTCCTTCTCCTTCTTCTGCTTCTTCTGATTCACCCTCCAGACTTCACCTTCTCCTTCTCCTTCTTCTACTTCTTCTGATTCACCCTCCAGACTTCATCTTCTCCTTCTCCTTGTTCTGCTTCTTCTGATTCACCCTCCAGACTTCACCTTCTCCTTCTCCTTCTTCTGCTTCTTCTGATTCACCCTCCAGACTTCACCTTCTCCTTCTCCTTCTTCTGCTTCTTCTGATTCACCCTCCTGACTTCACCTTCTCCTTCTCCTTCTTCTGCTTCTTCTGATTCACCCTCCTGACTTCACCTTCTCCTTCTCCTTCTTCTACTTCTTCTGCTTCACCCTCCAGACTTCACCTTCTCCTTCTCCTTCTTCTACTTCTTCTGATTCACCCTCCAGACTTCACCTTCTCCTTCTCCTTCTTCTGCTTCTTCTGATTCACCCTCCAGACTTCACCTTCTCCTTCTCCTTATTCTGCTTCTTCTGATTCACCCTCCAGACTTCACCTTCTGCTTCTCCTTCTTCTGCTTCTTCTGATTCACCCTCCAGAATTCATCTTCTCCTTCTCCTTCTTCTGCTTCTTCTGATTCACCCTCCAGACTTCACCTTCTCCTTCTCCTTCTTCTACTTCTTCTGATTCACCCTCCAGACTTCATCTTCTCCTTCTCCTTGTTCTGCTTCTTCTGATTCACCCTCCAGACTTCACCTTCTCCTTCTCCTTCTTCTGCTTCTTCTGATTCACCCTCCAGACTTCACCTTCTCCTTCTCCTTCTTCTACTTCTTCTGATTCACCCTCCAGACTTCACCTTCTCCTTCTCCTTCTTCAACTTCTTCTGATTTACCCTCCAGACTTCACCTTCTACTTCTCCTTCTTCTGCTTCTCCTGATTCACCCTCCAGACTTCACCTTCTCCTTCTCCTTCTTCTGCTTCTCCTGATTCACCCTCCAGACTTCACCTTCTCCTTCTCCTTCTTCTGCTTCTTCTGATTCACCCTCCAGACTACACCTTCTCCTTCTCCTTCTTCTGCTTCTTCTGATTCACCCTTCAGACTTCACCTTCTCCTTCTCCTTCTTCTGCTTCTTCTGATTCACCCTCCAGACCTCACCTTCTCCTTCTCCTTCTTCTACTTCTTCTGATTCACCCTCCAGACTTCCTCTTCTCCTTCTCCTTCTTCTGCTTCTTCTGATTCACCCTCCAGACTTCACCTTCTCCTTCTCCTTCTTCTGCTTCTTCTGATTCACCCTCCAGACTTCACCTTCACCTTCTCCTTATTCTGCTTCTTCTGAATCACCCTCCAGACTTCACCTTCTCCTTCTCCTTCTTCTGCTTCTTCTGATTCACCCTCCAGACTTCACCTTCTCCTTCTCCTTCTTCTGCTTCTTCTGATTCACCCTCCAGACTTCACCTTCTCCTTCTCCTTCGTCTACTTCTTCTGATTCACCCTCCAGACTACACCTTCTCCTTCTCCTTCTTCTGCTTCTTCTGATTCACCCTCCAGACTTCACCTTCTCCTTCTCCTTCTTCTGCTTCTTCTGATTCACCCTCCTGACTTCACCTTCTCCTTCTCCTTCTTCTGCTTCTTCTGATTCACCCTCCTGACTTCACCTTCTCCTTCTCCTTCTTCTACTTCTTCTGCTTCACCCTCCAGACTTCACCTTCTCCTTCTCCTTCTTCTACTTCTTCTGATTCACCCTCCAGACTTCACCTTCTCCTTCTCCTTCTTCTGCTTCTTCTGATTCACCCTCCAGACTTCACCTTCTCCTTCTCCTTATTCTGCTTCTTCTGATTCACCCTCCAGACTTCACCTTCTGCTTCTCCTTCTTCTGCTTCTTCTGATTCACCCTCCAGACTTCATCTTCTCCTTCTCCTTCTTCTGCTTCTTCTGATTCACCCTCCAGACTTCACCTTCTCCTTCTCCTTCTTCTACTTCTTCTGATTCACCCTCCAGACTTCATCTTCTCCTTCTCCTTGTTCTGCTTCTTCTGATTCACCCTCCAGACTTCACCTTCTCCTTCTCCTTCTTCTGCTTCTTCTGATTCACCCTCCAGACTTCACCTTCTCCTTCTCCTTCTTCTACTTCTTCTGATTCACCCTCCAGACTTCACCTTCTCCTTCTCCTTCTTCAACTTCTTCTGATTTACCCTCCAGACTTCACCTTCTACTTCTCCTTCTTCTGCTTCTCCTGATTCACCCTCCAGACTTCACCTTCTCCTTCTCCTTCTTCTGCTTCTTCTGATTCACCCTCCAGACTTCACCTTCTCCTTCTCCTTCTTCTGCTTCTTCTGATTCACCCTTCAGACTTCACCTTCTCCTTCTCCTTCTTCTGCTTCTTCTGATTCACCCTCCAGACCTCACCTTCTCCTTCTCCTTCTTCTACTTCTTCTGATTCACCCTCCAGACTTCCTCTTCTCCTTCTCCTTCTTCTGCTTCTTCTGATTCACCCTCCAGACTTCACCTTCTCCTTCTCCTTCTTCTGCTTCTTCTGATTCACCCTCCAGACTTCACCTTCACCTTCTCCTTATTCTGCTTCTTCTGAATCACCCTCCAGACTTCACCTTCTCCTTCTCCTTCTTCTGCTTCTTCTGATTCACCCTCCAGACTTCACCTTCTCCTTCTCCTTCTTCTGCTTCTTCTGATTCACCCTCCAGACTTCACCTTCTCCTTCTCCTTCGTCTACTTCTTCTGATTCACCCTCCAGACTACACCTTCTCCTTCTCCTTCTTCTACTTCTTCTGATTCACCCTCCAGACTTCACCTTCTCCTTCTCCTTCTTCTGTTTCTTCTGATTCACCCTCCAGACTTCACCTTCTCCTTCTCCTTCTTCTACTACTTCTGATTCACCCTCCAGACTACACCTTCTCCTTCTCCTTCTTCTACTTCTTCTGATTCACCCTCCAGACTTCATCTTCTCCTTCTCCTTCTTCTGCTTCTTCTGATTCACCCTCCAGACTTCACCTTCTCCTTCTCCTTCTTCTGCTTCTTCTGATTCACCCTGCAGACTTCACCTTCTCCTTCTCCTTCTTCTACTTCTTCTGATTCACCCTCCAGACTTAACCTTCTCCTTCTCCTTCTTCTACTTCTTCTGATTCACCCTCCAGTCTTCACCTTCTCCTTCTCCTTCTTCTGTTTCTTCTGCTTCACCCTCCAGACTTCACCTTCTCCTTCTCTTTCTTCTGCTTCTTCTGATTCACCCTCCAGACTTCACCTTCTCCTTCTCCTTCTTCTGATTCTTCTGATTCACCCTCCAGACTTCACCTTCTCCTTCTCCTTCTTCTGCTTCTTCTGATTCACCATCCTGACTTCACCTTCTCCTTCTCCTTCTTCTACTTCTTCTGATTCACCCACCTGACTTCACCTTCTCCTTCTCCTTCTTCTACTTCTTCTGCTTCACCCTCCAGACTTCACCTTCTCCTTCTCCTTCTTCTACTTCTTCTGATTCACCCTCCAGACTTCACCTTCTCCTTCTCCTTCTTCTGCTTCTTCTGATTCACCCTCCAGACTTCACCTTCTCCTTCTCCTTATTCTGCTTCTTCTGCTTCACCCTCCAGACTTCACCTTCTCCTTCTCCTTATTCTGCTTCTTCTGATTCACCCTCCAGACTTCACCTTCTCCTTCTCCTTCCTCTGCTTCTTCTGATTCACCCTCCAGACTTCACCTTCTCCTTCTCCTTCTTCTGATTCTTCTGATTCACCCTCCAGACTTCACCTTCTCCTTCTCCATCTTCTGCTTCTTCTGATTCACCCTCCTGACTTCACCTTCTCCTTCTCCTTCTTCTACTTCTTCTGATTCACCCTCCTGACTTCACCTTCTCCTTCTCCATCTTCTAATTCTCCTGCTTCACCCTCCAGACTTCAACTTCTCCTTCTCCTTCTTCTACCTCTTCTGATTCACCCTCCAGACTTCACCTTCTTCTTCTCCTTCTTCTGCTTCTTCTGATTCACCCTCCAGACTTCACCTTCTCCTTCTCCTTATTCTGCTTCTTCTGATTCACCCTCCAGACTTCACCTTCTCCTTCTCCTTCTTCTGCTTCTTCTGATTCACCCTGCAGACTTCACCTTCTCCTTCTCCTTCTTCTGCTTCTTCTGATTCACCCTCCAGACTTCACCTTCTGCTTCTCCTTCTTCTGCTTCTTCTGATTCACCCTCCAGACTTCACCTTCTCCTTCTCCTTCTTCTACTTCTTCTGATTCACCCTCCAGACTTCACCTTCTCCTTCTCTTTCTTCTGCTTCTTCTGATTCACCCTCCAGACTTCACCTTCTCCTTCTCCTTCTTCTGATTCTTCTGATTCACCCTCCAGACTTCACCTTCTCCTTCTCCTTCTTCTGCTTCTTCTGATTCACCCTCCTGACTTCACCTTCTCCTTCTCCTTCTTCTACTTCTTCTGATTCACCATCCTGACTTCACCTTCTCCTTCTCCTTCTTCTACTTCTTCTGCTTCACCCTCCAGACTTCACCTTCTCCTTCTCCTTCTTCTACTTCTTCTGATTCACCCTCCAGACTTGACCTTCTCCTTTTCCTTCTTCTACTTCTTCTGATTCACCCTCCAGACTTCACCTTCTCCTTCTCCTTCTTCTGCTTCTTCTGCTTCACCGTCCTGACTTCACCTTCTCCTTCTCTTTCTTCTGCTTCTTCTGATTCACCCTCCAGACTTCACCTTCTCCTTCTCCTTCTTCTGATTCTTCTGATTCACCCTCCAGACTTCACCTTCTCCTTCTCCTTCTTCTGCTTCTTCGGATTCACCCTCCTGACTTCACCTTCTCCTTCTCCTTCTTTTCCTTCTTCTGATTCACCATCCTGACTTCACCTTCTCCTTCTCCTTCTTCTACTTATTCTGCTTCATCCCCCTGACATCACCTGCTCCTTCTCCTTCTTCTGCTTCTTCTGATTCACCCTCCTAACTTCACCTTCTCCTTCTCCTTCTTCTGCTTCTTCTGATTCACCCGCCTGACTTCACCTTCTCCTTCTCCTTCTTCTGCTTCTTCTGATTCACCCTCCAGACTTCACCTTCTCCTTCACCTTCTTCTGCTTCTTCTGATTCACCCTCCAGACTTCACCTTCTCCTTCTCCTTCTTCTGCTTCTTCTGATTCACCCTGCAGACTTCACCTTCTCCTTCTCCTTCTTCTGCTTCTTCTGATTCACCCTCCAGACTTCACCTTCTCCTTCTCCTTCTTCTGCTTCTTCTGATTCACCCTCCAGACTTCACCTTCTCCTTCTCCTTCTTCTACTTCTTCTGATTCACCCTCCTGACTTCACCTTCTCCTTCTCTTTCTTCTGCTTCTTCTGATTCACCCTCCAGACTTCACCTTCTCCTTCTCCTTCTTCTGATTCTTCTGATTCACCCTCCAGACTTCACCTTCTCCTTCTCCTTCTTCTGCTTCTTCTGATTCACCCTCCTGACTTCACCTTCTCCTTCTCCTTCTTCTACTTCTTCTGATTCACCATCCTGACTTCACCTTCTCCTTCTCCTTCTTCTACTTCTTCTGCTTCACCCTCCAGACTTCACCTTCTCCTTCTCCTTCTTCTACTTCTTCTGATTCACCCTCCTGACTTGACCTTCTCCTTTTCCTTCTTCTACTTCTTCTGATTCTCCCTCCAGACTTCACCTTCTCCTTCTTCTGCTTCTTCTGCTTCACCGTCCTGACTTCACCTTCTCCTTCTCTTTCTTCTGCTTCTTCTGATTCACCCTCCAGACTTCACCTTCTCCTTCTCCTTCTTCTGATTCTTCTGATTCACCCTCCAGACTTCACCTTCTCCTTCTCCTTCTTCTGCTTCTTCTGCTTCATCCCCCTGACATCACCTGCTCCTTCTCCTTCTTCTGCTTCTTCTGATTCACCCTCCTAACTTAACCTTCTCCTTCTCCTTCTTCTGCTTCTTCTGATTCACCCGCCTGACTTCACCTTCTCCTTCTCCTTCTTCTGCTTCTTCTGATTCACCCTCCAGACTTCACCTTCTCCTTCTCCTTCTTCTGCTTCTTCTGATTCACCCTCCAGACTTCACCTTCTCCTTCTCCTTCTTCTGCTTCTTCTGATTCACCCTCCAGACTACACCTTCTCCTTCTCCTTCTTCTACTTCTTCTGATTCACCCTCCAGACTTCACCTTCTCCTTCTCCTTCTTCTTTTTCTTCTGATTCACCCTCCAGACTTCACCTTCTCCTTCTCCTTCTTCTGCTTCTTCTGATTCACCCTCCAGACTTCACCTTCTCCTTCTCCTTCTTCTGCTTCTTCTGATTCACCCTCCAGACCTCACCTTCTCCTTCTCCTTCTTCTACTTCTTCTGATTCACCCTCCAGACTTCATCTTCTCCTTCTCCTTCTTCTGCTTCTTCTGATTCACCCTCCAGACTTCACCTTCTCCTTCTCCTTCTTCTGCTTCTTCTGATTCACCCTCCAGACTTCACCTTCTCCTTCTCCTTCTTCTACTTCTTCTGATTCACTCTCCAGACTTCACCTTCTCCTTCTCCTTCTTCTACTTCTTCTGATTCACCCTCCAGTCTTCACCTTCTCCTTCTCCTTCTTCTGTTTCTTCTGCTTCACCCTCCAGACTTCACCTTCTCCTTCTCTTTCTTCTGCTTCTTCTGATTCACCCTCCAGACTTCACCTTCTCCTTCTCCTTCTTCTGATTCTTCTGATTCACCCTACAGACTTCACCTTCTCCTTCTCCTTCTTCTGCTTCTTCTGATTCACCCTCCTGATTTCACCTTCTCCTTCTCCTTCTTCTACTTCTTCTGATTCACCCTCCTGACTTCACCTTCTCCTTCTCCTTCTTCTGCTTCACCCTCCAGACTTCACCTTCTCCTTCTCCTTCTTCTACTTCTTCTGATTCACCCTCCAGACTTCACCTTCTCCTTCTCCTTCTTCTGCTTCTTCTGATTCACCCTCCAGACTTCACCTTCTCCTTCTCCTTATTCTGCTTCTTCTCATTCACCCTCCAGACTTCACCTTCTCCTTCTCCTTCTTCTGCTTCTTCTGATTCACCCTCCAGACTTCACCTTCTCCTTCTACTTCTTCTGCTTCTTCTGATTCACCCTCCAAACTTCACCTTCTCCTTCTCCTTCCTCTGCTTCTTCTGATTCACTATCCAGACTTCACCTTCTCCTTCTCCTTCTTCTACTTCTTCTGATTCACCCTCCAGACTTCACCATCTCCTTCTCTTTCTTCTGCTTCTTCTGATTCACCCTCCAGACTTCACCTTCTCCTTCTCCTTCTTCTGATTCTTCTGATTCACCCTCCAGACTTCACCTTCTCCTTCTCCTTCTTCTGCTTCTTCTGATTCACCCTCCTGACTTCACCTTCTCCTTCTCCTTCTTCTACTTCTTCTGATTCACCCTCCTGACTTCACCTTCTCCTTCTCCTTCTTCTACTTCTTCTGCTTCACCCTCCAGACTTCACCTTCTCCTTCTCCTTCTTCTACTTCTTCTGATTCAACCTCCAGACTTCACCTTCTCCTTCTCCTTCTTCTACTTCTTCTGATTCTCCCTCCAGACTTCACCTTCTCCTTCTCCTTCATCTACTTCTTCTGATTCACCCTCCAGACTTCACCTTCTCCTTCTCCTTCTTCTGCTTCTTCTGATTCACCCTCCAGACTTCACCTTCTCCTTCTCCTTCTTCTGCTTCTTCTGATTCACCCTCCAGACTTCACCTTCTCCTTCTCCTTCTTCTACTTCTTCTGATTCACCCTCCAGACTTCACCTTCTCCATCTCCTTCTTCTGCTTCTTCTGATTCACCCTCCAGACTTCACCTTCTCCTTCTCCTTCGTCTACTTCTTCTGATTCACCCTCCAGACTACACCTTCTCCTTCTCCTTCTTCTACTTCTTCTGATTCACCCTCCAGACTTCACCTTCTCCTTCTCCTTCTTCTGTTTCTTCTGATACACCGTCCAGACTTCACCTTCTCCTTCTCCTTCTTCTACTACTTCTGATTCACCCTCCAGACTTCACCTTCTCCTTCTCCTTCTTCTACTTCTTCTGATTCACCCTCCAGACTTCATCTTCTCCTTCTCCTTCTTCTGCTTCTTCTGATTCACCCTCCAGACTTCACCTTCTCCTTCTCCTTCTTCTCCTTCTTCTGATTCACCCTCCAGACTTCACCTTCTCCTTCTCCTTCTTCTACTTCTTCTGATTCACCCTCCAGACTTCACCTTCTCCTTCTCCTTCTTCCACTTCTTCTGATTCACCCTCCAGTCTTCACCTTCTCCTTCTCCTTCTTCTGTTTCTTCTGCTTCACCCTCCAGACTTCACCTTCTCCTTCTCTTTCTTCTGCTTCTTCTGATTCACCCTCCAGACTTCACCTTCTCCTTCTCCTTCTTCTGATTCTTCTGATTCACCCTCCAGACTTCACCTTCTCCTTCTCCTTCTTCTGCTTCTTCTGATTCACCCTCCTGACTTCACCTTCTCCTTCTCCTTCTTCTACTTCTTCTGATTCACCCTCCTGACTTCACCTTCTCCTTCTCCTTCTTCTACTTCTTCTGCTTCACCCTCCAGACTTCACCTTCTCCTTCTCCTTCTTCTACTTCTTCTGATTTACCCTCCAGACTTCATCTTCTCCTTCTCCTTCTTCTGCTTCTTCTGTTTCACCCTCCAGACTTCACCTTCTCCTTCTCCTTAATCTGCTTCTTCTGATTCACCCTCCAGACTTCACCTTCTCCTTCTCCTTATTCTGCTTCTTCTGATTCACCCTCCAGACTTCACCTTCTCCTTCTCCTTCTTCTGCTTCTTCTGATTCACCCTCCTGACTTCACCTTCTCCTTCTCCTTGTTCTACTTCTTCTGATTCACCCTCCTGACTTCACCTTCTCCTTCTCCTTCTTCTACTTCTTCTGCTTCACCCTCCAGACTTCACCTTCTCCTTCTCCTTCTTCTACTTCTTCTGATTCACCCTCCAGACTTCACCTTCTCCTTCTCCTTCTTCTGCTTCTTCTGATTCACCCTCCATACTTCACCTTCACTTCTCCTTATTCTGCTTCTTCTGATTCACCCTCCAGACTTCAACTTCTCCTTCTCCTTCTTCTGCTTCTTCTGATTCACCCTCCAGACTTCACCTTCTCCTTCTCCTTCTTCTGCTTCTTCTGATTCACCCTCCAGACTTCACCTTCTCCTTCTCCTTCTTCTGCTTCTTCTGATTCACCCTCCAGACTTCACCTTCTCCTTCTCCTTCTTCTACTTCTTCTGATTCACCCTCCAGACTTCACCTTCTCCTTCTCTTTCTTCTGCTTCTTCTGATTCACCCTCCAGACTTCACCTTCTCCTTCTCCTTCTTCTACTTCTTCTGATTCACCCTCCAGACTTCATCTTCTCCTTCTCCTTCTTCTGCTTCTTCTGATTCACCCTCCAGACTTCACCTTCTCCTTCTCCTTCTTCTACTTCTTCTGATTCACCCTCCAGACTTCACCTTCTCCTTATCCTTCTTCCACTTCTTCTGATTCACCCTCCAGTCTTCACCTTCTCCTTCTCCTTCTTCTGTTTCTTCTGCTTCACCCTCCAGACTTCACCTTCTCCTTCTCTTTCTTCTGCTTCTTCTGATTCACCCTCCAGACTTCACCTTCTCCTTTTCCTTCTTCTGATTCTTCTGATTCACCCTCCAGACTTCACCTTCTCCTTCTCCTTCTTCTGCTTCTTCTGATTCACCCTCCTGACTTCACCTTCTCCTTCTCCTTCTTCTACTTCTTCTGATTCACCCTCCTGACTTCACCTTCTCCTTCTCCTTCTTCTACTTCTTCTGCTTCACCCGCCAGACTTCACCTTCTCCTTCTCCTTCTTCTACTTCTTCTGATTCACCCTCCAGACTTCATCTTCTCCTTCTCCTTCTTCTGCTTCTTCTGATTCACCCTCCAGACTTTACCTTCTCCTTCTCCTTATTCTGCTTCTTCTGATTCACCCTCCAGACTTCACCTTCTCCTTCTCCTTATTCTGCTTCTTCTGATTCACCCTCCAGACTTCACCTTCTCCTTCTCCTTCTTCTACTTCTTCTGATTCACCCTCCTGACTTGACCATCTCCTTTTCCTTCTTCTACTTCTTCTGATTCACCCTCCAGACTTCACCTTCTCCTTCTCCTACTTCTGCTTCTTCTGCTTCACCGTCCTGACTTCACCTTCTCCTTCTCTTTCTTCTGCTTCTTCTGATTCACCCTCCAGACTTCACCTTCTCCTTCTCCTTCTTCTGATTCTTCTGATTCACCCTCCAGACTTCACCTTCTCCTTCTCCTTCTTCTGCTTCTTCTGATTCACCCTCCTGACTTCACCTTCTCCTTCTCCTTCTTTTCCTTCTTCTGATTCACCATCCTGACTTCACCTTCTCCTTCTCCTTCTTCTACTTATTCTGCTTCATCCCCCTGACATCACCTGCTCCTTCTCCTTCTTCTGCTTCTTCTGATTCACCCTCCTAACTTAACCTTCTCCTTCTCCTTCTTCTGCTTCTTCTGATTCACCCGCCTGACTTCACCTTCTCCTTCTCCTTCTTCTGCTTCTTCTGATTCACCCTCCAGACTTCACCTTCTCCTTCTCCTTCTTCTGCTTCTTCTGATTCACCCTCCAGACTTCACCTTCTCCTTCTCCTTCTTCTGCTTCTTCTGATTCACCCTCCAGACTACACCTTCTCCTTCTCCTTCTTCTACTTCTTCTGATTCACCCTCCAGACTTCACCTTCTCCTTCTCCTTCTTCTTTTTCTTCTGATTCACCCTCCAGACTTCACCTTCTCCTTCTCCTTCTTCTGCTTCTTCTGATTCACCCTCCAGACTTCACCTTCTCCTTCTCCTTCTTCTGCTTCTTCTGATTCACCCTCCAGACCTCACCTTCTCCTTCTCCTTCTTCTACTTCTTCTGATTCACCCTCCAGACTTCATCTTCTCCTTCTCCTTCTTCTGCTTCTTCTGATTCACCCTCCAGACTTCACCTTCTCCTTCTCCTTCTTCTGCTTCTTCTGATTCACCCTCCAGACTTCACCTTCTCCTTCTCCTTCTTCTACTTCTTCTGATTCACTCTCCAGACTTCACCTTCTCCTTCTCCTTCTTCTACTTCTTCTGATTCACCCTCCAGTCTTCACCTTCTCCTTCTCCTTCTTCTGTTTCTTCTGCTTCACCCTCCAGACTTCACCTTCTCCTTCTCTTTCTTCTGCTTCTTCTGATTCACCCTCCAGACTTCACCTTCTCCTTCTCCTTCTTCTGATTCTTCTGATTCACCCTACAGACTTCACCTTCTCCTTCTCCTTCTTCTGCTTCTTCTGATTCACCCTCCTGATTTCACCTTCTCCTTCTCCTTCTTCTACTTCTTCTGATTCACCCTCCTGACTTCACCTTCTCCTTCTCCTTCTTCTGCTTCACCCTCCAGACTTCACCTTCTCCTTCTCCTTCTTCTACTTCTTCTGATTCACCCTCCAGACTTCACCTTCTCCTTCTCCTTCTTCTGCTTCTTCTGA
This sequence comes from Somniosus microcephalus, assembly GCF_052327205.1. Lineage (NCBI taxonomy): Eukaryota > Metazoa > Chordata > Chondrichthyes > Squaliformes > Somniosidae > Somniosus > Somniosus microcephalus. The sequence continues at coordinate 124,664 of NW_028225232.1, read as the reverse complement.
TTCACCCTCCAGACTTCACCTTCTCCTTCTCCTTATTCTGCTTCTTCTCATTCACCCTCCAGACTTCACCTTCTCCTTCTCCTTCTTCTGCTTCTTCTGATTCACCCTCCAGACTTCACCTTCTCCTTCTACTTCTTCTGCTTCTTCTGATTCACCCTCCAGACTTCACCTTCTCCTTCTCCTTCCTCTGCTTCTTCTGATTCACTATCCAGACTTCACCTTCTCCTTCTCCTTCTTCTACTTCTTCTGATTCACCCTCCAGACTTCACCATCTCCTTCTCTTTCTTCTGCTTCTTCTGATTCACCCTCCAGACTTCACCTTCTCCTTCTCCTTCTTCTGATTCTTCTGATTCACCCTCCAGACTTCACCTTCTCCTTCTCCTTCTTCTGCTTCTTCTGATTCACCCTCCTGACTTCACCTTCTCCTTCTCCTTCTTCTACTTCTTCTGATTCACCCTCCTGACTTCACCTTCTCCTTCTCCTTCTTCTACTTCTTCTGCTTCACCCTCCAGACTTCACCTTCTCCTTCTCCTTCTTCTACTTCTTCTGATTCAACCTCCAGACTTCACCTTCTCCTTCTCCTTCTTCTACTTCTTCTGATTCTCCCTCCAGACTTCACCTTCTACTTCTCCTTCTTCTACTTCTTCTGATTCACCCTCCAGACTTCACCTTCTCCTTCTCCTTCTTCTGCTTCTTCTGATTCACCCTCCAGACTTCACCTTCTCCTTCTCCTTCTTCTGCTTCTTCTGATTCACCCTCCAGACTTCACCTTCTCCTTCTCCTTCTTCTACTTCTTCTGATTCACCCTCCAGACTTCACCTTCTCCATCTCCTTCTTCTGCTTCTTCTGATTCACCCTCCAGACTTCACCTTCTCCTTCTCCTTCGTCTACTTCTTCTGATTCACCCTCCAGACTACACCATCTCCTTCTCCTTCTTCTACTTCTTCTGATTCACCCTCCAGACTTCACCTTCTCCTTCCCCTTCTTCTGTTTCTTCTGATACACCGTCCAGACTTCACCTTCTCCTTCTCCTTCTTCTACTACTTCTGATTCACCCTCCAGACTTCACCTTCTCCTTCTCCTTCTTCTACTTCTTCTGATTCACCCTCCAGACTTCATCTTCTCCTTCTCCTTCTTCTACTTCTTCTGATTCACCCTCCAGACTTCACCTTCTCCTTCTCCTTCTTCTCCTTCTTCTGATTCACCCTCCAGACTTCACCTTCTCCTTCTCCTTCTTCTACTTCTTCTGATTCACCCTCCAGACTTCACCTTCTCCTTCTCCTTCTTCCACTTCTTCTGATTCACCCTCCAGTCTTCACCTTCTCCTTCTCCTTCTTCTGTTTCTTCTGCTTCACCCTCCAGACTTCACCTTCTCCTTCTCTTTCTTCTGCTTCTTCTGATTCACCCTCCAGACTTCACCTTCTCCTTCTCCTTCTTCTGATTCTTCTGATTCACCCTCCAGACTTCACCTTCTCCTTCTCCTTCTTCTGCTTCTTCTGATTCACCCTCCTGACTTCACCTTCTCCTTCTCCTTCTTCTACTTCTTCTGATTCACCCTCCTGACTTCACCTTCTCCTTCTCCTTCTTCTACTTCTTCTGCTTCACCCTCCAGACTTCACCTTCTCCTTCTCCTTCTTCTACTTCTTCTGATTCACCCTCCAGACTTCATCTTCTCCTTCTCCTTCTTCTGCTTCTTCTGTTTCACCCTCCAGACTTCACCTTCTCCTTCTCCTTATTCTGCTTCTTCTGATTCACCCTCCAGACTTCACCTTCTCCTTCTCCTTATTCTGCTTCTTCTGATTCACCCTCCAGACTTCACCTTCTCCTTCTCCTTCTTCTGCTTCTTCTGATTCACCCTCCTGACTTCACCTTCTCCTTCTCCTTCTTCTACTTCTTCTGATTCACCCTCCTGACTTCACCTTCTCCTTCTCCTTCTTCTACTTCTTCTGCTTCACCCTCCAGACTTCACCTTCTCCTTCTCCTTCTTCTACTTCTTCTGATTCACCCTCCAGACTTCACCTTCTCCTTCTCCTTCTTCTGCTTCTTCTGATTCACCCTCCATACTTCACCTTCACTTCTCCTTATTCTGCTTCTTCTGATTCACCCTCCAGACTTCAACTTCTCCTTCTCCTTCTTCTGCTTCTTCTGATTCACCCTCCAGACTTCACCTTCTCCTTCTCCTTCTTCTGCTTCTACTGATTCACCCTCCAGACTTCACCTTCTCCTTCTCCTTCTTCTGCTTCTTCTGATTCACCCTCCAGACTTCACCTTCTCCTTCTCCTTCTTCTACTTCTTCTGATTCACCCTCCAGACTTCACCTTCTACTTCTCTTTCTTCTGCTTCTTCTGATTCACCCTCCAGACTTCACCTTCTCCTTCTCCTTCTTCTACTTCTTCTGATTCACCCTCCAGACTTCATCTTCTCCTTCTCCTTCTTCTGCTTCTTCTGATTCACCCTCCAGACTTCACCTTCTCCTTCTCCTTCTTCTACTTCTTCTGATTCACCCTCCAGATTTCACCTTCTCCTTATCCTTCTTCCACTTCTTCTGATTCACCCTCCAGTCTTCACCTTCTCCTTCTCCTTCTTCTGTTTCTTCTGCTTCACCCTCCAGACTTCACCTTCTCCTTCTCTTTCTTCTGCTTCTTCTGATTCACCCTCCAGACTTCACCTTCTCCTTTTCCTTCTTCTGATTCTTCTGATTCACCCTCCAGACTTCACCTTCTCCTTCTCCTTCTTCTGCTTCTTCTGATTCACCCTCCTGACTTCACCTTCTCCTTCTCCTTCTTCTACTTCTTCTGATTCACCCTCCTGACTTCACCTTCTCCTTCTCCTTCTTCTACTTCTTCTGCTTCACCCGCCAGACTTCACCTTCTCCTTCTCCTTCTTCTACTTCTTCTGATTCACCCTCCAGACTTCATCTTCTCCTTCTCCTTCTTCTGCTTCTTCTGATTCACCCTCCAGACTTCACCTTCTCCTTCTCCTTATTCTGCTTCTTCTGATTCACCCTCCAGACTTCACCTTCTCTTTCTCCTTATTCTGCTTCTTCTGATTCACCCTCCAGACTTCACCTTCTCCTTCTCCTTCTTCTGCTTCTTCTGATTCACCCTCCTGACTTCACCTTCTCCTTCTCCTTCTTCTGCTTCTTCTGTTTCACCCTCCAGACTTCACCTTCTCCTTCTCCTTCTTCTACTTCTTCTGATTCACCCTCCAGACCTCACCTTCTCCTTCTCCTTCTTCTACTTCTTCTGATTCACCCTCCAGATTTCATCTTCTCCTTCTCCTTCTTCTACTTCTTCTGCTTCATCCCCCTGACATCACCTGCTCCTTCTCCTTCTTCTGCTTCTTCTGATTCACCCTCCTAACTTCACCGTCTCCTTCTCCTTCTTCTGCTTCTTCTGATTCACCCTCCTGACTTCACCTTCTCCTTCTCCTTCTTCTGCTTCTTCTGATTCACCCTCCAGACTTCACCTTCTCCTTCTCTTTCTTCTGCTTCTTCTGATTCACCCTCCAGACTTCACCTTCTCCTTCTCCTTCTTCTGATTCTTCTGATTCACCCTCCAGACTTCACCTTCTCCTTCTCCTTCTTCTGCTTCTTCTGATTCACCCTCCTGACTTCACCTTCTCCTTCTCCTTCTTCTACTTCTTCTGATTCACCCTCCAGACTTGACCTTCTCCTTCTCCTTCTTCTACTTATTCTGATTCACCCTCCAGACTTCACCTTCTCCTTCTCCTTCTTCTGCTTCTTCTGCTTCACCGTCCTGACTTCACCTTCTCCTTCTCCTTCTTCTACTTCTTCTGCTTCATCCCGCTGACATCACCTGCTCCTTCTCCTTCTTCTGCTTCTTCTGATTCACCCTCCTAACTTCACCTTCTCCTTCTCCTTCTTCTGCTTCTTCTGCTTCACCCTCCTGACTTCACCTTCTCCTTCTCCTTCTTCTGCTTCTTCTGATTCACCCTCCAGACTTCACCTTCTCCTTCTCCTTCTTCTGCTTCTTCTGATTCACCCTCCAGACTTCACCTTCTCCTTCTCCTTCTTCTACTTCTTCTGATTCACCCTCCAGACTTCATCTTCTCCTTCTCCTTCTTCTGCTTCTTCTGATTCACCCTCCAGACTTCACCTTCTCCTTCTCCTTCTTCTGCTTCTTCTGATTCACCCTCCAGACATCACCTTCTCCTTCTCCTTCTTCTACTTCTTCTGATTCACCCTCCAGACATCACCTTCTCCTTCTCCTTCTTCTACTTCTTCTGATTCACCCTCCTGACTTCACCTTCTCCTTCTTCTACTTCTTCTGATTCACCCTCCTGACTTCACCTTCTCCTTCTCCTTCTTCTACTTCTTCTGCTTCACCCTCCAGACTTCACCTTCTCCTTCTCCTTCTTCTACTTCTTCTGATTCACCCTTCAGACTTCACCTTCTCCTTCTCCTTTTTCTGCTTCTTCTGATTCACCCTCCAGACTTCACCTTCTCCTTCTCCTTATTCTGCTTCTTCTGATTCACCCTCCAGACTTCACCTTCTCCTTCTCCTTCTTCTGCTTCTTCTGATTCACCCTCCAGACTTCACCTTCTCCTTCTTCTGCTTCTTCTGATTCACCCTCCAGACTTCACCTTCTCCTTCTCCTTCGTCTACTTCTTCTGATTCACCCTCCAGACAACACCTTCTCCTTCTCCTTCTTCTACTTCTTCTGATTCACCCTCCAGACTTCACCTTCTCCTTCTCCTTCTTCTGCTTCTTCTGATTCACCCTCCTGACTTCACCTTCTCCTTCTCCTTCTTCTACTTCTTCTGGTTCACCCTCCTGACTTCACCTTCTCCTTCTCCTTCTTCTACTTCTTCTGCTTCACCCTCCAGACTTCACCTTCTCCTTCTCCTTCTTCTACTTCTTCTGATTCACCCTCCAGACTTGACCTTCTCCTTCTCCTTCTTCTACTTATTCTGATTCACCCTCCAGACTTCACATTCTCCTTCTCCTTCTTCTGTTTCTTCTGCTTCACCGTCCTGACTTCACCTTCTCCTTCTCCTTCTTCTACTTCTTCTGCTTCATCCCGCTGACATCACCTGCTCCTTCTCCTTCTTCTGCTTCTTCTGATTCACCCTCCTAACTTCACCTTCTCCTTCTCCTTCTTCTGCTTCTTCTGATTCACCCTCCTGACTTCACCTTCTCCTTCTCCTTCTTCTGCTTCTTCCGATTCACCCTCCAGACTTCACCTTCTTCTTCTCCTTCTTCGGCTTCTTCTGATTCACCCTCCAGACTTCACCTTCTCCTTCTCCTTCTTCTGATTCTTCTGATTCACCCTCCAGACTTCACCTTCTCCTTCTCCTTCTTCTGCATCTTCTGATTCACCCTCCTGACTTCACCTTCTCCTTCTCCTTCTTCTACTTCTTCTGATTCACCCTCCTGACTTCACCTTCTCCTTCTCCTTCTTCTACTTCTTCTGCTTCACCCTCCAGACTTCACCTTCTCCTTCTCCTTCTTCTGCTTCTTCTGATTCACCCTCCAGACTTCTCCTTCTCCTTCTCCTTCTTCTGCTTCTTCTGATTCACCCTCCAGACTTCACCTTCTCCTTCTCCTTCTTCTACTTCTTCTGATTCACCCTCCAGACTTCACCTTCTCCTTCTCCTTCTTCTACTTCTTCTGATTCACCCTCCAGTCTTCACCTTCTCCTTCTCCTTCTTCTGTTTCTTCTGCTTCACCCTCCAGACTTCACCTTCTCCTTCTCTTTCTTCTGCTTCTTCTGATTCACCCTCCAGACTTCACCTTCTACTTCTCCTTCTTCTGATTCTTCTGATTCACCCTCCAGACTTCACCTTCTCCTTCTCCTTCTTCTGCTTCTTCTGATTCACCCTCCTGACTTCACCTTCTCCTTCTTCTTCTTCTACTTCTTCTGATTCACCATCCTGACTTCACCTTCTCCTTCTCTTTCTTCTACTTCTTCTGCTTCACCCTCCAGACTTCACCTTCTCCTTCTCCTTCTTCTACTTCTTCTGATTCACCCTCCAGACTTCATCTTCTCCTTCTCCTTCTTCTGCTTCTTCTGATTCACCCTCCAGACTTCACCTTCTCCTTCTCCTTATTCTGCTACTTCTGATTCACCCTCCAGACTTCACCTTCTCCTTCTCCTTATTCTGCTTCTTCTGATTCACCCTCCAGACTTCACCTTCTCCTTCTCCTTCCTCTGCTTCTTCTGATTCACCCTCCAGACTTCACCTTCTCCTTCTCCTTCTTCTGATTCTTCTGATTCACCCTCCAGACTTCACCTTCTCCTTCTCCTTCTTCTGCTTCTTCTGATTCACCCTCCTGACTTCACCTTCTCCTTCTCCTTCTTCTACTTCTTCTGATTCACCCTCCTGACTTCACATTCTCCTTCTCCTTCTTCTACTTCTTCTGATTCACCCTCCAGACTTCACCTTCTCCTTCTCTTTCTTCTGCTTCTTCTGATTCACCCTCCAGACTTCACCTTCTCATTCTCCTTATTCTGCTTCTTCTGATTCACCCTCTAGACTTCACCTTCTCATTCTCCTTCTTCTGCTTCTTCTGATTCACACTCCAGACTTCACCTTCTCCTTCTCCTTCTTCTACTTCTTCTGATTCACCCTCCAGACTTCACCTTCTCCTTCTCTTTCTTCTGCTTCTTCTGATTCACCCTCCAGACTTCACCTTCTCCTTCTCCTTCTTCTGATTCTTCTGATTCACCCTCCAGACTTCACCTTCTCCTTCTCCTTCTTCTGCTTCTTCTGATTCACCCTCCTGACTTAACCTTCTCCTTCTCCTTCTTCTACTTCTTCTGATTCACCCTCCTGACTTCACCTTCTCCTTCTCCTTCTTCTACTTCTTCTGCTTCACCCTCCAGACTTCACCTTCTCCTTCTCCTTATTCTACTTCTCCTGATTCACCCTCCAGACTTGACCTTCTCCTTCTCCTTCTTCTACTTCTTCTGATTCACCCTCCAGACTTCACCTTCTCCTTCTCCTTCTTCTGCTTCTTCTGCTTCACCGTCCTGACTTCACCTTCTCCTTCTCCTTCTTCTACTTCTTCTGCTTCATCCCCCTGACATCACCTGCTCCTTCTCCTTCTTCTGCTTCTTCTGATTCACCCTCCTAACTTCACCTTCTCCTTCTCCTTCTTCTGCTTCTTCTGATTCACCCTCCTGACTTCACCTTCTCCTTCTCCTTCTTCTGCTTCTTCTGATTCACCCTCCAGACTTCACCTTCTCCTTCTCTTTCTTCTGCTTCTTCTGATTCACCCTCCAGACTTCACCTTCTCCTTCTCCTTCTTCTGATTCTTCTGATTCACCCTCCAGACTTCACCTTCTCCTTCTCCTTCTTCTGCTTCTTCTGATTCACCCTCCTGACTTCACCTTCTCCTTCTCCTTCTTCTACTTCTTCTGATTCACCCTCCTGACTTCACCTTCTCCTTCTCCTTCTTCTACTTCTTCTGCTTCACCCTGCAGACTTCACCTTCTCCTTCTCCTTCATCTACTTCTTCTGATTCACCCTCCAGACTTCACCTTCTCCTTCTCCTTCTTTTGCTTCTTCTGCTTCACACTCCAGACTTCACCTTCTCCTTCTCCTTCTTCTGCTTCTTCTGATTCACCCTCCTTACTTCACCTTCTCCTTCTCCTTCTTCTGCTTCTTCTGATTCACCCTCCTGACTTCACCTTCTCCTTCTCCTTATTCTGCTTCTTCTGTTTCACCCTCCAGACTTCACCTTCTCCTTCTCCTTCTTCTGCTTCTTCTGATTCACCCTCCAGACTTCACCTTCTCCTTCTCCTTCTTCTGCTTCTTCTGATTCACCCTCCAGACTTCACCTTCTCCTTCTCCTTCTTCTGTTTCTTCTGATTCACCCTCCAGACTTCACCTTCTCCTTCTCCTTCTACTACTTCTTCTGATTCACCCTCCAGACTTCACCTTCTCCTTCTCCTTCTTCTACTTCTTCTGATTCACCCTCCAGACTTCACCTTCTCCTTCTCCTTCTTCTACTTCTTCTGCTTCTCCCTCCAGACTTCACCTTCTCCTTCTCCTTCTTCTGCTTCTTCTGATTCACCCTCCAGACTACACCTTCTCCTTCTCTTTCTTCTGCTTCTTCTGATTCACCCTCCAGACTTCACCTTCTCCTTCTCCTTCTTCTGATTCTTCTGATTCACCCTCCAGACTTCACCTTCTCCTTCTCCTTCTTCTGCTTCTTCTGATTCACCCTCCTGACTTCACCTTCTCCTTCTCCTTCTTCTACTTCTTCTGATTCACCCTCCTGACTTCACCTTCTCCTTCTCCTTCTTCTACTACTTCTGCTTCACCCTCCAGACTTCACCTTCTCCTTCTCCTTCTTCTACTTCTTCTGATTCACCCTCCAGACTTCACCTTCTCCTTCTCCTTCTTCTGATTCTTCTGATTCACCCTCCAGACTTCACCTTCTCCTTCTCCTTCTTCTGCTTCTTCTGATTCACCCTCCTGACTTCACCTTCTCCTTCTCCTTCTTCTACTTCTTCTGATTCACCCTCCTGACTTCACCTTCTCCTTCTCCTTCTTCTACTTCTTCTGATTCACCCTCCAGACTTCACCTTCTCCTTCTCTTTCTTCTGCTTCTTCTGATTCACCCTCCAGACTTCACCTTCTCCTTCTCCTTATTCTGCTTCTTCTGATTCACCCTCTAGACTTCACCTTCTCCTTCTCCTTCTTCTGCTTCTTCTGATTCACACTCCAGACTTCACCTTCTCCTTCTCCTTCTTCTACTTCTTCTGATTCACCCTCCAGACTTCACCTTCTCCTTCTCTTTTTTCTGCTTCTTCTGATTCACCCTCCAGACTTCACCTTCTCCTTCTCCTTCTTCTGATTCTTCTGATTCACCCTCCAGACTTCACCTTCTCCTTCTCCTTCTTCTGCTTCTTCTGATTCACCCTCCTGACTTCACCTTCTCCTTCTCCTTCTTCTACTTCTTCTGATTCACCCTCCAGACTTCACCTTCTCCTTCTCCTTCTTCTACTTCTTCTGATTCACCCTCCAGACTTCACCTTCTCCTTCTCCTTCTTCTACTTCTTCTGATTCACCCTCCAGTCTTCACCTTCTCCTTCTCCTTCTTCTGTTTCTTCTGCTTCACCCTCCAGACTTCACCTTCTCCTTCTCTTTCTTCTGCTTCTTCTGATTCACCCTCCAGACTTCACCTTCTACTTCTCCTTCTTCTGATTCTTCTGATTCACCCTCCAGACTTCACCTTCTCCTTCTCCTTCTTCTGCTTCTTCTGATTCACCCTCCTGACTTCACCTTCTCCTTCTTCTTCTTCTACTTCTTCTGATTCACCATCCTGACTTCACCTTCTCCTTCTCTTTCTTCTACTTCTTCTGCTTCACCCTCCAGACTTCACCTTCTCCTTCTCCTTCTTCTACTTCTTCTGATTCACCCTCCAGACTTCATCTTCTCCTTCTCCTTCTTCTGCTTCTTCTGATTCACCCTCCAGACTTCACCTTCTCCTTCTCCTTATTCTGCTACTTCTGATTCACCCTCCAGACTTCACCTTCTCCTTCTCCTTATTCTGCTTCTTCTGATTCACCCTCCAGACTTCACCTTCTCCTTCTCCTTCCTCTGCTTCTTCTGATTCACCCTCCAGACTTCACCTTCTCCTTCTCCTTCTTCTGATTCTTCTGATTCACCCTCCAGACTTCACCTTCTCCTTCTCCTTCTTCTGCTTCTTCTGATTCACCCTCCTGACTTCACCTTCTCCTTCTCCTTCTTCTACTTCTTCTGATTCACCCTCCTGACTTCACATTCTCCTTCTCCTTCTTCTACTTCTTCTGATTCACCCTCCAGACTTCACCTTCTCCTTCTCTTTCTTCTGCTTCTTCTGATTCACCCTCCAGACTTCACCTTCTCATTCTCCTTATTCTGCTTCTTCTGATTCACCCTCTAGACTTCACCTTCTCATTCTCCTTCTTCTGCTTCTTCTGATTCACACTCCAGACTTCACCTTCTCCTTCTCCTTCTTCTGCTTCTTCTGATTCACCCTCCAGACTTCACCTTCTCCTTCTACTTCTTCTGCTTCTTCTGATTCACCCTCCAGACTTCACCTTCTCCTTCTCCTTCTTCTGCTTCTTCTGATTCACCCTCCAGACCTCACCTTCTCCTTCTCCTTCTTCTACTTCTTCTGATTCACCCTCCAGACTTCATCTTCTCCTTCTCCTTCTTCTGCTTCTTCTGATTCACCCTCCAGACTTCACCTTCTCCTTCTCCTTCTTCTGCTTCTTCTGATTCACCCTCCAGACATCACCTTCTCATTCTCCTTCTTCTACTTCTTCTGATTCACCCTCCAGACTTCACCTTCTCCTTCTCCTTCTTCTACTTCTTCTGATTCACCCTCCAGTCTTCACCTTCTCCTTCTCCTTCTTCTACTTCTTCTGATTCACCCTCCAGACTTCACCTTCTCCTTCTCTTTCTTCTGCTTCTTCTGATTCACCCTCCAGACTTCACCTTCTCCTTCTTCTGCTTCTTCTGATTCACACTCCAGACTTCACCTTCTCCTTCTCCTTCTTCTACTTCTTCTGATTCACCCTCCAGACTTCACCTTCTCCTTCTCTTTCTTCTGCTTCTTCTGATTCACCCTCCAGACTTCACCTTCTCCTTCTCCTTCTTCTGATTCTTCTGATTCACCCTCCAGACTTCACCTTCTCCTTCTCCTTCTTCTGCTTCTTCTGATTCACCCTCCTGACTTAACCTTCTCCTTCTCCTTCTTCTACTTCTTCTGATTCACCCTCCTGACTTCACCTTCTCCTTCTCCTTCTTCTACTTCTTCTGCTTCACCCTCCAGACTTCACCTTCTCCTTCTCCTTATTCTACTTCTCCTGATTCACCCTCCAGACTTGACCTTCTCCTTCTCCTTCTTCTACTTCTTCTGATTCACCCTCCAGACTTCACCTTCTCCTTCTCCTTCTTCTGCTTCTTCTGCTTCACCGTCCTGACTTCACCTTCTCCTTCTCCTTCTTCTACTTCTTCTGCTTCATCCCCCTGACATCACCTGCTCCTTCTCCTTCTTCTGCTTCTTCTGATTCACCCTCCTAACTTCACCTTCTCCTTCTCCTTCTTCTGCTTCTTCTGATTCACCCTCCTGACTTCACCTTCTCCTTCTCCTTCTTCTGCTTCTTCTGATTCACCCTCCAGACTTCACCTTCTCCTTCTCTTTCTTCTGCTTCTTCTGATTCACCCTCCAGACTTCACCTTCTCCTTCTCCTTCTTCTGATTCTTCTGATTCACCCTCCTGACTTCACCTTCTCCTTCTCCTTCTTCTACTTCTTCTGCTTCACCCTCCAGACTTCACCTTCTCCTTCTCCTTATTCTACTTCTCCTGATTCACCCTCCAGACTTGACCTTCTCCTTCTCCTTCTTCTACTTCTTCTGATTCACCCTCCAGACTTCACCTTCTCCTTCTCCTTCTTCTGCTTCTTCTGCTTCACCGTCCTGACTTCACCTTCTCCTTCTCCTTCTTCTACTTCTTCTGCTTCATCCCCCTGACATCACCTGCTCCTTCTCCTTCTTCTGCTTCTTCTGATTCACCCTCCTAACTTCACCTTCTCCTTCTCCTTCTTCTGCTTCTTCTGATTCACCCTCCTGACTTCACCTTCTCCTTCTCCTTCTTCTGCTTCTTCTGATTCACCCTCCAGACTTCACCTTCTCCTTCTCTTTCTTCTGCTTCTTCTGATTCACCCTCCAGACTTCACCTTCTCCTTCTCCTTCTTCTGATTCTTCTGATTCACCCTCCAGACTTCACCTTCTCCTTCTCCTTCTTCTGCTTCTTCTGATTCACCCTCCTGACTTCACCTTCTCCTTCTCCTTCTTCTACTTCTTCTGATTCACCCTCCTGACTTCACCTTCTCCTTCTCCTTCTTCTACTTCTTCTGCTTCACCCTGCAGACTTCACCTTCTCCTTCTCCTTCATCTACTTCTTCTGATTCACCCTCCAGACTTCACCTTCTCCTTCTCCTTCTTTTGCTTCTTCTGCTTCACACTCCAGACTTCACCTTCTCCTTCTCCTTCTTCTGCTTCTTCTGATTCACCCTCCTTACTTCACCTACTCCTTCTCCTTCTTCTGCTTCTTCTGATTCACCCTCCTGACTTCACCTTCTCCTTCTCCTTATTCTGCTTCTTCTGTTTCACCCTCCAGACTTCACCTTCTCCTTCTCCTTCTTCTGCTTCTTCTGATTCACCCTCCAGACTTCACCTTCTCCTTCTCCTTCTTCTGCTTCTTCTGATTCACCCTCCAGACTTCACCTTCTCCTTCTCCTTCGTCTACTTCTTCTGATTCACCCTCCAGACTACACCTTCTCCTTCTCCTTCTTCTACTTCTTCTGATTCACCCTCCAGACTTCACCTTCTCCTTCTCCTTCTTCTGTTTCTTCTGATTCACCCTCCAGACTTCACCTTCTCCTTCTCCTTCTACTACTTCTTCTGATTCACCCTCCAGACTTCACCTTCTCCTTCTCCTTCTTCTACTTCTTCTGATTCACCCTCCAGACTTCACCTTCTCCTTCTCCTTCTTCTACTTCTTCTGCTTCTCCCTCCAGACTTCACCTTCTCCTTCTCTTTCTTCTGCTTCTTCTGATTCACCCTCCAGACTTCACCTTCTCCTTCTCCTTCTTCTGCTTCTTCTGATTCACACTCCAGACTTCACCTTCTCCTTCTCCTTCTTCTACTTCTTCTGATTCACCCTCCAGACTTCACCTTCTCCTTCTCTTTCTTCTGCTTCTTCTGATTCACCCTCCAGACTTCACCTTCTCCTTCTCCTTCTTCTGCTTCTTCTGCTTCACCGGCCGGACTTCACCTTCTCCTTCTCCTTCTTCTATTTCTTCTGCTTCATCCCCCTGACATCACATGCTCCTTCTCCTTCTTCTGCTTCTTCTGATTCACCCTCCTAACTTCACCTTCTCCTTCTCCTTCTTCTGCTTCTTCTGATTCACCCTCCTGACTTCACCTTCTCCTTCTCCTTCTTCTGCTTCTTCTGATTCACCCTCCAGACTTCACCTTCTCCTTCTACTTCTTCTGCTTCTTCTGATTCACCCTCCAGACTTCACCTTCTCCTTCTCCTTCTTCTGCTTCTTCTGATTCACCCTCCAGACCTCACCTTCTCCTTCTCCTTCTTCTACTTCTTCTGATTCACCCTCCAGACTTCATCTTCTCCTTCTCCTTCTTCTGCTTCTTCTGATTCACCCTCCAGACTTCACCTTCTCCTTCTCCTTCTTCTGCTTCTTCTGATTCACCCTCCAGACATCACCTTCTCATTCTCCTTCTTCTACTTCTTCTGATTCACCCTCCAGACTTCACCTTCTCCTTCTCCTTCTTCTACTTCTTCTGATTCACCCTCCAGTCTTCACCTTCTCCTTCTCCTTCTTCTACTTCTTCTGATTCACCCTCCAGACTTCACCTTCTCCTTCTCTTTCTTCTGCTTCTTCTGATTCACCCTCCAGACTTCACCTTCTCCTTCTCCTTCTTCTGCTTCTTCTGATTCACACTCCAGACTTCACCTTCTCCTTCTCCTTCTTCTACTTCTTCTGATTCACCCTCCAGACTTCACCTTCTCCTTCTCTTTCTTCTGCTTCTTCTGATTCACCCTCCAGACTTCACCTTCTCCTTCTCCTTCTTCTGATTCTTCTGATTCACCCTCCAGACTTCACCTTCTCCTTCTCCTTCTTCTGCTTCTTCTGATTCACCCTCCTGACTTAACCTTCTCCTTCTCCTTCTTCTACTTCTTCTGATTCACCCTCCTGACTTCACCTTCTCCTTCTCCTTCTTCTACTTCTTCTGCTTCACCCTCCAGACTTCACCTTCTCCTTCTCCTTATTCTACTTCTCCTGATTCACCCTCCAGACTTGACCTTCTCCTTCTCCTTCTTCTACTTCTTCTGATTCACCCTCCAGACTTCACCTTCTCCTTCTCCTTCTTCTGCTTCTTCTGCTTCACCGTCCTGACTTCACCTTCTCCTTCTCCTTCTTCTACTTCTTCTGCTTCATCCCCCTGACATCACCTGCTCCTTCTCCTTCTTCTGCTTCTTCTGATTCACCCTCCTAACTTCACCTTCTCCTTCTCCTTCTTCTGCTTCTTCTGATTCACCCTCCTGACTTCACCTTCTCCTTCTCCTTCTTCTGCTTCTTCTGATTCACCCTCCAGACTTCACCTTCTCCTTCTCTTTCTTCTGCTTCTTCTGATTCACCCTCCAGACTTCACCTTCTCCTTCTCCTTCTTCTGATTCTTCTGATTCACCCTCCAGACTTCACCTTCTCCTTCTCCTTCTTCTGCTTCTTCTGATTCACCCTCCTGACTTCACCTTCTCCTTCTCCTTCTTCTACTTCTTCTGATTCACCCTCCTGACTTCACCTTCTCCTTCTCCTTCTTCTACTTCTTCTGCTTCACCCTGCAGACTTCACCTTCTCCTTCTCCTTCATCTACTTCTTCTGATTCACCCTCCAGACTTCACCTTCTCCTTCTCCTTCTTTTGCTTCTTCTGCTTCACACTCCAGACTTCACCTTCTCCTTCTCCTTCTTCTGCTTCTTCTGATTCACCCTCCTTACTTCACCTTCTCCTTCTCCTTCTTCTGCTTCTTCTGATTCACCCTCCTGACTTCACCTTCTCCTTCTCCTTATTCTGCTTCTTCTGTTTCACCCTCCAGACTTCACCTTCTCCTTCTCCTTCTTCTGCTTCTTCTGATTCACCCTCCAGACTTCACCTTCTCCTTCTCCTTCTTCTGCTTCTTCTGATTCACCCTCCAGACTTCACCTTCTCCTTCTCCTTCGTCTACTTCTTCTGATTCACCCTCCAGACTACACCTTCTCCTTCTCCTTCTTCTACTTCTTCTGATTCACCCTCCAGACTTCACCTTCTCCTTCTCCTTCTTCTGTTTCTTCTGATTCACCCTCCAGACTTCACCTTCTCCTTCTCCTTCTACTACTTCTTCTGATTCACCCTCCAGACTTCACCTTCTCCTTCTCCTTCTTCTACTTCTTCTGATTCACCCTCCAGACTTCACCTTCTCCTTCTCCTTCTTCTACTTCTTCTGCTTCTCCCTCCAGACTTCACCTTCTCCTTCTCTTTCTTCTGCTTCTTCTGATTCACCCTCCAGACTTCACCTTCTCCTTCTCCTTCTTCTGCTTCTTCTGATTCACACTCCAGACTTCACCTTCTCCTTCTCCTTCTTCTACTTCTTCTGATTCACCCTCCAGACTTCACCTTCTCCTTCTCTTTCTTCTGCTTCTTCTGATTCACCCTCCAGACTTCACCTTCTCCTTCTCCTTCTTCTGCTTCTTCTGCTTCACCGGCCGGACTTCACCTTCTCCTTCTCCTTCTTCTATTTCTTCTGCTTCATCCCCCTGACATCACATGCTCCTTCTCCTTCTTCTGCTTCTTCTGATTCACCCTCCTAACTTCACCTTCTCCTTCTCCTTCTTCTGCTTCTTCTGATTCACCCTCCTGACTTCACCTTCTCCTTCTCCTTCTTCTGCTTCTTCTGATTCACCCTCCAGACTTCACCTTCTCCTTCTACTTCTTCTGCTTCTTCTGATTCACCCTCCAGACTTCACCTTCTCCTTCTCCTTCTTCTGCTTCTTCTGATTCACCCTCCAGACCTCACCTTCTCCTTCTCCTTCTTCTACTTCTTCTGATTCACCCTCCAGACTTCATCTTCTCCTTCTCCTTCTTCTGCTTCTTCTGATTCACCCTCCAGACTTCACCTTCTCCTTCTCCTTCTTCTGCTTCTTCTGATTCACCCTCCAGACATCACCTTCTCATTCTCCTTCTTCTACTTCTTCTGATTCACCCTCCAGACTTCACCTTCTCCTTCTCCTTCTTCTACTTCTTCTGATTCACCCTCCAGTCTTCACCTTCTCCTTCTCCTTCTTCTACTTCTTCTGATTCACCCTCCAGACTTCACCTTCTCCTTCTCTTTCTTCTGCTTCTTCTGATTCACCCTCCAGACTTCACCTTCTCCTTCTCCTTCTTCTGCTTCTTCTGATTCACACTCCAAACTTCACCTTCTCCTTCTCCTTCTTCTACTTCTTCTGATTCACCCTCCAGACTTCACCTTCTCCTTCTCTTTCTTCTGCTTCTTCTGATTCACCCTCCAGACTTCACCTTCTCCTTCTCCTTCTTCTGATTCTTCTGATTCACCCTCCAGACTTCACCTTCTCCTTCTCCTTCTTCTGCTTCTTCTGATTCACCCTCCTGACTTAACCTTCTCCTTCTCCTTCTTCTACTTCTTCTGATTCACCCTCCTGACTTCACCTTCTCCTTCTCCTTCTTCTACTTCTTCTGCTTCACCCTCCAGACTTCACCTTCTCCTTCTCCTTATTCTACTTCTCCTGATTCACCCTCCAGACTTGACCTTCTCCTTCTCCTTCTTCTACTTCTTCTGATTCTCCCTCCAGACTTCACCTTCTCCTTCTCCTTCTTCTGCTTCTTCTGCTTCACCGTCCTGACTTCACCTTCTCCTTCTCCTTCTTCTACTTCTTCTGCTTCATCCCCCTGACATCACCTGCTCCTTCTCCTTCTTCTGCTTCTTCTGATTCACCCTCCTAACTTCACCTTCTCCTTCTCCTTCTTCTGCTTCTTCTGATTCACCCTCCTGACTTCACCTTCTCCTTCTCCTTCTTCTGCTTCTTCTGATTCACCCTCCAGACTTCACCTTCTCCTTCTCTTTCTTCTGCTTCTTCTGATTCACCCTCCAGACTTCACCTTCTCCTTCTCCTTCTTCTGATTCTTCTGATTCACCCTCCAGACTTCACCTTCTCCTTCTCCTTCTTCTGCTTCTTCTGATTCACCCTCCTGACTTCACCTTCTCCTTCTCCTTCTTCTACTTCTTCTGATTCACCCTCCTGACTTCACCTTCTCCTTCTCCTTCTTCTACTTCTTCTGCTTCACCCTGCAGACTTCACCTTCTCCTTCTCCTTCATCTACTTCTTCTGATTCACCCTCCAGACTTCACCTTCTCCTTCTCCTTCTTTTGCTTCTTCTGCTTCACACTCCAGACTTCACCTTCTCCTTCTCCTTCTTCTGCTTCTTCTGATTCACCCTCCTTACTTCACGTTCTCCTTCTCCTTCTTCTGCTTCTTCTGATTCACCCTCCTGACTTCACCTTCTCCTTCTCCTTATTCTGCTTCTTCTGTTTCACCCTCCAGACTTCACCTTCTCCTTCTCCTTCTTCTGCTTCTTCTGATTCACCCTCCAGACTTCACCTTCTCCTTCTCCTTCTTCTGCTTCTTCTGATTCACCCTCCAGACTTCACCTTCTCCTTCTCCTTCGTCTACTTCTTCTGATTCACCCTCCAGACTACACCTTCTCCTTCTCCTTCTTCTACTTCTTCTGATTCACCCTCCAGACTTCACCTTCTCCTTCTCCTTCTTCTGTTTCTTCTGATTCACCCTCCAGACTTCACCTTCTCCTTCTCCTTCTACTACTTCTTCTGATTCACCCTCCAGACTTCACCTTCTCCTTCTCCTTCTTCTACTTCTTCTGATTCACCCTCCAGACTTCACCTTCTCCTTCTCCTTCTTCTACTTCTTCTGCTTCTCCCTCCAGACTTCACCTTCTCCTTCTCCTTCTTCTGCTTCTTCTGATTCACCCTCCAGACTACACCTTCTCCTTCTCTTTCTTCTGCTTCTTCTGATTCACCCTCCAGACTTCACCTTCTCCTTCTCCTTCTTCTGATTCTTCTGATTCACCCTCCAGACTTCACCTTCTCCTTCTCCTTCTTCTGCTTCTTCTGATTCACCCTCCTGACTTCACCTTCTCCTTCTCCTTCTTCTACTTCTTCTGATTCACCCTCCTGACTTCACCTTCTCCTTCTCCTTCTTCTACTACTTCTGCTTCACCCTCCAGACTTCACCTTCTCCTTCTCCTTCTTCTACTTCTTCTGATTCACCCTCCAGACTTCACCTTCTCCTTCTCCTTCTTCTGATTCTTCTGATTCACCCTCCAGACTTCACCTTCTCCTTCTCCTTCTTCTGCTTCTTCTGATTCACCCTCCTGACTTCACCTTCTCCTTCTCCTTCTTCTACTTCTTCTGATTCACCCTCCTGACTTCACCTTCTCCTTCTCCTTCTTCTACTTCTTCTGATTCACCCTCCAGACTTCACCTTCTCCTTCTCTTTCTTCTGCTTCTTCTGATTCACCCTCCAGACTTCACCTTCTCCTTCTCCTTATTCTGCTTCTTCTGATTCACCCTCTAGACTTCACCTTCTCCTTCTCCTTCTTCTGCTTCTTCTGATTCACACTCCAGACTTCACCTTCTCCTTCTCCTTCTTCTACTTCTTCTGATTCACCCTCCAGACTTCACCTTCTCCTTCTCTTTTTTCTGCTTCTTCTGATTCACCCTCCAGACTTCACCTTCTCCTTCTCCTTCTTCTGATTCTTCTGATTCACCCTCCAGACTTCACCTTCTCCTTCTCCTTCTTCTGCTTCTTCTGATTCACCCTCCTGACTTCACCTTCTCCTTCTCCTTCTTCTACTTCTTCTGATTCACCCTCCAGACTTCACCTTCTCCTTCTACTTCTTCTGCTTCTTCTGATTCACCCTCCAGACTTCACCTTCTCCTTCTCCTTCTTCTGCTTCTTCTGATTCACCCTCCAGACTTCACCTTCTCCTTCTCCTTCTTCTGCTTCTTCTGATTCACCCTCCAGACTTCACCTTCTCCTTCTCCTTCTTCTGATTCTTCTGATTCACCCTCCAGACTTCACCTTCTCCTTCTCCTTCTTCTACTTCTTCTGATTCACCCTCCAGACTTCACCATCTCCTTCTCCTTCTTTTGCTTCTTCTGATTCACCCTCCAGACTTCACCTTCTCCTTCTCCTTCGTCTACTTCTTCTGATTCACCCTCCAGACTACACCTTCTCCTTCTCCTTCTTCTACTTCTTCTGATTCACCCTCCAGACTTCACCTTCTCCTTCTCCTTCTTCTGTTTCTTCTGATTCACCGTCCAGACTTCACCTTCTCCTTCTCCTTCTTCTATTACTTCTGATTCACCCTCCAGACTTCACCTTCTCCTTCTCCTTCTTCTACTTCATCTGATTCACCCTCCAGACTTCACCTTCTCCTTCTCCTTCTTCTGCTTCTTCTGATTCACCCTCCTGACTCCACCTTCTCCTTCTTCTTCTTCTACTTCTTCTGATTCACCCTCCTGACTTCACCTTCTCCTTCTCCTTCTTCTACTTCTTCTGCTTCACCCTCCAGACTTCACCTTCTCCTTCTCCTTCTTCTACTTCTTCTGATTCACCCTCTAGACTTGACCTTCTCCTTCTCCTTCTTCTACTTATTCTGATTCACCCTCCAGACTTCACCTTCTCCTTCTCCTTCTTCTGCTTCTTCTGCTTCACCGTCCTGACTTCACCTTCTCCTTCTCCTTCTTCTACTTCTTCTGATTCACCCTCCAGACTTCTCCTTCTCCTTCTCCTTCGTCTACTTCTTCTGATTCACCCTCCAGACTACACCTTCTCCTTCGCCTTCTTCTACTTCTTCTGATTCACCCTCCAGACTTCACCTTCTCCTTCTCCTTCTTCTGTTTCTTCTGATTCACCGTCCAGACTTCACCTTCTCCTTCTCCTTCTTCTACTACTTCTGATTCACCCTCCAGACTTCACCTTCTCCTTCTCCTTCTTCTACTTCTTCTGATTCACCCTCCAGACTTCATCTTCTCCTTCTCCTTCTTCTGCTTCTTCTGATTCACCCTCCAGACTTCACCTTCTCCTTCTCCTTCTTCTGCTTCTTCTGATTCACCCTCCAGACTTCACCTTCTCCTTCTCCTTCTTCTACTTCTTCTGATTCACCCTCCAGACTTCACCTTCTCCTTCTCCTTCTTCTACTTCTTCTGATTCACCCTCCAGTCTTCACCTTCTCCTTCTCCTTCTTCTGTTTCTTCTGCTTCACCCTCCAGACTTCACCTTCTCCTTCTCTTTCTTCTGCTTCTTCTGATTCACCCTCCAGACTTCACCTTCTCCTTCTCCTTCTTCTGATTCTTCTGATTCACCCTCCAGACTTCACCTTCTCCTTCTCCTTCATTTGCTTCTTCTAATTCACCCTCCTGACTTCACCTTCTCCTTCTCCTTCTTCTACTTCTTCTGCTTCACCCTCCAGACTTCACCTTCTCCTTCTCCTTCTTCTACTTCTTCTGATTCACCCTCCAGACTTCATCTTCTCCTTCTCCTTCTTCTGCTTCTTCTGATTCACCCTCCAGACTTCACCTTCTCCTTCTCCTTATTCTGCTTCTTCTGATTCACCCTCCAGACTTCACCTTCTCCTTCTCCTTATTCTGCTTCTTCTGATTCACCCTCCAGACTTCACCTTCTCCTTCTCCTTCCTCTGCTTCTTCTGATTCACCCTCCAGACTTCACCTTCTCCTTCTCCTTCTTCTGATTCTTCTGATTCACCCTTCAGACTTCACCTTCTCCTTCTCCTTCTTCTGCTTCTTCTGATTCACCCTCCTGACTTCACCTTCTCCTTCTCCTACTTCTACTTCTTCTGATTCACCCTCCTGACTTCACCTTCTCCTTCTCCTTCTTCTACTTCTTCTGCTTCACCCTCCAGACTTCACCTTCTCCTTCTCCTTCTTCTACTTCTTCTGATTCACCCTCCAGACTTCACCTTCTCCTTCTCCTTCTTCTGCTTCTTCTGATTCACCCTCCAGACTTCACCTTCTCCTTCTCCTTATTCTGCTTCTTCTGATTCACCCTCCAGACTTCACCTTCTCCTTCTCCTGCTTCTGCTTCTTCTGATTCACACTCCAGACTTCACCTTCTCCTACTCCTTCTTCTACTTCTTCTGATTCACCCTCCAGACTTCACCTTCTCCTTCTCTTTCTTCTGCTTCTTCTGATTCACCCTCCAGACTTCACCTTCTCCTTCTCCTTCTTCTGATTCTTCTGATTCACCCTCCAGACTTCACCTTCTTCTTCTCCTTCTTCTGCTTCTTCTGATTCACCCTCCTGACTTCACCTTCTCCTTCTCCTTCTTCTACTTCTTCTGATTCACCCTCCTGACTTCACCTTCTCCTTCTCCTTCTTCTACTTCTTCTGCTTCACCCTCCAGACTTCACCTTCTCCTTCTCCTTCTTCTACTTCTTCTGATTCCCCCTCCAGACTTGACCTTCTCCTTCTCCTTCTTCTACTTCTTCTGATTCACCCTCCAGACTTCACCTTCTCCTTCTCCTTCTTCTGCTTCTTCTGCTTCACCGGCCGGACTTCACCTTCTCCTTCTCCTTCTTCTATTTCTTCTGCTTCATCCCCCTGACATCACATGCTCCTTCTCCTTCTTCTGCTTCTTCTGATTCACCCTCCTAACTTCACCTTCTCCTTCTCCTTCTTCTGCTTCTTCTGATTCACCCTCCTGACTTCACCTTCTCCTTCTCCTTCTTCTGCTTCTTCTGATTCACCCTCCAGACTTCACCTTCTCCTTCTACTTCTTCTGCTTCTTCTGATTCACCCTCCAGACTTCACCTTCTCCTTCTCCTTCTTCTGCTTCTTCTGATTCACCCTCCAGACCTCACCTTCTCCTTCTCCTTCTTCTACTTCTTCTGATTCACCCTCCAGACTTCATCTTCTCCTTCTCCTTCTTCTGCTTCTTCTGATTCACCCTCCAGACTTCACCTTCTCCTTCTCCTTCTTCTGCTTCTTCTGATTCACCCTCCAGACATCACCTTCTCATTCTCCTTCTTCTACTTCTTCTGATTCACCCTCCAGACTTCACCTTCTCCTTCTCCTTCTTCTACTTCTTCTGATTCACCCTCCAGTCTTCACCTTCTCCTTCTCCTTCTTCTACTTCTTCTGATTCACCCTCCAGACTTCACCTTCTCCTTCTCTTTCTTCTGCTTCTTCTGATTCACCCTCCAGACTTCACCTTCTCCTTCTCCTTCTTCTGATTCTTCTGATTCACCCTCCAGACTTCACCTTCTCCTTCTCCTTCTTCTGCTTCTTCTGATTCACCCTCCTGACTTAACCTTCTCCTTCTCCTTCTTCTACTTCTTCTGATTCACCCTCCTGACTTCACCTTCTCCTTCTCCTTCTTCTACTTCTTCTGCTTCACCCTCCAGACTTCACCTTCTCCTTCTCCTTATTCTACTTCTCCTGATTCACCCTCCAGACTTGACCTTCTCCTTCTCCTTCTTCTACTTCTTCTGATTCACCCTCCAGACTTCACCTTCTCCTTCTCCTTCTTCTGCTTCTTCTGCTTCACCGTCCTGACTTCACCTTCTCCTTCTCCTTCTTCTACTTCTTCTGCTTCATCCCCCTGACATCACCTGCTCCTTCTCCTTCTTCTGCTTCTTCTGATTCACCCTCCTAACTTCACCTTCTCCTTCTCCTTCTTCTGCTTCTTCTGATTCACCCTCCTGACTTCACCTTCTCCTTCTCCTTCTTCTGCTTCTTCTGATTCACCCTCCAGACTTCACCTTCTCCTTCTCCTTCTTCTGATTCTTCTGATTCACCCTCCAGACTTCACCTTCTCCTTCTCCTTCTTCTGCTTCTTCTGATTCACCCTCCTGACTTCACCTTCTCCTTCTCCTTCTTCTACTTCTTCTGATTCACCCTCCTGACTTCACCTTCTCCTTCTCCTTCTTCTACTTCTTCTGCTTCACCCTCCAGACTTCACCTTCTCCTTCTCCTTCTACTACTTCTTCTGATTCACCCTCCAGACTTCACCTTCTCCTTCTCCTTCTTCTACTTCTTCTGATTCACCCTCCAGACTTCACCTTCTCCTTCTCCTTCTTCTGCTTCTTCTGATTCACCCTCCTGACTTCACCTTCTCCTTCTCCTACTTCTACTTCTTCTGATTCACCCTCCTGACTTCACCTTCTCCTTCTCCTTCTTCTACTTCTTCTGCTTCACCCTCCAGACTTCACCTTCTCCTTCTCCTTCTTCTACTTCTTCTGATTCACCCTCCAGACTTCACCTTCTCCTTCTCCTTCTTCTGCTTCTTCTGATTCACCCTCCAGACTTCACCTTCTCCTTCTCCTTATTCTGCTTCTTCTGATTCACCCTCCAGACTTCACCTTCTCCTTCTCCTGCTTCTGCTTCTTCTGATTCACACTCCAGACTTCACCTTCTCCTACTCCTTCTTCTACTTCTTCTGATTCACCCTCCAGACTTCACCTTCTCCTTCTCTTTCTTCTGCTTCTTCTGATTCACCCTCCAGACTTCACCTTCTCCTTCTCCTTCTTCTGATTCTTCTGATTCACCCTCCAGACTTCACCTTCTTCTTCTCCTTCTTCTGCTTCTTCTGATTCACCCTCCTGACTTCACCTTCTCCTTCTCCTTCTTCTACTTCTTCTGATTCACCCTCCTGACTTCACCTTCTCCTTCTCCTTCTTCTACTTCTTCTGCTTCACCCTCCAGACTTCACCTTCTCCTTCTCCTTCTTCTACTTCTTCTGATTCCCCCTCCAGACTTGACCTTCTCCTTCTCCTTCTTCTACTTCTTCTGATTCACCCTCCAGACTTCACCTTCTCCTTCTCCTTCTTCTGCTTCTTCTGCTTCACCGGCCGGACTTCACCTTCTCCTTCTCCTTCTTCTATTTCTTCTGCTTCATCCCCCTGACATCACATGCTCCTTCTCCTTCTTCTGCTTCTTCTGATTCACCCTCCTAACTTCACCTTCTCCTTCTCCTTCTTCTGCTTCTTCTGATTCACCCTCCTGACTTCACCTTCTCCTTCTCCTTCTTCTGCTTCTTCTGATTCACCCTCCAGACTTCACCTTCTCCTTCTACTTCTTCTGCTTCTTCTGATTCACCCTCCAGACTTCACCTTCTCCTTCTCCTTCTTCTGCTTCTTCTGATTCACCCTCCAGACCTCACCTTCTCCTTCTCCTTCTTCTACTTCTTCTGATTCACCCTCCAGACTTCATCTTCTCCTTCTCCTTCTTCTGCTTCTTCTGATTCACCCTCCAGACTTCACCTTCTCCTTCTCCTTCTTCTGCTTCTTCTGATTCACCCTCCAGACATCACCTTCTCATTCTCCTTCTTCTACTTCTTCTGATTCACCCTCCAGACTTCACCTTCTCCTTCTCCTTCTTCTACTTCTTCTGATTCACCCTCCAGTCTTCACCTTCTCCTTCTCCTTCTTCTACTTCTTCTGATTCACCCTCCAGACTTCACCTTCTCCTTCTCTTTCTTCTGCTTCTTCTGATTCACCCTCCAGACTTCACCTTCTCCTTCTCCTTCTTCTGATTCTTCTGATTCACCCTCCAGACTTCACCTTCTCCTTCTCCTTCTTCTGCTTCTTCTGATTCACCCTCCTGACTTAACCTTCTCCTTCTCCTTCTTCTACTTCTTCTGATTCACCCTCCTGACTTCACCTTCTCCTTCTCCTTCTTCTACTTCTTCTGCTTCACCCTCCAGACTTCACCTTCTCCTTCTCCTTATTCTACTTCTCCTGATTCACCCTCCAGACTTGACCTTCTCCTTCTCCTTCTTCTACTTCTTCTGATTCACCCTCCAGACTTCACCTTCTCCTTCTCCTTCTTCTGCTTCTTCTGCTTCACCGTCCTGACTTCACCTTCTCCTTCTCCTTCTTCTACTTCTTCTGCTTCATCCCCCTGACATCACCTGCTCCTTCTCCTTCTTCTGCTTCTTCTGATTCACCCTCCTAACTTCACCTTCTCCTTCTCCTTCTTCTGCTTCTTCTGATTCACCCTCCTGACTTCACCTTCTCCTTCTCCTTCTTCTGCTTCTTCTGATTCACCCTCCAGACTTCACCTTCTCCTTCTCCTTCTTCTGATTCTTCTGATTCACCCTCCAGACTTCACCTTCTCCTTCTCCTTCTTCTGCTTCTTCTGATTCACCCTCCTGACTTCACCTCCTCCTTCTCCTTCTTCTACTTCTTCTGATTCACCCTCCTGACTTCACCTTCTCCTTCTCCTTCTTCTACTTCTTCTGCTTCACCCTCCAGACTTCACCTTCTCCTTCTCCTTCTACTACTTCTTCTGATTCACCCTCCAGACTTCACCTTCTCCTTCTCCTTCTTCTACTTCTTCTGATTCACCCTCCAGACTTCACCTTCTCCTTCTCCTTCTTCTACTTCTTCTGCTTCTCCCTCCAGACTTCACCTTCTCCTTCTCCTTCTTCTGCTTCTTCTGATTCACCCTCCAGACTACACCTTCTCCTTCTCTTTCTTCTGCTTCTTCTGATTCACCCTCCAGACTTCACCTTCTCCTTCTCCTTCTTCTGATTCTTCTGATTCACCCTCCAGACTTCACCTTCTCCTTTTCCTTCTTCTGCTTCTTCTGATTCACCCTCCTGACTTCACCTTCTCCTTCTCCTTCTTCTACTTCTTCTGATTCACCCTCCTGACTTCACCTTCTCCTTCTCCTTCTTCTACTACTTCTGCTTCACCCTCCAGACTTCACCTTCTCCTTCTCCTTCTTCTACTTCTTCTGATTCACCCTCCAGACTTCACCTTCTCCTTCTCCTTCTTCTGATTCTTCTGATTCACCCTCCAGACTTCACCTTCTCCTTCTCCTTCTTCTGCTTCTTCTGATTCACCCTCCTGACTTCACCTTATCCTTCTCCTTCTTCTACTTCTTCTGATTCACCCTCCTGACTTCACCTTCTCCTTCTCCTTCTTCTACTTCTTCTGATTCACCCTCCAGACTTCACCTTCTCCTTCTCTTTCTTCTGCTTCTTCTGATTCACCCTCCAGACTTCACCTTCTCCTTCTCCTTATTCTGCTTCTTCTGATTCACCCTCTAGACTTCACCTTCTCCTTCTCCTTCTTCTGCTTCTTCTGATTCACACTCCAGACTTCACCTTCTCCTTCTCCTTCTTCTACTTCTTCTGATTCACCCTCCAGACTTCACCTTCTCCTTCTCTTTTTTCTGCTTCTTCTGATTCACCCTCCAGACTTCACCTTCTCCTTCTCCTTCTTCTGATTCTTCTGATTCACCCTCCAGACTTCACCTTCTCCTTCTCCTTCTTCTGCTTCTTCTGATTCACCCTCCTGACTTCACCTTCTCCTTCTCCTTCTTCTACTTCTTCTGATTCACCCTCCAGACTTCACCTTCTCCTTCTACTTCTTCTGCTTCTTCTGATTCACCCTCCAGACTTCACCTTCTCCTTCTCCTTCTTCTGCTTCTTCTGATTCACCCTCCAGACTTCACCTTCTCCTTCTCCTTCTTCTGCTTCTTCTGATTCACCCTCCAGACTTCACCTTCTCCTTCTCCTTCTTCTGCTTCTTCTGATTCACCCTCCAGACTTCACCTTCTCCTTCTCCTTCTTCTACTTCTTCTGATGCACCCTCCAGACTTCACCATCTCCTTCTCCTTCTTTTGCTTCTTCTGATTCACCCTCCAGACTTCACCTTCTCCTTCTCCTTCGTCTACTTCTTCTGATTCACCCTCCAGACTACACCTTCTCCTTCTCCTTCTTCTACTTCTTCTGATTCACCCTCCAGACTTCACCTTCTCCTTCTCCTTCTTCTGTTTCTTCTGATTCACCGTCCAGACTTCACCTTCTCCTTCTCCTTCTTCTACTACTTCTGATTCACCCTCCAGACTTCACCTTCTCCTTCTCCTTCTTCTACTTCTTCTGATTCACCCTCCAGACTTCACCTTCTCCTTCTCCTTCTTCTGCTTCTTCTGATTCACCCTCCTGACTCCACCTTCTCCTTCTTCTTCTTCTACTTCTTCTGATTCACCCTCCTGACTTCACCTTCTCCTTCTCCTTCTTCTACTTCTTCTGCTTCACCCTCCAGACTTCACCTTCTCCTTCTCCTTCTTCTACTTCTTCTGATTCACCCTCCAGACTTGACCTTCTCCTTCTCCTTCTTCTACTTATTCTGATTCACCCTCCAGACTTCACCTTCTCCTTCTCCTTCTTCTACTTCTTCTGCTTCACCGTCCTGACTTCACCTTCTCCTTCTCCTTCTTCTACTTCTTCTGATTCACCCTCCAGACTTCTCCTTCTCCTTCTCATTCGTCTACTTCTTCTGATTCACCCTCCAGACTACACCTTCTCCTTCTCCTTCTTCTACTTCTTCTGATTCACCCTCCAGACTTCACCTTCTCCTTCTCCTTCTTCTGTTTCTTCTGATTCACCGTCCAGACTTCACCTTCTCCTTCTCCTTCTTTTACTACTTCTGATTCACCCTCCAGACTTCACCTTCTCCTTCTCCTTCTTCTACTTCTTCTGATTCACCCTCCAGACTTCATCTTCTCCTTCTCCTTCTTCTGCTTCTTCTGATTCACCCTCCAGACTTCACCTTCTCCTTCTCCTTCTTCTGCTTCTTCTGATTCACCCTCCAGACTTCACCTTCTCCTTCTCCTTCTTCTACTTCTTCTGATTCACCCTCCAGACTTCACCTTCTCCTTCTCCTTCTTCTACTTCTTCTGATTCACCCTCCAGTCTTCACCTTCTCCTTCTCCTTCTTCTGTTTCTTCTGCTTCACCCTCCAGACTTCACCTTCTCCTTCTCTTTCTTCTGCTTCTTCTGATTCACCCTCCAGACTTCACCTTCTCCTTCTCCTTCTTCTGATTCTTCTGATTCACCCTCCAGACTTCACCTTCTCCTTCTCCTTCATTTGCTTCTTCTAATTCAACCCTCCTGACTTCACCTTCTCCTTCTCCTTCTTCTACTTCTTCTGATTCACCCTCCAGACTTCATCTTCTCCTTCTCCTTCTTCTGCTTCTTCTGATTCACCCTCCAGACTTCACCTTCTCCTTCTCCTTCTTCTGCTTCTTCTGATTCACCCTCCAGACTTCACCTTCTCCTTCTCCTTCTTCTACTTCTTCTGATTCACCCTCCAGACTTCACCTTCTCCTTCTCCTTCTTCTACTTCTTCTGATTCACCCTCCAGTCTTCACCTTCTCCTTCTCCTTCTTCTGTTTCTTCTGCTTCACCCTCCAGACTTCACCTTCTCCTTCTCCTTCTTCTGCTTCTTCTGATTCACCCTCCTGACTCCACCTTCTCCTTCTTCTTCTTCTACTTCTTCTGATTCACCCTCCTGACTTCACCTTCTCCTTCTCCTTCTTCTACTTCTTCTGCTTCACCCTCCAGACTTCACCTTCTCCTTCTCCTTCTTCTACTTCTTCTGATTCACCCTCCAGACTTGACCTTCTCCTTCTCCTTCTTCTACTTATTCTGATTCACCCTCCAGACTTCACCTTCTCCTTCTCCTTCTTCTACTTCTTCTGCTTCACCGTCCTGACTTCACCTTCTCCTTCTCCTTCTTCTACTTCTTCTGATTCACCCTCCAGACTTCTCCTTCTCCTTCTCATTCGTCTACTTCTTCTGATTCACCCTCCAGACTACACCTTCTCCTTCTCCTTCTTCTACTTCTTCTGATTCACCCTCCAGACTTCACCTTCTCCTTCTCCTTCTTCTGTTTCTTCTGATTCACCGTCCAGACTTCACCTTCTCCTTCTCCTTCTTTTACTACTTCTGATTCACCCTCCAGACTTCACCTTCTCCTTCTCCTTCTTCTACTTCTTCTGATTCACCCTCCAGACTTCATCTTCTCCTTCTCCTTCTTCTGCTTCTTCTGATTCACCCTCCAGACTTCACCTTCTCCTTCTCCTTCTTCTGCTTCTTCTGATTCACCCTCCAGACTTCACCTTCTCCTTCTCCTTCTTCTACTTCTTCTGATTCACCCTCCAGACTTCACCTTCTCCTTCTCCTTCTTCTACTTCTTCTGATTCACCCTCCAGTCTTCACCTTCTCCTTCTCCTTCTTCTGTTTCTTCTGCTTCACCCTCCAGACTTCACCTTCTCCTTCTCTTTCTTCTGCTTCTTCTGATTCACCCTCCAGACTTCACCTTCTCCTTCTCCTTCTTCTGATTCTTCTGATTCACCCTCCAGACTTCACCTTCTCCTTCTCCTTCATTTGCTTCTTCTAATTCAACCCTCCTGACTTCACCTTCTCCTTCTCCTTCTTCTACTTCTTCTGATTCACCCTCCAGACTTCATCTTCTCCTTCTCCTTCTTCTGCTTCTTCTGATTCACCCTCCAGACTTCACCTTCTCCTTCTCCTTCTTCTGCTTCTTCTGATTCACCCTCCAGACTTCACCTTCTCCTTCTCCTTCTTCTACTTCTTCTGATTCACCCTCCAGACTTCACCTTCTCCTTCTCCTTCTTCTACTTCTTCTGATTCACCCTCCAGTCTTCACCTTCTCCTTCTCCTTCTTCTGTTTCTTCTGCTTCACCCTCCAGACTTCACCTTCTCCTTCTCTTTCTTCTGCTTCTTCTGATTCACCCTCCAGACTTCACCTTCTCCTTCTCCTTCTTCTGATTCTTCTGATTCACCCTCCAGACTTCACCTTCTCCTTCTCCTTCTTCTGTTTCTTCTGATTCACCCTCCAGACTTCACCTTCTCCTTCTCCTTCTACTACTTCTTCTGATTCACCCTCCAGACTTCACCTTCTCCTTCTCCTTCTTCTACTTCTTCTGATTCACCCTCCAGACTTCACCTTCTCCTTCTCCTTCTTCTACTTCTTCTGCTTCTCCCTCCAGACTTCACCTTCTCCTTCTCCTTCTTCTGCTTCTTCTGATTCACCCTCCAGACTACACCTTCTCCTTCTCTTTCTTCTGCTTCTTCTGATTCACCCTCCAGACTTCACCTTCTCCTTCTCCTTCTTCTGATTCTTCTGATTCACCCTCCAGACTTCACCTTCTCCTTCTCCTTCTTCTGCTTCTTCTGATTCACCCTCCTGACTTCACCTTCTCCTTCTCCTTCTTCTACTTCTTCTGATTCACCCTCCTGACTTCACCTTCTCCTTCTCCTTCTTCTACTACTTCTGCTTCACCCTCCAGACTTCACCTTCTCCTTCTCCTTCTTCTACTTCTTCTGATTCACCCTCCAGACTTCACCTTCTCCTTCTCCTTCTTCTGATTCTTCTGATTCACCCTCCAGACTTCACCTTCTCCTTCTCCTTCTTCTGCTTCTTCTGATTCACCCTCCTGACTTCACCTTCTCCTTCTCCTTCTTCTACTTCTTCTGATTCACCCTCCTGACTTCACCTTCTCCTTCTCCTTCTTCTACTTCTTCTGATTCACCCTCCAGACTTCACCTTCTCCTTCTCTTTCTTCTGCTTCTTCTGATTCACCCTCCAGACTTCACCTTCTCCTTCTCCTTATTCTGCTTCTTCTGATTCACCCTCTAGACTTCACCTTCTCCTTCTCCTTCTTCTGCTTCTTCTGATTCACACTCCAGACTTCACCTTCTCCTTCTCCTTCTTCTACTTCTTCTGATTCACCCTCCAGACTTCACCTTCTCCTTCTCTTTTTTCTGCTTCTTCTGATTCACCCTCCAGACTTCACCTTCTCCTTCTCCTTCTTCTGATTCTTCTGATTCACCCTCCAGACTTCACCTTCTCCTTCTCCTTCTTCTGCTTCTTCTGATTCACCCTCCTGACTTCACCTTCAACTTCTCCTTCTTCTACTTCTTCTGATTCACCCTCCAGACTTCACCTTCTCCTTCTACTTCTTCTGCTTCTTCTGATTCACCCTCCAGACTTCACCTTCTCCTTCTCCTTCTTCTGCTTCTTCTGATTCACCCTCCAGACTTCACCTTCTCCTTCTCCTTCTTCTGCTTCTTCTGATTCACCCTCCAGACTTCACCTTCTCCTTCTCCTTCTTCTGCTTCTTCTGATTCACCCTCCAGACTTCACCTTCTCCTTCTCCTTCTTCTACTTCTTCTGATTCACCCTCCAGACTTCACCATCTCCTTCTCCTTCTTTTGCTTCTTCTGATTCACCCTCCAGACTTCACCTTCTCCTTCTCCTTCGTCTACTTCTTCTGATTCACCCTCCAGACTACACCTTCTCCTTCTCCTTCTTCTACTTCTTCTGATTCACCCTCCAGACTTCACCTTCTCCTTCTCCTTCTTCTGTTTCTTCTGATTCACCGTCCAGACTTCACCTTCTCCTTCTCCTTCTTCTATTACTTCTGATTCACCCTCCAGACTTCACCTTCTCCTTCTCCTTCTTCTACTTCATCTGATTCACCCTCCAGACTTCACCTTCTCCTTCTCCTTCTTCTGCTTCTTCTGATTCACCCTCCTGACTCCACCTTCTCCTTCTTCTTCTTCTACTTCTTCTGATTCACCCTCCTGACTTCACCTTCTCCTTCTCCTTCTTCTACTTCTTCTGCTTCACCCTCCAGACTTCACCTTCTCCTTCTCCTTCTTCTACTTCTTCTGATTCACCCTCTAGACTTGACCTTCTCCTTCTCCTTCTTCTACTTATTCTGATTCACCCTCCAGACTTCACCTTCTCCTTCTCCTTCTTCTGCTTCTTCTGCTTCACCGTCCTGACTTCACCTTCTCCTTCTCCTTCTTCTACTTCTTCTGATTCACCCTCCAGACTTCTCCTTCTCCTTCTCCTTCGTCTACTTCTTCTGATTCACCCTCCAGACTACACCTTCTCCTTCTCCTTCTTCTACTTCTTCTGATTCACCCTCCAGACTTCACCTTCTCCTTCTCCTTCTTCTGCTTCTTCTGATTCACCCTCCAGACTTCACCTTCTCCTTCTCCTTCTTCTGCTTCTTCTGATTCACCCTCCAGACTTCACCTTCTCCTTCTCCTTCTTCTACTTCTTCTGATTCACCCTCCAGACTTCACCTTCTCCTTCTCCTTCTTCTACTTCTTCTGATTCACCCTCCAGTCTTCACCTTCTCCTTCTCCTTCTTCTGTTTCTTCTGCTTCACCCTCCAGACTTCACCTTCTCCTTCTCTTTCTTCTGCTTCTTCTGATTCACCCTCCAGACTTCACCTTCTCCTTCTCCTTCTTCTGATTCTTCTGATTCACCCTCCAGACTTCACCTTCTCCTTCTCCTTCATTTGCTTCTTCTAATTCACCCTCCTGACTTCACCTTCTCCTTCTCCTTCTTCTACTTCTTCTGCTTCACCCTCCAGACTTCACCTTCTCCTTCTCCTTCTTCTACTTCTTCTGATTCACCCTCCAGACTTCATCTTCTCCTTCTCCTTCTTCTGCTTCTTCTGATTCACCCTCCAGACTTCACCTTCTCCTTCTCCTTATTCTGCTTCTTCTGATTCACCCTCCAGACTTCACCTTCTCCTTCTCCTTATTCTGCTTCTTCTGATTCACCCTCCAGACTTCACCTTCTCCTTCTCCTTCCTATGCTTCTTCTGATTCACCCTCCAGACTTCACCTTCTCCTTCTCCTTCTTCTGATTCTTCTGATTCACCCTTCAGACTTCACCTTCTCCTTCTCCTTCTTCTGCTTCTTCTGATTCACCCTCCTGACTTCACCTTCTCCTTCTCCTACTTCTACTTCTTCTGATTCACCCTCCTGACTTCACCTTCTCCTTCTCCTTCTTCTACTTCTTCTGCTTCACCCTCCAGACTTCACCTTCTCCTTCTCCTTCTTCTACTTCTTCTGATTCACCCTCCAGACTTCACCTTCTCCTTCTCCTTCTTCTGCTTCTTCTGATTCACCCTCCAGACTTCACCTTCTCCTTCTCCTTATTCTGCTTCTTCTGATTCACCCTCCAGACTTCACCTTCTCCTTCTCCTGCTTCTGCTTCTTCTGATTCACACTCCAGACTTCACCTTCTCCTACTCCTTCTTCTACTTCTTCTGATTCACCCTCCAGACTTCACCTTCTCCTTCTCTTTCTTCTGCTTCTTCTGATTCACCCTCCAGACTTCACCTTCTCCTTCTCCTTCTTCTGATTCTTCTGATTCACCCTCCAGACTTCACCTTCTTCTTCTCCTTCTTCTGCTTCTTCTGATTCACCCTCCTGACTTCACCTTCTCCTTCTCCTTCTTCTACTTCTTCTGATTCACCCTCCTGACTTCACCTTCTCCTTCTCCTTCTTCTACTTCTTCTGCTTCACCCTCCAGACTTCACCTTCTCCTTCTCCTTCTTCTACTTCTTCTGATTCCCCCTCCAGACTTGACCTTCTCCTTCTCCTTCTTCTACTTCTTCTGATTCACCCTCCAGACTTCACCTTCTCCTTCTCCTTCTTCTGCTTCTTCTGCTTCACCGGCCGGACTTCACCTTCTCCTTCTCCTTCTTCTATTTCTTCTGCTTCATCCCCCTGACATCACATGCTCCTTCTCCTTCTTCTGCTTCTTCTGATTCACCCTCCTAACTTCACCTTCTCCTTCTCCTTCTTCTGCTTCTTCTGATTCACCCTCCTGACTTCACCTTCTCCTTCTCCTTCTTCTGCTTCTTCTGATTCACCCTCCAGACTTCACCTTCTCCTTCTACTTCTTCTGCTTCTTCTGATTCACCCTCCAGACTTCACCTTCTCCTTCTCCTTCTTCTGCTTCTTCTGATTCACCCTCCAGACCTCACCTTCTCCTTCTCCTTCTTCTACTTCTTCTGATTCACCCTCCAGACTTCATCTTCTCCTTCTCCTTCTTCTGCTTCTTCTGATTCACCCTCCAGACTTCACCTTCTCCTTCTCCTTCTTCTGCTTCTTCTGATTCACCCTCCAGACATCACCTTCTCATTCTCCTTCTTCTACTTCTTCTGATTCACCCTCCAGACTTCACCTTCTCCTTCTCCTTCTTCTACTTCTTCTGATTCACCCTCCAGTCTTCACCTTCTCCTTCTCCTTCTTCTACTTCTTCTGATTCACCCTCCAGACTTCACCTTCTCCTTCTCTTTCTTCTGCTTCTTCTGATTCACCCTCCAGACTTCACCTTCTCCTTCTCCTTCTTCTGATTCTTCTGATTCACCCTCCAGACTTCACCTTCTCCTTCTCCTTCTTCTGCTTCTTCTGATTCACCCTCCTGACTTAACCTTCTCCTTCTCCTTCTTCTACTTCTTCTGATTCACCCTCCTGACTTCACCTTCTCCTTCTCCTTCTTCTACTTCTTCTGCTTCACCCTCCAGACTTCACCTTCTCCTTCTCCTTATTCTACTTCTCCTGATTCACCCTCCAGACTTGACCTTCTCCTTCTCCTTCTTCTACTTCTTCTGATTCACCCTCCAGACTTCACCTTCTCCTTCTCCTTCTTCTGCTTCTTCTGCTTCACCGTCCTGACTTCACCTTCTCCTTCTCCTTCTTCTACTTCTTCTGCTTCATCCCCCTGACATCACCTGCTCCTTCTCCTTCTTCTGCTTCTTCTGATTCACCCTCCTAACTTCACCTTCTCCTTCTCCTTCTTCTGCTTCTTCTGATTCACCCTCCTGACTTCACCTTCTCCTTCTCCTTCTTCTGCTTCTTCTGATTCACCCTCCAGACTTCACCTTCTCCTTCTCCTTCTTCTGATTCTTCTGATTCACCCTCCAGACTTCACCTTCTCCTTCTCCTTCTTCTGCTTCTTCTGATTCACCCTCCTGACTTCACCTTCTCCTTCTCCTTCTTCTACTTCTTCTGATTCACCCTCCTGACTTCACCTTCTCCTTCTCCTTCTTCTACTTCTTCTGCTTCACCCTCCAGACTTCACCTTCTCCTTCTCCTTCTACTACTTCTTCTGATTCACCCTCCAGACTTCACCTTCTCCTTCTCCTTCTTCTACTTCTTCTGATTCACCCTCCAGACTTCACCTTCTCCTTCTCCTTCTTCTACTTCTTCTGCTTCTCCCTCCAGACTTCACCTTCTCCTTCTCCTTCTTCTGCTTCTTCTGATTCACCCTCCAGACTACACCTTCTCCTTCTCTTTCTTCTGCTTCTTCTGATTCACCCTCCAGACTTCACCTTCTCCTTCTCCTTCTTCTGATTCTTCTGATTCACCCTCCAGACTTCACCTTCTCCTTTTCCTTCTTCTGCTTCTTCTGATTCACCCTCCTGACTTCACCTTCTCCTTCTCCTTCTTCTACTTCTTCTGATTCACCCTCCTGACTTCACCTTCTCCTTCTCCTTCTTCTACTACTTCTGCTTCACCCTCCAGACTTCACCTTCTCCTTCTCCTTCTTCTACTTCTTCTGATTCACCCTCCAGACTTCACCTTCTCCTTCTCCTTCTTCTGATTCTTCTGATTCACCCTCCAGACTTCACCTTCTCCTTCTCCTTCTTCTGCTTCTTCTGATTCACCCTCCTGACTTCACCTTATCCTTCTCCTTCTTCTACTTCTTCTGATTCACCCTCCTGACTTCACCTTCTCCTTCTCCTTCTTCTACTTCTTCTGATTCACCCTCCAGACTTCACCTTCTCCTTCTCTTTCTTCTGCTTCTTCTGATTCACCCTCCAGACTTCACCTTCTCCTTCTCCTTATTCTGCTTCTTCTGATTCACCCTCTAGACTTCACCTTCTCCTTCTCCTTCTTCTGCTTCTTCTGATTCACACTCCAGACTTCACCTTCTCCTTCTCCTTCTTCTACTTCTTCTGATTCACCCTCCAGACTTCACCTTCTCCTTCTCTTTTTTCTGCTTCTTCTGATTCACCCTCCAGACTTCACCTTCTCCTTCTCCTTCTTCTGATTCTTCTGATTCACCCTCCAGACTTCACCTTCTCCTTCTCCTTCTTCTGCTTCTTCTGATTCACCCTCCTGACTTCACCTTCTCCTTCTCCTTCTTCTACTTCTTCTGATTCACCCTCCAGACTTCACCTTCTCCTTCTACTTCTTCTGCTTCTTCTGATTCACCCTCCAGACTTCACCTTCTCCTTCTCCTTCTTCTGCTTCTTCTGATTCACCCTCCAGACTTCACCTTCTCCTTCTCCTTCTTCTGCTTCTTCTGATTCACCCTCCAGACTTCACCTTCTCCTTCTCCTTCTTCTGCTTCTTCTGATTCACCCTCCAGACTTCACCTTCTCCTTCTCCTTCTTCTACTTCTTCTGATTCACCCTCCAGACTTCACCATCTCCTTCTCCTTCTTTTGCTTCTTCTGATTCACCCTCCAGACTTCACCTTCTCCTTCTCCTTCGTCTACTTCTTCTGATTCACCCTCCAGACTACACCTTCTCCTTCTCCTTCTTCTACTTCTTCTGATTCACCCTCCAGACTTCACCTTCTCCTTCTCCTTCTTCTGTTTCTTCTGATTCACCGTCCAGACTTCACCTTCTCCTTCTCCTTCTTCTACTACTTCTGATTCACCCTCCAGACTTCACCTTCTCCTTCTCCTTCTTCTACTTCTTCTGATTCACCCTCCAGACTTCACCTTCTCCTTCTCCTTCTTCTGCTTCTTCTGATTCACCCTCCTGACTCCACCTTCTCCTTCTTCTTCTTCTACTTCTTCTGATTCACCCTCCTGACTTCACCTTCTCCTTCTCCTTCTTCTACTTCTTCTGCTTCACCCTCCAGACTTCACCTTCTCCTTCTCCTTCTTCTACTTCTTCTGATTCACCCTCCAGACTTGACCTTCTCCTTCTCCTTCTTCTACTTATTCTGATTCACCCTCCAGACTTCACCTTCTCCTTCTCCTTCTTCTACTTCTTCTGCTTCACCGTCCTGACTTCACCTTCTCCTTCTCCTTCTTCTACTTCTTCTGATTCACCCTCCAGACTTCTCCTTCTCCTTCTCATTCGTCTACTTCTTCTGATTCACCCTCCAGACTACACCTTCTCCTTCTCCTTCTTCTACTTCTTCTGATTCACCCTCCAGACTTCACCTTCTCCTTCTCCTTCTTCTGTTTCTTCTGATTCACCGTCCAGACTTCACCTTCTCCTTCTCCTTCTTTTACTACTTCTGATTCACCCTCCAGACTTCACCTTCTCCTTCTCCTTCTTCTACTTCTTCTGATTCACCCTCCAGACTTCATCTTCTCCTTCTCCTTCTTCTGCTTCTTCTGATTCACCCTCCAGACTTCACCTTCTCCTTCTCCTTCTTCTGCTTCTTCTGATTCACCCTCCAGACTTCACCTTCTCCTTCTCCTTCTTCTACTTCTTCTGATTCACCCTCCAGACTTCACCTTCTCCTTCTCCTTCTTCTGTTTCTTCTGCTTCACCCTCCAGACTTCACCTTCTCCTTCTCTTTCTTCTGCTTCTTCTGATTCACCCTCCAGACTTCACCTTCTCCTTCTCCTTCTTCTGATTCTTCTGATTCACCCTCCAGACTTCACCTTCTCCTTCTCCTTCATTTGCTTCTTCTAATTCAACCCTCCTGACTTCACCTTCTCCTTCTCCTTCTTCTACTTCTTCTGCTTCACCCTCCAGACTTCACCTTCTCCTTCTCCTTCTTCTACTTCTTCTGATTCACCCTCCAGACTTCATCTTCTCCTTCTCCTTCTTCTGCTTCTTCTGATTCACCCTCCAGACTTCACCTTCTCCTTCTCCTTATTCTGCTTCTTCTGATTCACCCTCCAGACTTCACCTTCTCCTTCTCCTTATTCTGCTTCTTCTGATTCACCCTCCAGACTTCACCTTCTCCTTCTCCTTCCTCTGCTTCTTCTGATTCACCCTCCAGACTTCACCTTCTCCTTCTCCTTCTTCTGATTCTTCTGATTCACCCTCCAGACTTCACCTTCTACTTCTCCTTCTTCTGCTTCTTCTGATTCACCCTCCTGACTTCACCTTCTCCTTCTCCTACTTCTACTTCTTCTGATTCACCCTCCTGACTTCACCTTCTCCTTCTCCTTCTTCTACTTCTTCTGCTTCACCCTCCAGACTTCACCTTCTCCTTCTCCTTCTTCTACTTCTTCTGATTCACCCTCCAGACTTCACCTTCTCCTTCTCCTTCTTCTGCTTCTTCTGATTCACCCTCCAGACTTCACCTTCTCCTTCTCCTTATTCTGCTTCTTCTGATTCACCCTCCAGACTTCACCTTCTCCTTCTCCTGCTTCTGCTTCTTCTGATTCACACTCCAGACTTCACCTTCTCCTACTCCTTCTTCTACTTCTTCTGATTCACCCTCCAGACTTCACCTTCTCCTTCTCTTTCTTCTGCTTCTTCTGATTCACCCTCCAGACTTCACCTTCTCCTTCTCCTTCTTCTGATTCTTCTGATTCACCCTCCAGACTTCACCTTCTTCTTCTCCTTCTTCTGCTTCTTCTGATTCACCCTCCTGACTTCACCTTCTCCTTCTCCTTCTTCTACTTCTTCTGATTCACCCTCCTGACTTCACCTTCTCCTTCTCCTTCTTCTACTTCTTCTGCTTCACCCTCCAGACTTCACCTTCTCCTTCTCCTTCTTCTACTTCTTCTGATTCCCCCTCCAGACTTGACCTTCTCCTTCTCCTTCTTCTACTTCTTCTGATTCACCCTCCAGACTTCACCTTCTCCTTCTCCTTCTTCTGCTTCTTCTGCTTCACCGGCCGGACTTCACCTTCTCCTTCTCCTTCTTCTATTTCT
Source organism: Somniosus microcephalus (assembly GCF_052327205.1). Lineage (NCBI taxonomy): Eukaryota > Metazoa > Chordata > Chondrichthyes > Squaliformes > Somniosidae > Somniosus > Somniosus microcephalus. Next base: position 86,535 of record NW_028225232.1, on the reverse strand, counting down.
TCTGCTTCATCCCCCTGACATCACCTGCTCCTTCTCCTTCTTCTGCTTCTTCTGATTCACCCTCCTAACTTCACCTTCTCCTTCTCCTTCTTCTGCTTCTTCTGATTCACCCTCCTGACTTCACCTTCTCCTTCTCCTTCTTCTGCTTCTTCTGATTCACCCTCCAGACTTCACCTTCTCCTTCTACTTCTTCTGCTTCTTCTGATTCACCCTCCAGACTTCACCTTCTCCTTCTCCTTCTTCTGCTTCTTCTGATTCACCCTCCAGACCTCACCTTCTCCTTCTCCTTCTTCTACTTCTTCTGATTCACCCTCCAGACTTCATCTTCTCCTTCTCCTTCTTCTGCTTCTTCTGATTCACCCTCCAGACTTCACCTTCTCCTTCTCCTTCTTCTGCTTCTTCTGATTCACCCTCCAGACATCACCTTCTCATTCTCCTTCTTCTACTTCTTCTGATTCACCCTCCAGACTTCACCTTCTCCTTCTCCTTCTTCTACTTCTTCTGATTCACCCTCCAGTCTTCACCTTCTCCTTCTCCTTCTTCTGTTTCTTCTGCTTCACCCTCCAGACTTCACCTTCTCCTTCTCTTTCTTCTGCTTCTTCTGATTCACCCTCCAGACTTCACCTTCTGCTTCTCCTTCTTCTGATTCTTCTGATTCACCCTCCAGACTTCACCTTCTCCTTCTCCTTCTTCTGCTTCTTCTGATTCACCCTCCTGACTTCACCTTCTCCTTCTCCTTCTTCTACTTCTTCTGATTCACCCTCCTGACTTCACCTTCTCCTTCTCCTTCTTCTACTTCTTCTGCTTCACCCTCCAGACTTCACCTTCTCCTTCTCCTTCTTCTACTTCTTCTGATTCACCCTTCAGACTTCACCTTCTCCTTCTCCTTTTTCTGCTTCTTCTGATTCACCCTCCAGACTTCACCTTCTCCTTCTCCTTATTCTGCTTGTTCTGATTCACCCTCCAGACTTCACCTTCTCCTTCTCCTTCTTCTGCTTCTTCAGATTCACCCTCCAGACTTCACCTTCTCCTTCTCCTTCTTCTGCTTCTTCTGATTCACCCTCCAGACTTCACCTTCTCCTTCTCCTTCGTCTACTTCTTCTGATTCACCCTCCAGACAACACCTTCTCCTTCTCCTTCTTCTACTTCTTCTGATTCACCCTCCAGACTTCACCTTCTCCTTCTCCTTCTTCTGCTTCTTCTGATTCACTCTCCTGACTTCACCTTCTCCTTCTCCTTCTTCTACTTCTTCTGGTTCACCCTCCTGACTTCACCTTCTCCTTCTCCTTCTTCTACTTCTTCTGCTTCACCCTCCAGACTTCACCTTCTCCTTCTCCTTCTTCTGCTTCTTCTGATTCACCCTCCAGACTTCACCTTCTCCTTCTCCTTCGTCTACTTCTTCTGATTCACCCTCCAGACAACACCTTCTCCTTCTCCTTCTTCTACTTCTTCTGATTCACCCTCCAGACTTCACCTTCTCCTTCTCCTTCTTCTGCTTCTTCTGATTCACTCTCCTGACTTCACCTTCTCCTTCTCCTTCTTCTACTTCTTCTGGTTCACCCTCCTGACTTCACCTTCTCCTTCTCCTTCTTCTACTTCTTCTGCTTCACCCTCCAGACTTCACCTTCTCCTTCTCCTTCTTCTACTTCTTCTGATTCACCCTCCAGACTTGACCTTCTCCTTCTCCTTCTTCTACTTATTCTGATTCACCCTCCAGACTTCACATTCTCCTTCTCCTTCTTCTGCTTCTTCTGCTTCACCGTCCTGACTTCACCTTCTCCTTCTCCTTCTTCTACTTCTTCTGCTTCATCCCGCTGACATCACCTGCTCCTTCTCCTTCTTCTGCTTCTTCTGATTCACCCTCCTAACTTCACCTTCTCCTTCTCCTTCTTCTGCTTCTTCTGATTCACCCTCCTGACTTCGCCTTCTCCTTCTCCTTCTTCTGCTTCTTCTGATTCACCCTCCAGACTTCACCTTCTCCTTCTCCTTCTTCGGCTTCTTCTGATTCACCCTCCAGACTTCACCTTCTCCTTCTCCTTCTTCTGATTCTTCTGATTCACCCTCCAGACTTCACCTTCTCCTTCTCCTTCTTCTGCTTCTTCTGATTCACCCTCCAGACCTCACCTTCTCCTTCTCCTTCTTCTACTTCTTCTGATTCACCCTCCAGACTTCATCTTCTCCTTCTCCTTCTTCTGCTTCTTCTGATTCACCTTCCAGACTTCACCTTCTCCTTCTCCTTCTTCTGCTTCTTCTGATTCACCCTCCAGACATCACCTTCTCATTCTCCTTCTTCTACTTCTTCTGATTCACCCTCCAGACTTCACCTTCTCCTTCTCCTTCTTCTACTTCTTCTGATTCACCCTCCAGTCTTCACCTTCTCCTTCTCCTTCTTCTGTTTCTTCTGCTTCACCCTCCAGACTTCACCTTCTCCTTCTCTTTCTTCTGCTTCTTCTGATTCACCCTCCAGACTTCACCTTCTGCTTCTCCTTCTTCTGATTCTTCTGATTCACCCTCCAGACTTCACCTTCTCCTTCTCCTTCTTCTGCTTCTTCTGATTCACCCTCCTGACTTCACCTTCTCCTTCTCCTTCTTCTACTTCTTCTGATTCACCCTCCTGACTTCACCTTCTCCTTCTCCTTCTTCTACTTCTTCTGCTTCACCCTCCAGACTTCACCTTCTCCTTCTCCTTCTTCTACTTCTTCTGATTCACCCTTCAGACTTCACCTTCTCCTTCTCCTTTTTCTGCTTCTTCTGATTCACCCTCCAGACTTCACCTTCTCCTTCTCCTTATTCTGCTTGTTCTGATTCACCCTCCAGACTTCACCTTCTCCTTCTCCTTCTTCTGCTTCTTCAGATTCACCCTCCAGACGTCACCTTCTCCTTCTCCTTCTTCTGCTTCTTCTGATTCACCCTCCAGACTTCACCTTCTCCTTCTCCTTCGTCTACTTCTTCTGATTCACCCTCCAGACAACACCTTCTCCTTCTCCTTCTTCTACTTCTTCTGATTCACCCTCCAGACTTCACCTTCTCCTTCTCCTTCTTCTGCTTCTTCTGATTCACTCTCCTGACTTCACCTTCTCCTTCTCCTTCTTCTACTTCTTCTGGTTCACCCTCCTGACTTCACCTTCTCCTTCTCCTTCTTCTACTTCTTCTGCTTCACCCTCCAGACTTCACCTTCTCCTTCTCCTTCTTCTGCTTCTTCTGATTCACCCTCCAGACTTCACCTTCTCCTTCTCCTTCGTCTACTTCTTCTGATTCACCCTCCAGACAACACCTTCTCCTTCTCCTTCTTCTACTTCTTCTGATTCACCCTCCAGACTTCACCTTCTCCTTCTCCTTCTTCTGCTTCTTCTGATTCACTCTCCTGACTTCACCTTCTCCTTCTCCTTCTTCTACTTCTTCTGGTTCACCCTCCTGACTTCACCTTCTCCTTCTCCTTCTTCTACTTCTTCTGCTTCACCCTCCAGACTTCACCTTCTCCTTCTCCTTCTTCTACTTCTTCTGATTCACCCTCCAGACTTGACCTTCTCCTTCTCCTTCTTCTACTTATTCTGATTCACCCTCCAGACTTCACATTCTCCTTCTCCTTCTTCTGCTTCTTCTGCTTCACCGTCCTGACTTCACCTTCTCCTTCTCCTTCTTCTACTTCTTCTGCTTCATCCCGCTGACATCACCTGCTCCTTCTCCTTCTTCTGCTTCTTCTGATTCACGCTCCTAACTTCACCTTCTCCTTCTCCTTCTTCTGCTTCTTCTGATTCACCCTCCTGACTTCACCTTCTCCTTCTCCTTCTTCTGCTTCTTCTGATTCACCCTCCAGACTTCACCTTCTCCTTCTCCTTCTTCGGCTTCTTCTGATTCACCCTCCAGACTTCACCTTCTCCTTCTCCTTCTTCTGATTCTTCTGATTCACCCTCCAGACTTCACCTTCTCCTTCTCCTTCTTCTGCTTCTTCTGATTCACCCTCCTGACTTCACCTTCTCCTTCTCCTTCTTCTACTTCTTCTGATTCACCCTCCTGACTTCACCTTCTCCTTCTCCTTCTTCTACTTCTTCTGCTTCACCCTCCAGACTTCACCTTCTCCTTCTCCTTCTTCTGCTTCTTCTGATTCACCCTCCAGACTTCTCCTTCTCCTTCTCCTTCTTCTGCTTCTTCTGATTCACCCTCCAGACTTCACCTTCTCCTTCTCCTTCTTCTACTTCTTCTGATTCACCCTCCAGACTTCACCTTCTCCTTCTCCTTCTTCTACTTCTTCTGATTCACCCTCCAGACTTCACCTTCTCCTTCTCCTTCTTCTGTTTCTTCTGCTTCACCCTCCAGACTTCACCTTCTCCTTCTCTTTCTTCTGCTTCTTCTGATTCACCCTCCAGACTTCACCTTCTACTTCTCCTTCTTCTGATTCTTCTGATTCACCCTCCAGACTTCACCTTCTCCTTCTCCTTCTTCTACTTCTTCTGATTCACCCTCCTGACTTCACCTTCTCCTTCTCCTTCTTCTACTTCTTCTGCTTCACCCTCCAGACTTCACCTTCTCCTTCTCCTTCTTCTACTTCTTCTGATTCACCCTCCAGACTTCACCTTCTCCTTCTCCTTCTTCTGCTTCTTCTGATTCACCCTCCAGACTTCACCTTCTCCTTCTCCTTATTCTGCTTCTTCTGATTCACCCTCTAGACCTCACCTTCTCCTTCTCCTTCTTCTGCTTCTTCTGATTCACACTCCAGACTTCACCTTCTCCTTCTCCTTCTTCTACTTCTTCTGATTCACCCTCCAGACTTCACCTTCTCCTTCTCTTTCTTCTGCTTCTTCTGATTCACCCTCCAGACTTCACCTTCTCCTTCTCCTTCTTCTGATTCTTCTGATTCACCCTCCAGACTTCACCTTCTCCTTCTCCTTCTTCTGCTTCTTCTGATTCACCCTCCTGACTTCACCTTCTCCTTCTCCTTCTTCTACTTCTTCTGATTCACCCTCCTGACTTCACCTTCTCCTTCTCCTTCATCTACTTCTTCTGCTTCACCCTCCAGACTTCACCTTCTCCTTCTCCTTATTCTACTTCTTCTGATTCACCCTCCAGACTTGACCTTCTCCTTCTCCTTCTTCTACTTCTTCTGATTCACCCTCCAGACTTCACCTTCTCCTTCTCCTTCTTCTGCTTCTTCTGCTTCACCGTCCTGACTTCACCTTCTCCTTCTCCTTCTTCTACTTCTTCTGCTTCATCCCCCTGACATCACCAGCTCCTTCTCCTTCTTCTGCTTCTTCTGATTCACCCTCCAGACTTCACCTTCTCCTTCTCCTTCTTCTCCTTCTTCTGCTTCTTCTGATTCACCCTCCTGACTTCACCTTCTCCTTCTCCTTATTCTGCTTCTTCTGTTTCACCCTCCAGACTTCACCTTCTCCTTCTCCTTCTTCTGCTTCTTCTGATTCACCCTCCAGACTTCACCTTCTCCTTCTCCTTCTTCTGCTTCTTCTGATTCACCCTCCAGACTTCACCTTCTCCTTCTCCTTCTTCTACTTCTTCTGATTCACCCTCCAGACTTCACCTTCTCCTTCTCCTTCTTCTGCTTCTTCTGGTTCACCCTCCAGACTTCACCTTCTCCTCCTCCTACTTCTGCTTCTTCTGATTCACCCTCCAGACTTCACCTTCTCCTTCTCCTTATTCTGCTTCTTCTGATTCACCCTCTAGACTTCACCTTCTCCTTCTCCTTCTTCTGCTTCTTCTGATTCACACTCCAGACTTCACCTTCTCCTTCTCCTTCTTCTACTTCTTCTGGTTCACCCTCCAGACTTCACCTTCTCCTTCTCTTTCTTCTGCTTCTTCTGATTCACCCTCCAGACTTCACCTTCTCCTTCTCCTTCTTCTGATTCTTCTGATTCACCCTCCAGACTTCACCTTCTCCTTCTCCTTCTTCTGCTTCTTCTGATTCACCCTCCTGACTTCAACTTCTCCTACTCCTTCTTCTACTTCTTCTGATTCACCCTCCTGACTTCACCTTCTCCTTCTCCTTCTTCTACTTCTTCTGCTTCACCCTCCAGACTTCACCTTCTCCTTCTCCTTATTCTACTTCTTCTGATTCACCCTCCAGACTTGACCTTCTCCTTCTCCTTCTTCTACTTCTTCTGATTCACCCTCCAGATTTCACCTTCTCCTTCTCCTTCTTCTGCTTCTTCTGCTTCACCGTCCTGACTTCACCTTCTCCTTCTCCTTCTTCTACTTCTTCTGCTTCATCCCCCTGACATCACCTGCTCCTTCTCCTTCTTCTGCTTCTTCTGATTCACCCTCCTAACTTCACCTTCTCCTTCTCCTTCTTCTGCTTCTTCTGATTCACCCTCCTGACTTCACCTTCTCCTTCTCCTTCTTCTGCTTCTTCTGATTCACCCTCCAGACTTCACCTTCTCCTTCTCTTTCTTCTGCTTCTTCTGATTCACCCTCCAGACTTCACCTTCTCCTTCTCCTTCTTCTGATTCTTCTGATTCACCCTCCAGACTTCACCTTCTCCTTCTCCTTCTTCTGCTTCTTCTGATTCACCCTCCTGACTTCACCTTCTCCTTCTTCTACTTCTTCTGATTCACCCTCCTGACTTCACCTTCTCCTTCTCCTTCTTCTACTTCTTCTGCTTCACCCTCCAGACTTCACCTTCTCCTTCTCCTTATTCTACTTCTTCTGATTCACCCTCCAGACTTCACCTTCTCCTTCTCCTTCTTTTGCTTCTTCTGCTTCACACTCCAGACTTCACCTTCTCCTTCTCCTTCTTCTGCTTCTTCTGATTCACCCTCCTTACTTCACCTTCTCCTTCTCCTTCTTCTGCTTCTTCTGATTCACCCTCCTGACTTCACCTTCTCCTTCTCCTTATTCTGCTTCTTCTGTTTCACCCTCCAGGCTTCACCTTCTCCTTCTCCTTCTTCTGCTTCTTCTGACTCACCCTCCAGACTTCACCTTCTCCTTCTCCTTCTTCTGCTTCTTCTGATTCACCCTCCAGACTTCACCTTCTCCTTCTCCTTCTTCTACTTCTTCTGATTCACCCTCCAGACTTCACCTTCTCCTTCTCCTTCTTCTGCTTCTTCTGATTCACCCTCCAGACTTCACCTTCTCCTTCTCCTTCGTCTACTTCTTCTGATTCACCCTCCAGACTACACCTTCTCCTTCTCCTTCTTCTGCTTCTTCTGATTCACCCTCCTGACTTCACCTTCTCCTTCTCCTTCTTCTACTTCTTCTGATTCACCCTCCTGACTTCACCTTCTCCTTCTCCTTCTTCTACTTCTTCTGCTTCACCCTCCAGACTTCACCTTCTCCTTCTCCTTCTTCTACTTCTTCTGATTCACCCTCCAGACTTCACCTTCTCCTACTCCTTCTTTTGCTTCTTCTGCTTCACACTCCAGACTTCACCTTCTCCTTCTCCTTCTTCTGCTTCTTCTGATTCACCCTCCTTACTTCACCTTCTCCTTCTCCTTCTTCTGCTTCTTCTGATTCACCCTCCTGACTTCACCTTCTCCTTCTCCTTATTCTGCTTCTTCTGTTTCACCCTCCAGACTTCACCTTCTCCTTCTCCTTCTTCTGCTTCTTCTGATTCACCCTCCAGACTTCACCTTCTCCTTCTCCTTCTTCTGCTTCTTCTGATTCACCCTCCAGACTTCACCTTCTCCTTCTCCTTCTTCTACTTCTTCTGATTCACCCTCCAGACTTCACCTTCTCCTTCTCCTTCTTCTACTTCTTCTGCTTCTCCCTCCAGACTTCACCTTCTCCTTCTCCTTCTTCTGCTTCTTCTGATTCACCCTCCAGACTTCACCTTCTCCTTCTCCTTCTTCTGATTCTTCTGATTCACCCTCCAGACTTCACCTTCTCCTTCTCCTTCTTCTGCTTCTTATGATTCACCCTCCTGACTTCATCTTCTCCTTCTCCTTCTTCTACTTCTGCTGATTCACCCTCCTGACTTCACCTTCTCCTGCTCCTTCTTCTACTTCTTCTGCTTCACCCTCCAGACTTCACCTTCTCCTTCTCCTTCTTCTACTTCTTCTGATTCACCCTTCAGACTTCACCTTCTCCTTCTCCTTTTTCTGCTTCTTCTGATTCACACTCCAGACTTCACCTTCTCCTTCTCCTTATTCTGCTTCTTCTGATTCACCCTCCAGACTTCACCTTCTCCTTCTCCTTCTTCTGCTTCTTCTGATTCACCCTCCAGACTTCACCTTCTCCTTCTCCTTCTTCTGCTTCTTCTGATTCACCCTCCAGACTTCACCTTCTCCTTCTCCTTCGTCTTCTTCTTCTGATTCACCCTCCAGACTACACCTTCTCCTTCTCCTTCTTCTACTTCTTCTGATTCACCCTCCAGACTTCACCTTCTCCTTCTCCTTCTTCTGTTTCTTCTGATTCACCGTCCAGACTTCACCTTCTCCTTCTCCTTCTTCTACTACTTCTGATTCACCCTCCAGACTTCACCTTCTCCTTCTCCTTCTTCTACTTCTTCTGATTCACCCTCCAGACTTCATCTTCTCCTTCTCCTTCTTCTGCTTCTTCTGATTCACCCTCCAGACTTCACCTTCTCCTTCTCCTTCTTCTGCTTCTTCTGATTCACCCTCCAGACTTCACCTTCTCCTTCTCCTTCTTCTACTTCTTCTGATTCACCCTCCAGTCTTCACCTTCTCCTTCTCCTTCTTCTGTTTCTTCTGCTTCACCCTCCAGACTTCACCTTCTCCTTCTCTTTCTTCTGCATCTTCTGATTCACCCTCCAGACTTCACCTTCTACTTCTCCTTCTTCTGATTCTTCTGATTCACCCTCCAGACTTCACCTTCTCCTTCTCCTTCTTCTGCTTCTTCTGATTCACCCTCCTGACTTCACCTTCTCCTACTTCTTCTTCTACTTCTTCCGATACACCCTCCTGACTTCACCTTCTCCTTCTCCTTCTTCTACTTCTTCTGCTTCACCCTCCAGACTTCACCTTCTCCTTCTCCTTCTTCTACTTCTTCTGATTCACCCTCCAGACTTTATCTTCTCCTTCTCCTTCTTCTGCTTCTTCTGATTCACCCTCCAGACTTCACCTTCTCCTTCTCCTTATTCTGCTTCTTCTGATTCACCCTCCAGACTTCACCTTCTCCTTCTCCTTATTCTGCTTCTTCTGATTCACCCTCCAGACTTCACCTTCTCCTTCTCCTTCCTCTGCTTCTTCTGATTCACCCTCCAGACTTCACCTTCTCCTTCTCCTTCTTCTGATTCTTCTGATTCACCCTCCAGACTTCACCTTCTCCTTCTCCTTCTTCTGCTTCTTCTGATTCACCCTCCTGACCACCTTCTCCTTCTCCTTCTTCTACTTCTTCTGATTCACCCTCCTGACTTCACCTTCTCCTTCTCCTTCTTCTACTTCTTCTGCTTCACCCCCCAGACTTCACCTTCTCCTTCTCCTTCTTCTACTTCTTCTGATTCACCCTCCAGACTTCACCTTCTCCTTCTCCTTCTTCTGCTTCTTCTGATTCACCCTCCAGACTTCACCTTCTCCTTCTCCTTCTTCTGCTTCTTCTGATTCACCCTCCTGACTTCACCTTCTCCTTCTCCTTCTACTACTTCTTCTGATTCACCCTCCTGACTTAACATTCTCCTTCTCCTTCTTCTGCTTCTTCTGCTTCACCGTCCTGACTTCACCTTCTCCTTCTCCTTCTTCTACTTCTTCTGCTTCATCCCGCTGACATCACCTGCTCCTTCTCCTTCTTCTGCTTCTTCTGATTCACCCTCCTAACTTCACCTTCTCCTTCTCCTTCTTCTGCTTCTTCTGATTCACCCTCCTGACTTCACCTTCTCCTTCTCCTTCTTCTGCTTCTTCCGATTCACCCTCCAGACTTCACCTTCTCCTTCTCCTTCTTCGGCTTCTTCTGATTCACCCTCCAGACTTCACCTTCTCCTTCTCCTTCTTCTGATTCTTCTGATTCACCCTCCAGACTTCACCTTCTCCTTCTCCTTCTTCTGCTTCTTCTGATTCACCCTCCTGACTTCACCTTCTCCTTCTCCTTCTTCTACTTCTTCTGATTCACCCTCCTGAGTTCACCTTCTCCTTCTCCTTCTTCTACTTCTTCTGCTTCACCCTCCAGACTTCACCTTCTCCTTCTCCTTCTTCTGCTTCTTCTGATTCACCCTCCAGACTTCTCCTTCTCCTTCTCCTTCTTCTGCTTCTTCTGATTCACCCTCCAGACTTCACCTTCTCCTTCTCCTTCTTCTACTTCTTCTGATTCACCCTCCAGACTTCACCTTCTCCTTCTCCTTCTTCTACTTCTTCTGATTCACCCTCCAGTCTTCACCTTCTCCTTCTCCTTCTTCTGTTTCTTCTGCTTCACCCTCCAGACTTCACCTTCTCCTTCTCTTTCTTCTGCTTCTTCTGATTCACCCTCCAGACTTCACCTTCTACTTCTCCTTCTTCTGATTCTTCTGATTCACCCTCCAGACTTCACCTTCTCCTTCTCCTTCTTCTGCTTCTTCTGATTCACCCTCCTGACTTCACCTTCTCCTTCTTCTTCTTCTACTTCTTCTGATTCACCATCCTGACTTCACCTTCTCCTTCTCCTTCTTCTACTTCTTCTGCTTCACCCTCCAGACTTCACCTTCTCCTTCTCCTTCTTCTACTTCTTCTGATTCACCCTCCAGACTTCATCTTCTCCTTCTCCTTCTTCTGCTTCTTCTGATTCACCCTCCAGACTTCACCTTCTCCTTCTCCTTATTCTGCTTCTTCTGATTCACCCTCCAGACTTCACCTTCTCCTTCTCCTTATTCTGCTTCTTCTGATTCACCCTCCAGACTTCACCTTCTCCTTCTCCTTCCTCTGCTTCTTCTGATTCACCCTCCAGACTTCACCTTCTCCTTCTCCTTCTTCTGATTCTTCTGATTCACCCTCCAGACTTCACCTTCTCCTTCTCCTTCTTCTGCTTCTTCTGATTCACCCTCCTGACTTCACCTTCTCCTTCTCCTTCTTCTACTTCTTCTGATTCACCCTCCTGACTTCACCTTCTCCTTCTCCTTCTTCTACTTCTTCTGATTCACCCTCCAGACTTCACCTTCTCCTTCTCTTTCTTCTGCTTCTTCTGATTCACCCTCCAGACTTCACCTTCTCCTTCTCCTTATTCTGCTTCTTCTGATTCACCCTCTAGACTTCACCTTCTCCTTCTCCTTCTTCTGCTTCTTCTGATTCACACTCCAGACTTCACCTTCTCCTTCTCCTTCTTCTACTTCTTCTGATTCACCCTCCAGACTTCACCTTCTCCTTCTCTTTCTTCTGCTTCTTCTGATTCACCCTCCAGACTTCACCTTCTCCTTCTCCTTCTTCTGATTCTTCTGATTCACCCTCCAGACTTCACCTTCTCCTTCTCCTTCTTCTGCTTCTTCTGATTGACCCTCCTGACTTAACCTTCTCCTTCTCCTTCTTCTACTTCTTCTGATTCACCCTCCTGACTTCACCTTCTCCTTCTCCTTCTTCTACTTCTTCTGCTTCACCCTCCAGTATTCACCTTCTCCTTCTCCTTATTCTACTTCTCCTGATTCACCCTCCAGACTTGACCTTCTCCTTCTCCTTCTTCTACTTCTTCTGATTCACCCTCCAGACTTCACCTTCTCCTTCTCCTTCTTCTGCTTCTTCTGCTTCACCGTCCTGACTTCACCTTCTCCTTCTCCTTCTTCTACTTCTTCTGCTTCATCCCCCTGACATCACCTGCTCCTTCTCCTTCTTCTGCTTCTTCTGATTCACCCTCCTAACTTCACCTTCTCCTTCTCCTTCTTCTGCTTCTTCTGATTCACCCTCCTGACTTCACCTTCTCCTTCTCCTTCTTCTGCTTCTTCTGATTCACCCTCCAGACTTCACCTTCTCCTTCTCTTTCTTCTGCTTCTTCTGATTCACCCTCCAGACTTCACCTTCTCCTTCTCCTTCTTCTGATTCTTCTGATTCACCCTCCAGACTTCACCTTCTCCTTCTCCTTCTTCTGCTTCTTCTGATTCACCCTCCTGACTTCACCTTCTTCTTCTCCTTCTTCTACTTCTTCTGATTCACCCTCCTGACTTCACCTTCTCCTTCTCCTTCTTCTACTTCTTCTGCTTCACCCTCCAGACTTCACCTTCTCCTTCTCCTTCTTCTACTTCTTCTGATTCACCCTCCAGACTTCACCTTCTCCTTCTCCTTCTTTTGCTTCTTCTGCTTCACACTCCAGACTTCACCTTCTCCTTCTCCTTCTTCTGCTTCTTCTGATTCACCCTCCTTACTTCACCTTCTCCTTCTCCTTCTTCTGCTTCTTCTGATTCACCCTCCTGACTTCACCTTCTCCTTCTCCTTATTCTGCTTCTTCTGTTTCACCCTCCAGACTTCACCTTCTCCTTCTCCTTCTTCTGCTTCTTCTGATTCACCCTCCAGACTTCACCTTCTCCTTCTCCTTCTTCTGCTTCTTCTGGTTCACCCTCCAGACTTCACCTTCTCCTTCTCCTTCGTCTACTTCTTCTGATTCACCCTCCAGACTACACCTTCTCCTTCTCCTTCTTCTACTTCTTCTGATTCACCCTCCAGACTTCACCTTCTCCTTCTCCTTCTTCTGTTTCTTCTGATTCACCCTCCAGACTTCACCTTCTCCTTCTCCTTCTACTACTTCTTCTGATTCACCCTCCAGACTTCACCTTCTCCTTCTCCTTCTTCTACTTCTTCTGATTCACCCTCCAGACTTCACCTTCTCCTTCTCCTTCTTCTACTTCTTCTGCTTCTCCCTCCAGACTTCACCTTCTCCTTCTCCTTCTTCTGCTTTTTCTGATTCACCCTCCAGACTTCACCTTCTCCTTCTCTTTCTTCTGCTTCTTCTGATTCACCCTCCAGACTTCACCTTCTCCTTCTCCTTCTTCTGATTCTTCTGATTCACCCTCCAGACTTCACCTTCTCCTTCTCCTTCTTCTGCTTCTTCTGATTCACCCTCCTGACTTCACCTTCTCCTTCTCCTTCTTCTACTTCTTCTGATTCACCCTCCTGACTTCACCTTCTACTTCTCCTTCTTCTACTACTTCTGCTTCACCCTCCAGACTTCACCTTCTCCTTCTCCTTCTTCTACTTCTTCTGATTCACCCTCCAGACTTCACCTTCTCCTTCTCCTTCTTCTGATTCTTCTGATTCACCCTCCAGACTTCACCTTCTCCTTCTCCTTCTTCTGCTTCTTCTGATTCACCCTCCTGACTTCACCTTCTCCTTCTCCTTCTTCTACTTCTTCTGATTCACCCTCCTGACTTCACCTTCTCCTTCTCCTTCTTCTACTTCTTCTGATTCACCCTCCTGACTTCACCTTCTCCTTCTCCTTATTCTGCTTCTTCTGATTCACCCTCCAGACTTCACCTTCTCCTTCTCCTTCCTCTGCTTCTTCTGATTCACCCTCCAGACTTCACCTTCTCCTTCTCCTTCTTCTGATTCTTCTGATTCACCCTCCAGACTTCACCTTCTCCTTCTCCTTCTTCTGCTTCTTCTGATTCACCCTCCTGACTTCACCTTCTCCTTCTCCTTCTTCTACTTCTTCTGATTCACCCTCCTGACTTCACCTTCTCCTTCTCCTTCTTCTACTTCTTCTGATTCACCCTCCAGACTTCACCTTCTCCTTTTCTTTCTTCTGCTTCTTCTGATTCACCCTCCAGACTTCACCTTCTCCTTCTCCTTATTCTGCTTCTTCTGATTCACCCTCTAGACTTCACCTTCTCCTTCTCCTTCTTCTGCTTCTTCTGATTCACACTCCAGACTTCACCTTCTCCTTCTCCTTCTTCTACTTCTTCTGATTCACCCTCCAGACTTCACCTTCTCCTTCTCTTTCTTCTGCTTCTTCTGATTCACCCTCCAGACTTCACCTTCTCCTTCTCCTTCTTCTGATTCTTCTGATTCACCCTCCAGACTTCACCTTCTCCTTCTCCTTCTTCTGCTTCTTCTGATTCACCCTCCTGACTTAACCTTCTCCTTCTCCTTCTTCTACTTCTTCTGATTCACCCTCCTGACTTCACCTTCTCCTTCTCCTTCTTCTACTTCTTCTGCTTCACCCTCCAGTATTCACCTTCTCCTTCTCCTTATTCTACTTCTCCTGATTCACCCTCCAGACTTGACCTTCTCCTTCTCCTTCTTCTACTTCTTCTGATTCACCCTCCAGACTTCACCTTCTCCTTCTCCTTCTTCTGCTTCTTCTGCTTCACCGTCCTGACTTCACCTTCTCCTTCTCCTTCTTCTACTTCTTCTGCTTCATCCCCCTGACATCACCTGCTCCTTCTCCTTCTTCTGCTTCTTCTGATTCACCCTCCTAACTTCACCTTCTCCTTCTCCTTCTTCTGCTTCTTCTGATTCACCCTCCTGACTTCACCTTCTCCTTCTCCTTCTTCTGCTTCTTCTGATTCACCCTCCAGACTTCACCTTCTCCTTCTCTTTCTTCTGCTTCTTCTGATTCACCCTCCAGACTTCACCTTCTCCTTCTCCTTCTTCTGATTCTTCTGATTCACCCTCCAGACTTCACCTTCTCCTTCTCCTTCTTCTGCTTCTTCTGATTCACCCTCCTGACTTCACCTTCTTCTTCTCCTTCTTCTACTTCTTCTGATTCACCCTCCTGACTTCACCTTCTCCTTCTCCTTCTTCTACTTCTTCTGCTTCACCCTCCAGACTTCACCTTCTCCTTCTCCTTCTTCTACTTCTTCTGATTCACCCTCCAGACTTCACCTTCTCCTTCTCCTTCTTTTGCTTCTTCTGCTTCACACTCCAGACTTCACCTTCTCCTTCTCCTTCTTCTGCTTCTTCTGATTCACCCTCCTTACTTCACCTTCTCCTTCTCCTTCTTCTGCTTCTTCTGATTCACCCTCCTGACTTCACCTTCTCCTTCTCCTTATTCTGCTTCTTCTGTTTCACCCTCCAGACTTCACCTTCTCCTTCTCCTTCTTCTGCTTCTTCTGATTCACCCTCCAGACTTCACCTTCTCCTTCTCCTTCTTCTGCTTCTTCTGGTTCACCCTCCAGACTTCACCTTCTCCTTCTCCTTCGTCTACTTCTTCTGATTCACCCTCCAGACTACACCTTCTCCTTCTCCTTCTTCTACTTCTTCTGATTCACCCTCCAGACTTCACCTTCTCCTTCTCCTTCTTCTGTTTCTTCTGATTCACCCTCCAGACTTCACCTTCTCCTTCTCCTTCTACTACTTCTTCTGATTCACCCTCCAGACTTCACCTTCTCCTTCTCCTTCTTCTACTTCTTCTGATTCACCCTCCAGACTTCACCTTCTCCTTCTCCTTCTTCTACTTCTTCTGCTTCTCCCTCCAGACTTCACCTTCTCCTTCTCCTTCTTCTGCTTTTTCTGATTCACCCTCCAGACTTCACCTTCTCCTTCTCTTTCTTCTGCTTCTTCTGATTCACCCTCCAGACTTCACCTTCTCCTTCTCCTTCTTCTGATTCTTCTGATTCACCCTCCAGACTTCACCTTCTCCTTCTCCTTCTTCTGCTTCTTCTGATTCACCCTCCTGACTTCACCTTCTCCTTCTCCTTCTTCTACTTCTTCCGATTCACCCTCCTGACTTCACCTTCTACTTCTCCTTCTTCTACTACTTCTGCTTCACCCTCCAGACTTCACCTTCTCCTTCTCCTTCTTCTACTTCTTCTGATTCACCCTCCAGACTTCACCTTCTCCTTCTCCTTCTTCTGATTCTTCTGATTCACCCTCCAGACTTCACCTTCTCCTTCTCCTTCTTCTGCTTCTTCTGATTCACCCTCCTGACTTCACCTTCTCCTTCTCCTTCTTCTACTTCTTCTGATTCACCCTCCTGACTTCACCTTCTCCTTCTCCTTCTTCTACTTCTTCTGATTCACCCTCCAGACTTCACCTTCTCCTTCTCTTTCTTCTGCTTCTTCTGATTCACCCTCCAGACTTCACCTTCTCCTTCTCCTTATTCTGCTTCTTCTGATTCACCCTCTAGACTTCACCTTCTCCTTCTCCTTCTTCTGCTTCTTCTGATTCACACTCCAGACTTCACCTTCTCCTTCTCCTTCTTCTACTTCTTCTGATTCACCCTCCAGACTTCACCTTCTCCTTCTCTTTCTTCTGCTTCTTCTGATTCACCCTCCAGACTTCACCTTCTCCTTCTCCTTCTTCTGATTCTTCTGATTCACCCTCCAGACTTCACCTTCTCCTTCTCCTTCTTCTGCTTCTTCTGATTCACCCTCCTGACTTCACCTTCTCCTTCTCCTTCTTCTACTTCTTCTGATTCACCCTCCAGACTTCACCTTCTCCTTCTACTTCTTCTGCTTCTTCTGATTCACCCTCCAGACTTCACCTTCTCCTTCTCCTTCTTCTGCTTCTTCTGATTCACCCTCCAGACTTCACCTTCTCCTTCTCCTTCTTCTGCTTCTTCTGATTCACCCTCCAGACTTCACCTTCTCCTTCTCCTTCTTCTGCTTCTTCTGATTCACCCTCCAGACTTCACCTTCTCCTTCTCCTTCTTCTACTTCTTCTGATTCACCCTCCAGACTTCACCTTCTCCTTCTCCTTCTTTTGCTTCTTCTGATTCACCCTCCAGACTTCACCTTCTCCTTCTCCTTCGTCTACTTCTTCTGATTCACCCTCCAGACTACACCTTCTCCTTCTCCTTCTTCTACTTCTTCTGATTCACACTCCAGACTTCACCTTCTCCTTCTCCTTCTTCTGTTTCTTCTGATTCACCGTCCAGACTTCACCTTCTCCTTTTCCTTCTTCTACTACTTCTGATTCACCCTCCAGACTTCACCTTCTCCTTCTCCTTCTTCTACTTCTTCTGATTCACCCTCCAGACTTCACCTTCTCCTTCTCCTTCTTTTGCTTCTTCTGATTCACCCTCCAGACTTCACCTTCTCCTTCTCCTTATTCTGCTTCTTCTGATTCACCCTCCAGACTTCACCTTCTCCTTCTCCTTCCTCTGCTTCTTCTGATTCACCCTCCAGACTTCACCTTCTCCTTCTCCTTCTTCTGATTCTTCTGATTCACCCTCCAGACTTCACCTTCTACTTCTCCTTCTTCTACTACTTCTGCTTCACCCTCCAGACTTCACCTTCTCCTTCTCCTTCTTCTACTTCTTCTGATTAACCCTCCAGACTTCACCTTCTCCTTCTCCTTCTTCTGATTCTTCTGATTCACCCTCCAGACTTCACCTTCTCCTTCTCCTTCTTCTGCTTCTTCTGATTCACCCTCCTGACCTCACCTTCTCCTTCTCCTTCTTCTACTTCTTCTGATTCACCCTCCTGACTTCACCTTCTCCTTCTCCTTCTTCTACTTCTTCTGATTCACCCTCCAGACTTCACCTTCTCCTTCTCTTTCTTCTGCTTCTTCTGATTCACCCTCCAGACTTCACCTTCTCCTTCTCCTTATTCTGCTTCTTCTGATTCACCCTCTAGACTTCACCTTCTCCTTCTCCTTCTTCTGCTTCTTCTGATTCACACTCCAGACTTCACCTTCTCCTTCTCCTTCTTCTACTTCTTCTGATTTACCCTCCAGACTTCTCCTTCTCCTTCTCTTTCTTCTGCTTCTTCTGATTCACCCTCCAGACTTCACCTTCTCCTTCTCCTTCTTCTGATTCTTCTGATTCACCCTCCAGACTTCACCTTCTCCTTCTCCTTCTTCTGCTTCTTCTGATTCACCCTCCTGACTTCACCTTCTCCTTCTCCTTCTTCTACTTCTTCTGATTCACCCTCCAGACTTCACCTTCTCCTTCTACTTCTTCTGCTTCTTCTGATTCACCCTCCAGACTTCACCTTCTCCTTCTCCTTCTTCTGCTTCTTCTGATTCACCCTCCAGACTTCACCTTCTCCTTCTCCTTCTTCTGCTTCTTCTGATTCACCCTCCAGACTTCACCTTCTCCTTCTCCTTCTTCTGCTTCTTCTGATTCACCCTCCAGACTTCACCTTGTCCTTCTCCTTCTTCTACTTCTTCTGATTCACCCTCCAGACTTCACCTTCTCCTTCTCCTTCTTTTGCTTCTTCTGATTCACCCTCCAGACTTCACCTTCTCCTTCTCCTTCGTCTACTTCTTCTGATTCACCCTCCAGACTACACCTTCTCCTTCTCCTTCTTCTACTTCTTCTGATTCACCCTCCAGACTTCACCTTCTCCTTCTCCTTCTTCTGTTTCTTCTGATTCACCGTCCAGACTTCACCTTCTCCTTCTCCTTCTTCTACTACTTCTGATTCACCCTCCAGACTTCACCTTCTCCTTCTCCTTCTTCTACTTCTTCTGATTCACCCTCCAGACTTCACCTTCCCCTTCTCCTTCTTTTGCTTCTTCTGATTCACCCTCCAGACTTCACCTTCTCCTTCTCCTTCTTCTGCTTCTTCTGATTCACCCTCCAGACTTCACCTTCTCCTTCTCCTTCCTCTGCTTCTTCTGATTCACCCTCCAGACTTCACCTTCTCCTTCTCCTTCTTCTGATTCTTCTGATTCACCCTCCAGACTTCACCTTCTCCTTCTCCTTCTTCTGCTTCTTCTGATTCACCCTCCTGACTTCACCTTCTCCTTCTCCTTCTTCTACTTCTTCTGATTCACCCTCCTGACTTCACCTTCTCCTTCTCCTTCTTCTACTTCTTCTGATTCACCCTCCAGACTTCACCTTCTCCTTCTCTTTCTTCTGCTTCTTCTGATTCACCCTCCAGACTTCACCTTCTCCTTCTCCTTATTCTGCTTCTTCTGATTCACCCTCTAGACTTCACCTTCTCCTTCTCCTTCTTCTGCTTCTTCTGATTCACACTCCAGACTTCACCTTCTCCTTCTCCTTCTTCTACTTCTTCTGATTCACCCTCCAGACTTCACCTTCTCCTTCTCTTTCTTCTGCTTCTTCTGATTCACCCTCCAGACTTCACCTTCTCCTTCTCCTTCTTCTGCTTCTTCTGATTCACCCTCCTGACTTAACCTTCTCCTTCTCCTTCTTCTACTTCTTCTGATTCACCCTCCTGACTTCACCTTCTCCTTCTCCTTCTTCTACTTCTTCTGCTTCACCCTCCAGACTTCACCTTCTCCTTCTCCTTATTCTACTTCTCCTGATTCACCCTCCAGACTTGACCTTCTCCTTCTCCTTCTTCTACTTCTTCTGATTCACCCTCCAGACTTCACCTTCTCCTTCTCCTTCTTCTGCTTCTTCTGCTTCACCGTCCTGACTTCACCTTCTCCTTCTCCTTCTTCTACTTCTTCTGCTTCATCCCCCTGACATCACCTGCTCCTTCTCCTTCTTCTGCTTCTTCTGATTCACCCTCCTAACTTCACCTTCTCCTTCTCCTTCTTCTGCTTCTTCTGATTCACCCTCCTGACTTCACCTTCTCCTTCTCCTTCTTCTGCTTCTTCTGATTCACCCTCCAGACTTCACCTTCTCCTTCTCTTTCTTCTGCTTCTTCTGATTCACCCTCCAGACTTCACCTTCTCCTTCTCCTTCTTCTGATTCTTCTGATTCACCCTCCAGACTTCACCTTCTCCTTCTCCTTCTTCTGCTTCTTCTGATTCACCCTCCTGACTTCACCTTCTTCTTCTCCTTCTTCTACTTCTTCTGATTCACCCTCCTGACTTCACCTTCTCCTTCTCCTTCTTCTACTTCTTCTGCTTCACCCTCCAGACTTCACCTTCTCCTTCTCCTTCTTCTACTTCTTCTGATTCACCCTCCAGACTTCACCTTCTCCTTCTCCTTCTTTTGCTTCTTCTGCTTCACACTCCAGACTTCACCTTCTCCTTCTCCTTCTTCTGCTTCTTCTGATTCACCCTCCTTACTTCACCTTCTCCTTCTCCTTCTTCTGCTTCTTCTGATTCACCCTCCTGACTTCACCTTCTCCTTCTCCTTATTCTGCTTCTTCTGTTTCACCCTCCAGACTTCACCTTCTCCTTCTCCTTCTTCTGCTTCTTCTGATTCACCCTCCAGACTTCACCTTCTCCTTCTCCTTCTTCTGCTTCTTCTGGTTCACCCTCCAGACTTCACCTTCTCCTTCTCCTTCGTCTACTTCTTCTGATTCACCCTCCAGACTACACCTTCTCCTTCTCCTTCTTCTACTTCTTCTGATTCACCCTCCAGACTTCACCTTCTCCTTCTCCTTCTTCTGTTTCTTCTGATTCACCCTCCAGACTTCACCTTCTCCTTCTCCTTCTACTACTTCTTCTGATTCACCCTCCAGACTTCACCTTCTCCTTCTCCTTCTTCTACTTCTTCTGATTCACCCTCCAGACTTCACCTTCTCCTTCTCCTTCTTCTACTTCTTCTGCTTCTCCCTCCAGACTTCAGCTTCTCCTTCTCCTTCTTCTGCTTCTTCTGATTCACCCTCAAGACTTCACCTTCTCCTTCTCTTTCTTCTGCTTCTTCTGATTCACCCTCCAGACTTCACCTTCTCCTTCTCCTTCTTCTGATTCTTCTGATTCACCCTCCAGACTTCACCTTCTCCTTCTCCTTCTTCTGCTTCTTCTGATTCACCCTCCTGACTTCACCTTCTCCTTCTCCTTCTTCTACTTCTTCTGATTCACCCTCCTGACTTCACCTTCTACTTCTCCTTCTTCTACTACTTCTGCTTCACCCTCCAGACTTCACCTTCTCCTTCTCCTTCTTCTACTTCTTCTGATTCACCCTCCAGACTTCACCTTCTCCTTCTCCTTCTTCTGATTCTTCTGATTCACCCTCCAGACTTCACCTTCTCCTTCTCCTTCTTCTGCTTCTTCTGATTCACCCTCCTGACTTCACCTTGTCCTTCTCCTTCTTCTACTTCTTCTGATTCACCCTCCTGACTTCACCTTCTCCTTCTCCTTCTTCTACTTCTTCTGATTCACCCTCCAGACTTCACCTTCTCCTTCTCTTTCTTCTGCTTCTTCTGATTCACCCTCCAGACTTCACCTTCTCCTTCTCCTTATTCTGCTTCTTCTGATTCACCCTCTAGACTTCACCTTCACGTTCTCCTTCTTCTGCTTCTTCTGATTCACACCCCAGACTTCACCTTCTCCTTCTCCTTCTTCTACTTCTTCTGATTCACCCTCCAGACTTCACCTTCTCCTTCTCTTTCTTCTGCTTCTTCTGATTCACCCTCCAGACTTCACCTTCTCCTTCTCCTTCTTCTGATTCTTCTGATTCACCCTCCAGACTTCACCTTCTCCTTCTCCTTCTTCTGCTTCTTCTGATTCACCCTCCTGACTTCACCTTCTCCTTCTCCTTCTTCTACTTCTTCTGAATCACCCTCCAGACTTCACCTTCTCCTTCTACTTCTTCTGCTCCTTCTGATTCACCCTCCAGACTTCACCTTCTCCTTCTCCTTCTTCTGCTTCTTCTGATTCACCCTCCAGACTTCACCTTCTCCTTCTCCTTCTTCTGCTTCTTCTGATTCACCCTCCAGACTTCACCTTCTCCTTCTCCTTCTTCTGCTTCTTCTGATTCACCCTCCAGACTTCACCTTCTCCTTCTCCTTCTTCTACTTCTTCTGATTCACCCTCCAGACTTCACCTTCTCCTTCTCCTTCTTTTGCTTCTTCTGATTCACCCTCCAGACTTCACCTTCTCCTTCTCCTTCGTCTACTTCTTCTGATTCACCCTCCAGACTACACCTTCTCCTTCTCCTTCTTCTACTTCTTCTGATTCACCCTCCAGACTTCACCTTCTCCTTCTCCTTCTTCTGTTTCTTCTGATTCACCGTCCAGACTTCACCTTCTCCTTCTCCTTCTTCTACTACTTCTGATTCACCCTCCAGACTTCACCTTCTCCTTCTCCTTCTTCTACTTCTTCTGATTCACCCTCCAGACTTCACCTTCTCCTTCTCCTTCTTCTGCTTCTTCTGATTCACCCTCCTGACTCCACCTTCTCCTTCTTCTTCTTCTACTTCTTCTGATTCACCCTCCTGACTTCACCTTCTCCTTCTCCTTCTTCTACTTCTTCTGCTTCACCCTCCAGACTTCACCTTCTCCTTCTCCTTCTTCTACTTCTTCTGATCCACCCTCCAGACTTGACCTTCTCCTTCTCCTTCTTCTACTTATTCTGATTCACCCTCCAGACTTCACCTTCTCCTTCTCCTTCTTCTGCTTCTTCTGCTTCACCGTCCTGACTTCACCTTCTCCTTCTCCTTCTTCTACTTCTTCTGATTCACCCTCCAGACTTCTCCTTCTCCTTCTCCTTCGTCTACTTCTTCTGATTCACCCTCCAGACTACACCTTCTCCTTCTCCTTCTTCTACTTCTTCTGATTCACCCTCCAGACTTCACCTTCTCCTTCTCCTTCTTCTGTTTCTTCTGATTCACCGTCCAGACTTCACCTTCTCCTTCTCCTTCTTCTACTACTTCTGATTCACCCTCCAGACTTCACCTTCTCCTTCTCCTTCTTCTACTTCTTCTGATTCACCCTCCAGACTTCATCTTCTCCTTCTCCTTCTTCTGCTTCTTCTGATTCACCCTCCAGACTTCACCTTCTCCTTCTCCTTCTTCTGCTTCTTCTGATTCACCCTCCAGACTTCACCTTCTCCTTCTCCTTCTTCTACTTCTTCTGATTCACCCTCCAGACTTCACCTTCTCCTTCTCCTTCTTCTACTTCTTCTGATTCACCCTCCAGTCTTCACCTTCTCCTTCTCCTTCTTCTGTTTCTTCTGCTTCACCCTCCAGACTTCACCTTCTCCTTCTCTTTCTTCTGCTTCTTCTGATTCACCCTCCAGACTTCACCTTCTCCTTCTCCTTCTTCTGATTCTTCTGATTCACCCTCCAGACTTCACCTTCTCCTTCTCCTTCTTTTGCTTCTTCTAATTCACCCTCCTGACTTCACCTTCTCCTTCTCCTTCTTCTACTTCTTCTGCTTCACGCTCCAGACTTCACCTTCTCCTTCTCCTTCTTCTACTTCTTCTGATTCACCCTCCAGACTTCATCTTCTCCTTCTCCTTCTTCTGCTTCTTCTGATTCACCCTCCAGACTTCACCTTCTCCTTCTCCTTATTCTGCTTCTTCTGATTCACCCTCCAGACTTCACCTTCTCCTTCTCCTTATTCTGCTTCTTCTGATTCACCCTCCAGACTTCACCTTCTCCTTCTCCTTCCTCTGCTTCTTCTGATTCACCCTCCAGACTTCACCTTCTCCTTCTCCTTCTTCTGATTCTTCTGATTCACCCTCCAGACTTCACCTTCTCCTTCTCCTTCTTCTGCTTCTTCTGATTCACCCTCCTGACTTTACCTTCTCCTTCTCCTACTTCTACTTCTTCTGATTCACCCTCCTGACTTCACCTTCTCCTTCTCCTTCTTCTACTTCTTCTGCTTCACCCTCCAGACTTCACCTTCTCCTTCTCCTTCTTCTACTTCTTCTGATTCACCCTCCAGACTTCACCTTCTCCTTCTCCTTCTTCTGCTTCTTCTGATTCACCCTCCAGACTTCACCTTCTCCTTCTCCTTATTCTGCTTCTTCTGATTCACCCTCCAGACTTCACCTTCTCCTTCTCCTTCTTCTGCTTCTTCTGATTCACACTCCAGACTTCACCTTCTCCTACTCCTTCTTCTACTTCTTCTGATTCACCCTCCAGACTTCACCTTCTCCTTCTCTTTCTTCTGCTTCTTCTGATTCACCCTCCAGACTTCACCTTCTCCTTCTCCTTCTTCTGATTCTTCTGATTCACCCTCCAGACTTCACCTTCTTCTTCTCCTTCTTCTGCTTCTTCTGATTCACCCTCCTGACTTCACCTTCTCCTTCTCCTTCTTCTACTTCTTCTGATTCACCCTCCTGACTTCACCTTCTCCTTCTCCTTCTTCTACTTCTTCTGCTTCACCCTCCAGACTTCACCTTCTCCTTCTCCTTCTTCTACTTCTTCTGATTCACCCTCCAGACTTGACCTTCTCCTTCTCCTTCTTCTACTTCTTCTGATTCACCCTCCAGACTTCACCTTCTCCTTCTCCTTCTTCTGCTTCTTCTGCTTCACCGGCCGGACTTCACCTTCTCCTTCTCCTTCTTCTACTTCTTCTGCTTCATCCCCCTGAAATCACCTGCTCCTTCTCCTTCTTCTGCTTCTTCTGATTCACCCTCCTAACTTCACCTTCTCCTTCTCCTTCTTCTGCTTCTTCTGTTTCACCCTCCTGACTTCACCTTCTCCTTCTCCTTCTTCTGCTTCTTCTGATTCACCCTCCAGACTTCACCTTCTCCTTCTACTTCTTCTGCTTCTTCTGATTCACCCTCCAGACTTCACCTTCTCCTTCTTCTTCTTCTGCTTCTTCTGATTCACCCTCCAGACCTCATCTTCTCCTTCTCCTTCTTCTACTTCTTCTGATTCACCCTCCAGACTTCATCTTCTCCTTCTCCTTCTTCTGCTTCTTCTGATTCACCCTCCAGACTTCACCTTCTTCTTCTCCTTCTTCTGCTTCTTCTGATTCACCCTCCAGTCATCACCTTCTCATTCTCCTTCTTCTACTTCTTCTGATTCACCCTCCAGACTTCACCTTCTCCTTCTCCTTCTTCTACTTCTTCTGATTCACCCTCCAGTCTTCACCTTCTCCTTCTCCTTCTTCTGTTTCTTCTGCTTCACCCTCCAGACTTCACCTTCTCCTTCTCTTTCTTCTGCTTCTTCTGATTCACCCTCCAGACTTCACCTTCTCCTTCTCCTTCTTCTGATTCTTCTGATTCACCCTCCAGACTCCACCTTCTCCTTCTCCTTCTTCTGCTTCTTCTGATTCACCCTCCTGACTTCACCTTCTCCTTCTCCTTCTTCTACTTCTTCTGAGTCACCCTCCTGACTTCACCTTCTCCTTCTCCTTCTTCTACTTCTTCTGCTTCACCCTCCAGACTTCACCTTCTCCTTCTCCTTCTTCTACTTCTTCTGATTCACCCTTCAGACTTCACCTTCTCCTTCTCCTTTTTCTGCTTCTTCTGATTCACCCTCCAGACTTCACCTTCTCCTTCTCCTTATTCTGCTTCTTCTGATTCACCCTCCAGACTTCACCTTCTCCTTCTCCTTCTTCTGCTTCTTCTGATTCACCCTCCAGACTTCACCTTCTCCTTCTCCTTCTTCTGCTTCTTCTGATTCACCCTCCAGACTTCACCTTCTCCTTCTCCTTCGTCTACTTCTTCTGATTCACCCTCCAGACAACACCTTCTCCTTCTCCTTCTTCTACTTCTTCTGATTCACCCTCCAGACTTCACCTTCTCCTTCTCCTTCTTCTGCTTCTTCTGATTCACCCTCCTGACTTCACCTTCTCCTTCTCCTTCTTCTACTTCTTCTGGTTCACCCTCCTGACTTCACCATCTCCTTCTCCTTCTTCTACTTCTTCTGCTTCACCCTCCAGACTTCACCTTCTCCTTCTCCTTCTTCTACTTCTTCTGATTCACCCTCCAGACTTGACCTTCTCCTTCTCCTTCTTCTACTTATTCTGATTCACCCTCCAGACTTCACATTCTCCTTCTCCTTCTTCTGCTTCTTCTGCTTCACCGTCCTGACTTCACCTTCTCCTTCTCCTTCTTCTACTTCTTCTGCTTCATCCCGCTGACATCACCTGCTCCTTCTCCTTCTTCTGCTTCTTCTGATTCACCCTCCTAACTTCACCTTCTCCTTCTCCTTCTTCTGCTTCTTCTGATTCACCCTCCTGACTTCACCTTCTCCTTCTCCTTCTTCTGCTTCTTCTGATTCACCCTCCAGACTTCACCTTCTCCTTCTCCTTCTTCGGCTTCTTCTGATTCACCCTCCAGACTTCACCTTCTCCTTCTCCTTCTTCTGATTCTTCTGATTCACCCTCCAGACTTCACCTTCTCCTTCTCCTTCTTCTGCTTCTTCTGATTCACCCTCCTGACTTCACCTTCTCCTTCTCCTTCTTCTACTTCTTCTGATTCACCCTCCTGACTTCACCTTCTCCTTCTCCTTCTTCTACTTCTTCTGCTTCACCCTCCAGACTTCACCTTCTCCTTCTCCTTCTTCTGCTTCTTCTGATTCACCCTCCAGACTTCTCCTTCTCCTTCTCCTTCTTCTGCTTCTTCTGATTCACCCTCCAGACTTCACCTTCTCCTTCTCCTTCTTCTACTTCTTCTGATTCACCCTCCAGACTTCACCTTCTCCTTCTCCTTCTTCTACATCTTCTGATTCACCCTCCAGTCTTCACCTTCTCCTCCTCCTTCTTCTGTTTCTTCTGCTTCACCCTCCAGACTTCACCTTCTCCTTCTCTTTCTTCTGCTTCTTCTGATTCACCCTGCAGACTTCACCTTCTACTTCTCCTTCTTCTGATTCTTCTGATTCACCCTCCAGACTTCACCTTCTCCTTCTCCTTCTTCTGCTTCTTCTGATTCACCCTCCTGACTTCACCTTCTCCTCCTTCTTCTTCTACTTCTTCTGATTCACCCTCCTGACTTCACCTTCTCCTTCTCCTTCTTCTACTTCTTCTGCTCCACCCTCCAGACTTCACCTTCTCCTTCTCCTTCTTCTACTTCTTCTGATTCACCCTCCAGACTTCATCTTCTCCTTCTCCTTCTTCTGCTTCTTCTGATTCACCCTCCAGACTTCACCTTCTCCTTCTCCTTCTTCTGCTTCTTCTGATTCACCCTCCAGACTTCACCTTCTCCTTCTCCTTCCTCTGCTTCTTCTGATTCACCCTCCAGACTTCACCTTCTCCTTCTCCTTCCTCTGCTTCTTCTGATTCACCCTCTAGACTTCACCTTCTCCTTCTCCTTCTT
Source organism: Somniosus microcephalus (assembly GCF_052327205.1). Taxonomy (NCBI): domain Eukaryota; kingdom Metazoa; phylum Chordata; class Chondrichthyes; order Squaliformes; family Somniosidae; genus Somniosus; species Somniosus microcephalus. The sequence continues at coordinate 59,942 of NW_028225232.1, read as the reverse complement.
CTGATTCTTCTGATTCACCCTCCAGACTTCACCTTCTTCTTCTCCTTCTTCTGCTTCTTCTGATTCACCCTCCTGACTTCACCTTCTCCTTCTCCTTCTTCTACTTCTTCTGATTCACCCTCCTGACTTCACCTTCTCCTTCTCCTTCTTCTACTTCTTCTGCTTCACCCTCCAGACTTCACCTTCTCCTTCTCCTTCTTCTACTTCTTCTGATTCACCCTCCAGACTTCACCTTCTCCTTCTCCTTCTTCTGCTTCTTCTGATTCACCCTCCAGACTTCACCTTCTCCTTCTCCTTATTCTGCTTCTTCTGATTCACCCTCTAGACTTCACCTTCTCCTTCTCCTTCTTCTGCTTCTTCTGATTCACACTCCAGACTTCACCTTCTCCTTCTCCTTCTTCTACTTCTTCTGATTCACCCTCCAGACTTCACCTTCTCCTTCTCTTTCTTCTGCTTCTTCTGATTCACCCTCCAGACTTCACCTTCTCCTTCTCCTTCTTCTGATTCTTCTGATTCACCCTCCAGACTTCACCTTCTCCTTCTCCTTCTTCTGCTTCTTCTGATTCACCCTCCTGACTTCACCTTCTCCTTCTCCTTCTTCTACTTCTTCTGATTCACCCTCCTGACTTCACCTTCTCCTTCTCCTTCTTCTACTTCTTCTGCTTCACCCTCCAGACTTCACCTTCTCCTTCTCCTTATTCTACATCTTCTGATTCACCCTCCAGACTTGACCTTCTCCTTCTCCTTCTTCTACTTCTTCTGATTCACCCTCCAGACTCCACCTTCTCCTTCTCCTTCTTCTGCTTCTTCTGCTTCACCGTCCTGACTTCACCTTCTCCTTCTCCTTCTTCTAATTCTTCTGCTTCATCCCCCTGACATCACCTGCTCCTTCTCCTTCTTCTGCTTCTTCTGCTTCACCCTCCTAACTTCACCTTCTCCTTCTCCTTCTTCTGCTTCTTCTGATTCACCCTCCTGACTTCACCTTCTCCTTCTCCTTCTTCTGCTTCTTCTGATTCACCCTCCAGACTTCACCTTCTCCTTCTCTTTCTTCTGCTTCTTCTGATTCACCCTCCAGACTTCACCTTCTCCTTCTCCTTCTTCTGATTCTTCTGATTCACCCTCCAGACTTCACCTTCTCCTTCTCCTTCTTCTGCTTCTTCTGATTCACCCTCCTGACTTCACCTTCTCCTTCTCCTTCTTCTACTTCTTCTGATTCACCCTCCAGACTTCACCTTCTCCTTCTCCTTCTTCTACTTCTTCTGCTTCACCCTCCAGACTTCACCTTCTCCTTCTCCTTATTCTACTTCTTCTGATTCACCCTCCAGACTTCACCTTCTCCTTCTCCTTCTTTTGCTTCTTCTGCTTCACACTCCAGACTTCACCTTCTCCTTCTCCTTCTTCTGCTTCTTCTGATTCACCCTCCTTACTTCACCTTCTCCTTCTCCTTCTTCTGCTTCTTCTGATTCACCCTCCTGACTTCACCTTCTCCTTCTCCTTATTCTGCTTCTTCTGTTTCACCCTCCAGACTTCACCTTCTCCTTCTCCTTCTTCTGCTTCTTCTGATTCACCCTCCAGACTTCACCTTCTCCTTCTCCTTCTTCTGCTTCTTCTGATTCACCCTCCAGACTTCACCTTCTCCTTCTCCTTCTTCTACTTCTTCTGATTCACCCTCCAGACTTCACCTTCTCCTTCTCCTTCTTCTGCTTCTTCTGGTTCACCCTCCAGACTTCACCTTCTCCTTCTCCTACTTCTGCTTCTTCTGATTCATCCTCCAGACTTCACCTTCTCCTTCTCCTTATTCTGCTTCTTCTGATTCACCCTCTAGACTTCACCTTCTCCTTCTCCTTCTTCTGCTTCTTCTGATTCACACTCCAGACTTCACCTTCTCCTTCTCCTTCTTCTACTTCTTCTGATTCACCCTCCGGACTTCACCTTCTCCTTCTCTTTCTTCTGTTTCTTCTGATTCACCCTCCAGACTTCACCTTCTCCTTCTCCTTCTTCTGATTCTTCTGATTCACCCTCCAGACTTCACCTTCTCCTTCTCCTTCTTCTGCTTCTTCTGATTCACCCTCCTGACTTCAACTTCTCCTTCTCCTTCTTCTACTTCTTCTGATTCACCCTCCTGACTTCACCTTCTCCTTCTCCTTCTTCTACTTCTTCTGCTTCACCCTCCAGACTTCACCTTCTCCTTCTCCTTATTCTACTTCTTCTGATTCACCCTCCAGACTTGACCTTCTCCTTCTCCTTCTTCTACTTCTTCTGATTCACCCTCCAGATTTCACCTTCTCCTTCTCCTTCTTCTGCTTCTTCTGCTTCACCGTCCTGACTTCACCTTCTCCTTCTCCTTCTTCTACTTCTTCTGCTTCATCCCCCTGACATCACCTGCTCCTTCTCCTTCTTCTGCTTCTTCTGATTCACCCTCCTAACTTCACCTTCTCCTTCTCCTTCATCTGCTTCTTCTGATTCACCCTCCTGACTTCACCTTCTCCTTCTCCTTCTTCTGCTTCTTCTGATTCACCCTCCAGACTTCACCTTCTCCTTCTCTTTCTTCTGCTTCTTCTGATTCACCCTCCAGACTTCACCTTCTCCTTCTCCTTCTTCTGATTCTTCTGATTCACCCTCCAGACTTCACCTTCTCCTTCTCCTTCTTCTGCTTCTTCTGATTCACCCTCCTGACTTCACCTTCTCCTTCTCCTTCTTCTACGTCTTCTGATTCACCCTCCTGACTTCACCTTCTCCTTCTCCTTCTTCTACTTCTTCTGCTTCACCCTCCAGACTTCACCTTCTCCTTCTCCTTCTTCTACTTCTTCTGATTCACCCTCCAGACTTCACCTTCTCCTTCTCCTTCTTTTGCTTCTTCTGCTTCACACTCCAGACTTCACCTTCTCCTTCTCCTTCTTCTGCTTCTTCTGATTCACCCTCCTTACTTCACCTTCTCCTTCTCCTTCTTCTGCTTCTTCTGATTCACCCTCCTGACTTCACCTTCTCCTTCTCCTTATTCTGCTTCTTCTGTTTCACCCTCCAGACTTCACCTTCTCCTTCTCCTTCTTCTGCTTCTTCTGATTCACCCTCCAGACTTCACCTTCTCCTTCTCCTTCTTCTGCTTCTTCTGATTCACCCTCCAGACTTCACCTTCTCCTTCTCCTTCTTCTGCTTCTTCTGATTCACCCTCCTTACTTCACCTTCTCCTTCTCCTTCTTCTGCTTCTTCTGATTCATCCTCCTGACTTCACCTTCTCCTTCTCCTTATTCTGCTTCTTCTGTTTCACCCTCCAGACTTCACCTTCTCCTTCTCCTTCTTCTGCTTCTTCTGATTCACCCTCCAGACTTCACCTTCTCCTTCTCCTTCTTCTGCTTCTTCTGATTCACCCTCCAGACTTCACCTTCTCCTTCTCCTTCTTCTACTTCTTCTGATTCACCCTCCAGACTTCACCTTCTCCTTCTCCTTCTTCTACTTCTTCTGCTTCTCCCTCCAGACTTCACCTTCTCCTTCTCCTTCTTCTGCTTCTTCTGATTCACCCTCCAGACTTCACCTTCTCCGTCTCCTTCTTCTGATTCTTCTGATTCACCCTCCAGACTTCACCTTCTCCTTCTCCTTCTTCTGCTTCTTATGATTCACCCTCCTGACTTCATCTTCTCCTTCTCCTTCTTCTACTTCTTCTGATTCACCCTCCTGACTTCACCTTCTCCTGCTCCTTCTTCTACTTCTTCTGCTTCACCCTCCAGACTTCACCTTCTCCTTCTCCTTCTTCTACTTCTTCTGATTCACCCTTCAGACTTCACCTTCTCCTTCTCCTTTTTCTGCTTCTTCTGATTCACCCTCCAGACTTCACCTTCTCCTTCTCCTTATTCTGCTTCTTCTGATTCACCCGCCAGACTTCACCTTCTCCTTCTCCTTCTTCTGCTTCTTCTGATTCACCCTCCAGACTTCACCTTCTCCTTCTCCTTCTTCTGCTTCTTCTGATTCACCCTGCAGACTTCACCTTCTCCTTCTCCTTCGTCTTCTTCTTCTGATTCACCCTCCAGACTACACCTTCTCCTTCTCCTTCTTCTACTTCTTCTGATTCACCCTCCAGACTTCACCTTCTCCTTCTCCTTCTTCTGTTTCTTCTGATTCACCGTCCAGACTTCACCTTCTCCTTCTCCTTCTTCTACTACTTCTGATTCACCCTCCAGACTTCACCTTCTCCTTCTCCTTCTTCTACTTCTTCTGATTCACCCTCCAGACTTCATCTTCTCCTTCTCCTTCTTCTGCTTCTTCTGATTCACCCTCCAGACTTCACCTTCTCCTTCTCCTTCTTCTGCTTCTTCTGATTCACCCTCCAGACTTCACCTTCTCCTTCTCCTTCTTCTACTTCTTCTGATTCACCCTCCAGTCTTCACCTTCTCCTTCTCCTTCTTCTGTTTCTTCTGCTTCACCCTCCAGACTTCACCTTCTCCTTCTCTTTCTTCTGCTTCTTCTGATTCACCCTCCAGACTTCACCTTCTACTTCTCCTTCTTCTGATTCTTCTGATTCACCCTCCAGACTTCACCTTCTCCTTCTCCTTCTTCTGCTTCTTCTGATTCACCCTCCTGACTTCACCTTCTCCTACTTCTTCTTCTACTTCTTCCGATACACCCTCCTGACTTCACCTTCTCCTTCTCCTTCTTCTACTTCTTCTGCTTCACCCTCCAGACTTCACCTTCTCCTTCTCCTTCTTCTACTTCTTCTGATTCACCCTCCAGACTTCATCTTCTCCTTCTCCTTCTTCTGCTTCTTCTGATTCACCCTCCAGACTTCACCTTCTCCTTCTCCTTATTCTGCTTCTTCTGATTCACCCTCCAGACTTCACCTTCTCCTTCTCCTTATTCTGCTTCTTCTGATTCACCCTCCAGACTTCACCTTCTCCTTCTCCTTCTTCTGCTTCTTCTGATTCACCCTCCTGACTTCACCTTCTCCTTCTCCTTCTTCTACTTCTTCTGATTCACCCTCCTGACTTCACCTTCTCCTTCTCCTTCTTCTACTTCTTCTGCTTCACCCCCCAGACTTCACCTTCTCCTTCTCCTTCTTCTACTTCTTCTGATTCACCCTCCAGACTTCACCTTCTCCTTCTCCTTCTTCTGCTTCTTCTGATTCACCCTCCAGACTTCACCTTCTCCTTCTCCTTATTCTGCTTCTTCTGATTCACCCTCTAGACTTCACCTTCTCCTTCTCCTTCTTCTGCTTTTTCTGATTCACACTCCAGACTTCACCTTCTCCTTCTCCTTCTTCTACTTCTTCTGATTCACCCTCCAGACTTCACCTTCTCCTTCTCCTTCTTCTGCTTCTTCTGATTCACCCTCCTGACTTCACCTTCTCCTTCTCCTTCTTCTACTTCTTCTGATTCACCCTCCTGACTTCACCTTCTCCTTCTCCTTCTTCTGCTTCACCCTCCAGACTTCACCTTCTCCTTCTCCTTATTCTACTTCTTCTGATTCACCCTCCAGACTTGACCTTCTCCTTCTCCTTCTTCTACTTCTTCTGATTCACCCTCCAGACTTCACCTTCTCCTTCTCCTTCTTCTGCTTCTTCTGCTTCACCGTCCTGACTTCACCTTCTCCTTCTCCTTCTTCTGCTTCTTCTGCTTCATCCCCCTGACATCACCTGCTCCTTCTCCTTCTTCTGCTTCTTCTGATTCACCCTCCTAACTTCACCTTCTCCTTCTCCTTCTTCTGCTTCTTCTGATTCACCCTCCTGACTTCACCTTCTCCTTCTCCTTCTTCTGCTTCTTCTGATTCACCCTCCAGACTTCACCTTCTCCTTCTCCTTCTTCTGCTTCTTCTGATTCACCCTCCAGACTTCACCTTCTCCTTCTCCTTCTTCTGCTTCTTCTGATTCACCCTCCAGACCTCACCTTCTCCTTCTCCTTCTTCTACTTCTTCTGATTCACCCTCCAGACTTCATCTTCTCCTTCTCCTTCTTCTGCTTCTTCTGATTCACCCTCCAGACTTCACCTTCTCCTTCTCCTTCTTCTGCTTCTTCTGATTCACCCTCCAGACTTCACCTTCTCCTTCTCCTTCTTCTACTTCTTCTGATTCACCCTCCAGACTTCACCTTCTCCTTCTCCTTCTTCTACTTCTTCTGATTCACCCTCCAGTCTTCACCTTCTCCTTCTCCTTCTTCTGTTTCTTCTGCTTCACCCTCCAGACTTCACCTTCTCCTTCTCTTTCTTCTGCTTCTTCTGATTCACCCTCCAGACTTCACCTTCTCCTTCTCCTTCTTCTGATTCTTCTGATTCACCCTCCAGACTTCACCTTCTCCTTCTCCTTCTTCTGCTTCTTCTGATTCACCCTCCTGACTTCACCTTCTCCTTCTCCTTCTTCTACTTCTTCTGATTCACCCTCCTGACTTCACCTTCTCCTTCTCCTTCTTCTACTTCTTCTGCTTCACCCTCCAGACTTCACCTTCTCCTTCTCCTTCTTCTACTTCTTCTGATTCACCCTTCAGACTTCACTTTCTCCTTCTCCTTTTTCTGCTTCTTCTGATTCACCCTCCAGACTTCACCTTCTCCTTCTCCTTATTCTGCTTCTTCTGATTCACCCTCCAGACTTCACCTTCTCCTTCTCCTTCTTCTGCTTCTTCTGATTCACCCTCCAGACTTCACCTTCTCCTTCTCCTTCTTCTGCTTCTTCTGATTCACCCTCCAGACTTCACCTTCTCCTTCTCCTTCTTCTGCTTTTTCTGATTCACCCTCCAGACTTCACCTTCTCCTTCTCCTTCTTCTACTTCTTCTGATTCACCCTCCAGACTTCACCTTCTCCTTCTCTTTCTTCTGCTTCTTCTGATTCACCCTCCAGACTTCACCTTCTCCTTCTCCTTCTTCTGATTCTTCTGATTCACCCTCCAGACTTCACCTTCTCCTTCTCCTTCTTCTGCTTCTTCTGATTCACCCTCCTGACTTCACCTTCTCCTTCTCCTTCTTCTACTTCTTCTGATTCTCCCTCCTGACTTCACCTTCTCCTTCTCCTTCTTCTACTTCTTCTGCTTCACCCTGCAGACTTCACCTTCTCCTTCTCCTTCTTCTACTTCTTCTGATTCACCCTCCAGACTTCACCTTCTCCTTCTCCTTCTTTTGCTTCTTCTGCTTCACACTCCAGAATTCACCTTCTCCTTCTCCTTCTTCTGCTTCTTCTGATTCACCCTCCTTACTTCACCTTCTCCTTCTCCTTCTTCTGCTTCTTCTGATTCACCCTCCTGACTTCACCTTCTCCTTCTCCTTATTCTGCTTCTTCTGTTTCACCCTCCAGACTTCACCTTCTCCTTCTCCTTCTTCTGCTTCTTCTGATTCACCCTCCAGACTTCACCTTCTCCTTCTCCTTCTTCTGCTTCTTCTGATCCACCCTCCAGACTTCACCTTCTCCTTCTCCTTCTTCTACTTCTTCTGATTCACCCTCCAGACTTCACTTTCTCCTTCTCCTTCTTCTGCTTCTTCTGGTTCACCCTCCAGACTTCACCTTCTCCTTCTCCTTCGTCTACTTCTTCTGATTCACCCTCCAGACTACACCTTCTCCTTCTCCTTCTTCTACTTCTTCTGATTCACCCTCCAGACTTCACCTTCTCCTTCTCCTTCTTCTGTTTCTTCTGATTCACCCTCCAGACTTCACCTTCTCCTTCTCCTTCTTCTACTTCTTCTGATTCACCCTCCAGACTTCACATTCTCCTTCTCCTTCTTCTACTTCTTCTGATTCACCCTCCAGACTTCACCTTCTCCTTCTCCTTCTTCTACTTCTTCTGCTTCTCCCTCCAGACTTCACCTTCTCCTTCTCCTTCTTCTGCTTCTTCTGATTCACCCTCCAGACTTCACCTTCTCCTTCTCTTTCTTCTGCTTCTTCTGATTCACCCTCCAGACTTCACCTTCTCCTTCTCCTTCTTCTACTTCTTCTGATTCACCCTCCAGACTTCACCTTCTCCTTCTCCTTCTTCTACTTCTTCTGCTTCTCCCTCCAGACTTCACCTTCTCCTTCTCCTTCTTCTGCTTCTTCTGATTCACCCTCCAGACTTCACCTTCTCCTTCTCCTTCTTCTGATTCTTCTGATTCACCCTCCAGACTTCACCTTCTCCTTCTCCTTCTTCTGCTTCTTCTGATTCACCCTCCTGACTTCATCTTCTCCTTCTCCTTCTTCTACTTCTTCTGATTCACCCTCCTGACTTCACCTTCTCCTGCTCCTTCTTCTACTTCTTCTGCTTCACCCTCCAGACTTCACCTTCTCCTTCTTCTTCTTCTACTTCTTCTGATTCACCCTTCAGACTTCACCTTCTCCTTCTCCTTTTTCTGCTTCTTCTGATTCACCCTCCAGACTTCACCTTCTCCTTCTCCTTATTCTGCTTCTTCTGATTCACCCTCCAGACTTCACCTTCTCCTTCTCCTTCTTCTGCTTCTTCTGATTCACCCTCCAGACTTCACCTTCTCCTTCTCCTTCTTCTGCTTCTTCTGATTCACCCTCCAGACTTCACCTTCTCCTTCTCCTTCGTCTACTTCTTCTGATTCACCCTCCAGACTACACCTTCTCCTTCTCCTTCTTCTACTTCTTCTGATTCACCCTACAGACTTCACCTTCTCCTTCTTCTGTTTCTTCTGATTCACCGTCCAGACTTCACCTTCTCCTTCTCCTTCTTCTACTACTTCTGATTCACCCTCCAGACTTCACCTTCTCCTTCTCCTTCTTCTAATTCTTCTGATTCGCCCTCCAGACTTCATCTTCTCCTTCTCCTTCTTCTGCTTCTTCTGATTCACCCTCCAGACTTCACCTTCTCCTTCTCCTTCTTCTGCTTCTTCTGATTCACCCTCTAGACTTCACCTTACGCTTCTCCTTCTTCTACTTCTTCTGATTCACCCTCCAGACTTCACCTTCTCCTTCTCCTTCTTCTACTTCTTCTGATTCACCCTCCAGTCTTCACCTTCTCCTTCTCCTTCTTCTGTTTCTTCTGCTTCACCCTCCAGACTTCACCTTCTCCTTCTCTTTCTTCTGCTTCTTCTGATTCACCCTCCAGACTTCACCTTCTACTTCTCCTTCTTCTGATTCTTCTGATTCACCATCCAGACTTCACCTTCTCCTTCTCCTTCTTCTGCTTCTTCTGATTCACCCTCCTGACTTCACCTTCTCCTACTTCTTCTTCTACTTCTTCTGATTCACCCTCCTGACTTCACCTTCTCCTTCTCCTTCTTCTACTTCTTCTGCTTCACCCTCCAGACTTCACCTTCTCCTTCTCCTTCTTCTACTTCTTCTGATTCACCCTCCAGACTTCACCTTCTCCTTCTCCTTCTTTTGCTTCTTCTGCTTCACACTCCAGACTTCACCTTCTCCTTCTCCTTCTTCTGCTTCTTCTGATTCACCCTCCTTACTTCACCTTCTCCTTCTCCTTCTTCTGCTTCTTCTGATTCACCCTCCTGACTTCACCTTCTCCTTCTCCTTATTCTGCTTCTTCTGTTTCACCCTCCAGACTTCACCTTCTCCTTCTCCTTCTTCTGCTTCTTCTGATTCACCCTCCAGACTTCACCTTCTCCTTCTCCTTCTTCTGCTTCTTCTGATTCACCCTCCAGACTTCACCTTCTCCTTCTCCTTCTTCTGCTTCTTCTGATTCACCCTCCTTACTTCACCTTCTCCTTCTCCTTCTTCTGCTTCTTCTGATTCATCCTCCTGACTTCACCTTCTCCTTCTCCTTATTCTGCTTCTTCTGTTTCACCCTCCAGACTTCACCTTCTCCTTCTCCTTCTTCTGCTTCTTCTGATTCACCCTCCAGACTTCACCTTCTCCTTCTCCTTCTTCTGCTTCTTCTGATTCACCCTCCAGACTTCACCTTCTCCTTCTCCTTCTTCTACTTCTTCTGATTCACCCTCCAGACTTCACCTTCTCCTTCTCCTTCTTCTACTTCTTCTGCTTCTCCCTCCAGACTTCACCTTCTCCTTCTCCTTCTTCTGCTTCTTCTGATTCACCCTCCAGACTTCACCTTCTCCGTCTCCTTCTTCTGATTCTTCTGATTCACCCTCCAGACTTCACCTTCTCCTTCTCCTTCTTCTGCTTCTTATGATTCACCCTCCTGACTTCATCTTCTCCTTCTCCTTCTTCTACTTCTTCTGATTCACCCTCCTGACTTCACCTTCTCCTGCTCCTTCTTCTACTTCTTCTGCTTCACCCTCCAGACTTCACCTTCTCCTTCTCCTTCTTCTACTTCTTCTGATTCACCCTTCAGACTTCACCTTCTCCTTCTCCTTTTTCTGCTTCTTCTGATTCACCCTCCAGACTTCACCTTCTCCTTCTCCTTATTCTGCTTCTTCTGATTCACCCGCCAGACTTCACCTTCTCCTTCTCCTTCTTCTGCTTCTTCTGATTCACCCTCCAGACTTCACCTTCTCCTTCTCCTTCTTCTGCTTCTTCTGATTCACCCTGCAGACTTCACCTTCTCCTTCTCCTTCGTCTTCTTCTTCTGATTCACCCTCCAGACTACACCTTCTCCTTCTCCTTCTTCTACTTCTTCTGATTCACCCTCCAGACTTCACCTTCTCCTTCTCCTTCTTCTGTTTCTTCTGATTCACCGTCCAGACTTCACCTTCTCCTTCTCCTTCTTCTACTACTTCTGATTCACCCTCCAGACTTCACCTTCTCCTTCTCCTTCTTCTACTTCTTCTGATTCACCCTCCAGACTTCATCTTCTCCTTCTCCTTCTTCTGCTTCTTCTGATTCACCCTCCAGACTTCACCTTCTCCTTCTCCTTCTTCTGCTTCTTCTGATTCACCCTCCAGACTTCACCTTCTCCTTCTCCTTCTTCTACTTCTTCTGATTCACCCTCCAGTCTTCACCTTCTCCTTCTCCTTCTTCTGTTTCTTCTGCTTCACCCTCCAGACTTCACCTTCTCCTTCTCTTTCTTCTGCTTCTTCTGATTCACCCTCCAGACTTCACCTTCTACTTCTCCTTCTTCTGATTCTTCTGATTCACCCTCCAGACTTCACCTTCTCCTTCTCCTTCTTCTGCTTCTTCTGATTCACCCTCCTGACTTCACCTTCTCCTACTTCTTCTTCTACTTCTTCCGATACACCCTCCTGACTTCACCTTCTCCTTCTCCTTCTTCTACTTCTTCTGCTTCACCCTCCAGACTTCACCTTCTCCTTCTCCTTCTTCTACTTCTTCTGATTCACCCTCCAGACTTCATCTTCTCCTTCTCCTTCTTCTGCTTCTTCTGATTCACCCTCCAGACTTCACCTTCTCCTTCTCCTTATTCTGCTTCTTCTGATTCACCCTCCAGACTTCACCTTCTCCTTCTCCTTATTCTGCTTCTTCTGATTCACCCTCCAGACTTCACCTTCTCCTTCTCCTTCTTCTGCTTCTTCTGATTCACCCTCCTGACTTCACCTTCTCCTTCTCCTTCTTCTACTTCTTCTGATTCACCCTCCTGACTTCACCTTCTCCTTCTCCTTCTTCTACTTCTTCTGCTTCACCCCCCAGACTTCACCTTCTCCTTCTCCTTCTTCTACTTCTTCTGATTCACCCTCCAGACTTCACCTTCTCCTTCTCCTTCTTCTGCTTCTTCTGATTCACCCTCCAGACTTCACCTTCTCCTTCTCCTTATTCTGCTTCTTCTGATTCACCCTCTAGACTTCACCTTCTCCTTCTCCTTCTTCTGCTTTTTCTGATTCACACTCCAGACTTCACCTTCTCCTTCTCCTTCTTCTACTTCTTCTGATTCACCCTCCAGACTTCACCTTCTCCTTCTCCTTCTTCTGCTTCTTCTGATTCACCCTCCTGACTTCACCTTCTCCTTCTCCTTCTTCTACTTCTTCTGATTCACCCTCCTGACTTCACCTTCTCCTTCTCCTTCTTCTGCTTCACCCTCCAGACTTCACCTTCTCCTTCTCCTTATTCTACTTCTTCTGATTCACCCTCCAGACTTGACCTTCTCCTTCTCCTTCTTCTACTTCTTCTGATTCACCCTCCAGACTTCACCTTCTCCTTCTCCTTCTTCTGCTTCTTCTGCTTCACCGTCCTGACTTCACCTTCTCCTTCTCCTTCTTCTGCTTCTTCTGCTTCATCCCCCTGACATCACCTGCTCCTTCTCCTTCTTCTGCTTCTTCTGATTCACCCTCCTAACTTCACCTTCTCCTTCTCCTTCTTCTGCTTCTTCTGATTCACCCTCCTGACTTCACCTTCTCCTTCTCCTTCTTCTGCTTCTTCTGATTCACCCTCCAGACTTCACCTTCTCCTTCTCCTTCTTCTGCTTCTTCTGATTCACCCTCCAGACTTCACCTTCTCCTTCTCCTTCTTCTGCTTCTTCTGATTCACCCTCCAGACCTCACCTTCTCCTTCTCCTTCTTCTACTTCTTCTGATTCACCCTCCAGACTTCATCTTCTCCTTCTCCTTCTTCTGCTTCTTCTGATTCACCCTCCAGACTTCACCTTCTCCTTCTCCTTCTTCTGCTTCTTCTGATTCACCCTCCAGACTTCACCTTCTCCTTCTCCTTCTTCTACTTCTTCTGATTCACCCTCCAGACTTCACCTTCTCCTTCTCCTTCTTCTACTTCTTCTGATTCACCCTCCAGTCTTCACCTTCTCCTTCTCCTTCTTCTGTTTCTTCTGCTTCACCCTCCAGACTTCACCTTCTCCTTCTCTTTCTTCTGCTTCTTCTGATTCACCCTCCAGACTTCACCTTCTCCTTCTCCTTCTTCTGATTCTTCTGATTCACCCTCCAGACTTCACCTTCTCCTTCTCCTTCTTCTGCTTCTTCTGATTCACCCTCCTGACTTCACCTTCTCCTTCTCCTTCTTCTACTTCTTCTGATTCACCCTCCTGACTTCACCTTCTCCTTCTCCTTCTTCTACTTCTTCTGCTTCACCCTCCAGACTTCACCTTCTCCTTCTCCTTCTTCTACTTCTTCTGATTCACCCTTCAGACTTCACTTTCTCCTTCTCCTTTTTCTGCTTCTTCTGATTCACCCTCCAGACTTCACCTTCTCCTTCTCCTTATTCTGCTTCTTCTGATTCACCCTCCAGACTTCACCTTCTCCTTCTCCTTCTTCTGCTTCTTCTGATTCACCCTCCAGACTTCACCTTCTCCTTCTCCTTCTTCTGCTTCTTCTGATTCACCCTCCAGACTTCACCTTCTCCTTCTCCTTCTTCTGCTTTTTCTGATTCACCCTCCAGACTTCACCTTCTCCTTCTCCTTCTTCTACTTCTTCTGATTCACCCTCCAGACTTCACCTTCTCCTTCTCTTTCTTCTGCTTCTTCTGATTCACCCTCCAGACTTCACCTTCTCCTTCTCCTTCTTCTGATTCTTCTGATTCACCCTCCAGACTTCACCTTCTCCTTCTCCTTCTTCTGCTTCTTCTGATTCACCCTCCTGACTTCACCTTCTCCTTCTCCTTCTTCTACTTCTTCTGATTCTCCCTCCTGACTTCACCTTCTCCTTCTCCTTCTTCTACTTCTTCTGCTTCACCCTGCAGACTTCACCTTCTCCTTCTCCTTCTTCTACTTCTTCTGATTCACCCTCCAGACTTCACCTTCTCCTTCTCCTTCTTTTGCTTCTTCTGCTTCACACTCCAGAATTCACCTTCTCCTTCTCCTTCTTCTGCTTCTTCTGATTCACCCTCCTTACTTCACCTTCTCCTTCTCCTTCTTCTGCTTCTTCTGATTCACCCTCCTGACTTCACCTTCTCCTTCTCCTTATTCTGCTTCTTCTGTTTCACCCTCCAGACTTCACCTTCTCCTTCTCCTTCTTCTGCTTCTTCTGATTCACCCTCCAGACTTCACCTTCTCCTTCTCCTTCTTCTGCTTCTTCTGATCCACCCTCCAGACTTCACCTTCTCCTTCTCCTTCTTCTACTTCTTCTGATTCACCCTCCAGACTTCACTTTCTCCTTCTCCTTCTTCTGCTTCTTCTGGTTCACCCTCCAGACTTCACCTTCTCCTTCTCCTTCGTCTACTTCTTCTGATTCACCCTCCAGACTACACCTTCTCCTTCTCCTTCTTCTACTTCTTCTGATTCACCCTCCAGACTTCACCTTCTCCTTCTCCTTCTTCTGTTTCTTCTGATTCACCCTCCAGACTTCACCTTCTCCTTCTCCTTCTTCTACTTCTTCTGATTCACCCTCCAGACTTCACATTCTCCTTCTCCTTCTTCTACTTCTTCTGATTCACCCTCCAGACTTCACCTTCTCCTTCTCCTTCTTCTACTTCTTCTGCTTCTCCCTCCAGACTTCACCTTCTCCTTCTCCTTCTTCTGCTTCTTCTGATTCACCCTCCAGACTTCACCTTCTCCTTCTCTTTCTTCTGCTTCTTCTGATTCACCCTCCAGACTTCACCTTCTCCTTCTCCTTCTTCTACTTCTTCTGATTCACCCTCCAGACTTCACCTTCTCCTTCTCCTTCTTCTACTTCTTCTGCTTCTCCCTCCAGACTTCACCTTCTCCTTCTCCTTCTTCTGCTTCTTCTGATTCACCCTCCAGACTTCACCTTCTCCTTCTCCTTCTTCTGATTCTTCTGATTCACCCTCCAGACTTCACCTTCTCCTTCTCCTTCTTCTGCTTCTTCTGATTCACCCTCCTGACTTCATCTTCTCCTTCTCCTTCTTCTACTTCTTCTGATTCACCCTCCTGACTTCACCTTCTCCTGCTCCTTCTTCTACTTCTTCTGCTTCACCCTCCAGACTTCACCTTCTCCTTCTTCTTCTTCTACTTCTTCTGATTCACCCTTCAGACTTCACCTTCTCCTTCTCCTTTTTCTGCTTCTTCTGATTCACCCTCCAGACTTCACCTTCTCCTTCTCCTTATTCTGCTTCTTCTGATTCACCCTCCAGACTTCACCTTCTCCTTCTCCTTCTTCTGCTTCTTCTGATTCACCCTCCAGACTTCACCTTCTCCTTCTCCTTCTTCTGCTTCTTCTGATTCACCCTCCAGACTTCACCTTCTCCTTCTCCTTCGTCTACTTCTTCTGATTCACCCTCCAGACTACACCTTCTCCTTCTCCTTCTTCTACTTCTTCTGATTCACCCTACAGACTTCACCTTCTCCTTCTTCTGTTTCTTCTGATTCACCGTCCAGACTTCACCTTCTCCTTCTCCTTCTTCTACTACTTCTGATTCACCCTCCAGACTTCACCTTCTCCTTCTCCTTCTTCTAATTCTTCTGATTCGCCCTCCAGACTTCATCTTCTCCTTCTCCTTCTTCTGCTTCTTCTGATTCACCCTCCAGACTTCACCTTCTCCTTCTCCTTCTTCTGCTTCTTCTGATTCACCCTCTAGACTTCACCTTACGCTTCTCCTTCTTCTACTTCTTCTGATTCACCCTCCAGACTTCACCTTCTCCTTCTCCTTCTTCTACTTCTTCTGATTCACCCTCCAGTCTTCACCTTCTCCTTCTCCTTCTTCTGTTTCTTCTGCTTCACCCTCCAGACTTCACCTTCTCCTTCTCTTTCTTCTGCTTCTTCTGATTCACCCTCCAGACTTCACCTTCTACTTCTCCTTCTTCTGATTCTTCTGATTCACCATCCAGACTTCACCTTCTCCTTCTCCTTCTTCTGCTTCTTCTGATTCACCCTCCTGACTTCACCTTCTCCTACTTCTTCTTCTACTTCTTCTGATTCACCCTCCTGACTTCACCTTCTCCTTTTCCTTCTTCTACTTCTTCTGCTTCACCCTCCAGACTTCACCTTCTCCTTCTCCTTCTTCTACTTCTTCTGATTCACCCTCCAGACTTCATCTTCTCCTTCTCCTTCTTCTGCTTCTTCTGATTCACCCTCCAGACTTCACCTTCTCTTTCTCCTTATTCTGCTTCTTCTGATTCACCCTCCAGACTTCACCTTCTCCTTCTCCTTATTCTGCTTCTTCTGATTCACCCTCCAGACTTCACCTTCTCCTTCTCCTTCCTCTGCTTCTTCTGATTCACCCTCCAGACTTCACCTTCTCCTTCTCCTTCTTCTGATTCTTCTGATTCACCCTCCAGACTTCACCTTCTCCTTCTCCTTCTTCTGCTTCTTCTGATTCACCCTCCTGACTTCACCTTCTCCTTCTCCTTCTTCTACTTCTTCTGATTCACCCTCCTGACTTCACCTTCTCCTTCTCCTTCTTCTACTTTTTCTGCTTCACCCTCCAGACTTCACCTTCTCCTTCTCCTTCTTCTACTTCTTCTGATTCACCCTCCAGACTTCACTTTCTCCTTCTCCTTCTTCTGCTTCTTCTGATTCACCCTCCAGACTTCACCTTCTCCTTCTCCTTATTCTGCTTCTTCTGATTCACCCTCCAGACTTCACCTTCTCCTTCTCTTTCTTCTGCTTCTTCTGATTCACCCTCCAGACTTCACCTTCTCCTTCTCCTTCTTCTGATTCTTCTGATTCACCCTCCAGACTTCACCTTCTCCTTCTCCTTCTTCTGCTTCTTCTGATTCACCCTCCTGACATCACCTTCTCCTTCTCCTTCTTCTACTTCTTCTGATTCACCCTCCTGACTTCACCTTCTCCTTCTCCTTCTTCTACTTCTTCTGCTTCACCCTCCAGACTTCACCTTCTCCTTCTCCTTATTCTACTTCTTCTGATTCACCCTCCAGACTTGACCTTCTCCTTCTCCTTCTTCTACTTCTTCTGATTCACCCTCCAGACTTCACCTTCTCCTTCTCCTTCTTCTGCTTCTTCTGCTTCACCGTCCTGACTTCACCTTCTCCTTCTCCTTCTTCTACTTCTTCTGCTTCATCCCCCTGACATCACCTGCTCCTTCTCCTTCTTCTGCTTCTTCTGATTCACCCTCCTAACTTCACCTTCTCCTTCTCCTTCTTCTGCTTCTTCTGATTCACCCTCCTGACTTCACCTTCTCCTTCTCCTTCTTCTGCTTCTTCTGATTCACCCTCCAGACTTCACCTTCTCCTTCTCCTTCTTCTGCATCTTCTGATTCACCCTCCAGACTTCACCTTCTCCTTCTCCTTCTTCTGCTTCTTCTGATTCACCCTCCAGACCTCACCTTCTCCTTCTCCTTCTTCTACTTCTTCTGATTCACCCTCCAGACTTCATCTTCTCCTTCTCCTTCTTCTGCTTCTTCTGATTCACCCTCCAGACTTCGCCTTCTCCATCTCCTTCTTCTGCTTCTTCTGATTCACCCTCCAGACTTCACCTTCTCCTTCTCCTTCTTCTACTTCTTCTGATTCACCCTACAGACTTCACCTTCTCCTTCTCCTTCTTCTACTTCTTCTGATTCACCCTCCAGTCTTCACCTTCTCCTTCTCCTTCTTCTGTTTCTTCTGCTTCACCCTCCAGACTTCACCTTCTCCTTCTCTTTCTTCTGCTTCTTCTGATTCACCCTCCAGACTTCACCTTCTCCTTCTCCTTCTTCTGATTCTTCTGATTCACCCTCCAGACTTCACCTTCTCCTTCTCCTTCTTCTGCTTCTTCTGATTCACCCTCCTGACTTCACCTTCTCCTTCTCCTTCTTCTACTTCTTCTGATTCACCCTCCTGACTTCACCTTCTCCTTCTCCTTCTTCTACTTCTTCTGCTTCACCCTCCAGACTTCACCTTCTCCTTCTCCTTCTTCTACTTCTTCTGACTCACCCTTCAGACTTCACCTTCTGCTTCTCCTTTTTCTGCTTCTTCTGATTCACCCTCCAGACTTCACCTTCTCCTTCTCCTTATTCTGCTTCTTCTGATTCACCCTCCAGACTTCACCTTCTCCTTCTCCTTCTTCTGCTTCTTCTGATTCACCCTCCAGACTTCACCTTCTCCTTCTCCTTCTTCTGCTTCTTCTGATTCACCCTCCAGACTTCACCTTCTCCTTCACCTTCTTCTGCTTTTTCTGATTCACCCTCCAGACTTCACCTTCTCCTTCTCCTTCTTCTACTTCTTCTGATTCACCCTCCAGACTTCACCTTCTCCTTCTCTTTCTTCTGCTTCTTCTGATTCACCCTCCAGACTTCACCTTCTCCTTCTCCTTCTTCTGATTCTTCTGATTCACCCTCCAGACTTCACCTTCTCCTTCTCCTTCTTCTGCTTCTTCTGATTCACCCTCCTGACTTCACCTTCTCCTTCTCCTTCTTCTACTTCTTCTGATTCACCCTCCTGACTTCACCTTCTCCTTCTCCTTCTTCTACTTCTTCTGCTTCCCCCTGCAGACTTCACCTTCTCCTTCTCCTTCTTCTACTTCTTCTGATTCACCCTCCAGACTTCACCTTCTCCTTCTCCTTCTTTTGCTTCTTCTGCTTCACACTCCAGACTTCACCTTCTCCTTCTCCTTCTTCTGCTTCTTCTGATTCACCCTCCTTACTTCACCTTCTCCTTCTCCTTCTTCTGCTTCTTCCGATTCACCCTCCTGACTTCACCTTCTCCTTCTCCTTCTTCTACTTCTTCTGATTCACCCTCCTGACTTCACCTTCTCCTTCTCCTTCTTCTACTTCTTCTGATTCACCCTCCAGACTTCACCTTCTCCTTCTCCTTCTTCTGCTTCTTCTGATTCACCCTCCAGACCTCACCTTCTCCTTCTCCTTCTTCTACTTCTTCTGATTCACCCTCCAGACTTCATCTTCTCCTTCTCCTTCTTCTGCTTCTTCTGATTCACCCTCCAGACTTCACCTTCTCCTTCTCCTTCTTCTGCTTCTTCTGATTCACCCTCCAGACTTCACCTTCTCCTTCTCCTTCTTCTACTTCTTCTGATTCACCCTCCAGACTTCACCTTCTCCTTCTCCTTCTTCTACTTCTTCTGATTCACCCTCCAGTCTTCACCTTCTCCTTCTCCTTCTTCTGTTTCTTCTGCTTCACCCTCCAGACTTCACCTTCTCCTTCTCTTTCTTCTGCTTCTTCTGATTCACCCTCCAGACTTCACCTTCTCCTTCTCCTTCTTCTGATTCTTCTGATTCACCCTCCAGACTTCACCTTCTCCTTCTCCTTCTTCTGCTTCTTCTGATTCACCCTCCTGACTTCACCTTCTCCTTCTCCTTCTTCTACTTCTTCTGATTCACCCTCCTGACTTCACCTTCTCCTTCTCCTTCTTCTACTTCTTCTGCTTCACCCTCCAGACTTCACCTTCTCCTTCTCCTTCTGCTACTTCTTCTGATTCACCCTTCAGACTTCACCTTCTGCTTCTCCTTTTTCTGCTTCTTCTGATTCACCCTCCAGACTTCACCTTCTCCTTCTCCTTATTCTGCTTCTTCTGATTCACCCTCCAGACTTCACCTTCTCCTTCTCCTTCTTCTGCTTCTTCTGATTCACCCTCCAGACTTCACCTTCTCCTTCTCCTTCTTCTGCTTTTTCTGATTCACCCTCCAGACTTCACCTTCTCCTTCTCCTTCTTCTACTTCTTCTGATTCACCCTCCAGACTTCACCTTCTCCTTCTCTTTCTTCTGCTTCTTCTGATTCACCCTCCAGACTTCACCTTCTCCTTCTCCTTCTTCTGATTCTTCTGATTCACCCTCCAGACTTCACCTTCTCCTTCTCCTTCTTCTGCTTCTTCTGATTCACCCTCCTGACTTCACCTTCTCCTTCTCCTTCTTCTACTTCTTCTGATTCACCCTCCTGACTTCACCTTCTCCTTCTCCTTCTTCTACTTCTTCTGCTTCCCCCTGCAGACTTCACCTTCTCCTTCTCCTTCTTCTACTTCTTCTGATTCACCCTTCAGACTTCACCTTCTGCTTCTCCTTTTTCTGCTTCTTCTGATTCACCCTCCAGACTTCACCTTCTCCTTCTCCTTATTCTGCTTCTTCTGATTCACCCTCCAGACTTCACCTTCTCCTTCTCCTTCTTCTGCTTCTTCTGAATCACCCTCCAGACTTCACCTTCTCCTTCTCCTTCTTCTGCTTCTTCTGATTCACCCTCCAGACTTCACCTTCTCCTTCTCCTTCTTCTGCTTTTTCTGATTCACCCTCCAGACTTCACCTTCTCCTTCTCCTTCTTCTACTTCTTCTGATTCACCCTCCAGACTTCACCTTCTCCTTCTCCTTCTTCTACTTCTTCTGATTCACCCTCCAGACTTCACCTTCTCCTTCTCTTTCTTCTGCTTCTTCTGATTCACCCTCCAGACTTCACCTTCTCCTTCTCCTTCTTCTGATTCTTCTGATTCACCCTCCAGACTTCACGTTCTCCTTCTCCTTCTTCTGCTTCTTCTGATTCACCCTCCTGACTTCACCTTCTCCTTCTCCTTCTTCTACTTCTTCTGATTCACCCTCCTGACTTCACCTTCTCCTTCTCCTTCTTCTACTTCTTCTGCTTCCCCCTGCAGACTTCACCTTCTCCTTCTCCTTCTTCTACTTCTTCTGATTCACCCTTCAGACTTCACCTTCTGCTTCTCCTTTTTCTGCTTCTTCTGATTCACCCTCCAGACTTCACCTTCTCCTTCTCCTTTTTCTGCTTCTTCTGATTCACCCTCCAGACTTCATCTTCTCCTTCTCCTTCTTCTGCTTCTTCTGAATCACCCTCCAGACTTCACCTTCTCCTTCTCCTTCTTCTGCTTCTTCTGATTCACCCCCCAGACTTCACCTTCTCCTTCTCCTTCTTCTGCTTTTTCTGATTCACCCTCCAGACTTCACCTTCTCCTTCTCCTTCTTCTACTTCTTCTGATTCACCCTCCAGACTTCACCTTCTCCTTCTCCTTCTTCTGCTTCTTCTGATTCACCCTCCAGACTTCACCTTCTCCTTCTCCTTCTTCTGATTCTTCTGATTCACCCTCCAGACCTCACCTTCTCCTTCTCCTTCTTCTGCTTCTTATGATTCACCCTCCTGACTTCATCTTCTCCTTCTCCTTCTTCTACTTCTTCTGATTCACCCTCCTGACTTCACCTTCTCCTGCTCCTTCTTCTACTTCTTCTGCTTCACCCTCCAGACTTCACCTTCTCCTTCTCCTTCTTCTACTTCTTCTGATTCACCCTACAGACTTCACCTTCTCCTTCTCCTTCTTCTACTTCTTCTGATTCACCCTCCAGTCTTCACCTTCTCCTTCTCCTTCTTCTGTTTCTTCTGCTTCACCCTCCAGACTTCACCTTCTCCTTCTCTTTCTTCTGCTTCTTCTGATTCACCCTCCAGACTTCACCTTCTCCTTCTCCTTCTTCTGATTCTTCTGATTCACCCTCCAGACTTCACCTTCTCCTTCTCCTTCTTCTGCTTCTTCTGATTCACCCTCCTGACTTCACCTTCTCCTTCTCCTTCTTCTACTTCTTCTGATTCACCCTCCTGACTTCACCTTCTCCTTCTCCTTCTTCTACTTCTTCTGCTTCACCCTCCAGACTTCACCTTCTCCTTCTCCTTCTTCTACTTCTTCTGCTTCCCCCTGCAGACTTCACCTTCTCCTTCTCCTTCTTTTACTTCTTCTGATTCACCCTTCAGACTTCACCTTCTGCTTCTCCTTTTTCTGCTTCTTCTGATTCACCCTCCAGACTTCACCTTCTCCTTCTCCTTATTCTGCTTCTTCTGATTCACCCTCCAGACTTCACCTTCTCCTTCTCCTTCTTCTGCTTCTTCTGATTCACCCTCCAGACTTCACCTTCTCCTTCTCCTTCTTCTGCTTCTTCTGATTCACCCTCCAGACTTCACCTTCTCCTTCTCCTTCTTCTGCTTTTTCTGATTCACCCTCCAGACTTCACCTTCTCCTTCTCCTTCTTCTACTTCTTCTGATTCACCCTCCAGACTTCACCTTCTCCTTCTCCTTCTTCTGCTTCTTCTGATTCACCCTCCAGACTTCACCTTCTCCTTCTCCTTCTTCTGATTCTTCTGATTCACCCTCCAGACTTCACCTTCTCCTTCTTCTTCTTCTGCTTCTTATGATTCACCCTCCTGACTTCATCTTCTCCTTCTCCTTCTTCTACTTCTTCTGATTCACCCTCCTGACTTCACCTTCTCCTGCTCCTTCTTCTACTTCTTCTGCTTCACCCTCCAGACTTCACCTTCTCCTTCTCCTTCTTCTACTTCTTCTGATTCACCCTCCAGTCTTCACCTTCTCCTTCTCCTTCTTCTGTTTCTTCTGCTTCACCCTCCAGACTTCACCTTCTCCTTCTCTTTCTTCTGCTTCTTCTGATTCACCCTCCAGACTTCACCGTCTCCTTCTCCTTCTTCTGATTCTTCTGATTCACCCTCC
This sequence comes from Somniosus microcephalus, assembly GCF_052327205.1. Taxonomy (NCBI): domain Eukaryota; kingdom Metazoa; phylum Chordata; class Chondrichthyes; order Squaliformes; family Somniosidae; genus Somniosus; species Somniosus microcephalus. The sequence goes on along the minus strand of NW_028225232.1, from coordinate 37,899 downwards.
AGACTTCACCTTCTCCTTCTCCTTCTTCTGCTTCTTCTGATTCACCCTCCTGACTTCACCTTCTCCTTCTCCTTCTTCTACTTCTTCTGATTCACCCTCCTGACTTCACCTTCTCCTTCTCCTTCTTCTACTTCTTCTGCTTCACCCTCCAGACTTCACCTTCTCCTTCTCCTTCTTCTGCTTCTTCTGATTCACCCTCCTGACTTCACCTTCTCCTTCTTCTTCTTCTACTTCTTCTGATTCACCCTCCTGACTTCATCTTCTCCTTCTCCTTCTTCTACTTCTTCTGATTCACCCTCCTGACTTCACCTTCTCCTGCTCCTTCTTCTACTTCTTCTGCTTCACCCTCCAGACTTCACCTTCTCCTTCTCCTTCTTCTACTTCTTCTGATTCACCCTTCAGACTTCACCTTCTCCTTCTCCTTTTTCTGCTTCTTCTGATTCACCCTCCAGACTTCACCTTCTCCTTCTCCTTATTCTGCTTCTTCTGATTCACCCTCCAGACTTCACCTTCTCCTTCTCCTTCTTCTGCTTCTTCTGATTCACCCTCCAGACTTCACCTTCTCCTTCTCCTTCTTCTGATTCTTCTGATTCACCCTCCAGACTTCACCTTCTCCTTCTCCTTCTTCTGCTTCTTATGATTCACCCTCCTGACTTCATCTTCTCCTTCTCCTTCTTCTACTTCTTCTGATTCACCGTCCTGACTTCACCTTCTCCTGCTCCTTCTTCTACTTCTTCTGCTTCACCCTCCAGACTTCACCTTCTCCTTCTCCTTCTTCTACTTCTTCTGATTCACCCTACAGACTTCACCTTCTCCTTCTCCTTCTTCTACTTCTTCTGATTCACCCTCCAGTCTTCACCTTCTCCTTCTCCTTCTTCTGTTTCTTCTGCTTCACCCTCCAGACTTCACCTTCTCCTTCTCTTTCTTCTGCTTCTTCTGATTCACCCTCCAGACTTCACCTTCTCCTTCTCCTTCTTCTGATTCTTCTGATTCACCCTCCAGACTTCACCTTCTCCTTCTCCTTCTTCTGCTTCTTCTGATTCACCCTCCTGACTTCACCTTCTCCTTCTCCTTCTTCTACTTCTTCTGATTCACCCTCCTGACTTCACCTTCTCCTTCTCCTTCTTCTACTTCTTCTGCTTCACCCTCCAGACTTCACCTTCTCCTTCTCCTTCTTCTGCTTCTTCTGATTCACCCTCCTGACTTCACCTTCTCCTTCTCCTTCTTCTACTTCTTCTGATTCACCCTCCTGACTTCACCTTCTCCTTCTCCTTCTTCTGATTCTTCTGATTCACCCTCCAGACTTCACCTTCTCCTTCTCCTTCTTCTGCTTCTTATGATTCACCCTCCTGACTTCATCTTCTCCTTCTCCTTCTTCTACTTCTTCTGATTCACCCTCCTGACTTCACCTTCTCCTGCTCCTTCTTCTACTTCTTCTGCTTCACCCTCCAGACTTCACCTTCTCCTTCTCCTTCTTCTACTTCTTCTGATTCACCCTTCAGACTTCACCTTCTCCTTCTCCTTTTTCTGCTTCTTCTGATTCACCCTCCAGACTTCACCTTCTCCTTCTCCTTATTCTGCTTCTTCTGATTCACCCTCCAGACTTCACCTTCTCCTTCTCCTTCTTCTGCTTCTTCTGATTCACCCTCCAGACTTCACCTTCTCCTTCTCCTTCTTCTGCTTCTTCTGATTCACCCTCCAGACTTCACCTTCTCCTTCTCCTTCGTCTACTTCTTCTGATTCACCCTCCAGACTACACCTTCTCCTTCTCCTTCTTCTACTTCTTCTGATTCACCCTCCAGACTTCACCTTCTCCTTCTTCTGTTTCTTCTGATTCACCGTCCAGACTTCACCTTCTCCTTCTCCTTCTTCTACTACTTCTGATTCACCCTCCAGACTTCACCTTCTCCTTCTCCTTCTTCTACTTCTTCTGATTCACCCTCCAGACTTCATCTTCTCCTTCTCCTTCTTCTGCTTCTTCTGATTCACCCTCCAGACTTCACCTTCTCCTTCTCCTTCTTCTGCTTCTTCTGATTCACCCTCCAGACTTCACCTTATCCTTCTCCTTCTTCTACTTCTTCTGATTCACCCTCCAGACTTCACCTTCTCCTTCTCCTTCTTCTACTTCTTCTGATTCACCCTCCAGTCTTCACCTTCTCCTTCTCCTTCTTCTGTTTCTTCTGCTTCACCCTCCAGACTTCACCTTCTCCTTCTCTTTCTTCTGCTTCTTCTGATTCACCCTCCAGACTTCACCTTCTACTTCTCCTTCTTCTGATTCTTCTGATTCACCCTCCAGACTTCACCTTCTCCTTCTCCTTCTTCTGCTTCTTCTGATTCACCCTCCTGACTTCACCTTCTCCTACTTCTTCTTCTACTTCTTCTGATTCACCCTCCAGTCTTCACCTTCTCCTTCTCCTTCTTCTGTTTCTTCTGCTTCACCCTCCAGACTTCACCTTCTCCTTCTCTTTCTTCTGCTTCTTCTGATTCACCCTCCAGACTTCACCTTCTCCTTCTCCTTCTTCTGATTCTTCTGATTCACCCTCCAGACTTCACCTTCTCCTTCTCCTTCTTCTGCTTCTTCTGATTCACCCTCCTGACTTCACCTTCTCCTTCTCCTTCTTCTACTTCTTCTGATTCACCCTCCTGACTTCACCTTCTCCTTCTCCTTCTTCTACTTCTTCTGCTTCACCCTCCAGACTTCACCTTCTCCTTCTCCTTCTTCTGCTTCTTCTGATTCACCCTCCTGACTTCACCTTCTCCTTCTCCTTCTTCTACTTCTTCTGATTCACCCTCCTGACTTCACCTTCTCCTTCTCCTTCTTCTGATTCTTCTGATTCACCCTCCAGACTTCACCTTCTCCTTCTCCTTCTTCTGCTTCTTATGATTCACCCTCCTGACTTCATCTTCTCCTTCTCCTTCTTCTACTTCTTCTGATTCACCCTCCTGACTTCACCTTCTCCTGCTCCTTCTTCTACTTCTTCTGCTTCACCCTCCAGACTTCACCTTCTCCTTCTCCTTCTTCTACTTCTTCTGATTCACCCTTCAGACTTCACCTTCTCCTTCTCCTTTTTCTGCTTCTTCTGATTCACCCTCCAGACTTCACCTTCTCCTTCTCCTTATTCTGCTTCTTCTGATTCACCCTCCAGACTTCACCTTCTCCTTCTCCTTCTTCTGCTTCTTCTGATTCACCCTCCAGACTTCACCTTCTCCTTCTCCTTCTTCTGCTTCTTCTGATTCACCCTCCAGACTTCACCTTCTCCTTCTCCTTCGTCTACTTCTTCTGATTCACCCTCCAGACTACACCTTCTCCTTCTCCTTCTTCTACTTCTTCTGATTCACCCTCCAGACTTCACCTTCTCCTTCTTCTGTTTCTTCTGATTCACCGTCCAGACTTCACCTTCTCCTTCTCCTTCTTCTACTACTTCTGATTCACCCTCCAGACTTCACCTTCTCCTTCTCCTTCTTCTACTTCTTCTGATTCACCCTCCAGACTTCATCTTCTCCTTCTCCTTCTTCTGCTTCTTCTGATTCACCCTCCAGACTTCACCTTCTCCTTCTCCTTCTTCTGCTTCTTCTGATTCACCCTCCAGACTTCACCTTATCCTTCTCCTTCTTCTACTTCTTCTGATTCACCCTCCAGACTTCACCTTCTCCTTCTCCTTCTTCTACTTCTTCTGATTCACCCTCCAGTCTTCACCTTCTCCTTCTCCTTCTTCTGTTTCTTCTGCTTCACCCTCCAGACTTCACCTTCTCCTTCTCTTTCTTCTGCTTCTTCTGATTCACCCTCCAGACTTCACCTTCTACTTCTCCTTCTTCTGATTCTTCTGATTCACCCTCCAGACTTCACCTTCTCCTTCTCCTTCTTCTGCTTCTTCTGATTCACCCTCCTGACTTCACCTTCTCCTACTTCTTCTTCTACTTCTTCTGATTCACCCTCCTGACTTCACCTTCTCCTTCTCCTTCTTCTACTTCTTCTGCTTCACCCTCCAGACTTCACCTTCTCCTTCTCCTTCTTCTACTTCTTCTGATTCACCCTCCAGACTTCATCTTCTCCTTCTCCTTCTTCTGCTTCTTCTGATTCACCCTCCAGACTTCACCTTCTCTTTCTCCTTATTCTGCTTCTTCTGATTCGCCCTCCAGACTTCACCTTCTCCTTCTCCTTATTCTGCTTCTTCTGATTCACCCTCCAGACTTCACCTTCTCCTTCTCCTTCCTCTGCTTCTTCTGATTCACCCTCCAGACTTCACCTTCTCCTTCTCCTTCTTCTGATTCTTCTGATTCACCCTCCAGACTTCACCTTCTCCTTCTCCTTCTTCTGCTTCTTCTGATTCACCCTCCTGACTTCACCTTCTCCTTCTCCTTCTTCTACTTCTTCTGATTCACCCTCCTGACTTCACCTTCTCCTTCTCCTTCTTCTACTTCTTCTGCTTCACCCTCCAGACTTCACCTTCTCCTTCTCCTTCTTCTACTTCTTCTGATTCACCCTCCAGACTTCACCTTCTCCTTCTCCTTCTTCTGCTTCTTCTGATTCACCCTCCAGACTTCACCTTCTCCTTCTCCTTATTCTGCTTCTTCTGATTCACCCTCTAGACTTCACCTTCTCCTTCTCCTTCTTCTGCTTCTTCTGATTCACACTCCAGACTTCACCTTCTCCTTCTCCTTCTTCTACTTCTTCTGATTCACCCTCCAGACTTCACCTTCTCCTTCTCTTTCTTCTGCTTCTTCTGATTCACCCTCCAGACTTCACCTTCTCCTTCTCCTTCTTCTGATTCTTCTGATTCACCCTCCAGACTTCACCTTCTCCTTCTCCTTCTTCTGCTTCTTCTGATTCACCCTCCTGACTTCACCTTCTCCTTCTCCTTCTTCTACTTCTTCTGATTCACCCTCCTGACTTCACCTTCTCCTTCTCCTTCTTCTACTTCTTCTGCTTCACCCTCCAGACTTCACCTTCTCCTTCTCCTTATTCTACTTCTTCTGATTCACCCTCCATACTTGACCTTCTCCTTCTCCTTCTTCTACTTCTTCTGATTCACCCTCCAGACTTCACCTTCTCCTTCTCCTTCTTCTGCTTCACCGTCCTGACTTCACCTTCTCCTTCTCCTTCTTCTACTTCTTCTGCTTCATCCCCCTGACATCACCTGCTCCTTCTCCTTCTTCTGCTTCTTCTGATTCACCCTCCTAACTTCACCTTCTCCTTCTCCTTCTTCTGCTTCTTCTGATTCACCCTCCTGACTTCACCTTCTCCTTCTCCTTCTTCTGCTTCTTCTGATTCACCCTCCAGACTTCACCTTCTCCTTCTCCTTCTTCTGCATCTTCTGATTCACCCTCCAGACTTCACCTTCTCCTTCTCCTTCTTCTGCTTCTTCTGATTCACCCTCCAGACCTCACCTTCTCCTTCTCCTTCTTCTACTTCTTCTGATTCACCCTCCAGACTTCATCTTCTCCTTCTCCTTCTTCTGCTTCTTCTGATTCACCCTCCAGACTTCACCTTCTCCTTCTCCTTCTTCTGCTTCTTCTGATTCACCCTCCAGACTTCACCTTCTCCTTCTCCTTCTTCTACTTCTTCTGATTCACCCTACAGACTTCACCTTCTCCTTCTCCTTCTTCTACTTCTTCTGATTCACCCTCCAGTCTTCACCTTCTCCTTCTCCTTCTTCTGTTTCTTCTGCTTCACCCTCCAGACTTCACCTTCTCCTTCTCTTTCTTCTGCTTCTTCTGATTCACCCTCCAGACTTCACCTTCTCCTTCTCCTTCTTCTGATTCTTCTGATTCACCCTCCAGACTTCACCTTCTCCTTCTCCTTCTTCTGCTTCTTCTGATTCACCCTCCTGACTTCACCTTCTCCTTCTCCTTCTTCTACTTCTTCTGATTCACCCTCCTGACTTCACCTTCTCCTTCTCCTTCTTCTACTTCTTCTGCTTCACCCTCCAGACTTCACCTTCTCCTTCTCCTTCTTCTACTTCTTCTGATTCACACTTCAGACTTTACCTTCTGCTTCTCCTTTTTCTGCTTCTTCTGATTCACCCTCCAGACTTCACCTTCTCCTTCTCCTTATTCTGCTTCTTCTGATTCACCCTCCAGACTTCACCTTCTCCTTCTCCTTCTTCTGCTTCTTCTGATTCACCCTCCAGACTTCACCTTCTCCTTCTCCTTCTTCTGCTTCTTCTGATTCACCCTCCAGACTTCACCTTCTCCTTCTCCTTATTCTGCTTTTTCTGATTCACCCTCCAGTCTTCACCTTCTCCTTCTCCTTCTTCTACTTCTTCTGATTCACCCTCCAGACTTCACCTTCTCCTTCTCTTTCTTCTGCTTCTTCTGATTCACCCTCCAGACTTCACCTTCTCCTTCTCCTTCTTCTGATTCTTCTGATTCACCCTCCAGACTTCACCTTCTCCTTCTCCTTCTTCTGCTTCTTCTGATTCACCCTCCTGACTTCACCTTCTCCTTCTCCTTCTTCTACTTCTTCTGATTCACCCTCCTGACTTCACCTTCTCCTTCTCCTTCTTCTACTTCTTCTGCTTCCCCCTGCAGACTTCACCTTCTCCTTCTCCTTCTTCTACTTCTTCTGATTCACCCTCCAGACTTCACCTTCTCCTTCTCCTTCTTTTGCTTCTTCTGCTTCACACTCCAGACTTCACCTTCTCCTTCTCCTTCTTCTGCTTCTTCTGATTTACCCTCCTTACTTCACCTTCTCCTTCTCCTTCTTCTGCTTCTTCTGATTCACCCTCCTGACTTCACCTTCTCCTTCTCCTTCTTCTACTTCTTCTGATTCACCCTCCTGACTTCACCTTCTCCTTCTCCTTCCTCTACTTCTTCTGATTCACCCTCCAGACTTCACCTTCTCCTTCTCCTTCTTCTGCTTCTTCTGATTCACCCTCCAGACCTCACCTTCTCCTTCTCCTTCTTCTACTTCTTCTGATTCACCCTCCAGACTTCATCTTCTCCTTCTCCTTCTTCTGCTTCTTCTGATTCACCCTCCAGACTTCACCTTCTCCTTCTCCTTCTTCTGCTTCTTCTGATTCACCCTCCAGACTTCACCTTCTCCTTCTCCTTCTTCTACTTCTTCTGATTCACCCTCCAGACTTCACCTTCTCCTTCTCCTTCTTCTACTTCTTCTGATTCACCCTCCAGTCTTCACCTTCTCCTTCTCCTTCTTCTGTTTCTTCTGCTTCACCCTCCAGACTTCACCTTCTCCTTCTCTTTCTTCTGCTTCTTCTGATTCACCCTCCAGACTTCACCTTCTCCTTCTCCTTCTTCTGATTCTTCTGATTCACCCTCCAGACTTCACCTTCTCCTTCTCCTTCTTCTGCTTCTTCTGATTCACCCTCCTGACTTCACCTTCTCCTTCTCCTTCTTCTACTTCTTCTGATTCACCCTCCTGACTTCACCTTCTCCTTCTCCTTCTTCTAATTCTTCTGCTTCACCCTCCAGACTTCACCTTCTCCTTCTCCTTCTTCTACTTCTTCTGATTCACCCTTCAGACTTCACCTTCTGCTTCTCCTTTTTCTGCTTCTTCTGATTCACCCTCCAGACTTCACCTTCTCCTTCTCCTTATTCTGCTTCTTCTGATTCACCCTCCAGACTTCACCTTCTCCTTCTCCTTCTTCTGCTTCTTCTGATTCAACCTGAGACTTCACCTTCTCCTTCTCCTTCTTCTGCTTTTTCTGATTCACCCTCCAGACTTCACCTTCTCCTTCTCCTTCTTCTACTTCTTCTGATTCACCCTCCAGACTTCACCTTCTCCTTCTCCTTCTTCTGATTCTTCTGATTCACCCTCCAGACTTCACCTTCTCCTTCTCCTTCTTCTGCTTCTTCTGATTCACCCTCCTGACTTCACCTTCTCCTTCTCCTTCTTCTACTTCTTCTGATTCACCCTCCTGACTTCACCTTCTCCTTCTCCTTCTTCTACTTCTTCTGCTTCCCCCTGCAGACTTCACCTTCTCCTTCTCCTTCTTCTACTTCTTCTGATTCACCCTTCAGACTTCACCTTCTGCTTCTCCTTTTTCTGCTTCTTCTGATTCACCCTCCAGACTTCACTTCTCCTTCTCCTTATTCTGCTTCTTCTGATTCACCCTCCAGACTTCACCTTCTCCTTCTCCTTCTTCTGCTTCTTCTGATTCACCCTCCAGACTTCACCTTCTCCTTCTCCTTCTTCTGCTTCTTCTGATTCACCCTCCAGACTTCACCTTCTCCTTCTCCTTCTTCTGCTTTTTCTGATTCACCCTCCTGACTTCACCTTCTCCTTCTCCTTCTTCTACTTCTTCTGCTTCCCCCTGCAGACTTCACCTTCTCCTTCTCCTTCTTCTACTTCTTCTGATTCACCCTTCAGACTTCACCTTCTGCTTCTCCTTTTTCTGCTTCTTCTGATTCACCCTCCAGACTTCACTTCTCCTTCTCCTTCTTCTGCTTCTTCTGATTCACCCTCCAGACTTCACCTTCTCCTTCTCCTTCTTCTGCTTCTTCTGATTCACCCTCCAGACTTCACCTTCTCCTTCTCCTTCTTCTGCTTCTTCTGGTTCACCCTCCAGACTTCACCTTCTGCTTCTCCTTCGTCTACTTCTTCTGATTCACCCTCCAGACTACACCTTCTCCTTCTCCTTCTTCTACTTCTTCTGATTCACCCTCCAGACTTCACCTTCTCCTTCTCCTTCTTCTGTTTCTTCTGATTCACCCTCCAGACTTCACCTTCTCCTTCTCCTTCTTCTACTTCTTCTGATTCACCCTCCTGACTTCACCTTCTCCTTCTCCTTCTTCTACTTCTTCTGCTTCCCCCTGCAGACTTCACCTTCTCCTTCTCCTTCTTCTACTTCTTCTGATTCACCCTCCAGACTTCACCTTCTCCTTCTCCTTCTTTTGCTTCTTCTGCTTCACACTCCAGACTTCACCTTCTCCTTCTCCTTCTTCTGCTTCTTCTGATTCACCCTCCTTACTTCACCTTCTCCTTCTCCTTCTTCTGCTTCTTCTGATTCACACTCCTGACTTCACCTCCTCCTTCTCCTTATTCTGCTTCTTCTGTTTCACCCTCCAGACTTCACCTTCTCCTTCTCCTTCTTCTGCTTCTTCTGATTCACCCTCCAGACTTCACCTTCTCCTTCTCCTTCTTCTGCTTCTTCTGATTCACCCTCCAGACTTCACCTTCTCCTTCTCCTTCTTCTGCTTCTTCTGGTTCACCCTCCAGACTTCACCTTCTGCTTCTCCTTCGTCTACTTCTTCTGATTCACCCTCCAGACTACACCTTCTCCTTCTCCTTCTTCTACTTCTTCTGATTCACCCTCCAGACTTCACCTTCTCCTTCTCCTTCTTCTGTTTCTTCTGATTCACCCTCCAGACTTCACCTTCTCCTTCTCCTTCTTCGACTTCTTCTGATTCACCCTCCAGACTTCACCTTCTCCTTCTCCGTCTTCTACTTCTTCTGATTCACCCTCCAGACTTCACCTTCTCCTTCTCCTTCTTCTACTTCTTCTGCTTCTCCCTCCAGACTTCACCTTCTCCTTCTCCTTCTTCTGCTTCTTCTGATTCACCCTCCAGACTTCACCTTCTCCTTCTCTTTCTTCTGCTTCTTCTGATTCACCCTCCAGACTTCACCTTCTCCTTCTCCTTCTTCTGATTCTTCTGTTTCACCCTCCAGACTTCACCTTCTCCTTCTCCTTCTTCTGCTTCTTCTGATTCACCCTCCTGACTTCACCTTCTCCTTTTCCTTCTTCTACTTCTTCTGATTCACCCTCCTGACTTCACCTTCTCCTTCTCCTTCTTCTACTTCTTCTGCTTCACCCTCCAGACTTCACCTTCTCCTTCTCCTTCTTCTACTTCTTCTGATTCACCCTCCAGACTTCACCTTCTCCTTCTCCTTCTTTTGCTTCTTCTGCTTCACACTCCAGACTTCACCTTCTCCTTCTCCTTCTTCTGCTTCTTCTGATTCACCCTCCTTACTTCACCTTCTCCTTCTCCTTCTTCTGCTTCTTCTGATTCATCCTCCTGACTTCACCTTCTCCTTCTCCTTATTCTGCTTCTTCTGTTTCACCCTCCAGACTTCACCTTCTCCTTCTCCTTCTTCTGCTTCTTCTGATTCACCCTCCAGACTTCACCTTCTCCTTCTCCTTCTTCTGCTTCTTCTGATTCACCCTCAAGACTTCACCTTCTCCTTCTCCTTCTTCTACTTCTTCTGATTCACCCTCCAGACTTCACCTTCTCCTTCTCCTTCTTCTACTTCTTCTGCTTCTCCCTCCAGACTTCACCTTCTCCTTCTCCTTCTTCTGCTTCTTCTGATTCACCCTCCAGACTTCACCTTCTCCTTCTCCTTCTTCTACTTCTTCTGATTCACCCTCCAGACTTCACCTTCTACTTCTCCTTCTTGTACTTCTTCTGATTCACCCTCCAGACTTCACCTTCTCCTTCTCCTTCTTCTACTTCTTCCGATTCACCCTCCTGACTTCACCTTCTCCTTCTCCTTCTTCTGCTTCACCCTCCTGACTTCACCTTCTCCTTCTCCTTCTTCTACTTCTTCTGATTCACCCTCCAGACTTCACCTTCTCCTTCTCCTTCTTCTGCTTCCTCTGCTTCACCCTCCAGACTTCACCTTCTCCTTCTCCTTCTTCTGCTTCTTCTGCTTCGCCCTCCAGACATCACCTTCTCCTTCTCCTTCTTCTGCTTCTTCTGCTTCACCCTCCAGACTTCACCTTCTCCTTCTCCTTCTTCTGCTTCTTCTGATTCACCCTCCAGACTTCACCTTCTCCTTCTCCTCCTTCTGCTTCTTCTGATTCACCCTCCAGACTTCACCTTCTCCTTCTCCTTCTTCTACTTCTTCTGATTCACCCTCCAGACTTCACCTTCTCCTTCTCCTTCTTCTGCTTCTTCTGGTTCACCCTCCAGACTTCACCTTCTGCTTCTCCTTCGTCTACTTCTTCTGATTCACCCTCCAGACTACACCTTCTCCTTCTCCTTCTTCTACTTCTTCTGATTCACCCTCCAGACTTCACCTTCTCCTTCTCCTTCTTCTGTTTCTTCTGATTCACCCTCCAGACTTCACCTTCTCCTTCTCCTTCTTCGACTTCTTCTGATTCACCCTCCAGACTTCACCTTCTCCTTCTCCTTCTTCTACTTCTTCTGATTCACCCTCCAGACTTCACCTTCTCCTTCTCCTTCTTCTACTTCTTCTGCTTCTCCCTCCAGACTATACCTTCTCCTTCTCCTTCTTCTGCTTCTTCTGATTCACCCTCCAGACTTCACCTTCTCCTTCTCTTTCTTCTGCTTCTTCTGATTCACCCTCCAGACTTCACCTTCTCCTTCTCCTTCTTCTGATTCTTCTGTTTCACCCTCCAGACTTCACCTTCTCCTTCTCCTTCTTCTGCTTCTTCTGATTCACCCTCCTGACTTCACCTTCTCCTTCTCCTTCTTCTACTTCTTCTGATTCACCCTCCTGACTTCACCTTCTCCTTCTCCTTCTTCTACTTCTTCTGCTTCACCCTCCAGACTTCACCTTCTCCTTCTCCTTCTTCTACTTCTTCTGATTCACCCTCCAGACTTCACCTTCTCCTTCTCCTTCTTTTGCTTCTTCTGCTTCACACTCCAGACTTCACCTTCTCCTTCTCCTTCTTCTGCTTCTTCTGATTCACCCTCCTTACTTCACCTTCTCCTTCTCCTTCTTCTGCTTCTTCTGATTCACCCTCCTGACTTCACCTTCTCCTTCTCCTTATTCTGCTTCTTCTGTTTCACCCTCCAGACTTCACCTTCTCCTTCTCCTTCTTCTGCTTCTTCTGATTCACCCTCCAGACTTCACCTTCTCCTTCTCCTTCTTCTGCTTCTTCTGATTCACCCTCCAGACTTCACCGTCTCCTTCTCCTTCTTCTACTTCTTCTGATTCACCCTCCAGACTTCACCTTCTCCTTCTCCTTCTTCTACTTCTTCTGCTTCTCCCTTCAGACTTCACCTTCTCCTTCTCCTTCTTCTGCTTCTTCTGATTCACCCTCCAGACTTCACCTTCTCCTTCTCCTTCTTCTACTTCTTCTGATTCACCCTCCAGACTTCACCTTCTCCTTCTCCTTCTTCTACTTCTTCCGATTCACCCTCCTGACTTCACCTTCTCCTTCTCCTTCTTCTGCTTCACCCTCCTGACTTCACCTTCTCCTTCTCCTTCTTCTACTTCTTCTGATTCACCCTCCAGACTTCACCTTCTCCTTCTCCTTCTTCTGCTTCCTCTGCTTCACCCTCCAGACTTCACCTTCTCCTTCTCCTTCTTCTGCTTCTTCTGCTTCACCCTCCAGACTTCACCTTCTCCTTCTCCTTCTTCTGCTTCTTCTGCTTCACTCTCCTGACTTCACCTTCTCCTTCTCCTTCTTCTACTTCTTCTGATTCACCCTCCAGACTTCACCTTCTCCTTCTCCTTCTTCTGCTTCTTCTGCTTCACCCTCCAGACTTCACCTTCTCCTTCTCCTTCTTCTGCTTCTTCTGCTGCGCCCTCCAGACTTCACCTTCTCCTTCTCCTTCTTCTACTTCTTCTGTTTCACCCCCCTGACTTCACCTGCTCCTTCTCCTTCTTCTGCTTCTTCTGATTCACCCTCCTAACTTTACCTTCTCCTTCTCCTTCTTCTGCTTCTTCTGATTCACCCTCCTGACTTCACCTTGTCCTTCTCCTTCTTCTGCTTCTTCTAATTCACCCTCCAGACTTCACCTACTCCTTCTCCTTCTTCTGCTTCTTCTGATTCACCCTCCAGACTTCACCTTCTCCTTCTCCTTCTTCTGCTTCTTCTGATTGACCCTCCAGACCTCACCTTCTCCTTCTCCTTCTTCTACTTCTTCTGATTCACCCTCCAGACTTCATCTTCTCCTTCTCCTTCTTCTGCTTCTTCTGATTCACCCTCCAGACTTCACCTTCTCCTTCTCCTTCTTCTGCTTCTTCTGATTCACCCTCCAGACTTCACCTTCTCCTTCTCCTTCTTCTACTTCTTCTGATTCACCCTCCTGACTTCACCTTCTCCTTCTCCTTCTTCTGCTTCTTCTGCTTCACCCTCCAGACTTCACCTTCTCCTGCTCCTTCTTCTGCTTCTTCTGCTTCACCCTCCAGACTTCACCTTCTCCTTCTCCTTCTTCTGCTTCTTCTGCTTCACCCTCCTGACATCACCTTCTCCTTCTCCTTCTTCTACTTCTTCTGATTCACCCTCCAGACTTCACCTTCTCCTTCTCCTTCTTCTGCTTCTTCTGCTTCACCCTCCAGACTTCACCTTCTCCTTCTCCTTCTTCTGCTTCTTCTGCTTCGCCCTCCAGATTTCACCTTCTCCTTCTCCATCTTCTGCTTCTTCTGCTTCACTCTCCTGACTTCACCTTCTCCTTCTCCTTCTTCTACTTCTTCTGATTCACCCTCCAGACTTCACCTTCTACTTCTCCTTCTTCTGCTTCTTCTGCTTCACCCTCTAGACTTCAACTTCTCCTTCTCCTTCTTCTGCTTCTTCTGCTGCCCCCTCCAGACTTCACCTTCTCCTTCTCCTTCTTCTGCTTCTTCTGCTTCACCGTCCTGACTTCACCTTCTCCTTCTCCTTCTTCTACTTCTTCTGCTTCACCCCCCTGACTTCACCTGCTCCTTCTCCTTCTTCTGCTTCTTCTGATTCACCCTCCTAACTTCACCTTCTCCTTCTCCTTCTTCTGCTTCTTCTGATTCACCCTCCTGACTTCACCTTCTCCTTCTCCTTCTTCTGCTTCTTCTGATTCACCCTCCAGACTTCACCTTCTCCTTCTCCTTCTTCTGCTTCTTCTGTTTCACCCTCCAGACTTCACCTTCTCCTTCTCCTTCTTCTGCTTCTTCTGATTCACCCTCCAGACTTCATCTTCTCCTTCTCCTTCTTCTGCTTCTTCTGATTCACCCTCCAGACTTCACCTTCTCCTTCTCCTTCTTCTGCTTCTTCTGATTCACCCTCCAGACTTCACCTTCTCCTTCTCCTTCTTCTACTTCTTCTGATTCACCCTCCAGACTTCACCATATCCTTCTCCTTCTTCTACTTCTTCAGATTCACCCTCCAGTCTTCACCTTCTCCTTCTCCTTCTTCTGTTTCTTCTGCTTCACCCTCCAGACTTCACCTTCTCCTTCTCTTTCTTCTGCTTCTTCTGATTCACCCTCCAGGCTTCACCCTCTCCTTCTCCTTCTTCTGATTCTTCTGATTCACCCTCCAGACTTCACCTTCTCCTTCTCCTTCTTCTGCTTCTTCTGATTCACCCTCCAGACTTCACCTTCTCCTTCTCCTTCTTCTGCTTCTTCTGATTCACCCTCCAGACTTCATCTTCTCCTTCTCCTTCTTCTGCTTCTTCTGATTCACCCTCCAGACTTCACCTTCTCCTTCTCCTTCTTCTGCTTCTTCTGATTCACCCTCCAGACTTCACCTTCTCCTTCTCCTTCTTCTACTTCTTCTGATTCACCCTCCAGACTTCACCGTCTCCTTCTCCTTCTTCTACTTCTTCAGATTCTCCCTCCAGTCTTCACCTTCTCCTTCTCCTTCTTCTGTTTCTTCTGCTTCACCCTCCAGAATTCACCTTCTCCTTCTCTTTCTTCTGCTTCTTCTGATTCACCCTCCAGACTTCAACATCTCCTTCTCCTTCTTCTGATTCTTCTGATTCACCCTCCAGACTTCACCTTCTCCTTTTCCTTCTTCTGCTTCTTCTGATTCACCCTCCTGACTTCACCTTCTCCTTCTCCTTCTTCTACTTCTTCTGATTCACCCTCCTGACTTCACCTTCTCCTTCTCCTTCTTCTACTTCTTCTGCTTCACCCTCCAGACTTCACCTTCTCCTTCTCCTTCTTCTACTTCTTCTGATTCACCCTCCAGACTTCACATTCTCCTTCTCCTTCTTTTGCTTCTTCTGCTTCACACTCCAGACTTCACCTTCTCCTTCTCCTTCTTCTGCTTCTTCTGATTCACCCTCCTTATTTCACCTTCTCCTTCTCCTTCTTCTGCTTCTTCTGATTCACCCTCCTGACTTCACCTTCTCCTTCTCCTTATTCTGCTTCTTCTGTTTCACCCTCCAGACTTCACCTTCTCCTTCTCCTTCTTCTGCTTCTTCTGATTCACCCTCCAGACTTCACCTTCTCCTTCTCCTTCTTCTGCTTCTTCTGATTCACCCTCCAGACTTCACCTTCTCCTTCTCCTTCTTCTACTTCTTCTGATTCACCCTCCAGACTTCACCTTCTCCTTCTCCTTCTTCTGCTTCTTCTGATTCACCCTCCAGACTTCACCTTCTCCTTCTCCTTCGTCTACTTCTTCTGATTCACCCTCCAGACTACACCTTCTCCTTCTCCTTCTTCTACTTCTTCTGATTCACCCTCCAGACTTCACCTTCTCCTTCTCCTTCTTCTGTTTCTTCTGATTCACCCTCCAGACTTCACCTTCTCCTTCTCCTTCTTCTACTTCTTCTGATTCACACTCCAGACTTCACCTTCTCCTATTCCTTCTTCTACTTCTTCTGATTCACCCTCCAGACTTCACCTTCTCCTTCTCCTTCTTCTACTTCTTCTGCTTCTCCCTCCAGACTTCACCTTCTCCTTCTCCTTCTTCTGCTTCTTCTGCTTCACCCTCCAGACTTCACCTTCTCCTTCTCCTTCTTCTGCTTCTTCTGCTGCGCCCTCCAGACTTCACCTTCTCCTTCTCCTTCTTCTACTTCTTCTGTTTCACCCCCCTGACTTCACCTGCTCCTTCTCCTTCTTCTGCTTCTTCTGATTCACCCTCCTAACTTTACCTTCTCCTTCTCCTTCTTCTGCTTCTTCTGATTCACCCTCCTGACTTCACCTTGTCCTTCTCCTTCTTCTGCTTCTTCTAATTCACCCTCCAGACTTCACCTGCTCCTTCTCCTTCTTCTGCTTCTTCTGATTCACCCTCCAGACTTCACCTTCTCCTTCTCCTTCTTCTGCTTCTTCTGATTGACCCTCCAGACCTCACCTTCTCCTTCTCCTTCTTCTACTTCTTCTGATTCACCCTCCAGACTTCATCTTCTCCTTCTCCTTCTTCTGCTTCTTCTGATTCACCCTCCAGACTTCACCTTCTCCTTCTCCTTCTTCTGCTTCTTCTGATTCACCCTCCAGACTTCACCTTCTCCTTCTCCTTCTTCTACTTCTTCTGATTCACCCTCCTGACTTCACCCTCTCCTTCTCCTTCTTCTGCTTCTTCTGCTTCACCCTCCAGACTTCACCTTCTCCTGCTCCTTCTTCTGCTTCTTCTGCTTCACCCTCCAGACTTCACCTTCTCCTTCTCCTTCGTCTACTTCTTCTGATTCACCCTCCAGACTACACCTTCTCCTTCTCCTTCTTCTACTTCTTCTGATTCACCCTCCAGACTTCACCTTCTCCTTCTCCTTCTTCTGTTTCTTCTGATTCACCCTCCAGACTTCACCTTCTCCTTCTCCTTCTTCTACTTCTTCTGATTCACACTCCAGACTTCACCTTCTCCTATTCCTTCTTCTACTTCTTCTGATTCACCCTCCAGACTTCACCTTCTCCTTCTCCTTCTTCTACTTCTTCTGCTTCTCCCTCCAGACTTCACCTTCTCCTTCTCCTTCTTCTGCTTCTTCTGCTTCACCCTCCAGACTTCACCTTCTCCTTCTCCTTCTTCTGCTTCTTCTGCTGCGCCCTCCAGACTTCACCTTCTCCTTCTCCTTCTTCTACTTCTTCTGTTTCACCCCCCTGACTTCACCTGCTCCTTCTCCTTCTTCTGCTTCTTCTGATTCACCCTCCTAACTTTACCTTCTCCTTCTCCTTCTTCTGCTTCTTCTGATTCACCCTCCTGACTTCACCTTGTCCTTCTCCTTCTTCTGCTTCTTCTAATTCACCCTCCAGACTTCACCTGCTCCTTCTCCTTCTTCTGCTTCTTCTGATTCACCCTCCAGACTTCACCTTCTCCTTCTCCTTCTTCTGCTTCTTCTGATTGACCCTCCAGACCTCACCTTCTCCTTCTCCTTCTTCTACTTCTTCTGATTCACCCTCCAGACTTCATCTTCTCCTTCTCCTTCTTCTGCTTCTTCTGATTCACCCTCCAGACTTCACCTTCTCCTTCTCCTTCTTCTGCTTCTTCTGATTCACCCTCCAGACTTCACCTTCTCCTTCTCCTTCTTCTACTTCTTCTGATTCACCCTCCTGACTTCACCCTCTCCTTCTCCTTCTTCTGCTTCTTCTGCTTCACCCTCCAGACTTCACCTTCTCCTGCTCCTTCTTCTGCTTCTTCTGCTTCACCCTCCAGACTTCACCTTCTCCTTCTCCTTCTTCTGCTTCTTCTGCTTCACCCTCCTGACATCACCTTCTCCTTCTCCTTCTTCTACTTCTTCTGATTCACCCTCCAGACTTCACCTTCTCCTTCTCCTTCTTCTGCTTCTTCTGCTTCACCCTCCAGACTTCACCTTCTCCTTCTCCTTCTTCTGCTTCTTCTGCTTCGCCCTCCAGATTTCACCTTCTCCTTCTCCATCTTCTGCTTCTTCTGCTTCACTCTCCTGACTTCACCTTCTCCTTCTCCTTCTTCTACTTCTTCTGATTCACCCTCCAGACTTCACCTTCTACTTCTCCTTCTTCTGCTTCTTCTGCTTCACCCTCTAGACTTCAACTTCTCCTTCTCCTTCTTCTGCTTCTTCTGCTGCCCCCTCCAGACTTCACCTTCTCCTTCTCCTTCTTCTGCTTCTTCTGCTTCACCGTCCTGACTTCACCTTCTCCTTCTCCTTCTTCTACTTCTTCTGCTTCACCCCCCTGACTTCACCTGCTCCTTCTCCTTCTTCTGCTTCTTCTGATTCACCCTCCTAACTTCACCTTCTCCTTCTCCTTCTTCTGCTTCTTCTGATTCACCCTCCTGACTTCACCTTCTCCTTCTCCTTCTTCTGCTTCTTCTGATTCACCCTCCAGACTTCACCTTCTCCTTCTCCTTCTTCTGCTTCTTCTGTTTCACCCTCCAGACTTCACCTTCTCCTTCTCCTTCTTCTGCTTCTTCTGATTCACCCTCCAGACTTCATCTTCTCCTTCTCCTTCTTCTGCTTCTTCTGATTCACCCTCCAGACTTCACCTTCTCCTTATCCTTCTTCTGCTTCTTCTGATTCACCCTCCAGACTTCACCTTCTCCTTCTCCTTCTTCTACTTCTTCTGATTCACCCTCCAGACTTCACCATATCCTTCTCCTTCTTCTACTTCTTCAGATTCACCCTCCAGTCTTCACCTTCTCCTTCTCCTTCTTCTGTTTCTTCTGCTTCACCCTCCAGACTTCACCTTCTCCTTCTCTTTCTTCTGCTTCTTCTGATTCACCCTCCAGGCTTCACCCTCTCCTTCTCCTTCTTCTGATTCTTCTGATTCACCCTCCAGACTTCACCTTCTCCTTCTCCTTCTTCTGCTTCTTCTGATTCACCCTCCAGACTTCACCTTCTCCTTCTCCTTCTTCTGCTTCTTCTGATTCACCCTCCAGACTTCATCTTCTCCTTCTCCTTCTTCTGCTTCTTCTGATTCACCCTCCAGACTTCACCCTCTCCTTCTCCTTCTTCTGATTCTTCTGATTCACCCTCCAGACTTCACCTTCTCCTTCTCCTTCTTCTGCTTCTTCTGATTCACCCTCCAGACTTCACCTTCTCCTTCTCCTTCTTCTGCTTCTTCTGCTTCACCCTCCAGACTTCACCTTCTCCTTCTCCTTCTTCTGCTTCTTCTGCTTCGCCCTCCAGATTTCACCTTCTCCTTCTCCATCTTCTGCTTCTTCTGCTTCACTCTCCTGACTTCACCTTCTCCTTCTCCTTCTTCTACTTCTTCTGATTCACCCTCCAGACTTCACCTTCTCCTTCTCCTTCTTCGACTTCTTCTGATTCACCCTCCAGACTTCACCTTCTCCTTCTCCTTCTTCTGCTTCTTCTGATTCACCCTCCAGACTTCACCTTCTCCTTCTCCTTCTTCTGCTTCTTCTGATTCACCCTCAAGACTTCACCTTCTCCTTCTCCTTCTTCTACTTCTTCTGATTCACCCTCCAGACTTCACCTTCTCCTTCTCCTTCTTCTACTTCTTCTGCTTCTCCCTCCAGACTTCACCTTCTCCTTCTCCTTCTTCTGCTTCTTCTGATTCACCCTCCAGACTTCACCTTCTCCTTCTCCTTCTTCTACTTCTTCTGATTCACCCTCCAGACTTCACCTTCTACTTCTCCTTCTTGTACTTCTTCTGATTCACCCTCCAGACTTCACCTTCTCCTTCTCCTTCTTCTACTTCTTCCGATTCACCCTCCTGACTTCACCTTCTCCTTCTCCTTCTTCTGCTTCACCCTCCTGACTTCACCTTCTCCTTCTCCTTCTTCTACTTCTTCTGATTCACCCTCCAGACTTCACCTTCTCCTTCTCCTTCTTCTGCTTCCTCTGCTTCACCCTCCAGACTTCACCTTCTCCTTCTCCTTCTTCTGCTTCTTCTGCTTCGCCCTCCAGACATCACCTTCTCCTTCTCCTTCTTCTGCTTCTTCTGCTTCACCCTCCAGACTTCACCTTCTCCTTCTCCTTCTTCTGCTTCTTCTGATTCACCCTCCAGACTTCACCTTCTCCTTCTCCTCCTTCTGCTTCTTCTGATTCACCCTCCAGACTTCACCTTCTCCTTCTCCTTCTTCTACTTCTTCTGATTCACCCTCCAGACTTCACCTTCTCCTTCTCCTTCTTCTGCTTCTTCTGGTTCACCCTCCAGACTTCACCTTCTGCTTCTCCTTCGTCTACTTCTTCTGATTCACCCTCCAGACTACACCTTCTCCTTCTCCTTCTTCTACTTCTTCTGATTCACCCTCCAGACTTCACCTTCTCCTTCTCCTTCTTCTGTTTCTTCTGATTCACCCTCCAGACTTCACCTTCTCCTTCTCCTTCTTCGACTTCTTCTGATTCACCCTCCAGACTTCACCTTCTCCTTCTCCTTCTTCTACTTCTTCTGATTCACCCTCCAGACTTCACCTTCTCCTTCTCCTTCTTCTACTTCTTCTGCTTCTCCCTCCAGACTATACCTTCTCCTTCTCCTTCTTCTGCTTCTTCTGATTCACCCTCCAGACTTCACCTTCTCCTTCTCTTTCTTCTGCTTCTTCTGATTCACCCTCCAGACTTCACCTTCTCCTTCTCCTTCTTCTGATTCTTCTGTTTCACCCTCCAGACTTCACCTTCTCCTTCTCCTTCTTCTGCTTCTTCTGATTCACCCTCCTGACTTCACCTTCTCCTTCTCCTTCTTCTACTTCTTCTGATTCACCCTCCTGACTTCACCTTCTCCTTCTCCTTCTTCTACTTCTTCTGCTTCACCCTCCAGACTTCACCTTCTCCTTCTCCTTCTTCTACTTCTTCTGATTCACCCTCCAGACTTCACCTTCTCCTTCTCCTTCTTTTGCTTCTTCTGCTTCACACTCCAGACTTCACCTTCTCCTTCTCCTTCTTCTGCTTCTTCTGATTCACCCTCCTTACTTCACCTTCTCCTTCTCCTTCTTCTGCTTCTTCTGATTCACCCTCCTGACTTCACCTTCTCCTTCTCCTTATTCTGCTTCTTCTGTTTCACCCTCCAGACTTCACCTTCTCCTTCTCCTTCTTCTGCTTCTTCTGATTCACCCTCCAGACTTCACCTTCTCCTTCTCCTTCTTCTGCTTCTTCTGATTCACCCTCCAGACTTCACCGTCTCCTTCTCCTTCTTCTACTTCTTCTGATTCACCCTCCAGACTTCACCTTCTCCTTCTCCTTCTTCTACTTCTTCTGCTTCTCCCTTCAGACTTCACCTTCTCCTTCTCCTTCTTCTGCTTCTTCTGATTCACCCTCCAGACTTCACCTTCTCCTTCTCCTTCTTCTACTTCTTCTGATTCACCCTCCAGACTTCACCTTCTCCTTCTCCTTCTTCTACTTCTTCCGATTCACCCTCCTGACTTCACCTTCTCCTTCTCCTTCTTCTGCTTCACCCTCCTGACTTCACCTTCTCCTTCTCCTTCTTCTACTTCTTCTGATTCACCCTCCAGACTTCACCTTCTCCTTCTCCTTCTTCTGCTTCCTCTGCTTCACCCTCCAGACTTCACCTTCTCCTTCTCCTTCTTCTGCTTCTTCTGCTTCACCCTCCAGACTTCACCTTCTCCTTCTCCTTCTTCTGCTTCTTCTGCTTCACTCTCCTGACTTCACCTTCTCCTTCTCCTTCTTCTACTTCTTCTGATTCACCCTCCAGACTTCACCTTCTCCTTCTCCTTCTTCTGCTTCTTCTGCTTCACCCTCCAGACTTCACCTTCTCCTTCTCCTTCTTCTGCTTCTTCTGCTGCGCCCTCCAGACTTCACCTTCTCCTTCTCCTTCTTCTACTTCTTCTGTTTCACCCCCCTGACTTCACCTGCTCCTTCTCCTTCTTCTGCTTCTTCTGATTCACCCTCCTAACTTTACCTTCTCCTTCTCCTTCTTCTGCTTCTTCTGATTCACCCTCCTGACTTCACCTTGTCCTTCTCCTTCTTCTGCTTCTTCTAATTCACCCTCCAGACTTCACCTACTCCTTCTCCTTCTTCTGCTTCTTCTGATTCACCCTCCAGACTTCACCTTCTCCTTCTCCTTCTTCTGCTTCTTCTGATTGACCCTCCAGACCTCACCTTCTCCTTCTCCTTCTTCTACTTCTTCTGATTCACCCTCCAGACTTCATCTTCTCCTTCTCCTTCTTCTGCTTCTTCTGATTCACCCTCCAGACTTCACCTTCTCCTTCTCCTTCTTCTGCTTCTTCTGATTCACCCTCCAGACTTCACCTTCTCCTTCTCCTTCTTCTACTTCTTCTGATTCACCCTCCTGACTTCACCTTCTCCTTCTCCTTCTTCTGCTTCTTCTGCTTCACCCTCCAGACTTCACCTTCTCCTGCTCCTTCTTCTGCTTCTTCTGCTTCACCCTCCAGACTTCACCTTCTCCTTCTCCTTCTTCTGCTTCTTCTGCTTCACCCTCCTGACATCACCTTCTCCTTCTCCTTCTTCTACTTCTTCTGATTCACCCTCCAGACTTCACCTTCTCCTTCTCCTTCTTCTGCTTCTTCTGCTTCACCCTCCAGACTTCACCTTCTCCTTCTCCTTCTTCTGCTTCTTCTGCTTCGCCCTCCAGATTTCACCTTCTCCTTCTCCATCTTCTGCTTCTTCTGCTTCACTCTCCTGACTTCACCTTCTCCTTCTCCTTCTTCTACTTCTTCTGATTCACCCTCCAGACTTCACCTTCTACTTCTCCTTCTTCTGCTTCTTCTGCTTCACCCTCTAGACTTCAACTTCTCCTTCTCCTTCTTCTGCTTCTTCTGCTGCCCCCTCCAGACTTCACCTTCTCCTTCTCCTTCTTCTGCTTCTTCTGCTTCACCGTCCTGACTTCACCTTCTCCTTCTCCTTCTTCTACTTCTTCTGCTTCACCCCCCTGACTTCACCTGCTCCTTCTCCTTCTTCTGCTTCTTCTGATTCACCCTCCTAACTTCACCTTCTCCTTCTCCTTCTTCTGCTTCTTCTGATTCACCCTCCTGACTTCACCTTCTCCTTCTCCTTCTTCTGCTTCTTCTGATTCACCCTCCAGACTTCACCTTCTCCTTCTCCTTCTTCTGCTTCTTCTGTTTCACCCTCCAGACTTCACCTTCTCCTTCTCCTTCTTCTGCTTCTTCTGATTCACCCTCCAGACTTCATCTTCTCCTTCTCCTTCTTCTGCTTCTTCTGATTCACCCTCCAGACTTCACCTTCTCCTTCTCCTTCTTCTGCTTCTTCTGATTCACCCTCCAGACTTCACCTTCTCCTTCTCCTTCTTCTACTTCTTCTGATTCACCCTCCAGACTTCACCATATCCTTCTCCTTCTTCTACTTCTTCAGATTCACCCTCCAGTCTTCACCTTCTCCTTCTCCTTCTTCTGTTTCTTCTGCTTCACCCTCCAGACTTCACCTTCTCCTTCTCTTTCTTCTGCTTCTTCTGATTCACCCTCCAGGCTTCACCCTCTCCTTCTCCTTCTTCTGATTCTTCTGATTCACCCTCCAGACTTCACCTTCTCCTTCTCCTTCTTCTGCTTCTTCTGATTCACCCTCCAGACTTCACCTTCTCCTTCTCCTTCTTCTGCTTCTTCTGATTCACCCTCCAGACTTCATCTTCTCCTTCTCCTTCTTCTGCTTCTTCTGATTCACCCTCCAGACTTCACCTTCTCCTTCTCCTTCTTCTGCTTCTTCTGATTCACCCTCCAGACTTCACCTTCTCCTTCTCCTTCTTCTACTTCTTCTGATTCACCCTCCAGACTTCACCGTCTCCTTCTCCTTCTTCTACTTCTTCAGATTCTCCCTCCAGTCTTCACCTTCTCCTTCTCCTTCTTCTGTTTCTTCTGCTTCACCCTCCAGAATTCACCTTCTCCTTCTCTTTCTTCTGCTTCTTCTGATTCACCCTCCAGACTTCAACATCTCCTTCTCCTTCTTCTGATTCTTCTGATTCACCCTCCAGACTTCACCTTCTCCTTTTCCTTCTTCTGCTTCTTCTGATTCACCCTCCTGACTTCACCTTCTCCTTCTCCTTCTTCTACTTCTTCTGATTCACCCTCCTGACTTCACCTTCTCCTTCTCCTTCTTCTACTTCTTCTGCTTCACCCTCCAGACTTCACCTTCTCCTTCTCCTTCTTCTACTTCTTCTGATTCACCCTCCAGACTTCACATTCTCCTTCTCCTTCTTTTGCTTCTTCTGCTTCACACTCCAGACTTCACCTTCTCCTTCTCCTTCTTCTGCTTCTTCTGATTCACCCTCCTTATTTCACCTTCTCCTTCTCCTTCTTCTGCTTCTTCTGATTCACCCTCCTGACTTCACCTTCTCCTTCTCCTTATTCTGCTTCTTCTGTTTCACCCTCCAGACTTCACCTTCTCCTTCTCCTTCTTCTGCTTCTTCTGATTCACCCTCCAGACTTCACCTTCTCCTTCTCCTTCTTCTGCTTCTTCTGATTCACCCTCCAGACTTCACCTTCTCCTTCTCCTTCTTCTACTTCTTCTGATTCACCCTCCAGACTTCACCTTCTCCTTCTCCTTCTTCTGCTTCTTCTGATTCACCCTCCAGACTTCACCTTCTCCTTCTCCTTCGTCTACTTCTTCTGATTCACCCTCCAGACTACACCTTCTCCTTCTCCTTCTTCTACTTCTTCTGATTCACCCTCCAGACTTCACCTTCTCCTTCTCCTTCTTCTGTTTCTTCTGATTCACCCTCCAGACTTCACCTTCTCCTTCTCCTTCTTCTACTTCTTCTGATTCACACTCCAGACTTCACCTTCTCCTATTCCTTCTTCTACTTCTTCTGATTCACCCTCCAGACTTCACCTTCTCCTTCTCCTTCTTCTACTTCTTCTGCTTCTCCCTCCAGACTTCACCTTCTCCTTCTCCTTCTTCTGCTTCTTCTGCTTCACCCTCCAGACTTCACCTTCTCCTTCTCCTTCTTCTGCTTCTTCTGCTGCGCCCTCCAGACTTCACCTTCTCCTTCTCCTTCTTCTACTTCTTCTGTTTCACCCCCCTGACTTCACCTGCTCCTTCTCCTTCTTCTGCTTCTTCTGATTCACCCTCCTAACTTTACCTTCTCCTTCTCCTTCTTCTGCTTCTTCTGATTCACCCTCCTGACTTCACCTTGTCCTTCTCCTTCTTCTGCTTCTTCTAATTCACCCTCCAGACTTCACCTGCTCCTTCTCCTTCTTCTGCTTCTTCTGATTCACCCTCCAGACTTCACCTTCTCCTTCTCCTTCTTCTGCTTCTTCTGATTGACCCTCCAGACCTCACCTTCTCCTTCTCCTTCTTCTACTTCTTCTGATTCACCCTCCAGACTTCATCTTCTCCTTCTCCTTCTTCTGCTTCTTCTGATTCACCCTCCAGACTTCACCTTCTCCTTCTCCTTCTTCTGCTTCTTCTGATTCACCCTCCAGACTTCACCTTCTCCTTCTCCTTCTTCTACTTCTTCTGATTCACCCTCCTGACTTCACCCTCTCCTTCTCCTTCTTCTGCTTCTTCTGCTTCACCCTCCAGACTTCACCTTCTCCTGCTCCTTCTTCTGCTTCTTCTGCTTCACCCTCCAGACTTCACCTTCTCCTTCTCCTTCTTCTGCTTCTTCTGCTTCACCCTCCTGACATCACCTTCTCCTTCTCCTTCTTCTACTTCTTCTGATTCACCCTCCAGACTTCACCTTCTCCTTCTCCTTCTTCTGCTTCTTCTGCTTCACCCTCCAGACTTCACCTTCTCCTTCTCCTTCTTCTGCTTCTTCTGCTTCGCCCTCCAGATTTCACCTTCTCCTTCTCCATCTTCTGCTTCTTCTGCTTCACTCTCCTGACTTCACCTTCTCCTTCTCCTTCTTCTACTTCTTCTGATTCACCCTCCAGACTTCACCTTCTACTTCTCCTTCTTCTGCTTCTTCTGCTTCACCCTCTAGACTTCAACTTCTCCTTCTCCTTCTTCTGCTTCTTCTGCTGCCCCCTCCAGACTTCACCTTCTCCTTCTCCTTCTTCTGCTTCTTCTGCTTCACCGTCCTGACTTCACCTTCTCCTTCTCCTTCTTCTACTTCTTCTGCTTCACCCCCCTGACTTCACCTGCTCCTTCTCCTTCTTCTGCTTCTTCTGATTCACCCTCCTAACTTCACCTTCTCCTTCTCCTTCTTCTGCTTCTTCTGATTCACCCTCCTGACTTCACCTTCTCCTTCTCCTTCTTCTGCTTCTTCTGATTCACCCTCCAGACTTCACCTTCTCCTTCTCCTTCTTCTGCTTCTTCTGTTTCACCCTCCAGACTTCACCTTCTCCTTCTCCTTCTTCTGCTTCTTCTGATTCACCCTCCAGACTTCATCTTCTCCTTCTCCTTCTTCTGCTTCTTCTGATTCACCCTCCAGACTTCACCTTCTCCTTATCCTTCTTCTGCTTCTTCTGATTCACCCTCCAGACTTCACCTTCTCCTTCTCCTTCTTCTACTTCTTCTGATTCACCCTCCAGACTTCACCATATCCTTCTCCTTCTTCTACTTCTTCAGATTCACCCTCCAGTCTTCACCTTCTCCTTCTCCTTCTTCTGTTTCTTCTGCTTCACCCTCCAGACTTCACCTTCTCCTTCACTTTCTTCTGCTTCTTCTGATTCACCCTCCAGGCTTCACCCTCTCCTTCTCCTTCTTCTGATTCTTCTGATTCACCCTCCAGACTTCACCTTCTCCTTCTCCTTCTTCTGCTTCTTCTGATTCACCCTCCAGACTTCACCTTCTCCTTCTCCTTCTTCTGCTTCTTCTGATTCACCCTCCAGACTTCATCTTCTCCTTCTCCTTCTTCTGCTTCTTCTGATTCACCCTCCAGACTTCACCTTCTCCTTCTCCTTCTTCTGCTTCTTCTGATTCACCCTCCAGACTTCACCTTCTCCTTCTCCTTCTTCTGCTTCTTCTGCTTCACCCTCCAGACTTCACCTTCTCCTTCTCCTTCTTCTGCTTCTTCTGCTGCGCCCTCCAGACTTCACCTTCTCCTTCTCCTTCTTCTACTTCTTCTGTTTCACCCCCCTGACTTCACCTGCTCCTTCTCCTTCTTCTGCTTCTTCTGATTCACCCTCCTAACTTTACCTTCTCCTTCTCCTTCTTCTGCTTCTTCTGATTCACCCTCCTGACTTCACCTTGTCCTTCTCCTTCTTCTGCTTCTTCTAATTCACCCTCCAGACTTCACCTGCTCCTTCTCCTTCTTCTGCTTCTTCTGATTCACCCTCCAGACTTCACCTTCTCCTTCTCCTTCTTCTGCTTCTTCTGATTGACCCTCCAGACCTCACCTTCTCCTTCTCCTTCTTCTACTTCTTCTGATTCACCCTCCAGACTTCATCTTCTCCTTCTCCTTCTTCTGCTTCTTCTGATTCACCCTCCAGACTTCACCTTCTCCTTCTCCTTCTTCTGCTTCTTCTGATTCACCCTCCAGACTTCACCTTCTCCTTCTCCTTCTTCTACTTCTTCTGATTCACCCTCCTGACTTCACCCTCTCCTTCTCCTTCTTCTGCTTCTTCTGCTTCACCCTCCAGACTTCACCTTCTCCTGCTCCTTCTTCTGCTTCTTCTGCTTCACCCTCCAGACTTCACCTTCTCCTTCTCCTTCTTCTGCTTCTTCTGCTTCACCCTCCTGACATCACCTTCTCCTTCTCCTTCTTCTACTTCTTCTGATTCACCCTCCAGACTTCACCTTCTCCTTCTCCTTCTTCTGCTTCTTCTGCTTCACCCTCCAGACTTCACCTTCTCCTTCTCCTTCTTCTGCTTCTTCTGCTTCGCCCTCCAGATTTCACCTTCTCCTTCTCCATCTTCTGCTTCTTCTGCTTCACTCTCCTGACTTCACCTTCTCCTTCTCCTTCTTCTACTTCTTCTGATTCACCCTCCAGACTTCACCTTCTACTTCTCCTTCTTCTGCTTCTTCTGCTTCACCCTCTAGACTTCAACTTCTCCTTCTCCTTCTTCTGCTTCTTCTGCTGCCCCCTCCAGACTTCACCTTCTCCTTCTCCTTCTTCTGCTTCTTCTGCTTCACCGTCCTGACTTCACCTTCTCCTTCTCCTTCTTCTACTTCTTCTGCTTCACCCCCCTGACTTCACCTGCTCCTTCTCCTTCTTCTGCTTCTTCTGATTCACCCTCCTAACTTCACCTTCTCCTTCTCCTTCTTCTGCTTCTTCTGATTCACCCTCCTGACTTCACCTTCTCCTTCTCCTTCTTCTGCTTCTTCTGATTCACCCTCCAGACTTCACCTTCTCCTTCTCCTTCTTCTGCTTCTTCTGTTTCACCCTCCAGACTTCACCTTCTCCTTCTCCTTCTTCTGCTTCTTCTGATTCACCCTCCAGACTTCATCTTCTCCTTCTCCTTCTTCTGCTTCTTCTGATTCACCCTCCAGACTTCACCTTCTCCTTATCCTTCTTCTGCTTCTTCTGATTCACCCTCCAGACTTCACCTTCTCCTTCTCCTTCTTCTACTTCTTCTGATTCACCCTCCAGACTTCACCATATCCTTCTCCTTCTTCTACTTCTTCAGATTCACCCTCCAGTCTTCACCTTCTCCTTCTCCTTCTTCTGTTTCTTCTGCTTCACCCTCCAGACTTCACCTTCTCCTTCACTTTCTTCTGCTTCTTCTGATTCACCCTCCAGGCTTCACCCTCTCCTTCTCCTTCTTCTGATTCTTCTGATTCACCCTCCAGACTTCACCTTCTCCTTCTCCTTCTTCTGCTTCTTCTGATTCACCCTCCAGACTTCACCTTCTCCTTCTCCTTCTTCTGCTTCTTCTGATTCACCCTCCAGACTTCATCTTCTCCTTCTCCTTCTTCTGCTTCTTCTGATTCACCCTCCAGACTTCACCTTCTCCTTCTCCTTCTTCTGCTTCTTCTGATTCACCCTCCAGACTTCACCTTCTCCTTCTCCTTCTTCTACTTCTTCTGATTCACCCTCCAGACTTCACCGTCTCCTTCTCCTTCTTCTACTTCTTCAGATTCACCCTCCAGTCTTCACCTTCTCCTTCTCCTTCTTCTGTTTCTTCTGCTTCACCCTCCAGAATTCACCTTCTCCTTCTCTTTCTTCTGCTTCTTCTGATTCACCCTCCAGACTTCAACATCTCCTTCTCCTTCTTCTGATTCTTCTGATTCACCCTCCAGACTTCGCCTTCTCCTTCTCCTTCTTCTGCTTCTTCTGATTCACCCTCCTGACTTCACCTTCTCCTTCTCCTTCTTCTACTTCTTCTGATTCACCCTCCTGACTTCACCTTCTCCTTCTCCTTCTTCTACTTCTTCTGCTTCACCCTCCAGACTTCACCTTCTCCTTCTCCTTCTTCTACTTCTTCTGATTCACCCTCCAGACTTCACATTCTCCTTCTCCTTCTTTTGCTTCTTCTGCTTCACACTCCAGACTTCACCTTCTCCTTCTCCTTCTTCTGCTTCTTCTGATTCACCCTCCTTATTTCACCTTCTCCTTCTCCTTCTTCTGCTTCTTCTGATTCACCCTCCTGACTTCACCTTCTCCTTCTCCTTATTCTGCTTCTTCTGTTTCACCCTCCAGACTTCACCTTCTCCTTCTCCTTCTTCTGCTTCTTCTGATTCACCCTCCAGACTTCACCTTCTCCTTCTCCTTCTTCTGCTTCTTCTGATTCACCCTCCAGACTTCACCTTCTCCTTCTCCTTCTTCTACTTCTTCTGATTCACCCTCCAGACTTCACCTTCTCCTTCTCCTTCTTCTGCTTCTTCTGATTCACCCTCCAGACTTCACCTTCTCCTTCTCCTTCGTCTACTTCTTCTGATTCACCCTCCAGACTACACCTTCTCCTTCTCCTTCTTCTACTTCTTCTGATTCACCCTCCAGACTTCACCTTCTCCTTCTCCTTCTTCTGTTTCTTCTGATTCACCCTCCAGACTTCACCTTCTCCTTCTCCTTCTTCTACTTCTTCTGATTCACACTCCAGACTTCACCTTCTCCTATTCCTTCTTCTACTTCTTCTGATTCACCCTCCAGACTTCACCTTCTCCTTCTCCTTCTTCTACTTCTTCTGCTTCTCCCTCCAGACTTCACCTTCTCCTTCTCCTTCTTCTGCTTCTTCTGATTCACCCTCCAGACTTCACCTTCCCCTTCTCCTTCTTCTACTTCTTCTGATTCACCCTCCAGACTTCACCTTCTCCTTCTCCTTCTTCTACTTCTTCTGATTCACCCTCCAGACTTCACCTTCTCCTTCTCCTTCTTCTACTTCTTCCGATTCACCCTCCTGACTTCACCTTCTCCTTCTCCTTCTTCTGCTTCTTCTGCTTCACCCTCCTGACTTCACCTTCTCCTTCTCCTTCTTCTACTTCTTCTGATTCACCCTCCAGACTTCACCTTCTTCTTCTCCTTCTTCTGCTTCTTCTGCTTCACCCTCCAGACTTCACCTTCTCCTTCTCCTTCTTCTGCTTCTTCTGATTCGCCCTCCAGACATCACCTTCTCCTTCTCCTTCTTCTGCTTCTTCTGCTTCACCCTCCAGACTTCACCTTCTCCTTCTCCTTCTTCTGCTTCTTCTGCTTCACTCTCCTGACTTCACCTTCTCCTTCTCCTTCTTCTACTTCATCTGATTCACCCTCCAGACTTCACCTTCTCCTTCTCCTTCTTCTGCTTCTTCTGCTTCACCCTCCAGACTTCACCTTCTCCTTCTCCTTCTTCTGCTTCTTCTGCTGCGCCCTCCAGACTTCACCTTCTCCTTCTCCTTCTTCTGCTTCTTCTGCTTCACCCTCCTGACTTCACCTTCTCCTTCTCCTTCTTCTACTTCTTCTGTTTCTCCCCCCTGACTTCACCTGCTCCTTCTCCTTCTTCTGCTTCTTCTGATTCACCCTCCTAACTTTACCTTCTCCTTCTCCTTCTTCTGCTTCTTCTGATTCACCCTCCTGACTTCACCTTCTCCATCTCCTTCTTCTGCTTCTTCTAATTCACCCTCCAGACTTCACCTTCTCCTTCTCCTTCTTCTGCTTCTTCTGATTCACTCTCCAGACTTCACCTTCTCCTTCTCCTTCTTCTGCTTCTTCTGATTGACCCTCCAGACCTCACCTTCTCCTTCTCCTTCTTCTACTTCTTCTGATTCACCCTCCAGACTTCATCTTCTCCTTCTCCTTCTTCTGCTTCTTCTGATTCACCCTCCAGACTTCACCTTCTCCTTCTCCTTCTTCTGCTTCTTCTGATTCACCCTCCAGACTTCACCTTCTCCTTCTCCTTCTTCTACTTCTTCTGATTCACCCTCCTGACTTCACCTTCTCCTTCT
The DNA here is from genome assembly GCF_052327205.1 of Somniosus microcephalus. NCBI lineage: Eukaryota > Metazoa > Chordata > Chondrichthyes > Squaliformes > Somniosidae > Somniosus > Somniosus microcephalus. Next base: position 7,239 of record NW_028225232.1, on the reverse strand, counting down.
CCTTCTTCTGCTTCTTCTGCTTCACCCTCCAGACTTCACCTTCTCCTGCTCCTTCTTCTGCTTCTTCTGCTTCACTCTCCAGACTTCACCTTCTCCTTCTCCTTCTTCTGCTTCTTCTGCTTCACCCTCCTGACTTCACCTTCTCCTTCTCCTTCTTCTACTTCTTCTGATTCACCCTCCAGACTTCACCTTCTCCTTCTCCTTCTTCTGCTTCTTCTGCTTCACCCTCCAGACTTCACCTTCTCCTTCTCCTTCTTCTGCTTCTTCTGCTTCGCGCTCCAGACTTCACCTTCTCCTTCTCCATCTTCTGCTTCTTCTGCTTCACTCTCCTGACTTCACCTTCTCCTTCTCCTTCTTCTACTTCTTCTGATTCACCCTCCAGACTTCACCTTCTCCTTCTCCTTCTTCTGCTTCTTCTGCTTCACCCTCCAGACTTCAGCTTCTCCTTCTCCTTCTTCTGCTTCTTCTGCTGCGCCCTCCAGACTTCACCTTCTCCTTCTCCTTCTTCTGCTTCTTCTGCTTCACCGTCCTGACTTCACCTTCTCCTTCTCCTTCTTCTACTTCTTCTGCTTCACCCCCCTGACTTCACCTGCTCCTTCTCCTTCTTCTGCTTCTTCTGATTCACCCTCCTAACTTCACCTTCTCCTTCTCCTTCTTCTGCTTCTTCTGATTCACCCTCCTGACTTCACCTTCTCCTTCTCCTTCTTCTGATTCTTCTGATTCACCCTCCAGACTTCACCTTCTCCTTCTCCTTCTTCTGCTTCTTCTGTTTCACCCTCCAGACTTCACCTTCTCCTTCTCCTTCTTCTGCTTCTTCTGATTCACCCTCCAGACTTCATCTTCTCCTTCTCCTTCTTCTGCTTCTTCTGATTCACCCTCCAGACTTCACCTTCTCCTTCTCCTTCTTCTGCTTCTTCTGATTCACCCTCCAGACTTCACCTTCTCCTTCTCCTTCTTCTACTTCTTCTGATTCACCCTCCAGACTTCACCTTCTCCTTCTCCTTCTTCTACTTCTTCAGATTCACCCTCCAGTCTTCACCTTCTCCTTCTCCTTCTTCTGTTTCTTCTGCTTCACCCTCCAGACTTCACCTTCTCCTTCTCTTTCTTCTGCTTCTTCTGATTCACCCTCCAGACTTCAACTTCTCCTTCTCCTTCTTCTGATTCTTCTGATTCACCCTCCAAACTTCACCTTCTTCTTCTCCTTCTTCTGTTTCTTCTGATTCACCCTCCAGACTTCACCTTCTCCTTCTCCTTCTTCTGCTTCTTCTGATTCACCCTCCAGACTTCATCTTCTCCTTCTCCTTCTTCTGCTTCTTCTGATTCACCCTCCAGACTTCACCTTCTCCTTCTCCTTCTTCTGCTTCTTCTGATTCACCCTCCAGACTTCACCTTCTCCTTCTCCTTCTTCTACTTCTTCTGATTCACCCTCCAGACTTCACCTTCTCCTTCTCCTTCTTCTACTTCTTCAGATTCACTCTCCAGTCTTCACCTTCTCCTTCTCCTTCTTCTGTTTCTTCTGCTTCACCCTCCAGACTTCACCTTCTCCTTCTCTTTCTTCTGCTTCTTCTGATTCACCCTCCAGACTTCACCTTCTCCTTCTCCTTCTTCTGATTCTTCTGATTCACCCTCCAGACTTCACCTTCTCCTTCTCCTTCTTCTGCTTCTTCTGATTCACCCTCCTGACTTCACCTTCTCCTTCTCCTTCTTCTACTTCTTCTGATTCACCCTCCTGACTTCACCTTCTCCTTCTCCTTCTTCTACTTCTTCTGCTTCACCCTCCAGACTTCACCTTCTCCTTCTCCTTCTTCTACTTCTTCTGATTCACCCTCCAGACTTCACCTTCTCCTTCTCCTTCTTTTGCTTCTTCTGCTTCACACTCCAGACTTCACCTTCTCCTTCTCCTTCTTCTGCTTCTTCTGATTCACCCTCCTTACTTCACCTTCTCCTTCTCCTTCTTCTGCTTCTTCTGATTCACCCTCCTGACTTCACCTTCTCCTTCTCCTTATTCTGCTTCTTCTGTTTCACCCTCCAGATTTCACCTTCTCCTTCTCCTTCTTCTGCTTCTTCTGATTCACCCTCCAGACTTCACCTTCTCCTTCTCCTTCTTCTGCTTCTTCTGATTCACCCTCCAGACTTCACCTTCCCTTTCTCCTTCTTCTACTTCTTCTGATTCACCCTCCAGACTTCACCTTCTTCTTCTCCTTCTTCTGCTTCTTCTGATTCACCCTCCAGACTTCACCTTCTCCTTCTCCTTCTTCTGCTTCTTCTGATTCACCCTCCAGACTTCACCTTCTCCTTCTCCTTCTTCTGCTTCTTCTGATTCACCCTCCAGACTTCATCTTCTCCTTCTCCTTCTTCTGCTTCTTCTGATTCACCCTCCAGACTTCACCTTCTCCTTCTACTTCTTCTGCTTCTTCTGATTCACCCTCCAGACTTCACCTTCTCCTTCTCCTTCTTCTACTTCTTCTGATTCACCCTCCAGACTTCACCTTCTCCTTCTCCTTCTTCTACTTCTTCAGATTCACCCTCCAGTCTTCACCTTCTCCTTCTCCTTCTTCTGTTTCTTCTGCTTCACCCTCCAGAATTCACCTTCTCCTTCTCTTTCTTCTGCTTCTTCTGATTCACCCTCCAGACTTCAACTTCTCCTTCTCCTTCTTCTGATTCTTCTGATTCACCCTCCAGACTTCACCTTCTCCTTCTCCTTCTTCTGCTTCTTCTGATTCACCCTCCTGACTTCACCTTCTCCTTCTCCTTCTTCTACTTCTTCTGATTCACCCTCCTGACTTCACCTTCTCCTTCTCCTTCTTCTACTTCTTCTGCTTCACCCTCCAGACTTCACCTTCTCCTTCTCCTTCTTCTACTTCTTCTGATTCACCCTCCAGACTTCACATTCTCCTTCTCCTTCTTTTGCTTCTTCTGCTTCACACTCCAGACTTCACCATCTCCTTCTCCTTCTTCTGCTTCTTCTGATTCACCCTCCTTATTTCACATTCTCCTTCTCCTTCTTCTGCTTCTTCTGATTCACCCTCCTGACTTCACCTTCTCCTTCTCCTTATTCTGCTTCTTCTGTTTCACCCTCCAGACTTCACCTTCTCCTTCTCCTTCTTCTGCTTCTTCTGATTCACCCTCCAGACTTCACCTTCTCCTTCTCCTTCTTCTGCTTCTTCTGATTCACCCTCCAGACTTCACCTTCTCCTTCTCCTTCTTCTACTTCTTCTGATTCACCCTCCAGACTTCACCTTCTCCTTCTCCTTCTTCTGCTTCTTCTGATTCACCCTCCAGACTTCACCTTCTCCTTCTCCTTCGTCTACTTCTTCTGATTCACCCTCCAGACTACACCTTCTCCTTCTCCTTCTTCTACTTCTTCTGATTCACCCTCCAGACTTCACCTTCTCCTTCTCCTTCTTCTGTTTCTTCTGATTCACCCTCCAGACTTCACCTTCTCCTTCTCCTTCTTCTACTTCTTCTGATTCACACTCCAGACTTCACCTTCTCCTTCTCCTTCTTCTACTTCTTCTGATTCACCCTCCAGACTTCACCTTCTCCTTCTCCTTCTTCTACTTCTTCTGCTTCTCCCTCCAGACTTCACCTTCTCCTTCTCCTTCTTCTGCTTCTTCTGATTCACCCTCCAGACTTCACCTTCCCCTTCTCCTTCTTCTACTTCTTCTGATTCACCCTCCAGACTTCACCTTCTCCTTCTCCTTCTTCTACTTCTTCTGATTCACCCTCCAGACTTCACCTTCTCCTTCTCCTTCTTCTACTTCTTCCGATTCACCCTCCTGACTTCACCTTCTCCTTCTCCTTCTTCTGCTTCTTCTGCTTCACCCTCCTGACTTCACCTTCTCCTTCTCCTTCTTCTACTTCTTCTGATTCACCCTCCAGACTTCACCTTCTCCTTCTCCTTCTTCTGCTTCTTCTGCTTCACCCTCCAGACCTCAACTTCTCCTTCTCCTTCTTCTGCTTCTTCTGATTCGCCCTCCAGACATCACCTTCTCCTTCTCCTTCTTCTGCTTCTTCTGCTTCACCCTCCAGACTTCACCTTCTCCTTCTCCTTCTTCTGCTTCTTCTGCTTCACTCTCCTGACTTCACCTTCTCCTTCTCCTTCTTCTACTTCATCTGATTCACCCTCCAGACTTCACCTTCTCCTTCTCCTTCTTCTGCTTCTTCTGCTTCACCCTCCAGACTTCACCTTCTCCTTCTCCTTCTTCTGCTTCTTCTGCTGCGCCCTCCAGACTTCACCTTCTCCTTCTCCTTCTTCTGCTTCTTCTGCTTCACCCTCCTGACTTCACCTTCTCCTTCTCCTTCTTCTACTTCTTCTGTTTCTCCCCCCTGACTTCACCTGCTCCTTCTCCTTCTTCTGCTTCTTCTGATTCACCCTCCTAACTTAACCTTCTCCTTCTCCTTCTTCTGCTTCTTCTGATTCACCCTCCTGACTTCACCTTCTCCTTCTCCTTCTTCTGCTTCTTCTAATTCACCCTCCAGACTTCACCTTCTCCTTCTCCTTCTTCTGCTTCTTCTGATTCACTCTCCAGACTTCACCTTCTCCTTCTCCTTCTTCTGCTTCTTCTGATTGACCCTCCAGACCTCACCTTCTCCTTCTCCTTCTTCTACTTCTTCTGATTCACCCTCCAGACTTGATCTTCTCCTTCTCCTTCTTCTGCTTCTTCTGATTCACCCTCCAGACTTCACCTTCTCCTTCTCCTTCTTCTGCTTCTTCTGATTCACCCTCCAGACTTCACCTTCTCCTTCTCCTTCTTCTACTTCTTCTGATTCACCCTCCTGACTTCACCTTCTCCTTCTCCTTCTTCTGCTTCTTCTGCATCACCCTCCAGACTTCACCTTCTCCTGCTCCTTCTTCTGCTTCTTCTGCTTCACTCTCCAGACTTCACCTTCTCCTTCTCCTTCTTCTGCTTCTTCTGCTTCACCCTCCTGACTTCACCTTCTCCTCCTTCTTCTACTTCTTCTGATTCACCCTCCAGACTTCACCTTCTCCTTCTCCTTCTTCTGCTTCTTCTGCTTCACCCTCCAGACTTCACCTTCTCCTTCTCCTTCTTCTGCTTCTTCTGCTTCGCCCTCCAGACTTCACCTTCTCCTTCTCCATCTTCTGCTTCTTCTGCTTCACTCTCCTGACTTCACCTTCTCCTTCTCCTTCTTCTACTTCTTCTGATTCACCCTCCAGACTTCACCTTCTCCTTCTCCTTCTTCTGCTTCTTCTGCTTCACCCTCCAGACTTCAGCTTCTCCTTCTCCTTCTTCTGCTTCTTCTGCTGCGCCCTCCAGACTTCACCTTCTCCTTCTCCTTCTTCTGCTTCTTCTGATTCACCCTCCTAACTTCACCTTCTCCTTCTCCTTCTTCTGCTTCTTCTGATTCACCCTCCTGACTTCACCTTCTCCTTCTCCTTCTTCTGCTTCTTCTGATTAACCCTCCAGACTTCACCTTCTCCTTCTCCTTCTTCTGCTTCTTCTGTTTCACCCTCCAGACTTCACCTTCTCCTTCTCCTTCTTCTGCTTCTTCTGATTCACCCTCCAGACTTCATCTTCTCCTTCTCCTTCTTCTGCTTCTTCTGATTCACCCTCCAGACTTCACCTTCTCCTTCTCCTTCTTCTGCTTCTTCTGATTCACCCTCCAGACTTCACCTTCTCCTTCTCCTTCTTCTACTTCTTCTGATTCACCCTCCAGACTTCACCTTCACCTTCTCCTTCTTCTACTTCTTCAGATTCACCCTCCAGTCTTCACCTTCTCCTTCTCCTTCTTCTGTTTCTTCTGCTTCACCCTCCAGACTTCACCTTCTCCTTCTCTTTCTTCTGCTTCTTCTGATTCACCCTCCAGACTTCAACTTCTCCTTCTCCTTCTTCTGATTCTTCTGATTCACCCTCCAAACTTCACCTTCTCCTTCTCCTTCTTCTGTTTCTTCTGATTCACCCTCCAGACTTCACCTTCTCCTTCTCCTTCTTCTGCTTCTTCTGATTCACCCTCCAGACTTCATCTTCTCCTTCTCCTTCTTCTGCTTCTTCTGATTCACCCTCCAGACTTCACCTTCTCCTTCTCCTTCTTCTGCTTCTTCTGATTCACCCTCCAGACTTCACCTTCTCCTTCTCCTTCTTCTACTTCTTCTGATTCACCCTCCAGACTTCACCTTCTCCTTCTCCTTCTTCTACTTCTTCAGATTCACCCTCCAGTCTTCACCTTCTCCTTCTCCTTCTTCTGTTTCTTCTGCTTCACCCTCCAGACTTCACCTTCTCCTTCTCTTTCTTCTGCTTCTTCTGATTCACCCTCCAGACTTCACCTTCTCCTTCTCCTTCTTCTGATTCTTCTGATTCACCCTCCAGACTTCACCTTCTCCTTCTCCTTCTTCTGCTTCTTCTGATTCACCCTCCTGACTTCACCTTCTCCTTCTCCTTCTTCTACTTCTTCTGATTCACCCTCCTGACTTCACCTTCTCCTTCTCCTTCTTCTACTTCTTCTGCTTCACCCTCCAGACTTCACCTTCTCCTTCTCCTTCTTCTACTTCTTCTGATTCACCCTCCAGACTTCACCTTCTCCTTCTCCTTCTTTTGCTTCTTCTGCTTCACACTCCAGACTTCACCTTCTCCTTCTCCTTCTTCTGCTTCTTCTGATTCACCCTCCTTACTTCACCTTCTCCTTCTCCTTCTTCTGCTTCTTCTGATTCACCCTCCTGACTTCACCTTCTCCTTCTCCTTATTCTGCTTCTTCTGTTTCACCCTCCAGATTTCACCTTCTCCTTCTCCTTCTTCTGCTTCTTCTGATTCACCCTCCAGACTTCACCTTCTCCTTCTCCTTCTTCTGCTTCTTCTGATTCACCCTCCAGACTTCACCTTCCCTTTCTCCTTCTTCTACTTCTTCTGATTCACCCTCCAGACTTCACCTTCTCCTTCTCCTTCTTCTGCTTCTTCTGATTCACCCTCCAGACTTCACCTTCTCCTTCTCCTTCGTCTACTTCTTCTGATTCACCCTCCAGACTACACCTTCTCCTTCTCCTTCTTCTACTTCTTCTGATTCACCCTCCAGACTTCACCTTCTCCTTCTCCTTCTTCTGTTTCTTCTGATTCACCCTCCAGACTTCACCTTCTCCTTCTCCTTCTTCTACTTCTTCTGATTCACCCTCCAGACTTCACCTTCTCCTTCTCCTTCTTCTACTTCTTCTGATTCACCCTCCAGACTTCACCTTCTCCTTCTCCTTCTTCTACTTCTTCTGCTTCTCCCTCCAGACTTCACCTT